>NC_090265.1:1026772326-1027972326 GCF_040414725.1 Anabrus simplex | reverse complement strand
TGAAATTCTAGGTGTAAGGCTCATTTCTAAAGATAATACGCAACTTGATATATTTGGAGTGTACAGATCGGGAAAGGGTAGCACTGACGCGGATTCGTAATTATTTGATAGGATAGTCAGCTATGTGGGAAACAACATGGAAAGAAATGTGTTTGTAGCGGGAGATTGAATTTGTCAGATGTCAATTGGGCGAACGACAGGAAGCATGACCAACAAATGGCAAATAAGTTATTATGGGAAGGACAGCTGATTCAGAAAGTGATGGAACCAACCAGAGGGAAAAATATCCTGGATGTCGTGCTGATAAAACCAGATGAACTCTGTAGGGAAAATGAAGTAATAGATGGTATTAGTGATCATGAAGCTATTTTTGTCGTATTTCAAAATAAATGTGATAGAAAGGAAGGTCTTAAAAGTAGGACTGTTAGGCAGTATCATATGGCTGATAAAGCAGGCATGAGGCAGTTTCTAAAAAGTAACTATTATCGGTGGAAAACGGTAATAAAAATGTAAACAGACTCTGGGATGGGTTTAAAGAAATTGTTGAGGAATGCGAAAACAGGTTTGTACCTTTAAGGGTGGTAAGGAATGGTAAAGACCCACCTTATTATAATAGAGAAATAAAGAGACTAAGAAATAGGTGCACACTGGAAAGAAATAGAGTTAGAAATGGCTGTGGAAGTAAGGAGAAATTGAAGGAACTTACTACAAAATTGAATCTAGCAAAGAAGTCAGCTAAGGATAACATGATGGCAAGCATAATTGGCAGTCATACAAATTTTAGTGAAAAATGGAAGGGTATGTATAGGTATTTTAAGGCAGAAACAGGTTCCAAGAAGGACATTCCGGGAATAATTAATGAACAACGGGAGTGTGTATGTGAGGATCTTCAAAATGCAGAAGTATTCAGTCAGCAGCATGTATTGTTGGTTACAAGGATGATGTCGAAATAGAGGAGGAGACTAAGGCCAAAGAAGTAATAAAATTTTCATATGATAACAATGACATTTACAATAAGATACAAAAGTTGAAAACTAGAAAAGCGGCTGGAATTGATCATATTTCTGGGGATACACTAAAGACAATGTGTTGGGATATAGTACCATATCTGAAGTACTTATTTGATTATTGTTTGGTCGGAGGA
Organism: Anabrus simplex; assembly: GCF_040414725.1. NCBI lineage: Eukaryota > Metazoa > Arthropoda > Insecta > Orthoptera > Tettigoniidae > Anabrus > Anabrus simplex. Next base: position 1,027,971,182 of record NC_090265.1, on the reverse strand, counting down.
GCTATACCAGATGAATGGAGAGTTGCTATAGTAGCCCCTGTGTATAAAGGAAAGGGTGATAGACATAAAGCTGAAAATTACAGGCCAGTAAGTTTGACATGCATTGTATGTAAGCTTTGGGAAGGCATTCTTTCTGATTATATTAGACATGTTTGTGGAATCAATAACTGGTTCTATAGAAGGCAATTCGGTTTTAGGAAAGGTTATTCCACTGAAGCTCAACTTGTAGGATTTCAGCAAGATATAGCAGATATCTTGGATTCTGGAGGTCAAATTGACTGTATCGCGATTGACCTGTCTAAAGCATTTGATAGGGTGGATCATGGAAGACTACTGGCAAAAATGAGTGCAATTGGACTAGACAAAAGAGTGACTGAATGGGTTGCTATATTTCTAGAAAATAGATCTCAGAGAATTAGAGTAGGTGAAGCTTTTTTTGACCCTGTAAAATTAAGAGGGGAATTCCTCAAGGCAGTACTATCGGACCTTTATGTTTTCTTATATATATAAATGATATAAGTAAAGGAGTGGAATCGGAGGTAAGGCTTTTTGCGGATGATGTTATTCTCTATAGAGTGATAAATAAGTTACAAGATTGTGAAGAACTGCAACGTGACCTCGAAAATGTTGTAAGATGGACAGCAGGCAATGGTATGTTGATAAACGGGGTTAAAAGCCAGGTTGTGAGTTTCACAAATAGGAAAAGTCCTCTCAGTTTTAATTACTGCGTTGATGGGGTGAATGTTCCTTTTGGGGATCATTGTAAGTATCTAGGTGTTAATATAAGGTTAGATCTTCATTGGGGTAATCACATAAATGGGATTGTAAATAAAGGGTACAGATCTCTGCACATGGTTATGAGGGTGTTTAGGGGTTGTAGTAAGGATGTAAAGGAGAGTGCATATAAGTCTCTGGTAAGACCCCAACTAGAGTATAGTTCCAGTGTATGGGACGCTCACCAGGATTACCTGATTCAAGAACTGGAAAAAATCCAAAGAAAAGCAGCTTGATTTGTTCTGGGTGATTTCCGACAAAAGAGTAGCGTTACAAAAATGTTGCAATGTTTGGGTTGGGAAGAATTGAGAGAAAGAAGAAGAGCTGCTCGACTAAGTGGTATGTTCCGAGCTGTCAGCGGAGAGATGGCGTGGAATGACAGTAGACGAATAAGTTTGAATGGCGTTTATAAAAGTAGGTTTTTTTTTGCTAGGGGCTTTACGTCGCACCGACACAGATAGGTCTTATGGCGACGATGGGATAGGAAAGGCCTAGGAGTTGGAAGGAAGCGGCCGTGGCCTTAATTAAGGTACAGCCCCAGCATTTGCCTGGTGTGAAAGTGGGAAACCACGGAAAACCATCTTCAGGGCTGCCGATAGTGGGATTCGAACCTACTATCTCCCGGATGCAAGCTCACAGCCGTGCGCCTCTACGCGCACTGCCAACTCGCCCGGTATATGAAAGTAGGAAAGATCACAATATGAAGATAAAGTTGGAATTCAAGAGGACAAATTGGGGCAAATATTCATTTATAGGAAGGGGAGTTAGGGATTGGAATAACTTACCAAGGGGATATTCAATAAATTTCCAATTTCTTTGAAATCATTTAGGAAAGGGCTAGGAAAGCAACAGATAGGGAATCTGCCACCTGGGCGACTGCCCTAAATGCAGATCAGTATTGATTGATTGATTGGTAAGACACCGAAAGAAACTTATGCGATGCTGGTACGTGTTTATGAAGATCAAGCACTATCCTTGAAGTGTGTGTACGAGTGGTTCGCCCGTTTTCGAGGAGGCCAGGAAAGTGTTTTTGACAACCCCCGTAGCGGGAGACTGGCGACCACCGTCAGTGACGAAAACATTGAGAAGGCGAGGACATTAATCACGAACGATCGATGATTAATTACTGCAGATTAACCGTGAACCCGTGCGACAAATCGTTACGCAGAAGTTAGGGAAGAGGTAAACGTGTTCTCGTCTTGTGCCACATCACTTGACTGACGATGAGAAGCAGGCACGTTTAGAGGCTTCACAGGATTTTGTCGAAACGGCGGATGCGACGCCAAATTTCTTGAAGTGTATTGTCACTGAGGATGAAAGCTCGTGTCTCAGGTACGACCCTGAAAGGAAACGGCAAAGCATGGAACGGCGTTCTCCGGAATCCCTTCGTCGGAAAAAGGCAAGAGCCGAAAATTCACGCATCAAACTCGCTTTGAAAGAGGTTTGACGATATTCCTGGCATCCAACGAAACGTGACGAGGAAGCCTTCTTGCAAAGTTTCCAGGACATGTTTCGCCGATCTCAGCAGTGTATAGTTATGAGAGGAGACTATTTCGAGGAACAGTAAAGTCATTGTCGTGCATTGTTGATCTATGTTGGAAGTACAGGACTATTCACCGAACTTTATTGCCACAGGTTGTATGTTAGAATCATTATGTATTTGAGATTATTTTGAGGCAAATAACACACTTTCAGTTTACCGTATATTCTAATGTTTCACAAGAGAGTTTTGTTTATTCTCCATCTTTTGAAAGAATATCTTACGAGATTGTTTTATGCGCGTATCTCCAAGGTGACTGGTAATGTTAACATTCTGAGGGCCAATTGTATGTAGCTGCTCAGCCGGAAGGCCTGCAGATTATGAGGTGTCGTATGGTCAGCACGACGAATCATCTAGACCGTTATTCTTGGCTTTCTAGACCGGGGCCACTATGTCCCCGTCAGTTAGCTCCTCAATTCTAATCACGTAGGCTGAGTGACCTCGAACCAGCGCTCAGATCCAGGTAAAAATCCCTGACGTTGCCGAACCCGATGTCCCCGCGTAAAAGGCACGCACGCTGCCCCTACACCACGGGGCCGGTATGAACTCTTCATCAACACAAAATAAACGTAAAATAGGAACGCACTCAATAACAACCCTATATTAACAATAAACGAGCTCAGTCCGGTGGTATTAGAAAGTGCTCAAGTACGTCATCCTCGTATCGGTAGATTTACTGGCACGTAAATAAACTCCTGTGGGACTAAATTCCGGCACGTCGGCATTTCCGAAAACCATAAAAGTAGTTAGTGGGACGTAAAGAAAAAATACTGTTATTAGAAAAAGATCCTCTAGTATTTTTTTTTTTGAAATAGAGACCAACGACCATTAAATACATATAGGCTATACAAGGCCCTTTACAGGTTCTGTGTATAAACACAAGTTTCAGAATTTCACTGTCGACAAATAGTGTTTTGAGTTGAATTGATTTACGTAATATACTCTACATTTTATATTTACTTTTTTCACCACTTTGTTTAATTATACGTTCATTTGAACAAAGACACGCTGCTTATCCATGCCTTAGAACCGTGCTATAGATTATCAAGCACTTTTACCACGGAGTTATTGCTATCCATACGTAATATGGGACAGAATACTCCCATCCCCCAGCACCGGATCGCTGAAAATGGAGAGACAGTAATAATTTATTCCAATCCAAATTTTTACAGATGCATGATTTTATTGTTAAAATTAATTTATCTATTACTTCATTAAACATTATAATTACGCCTAATCATTATTTTCATCCTATCTCTAAACTGCAGTTTTTAAAATGTTATTTATTTTTGTCCTAGACGTTAACAGCATTCTTTAAAAATTTAAAAGAAATGTGGATTCAGTAAAACTGTGGGCTAATCATCATTCTTCTTATTCTTCTACCAACGCATTTTGGTGAATCGTGGGTGCGATGTGTTTAGCACATGTAGACTTGACCCAGTTTTAATGTCAGATGCTCTTCCTGACGCCAAACCTATATGGAATTACGTAGTCTATTCACTATTACGTGTTCGTGTGGTGGTTGGTAGCGTAGTGTGTTATGTTAGTATGAAGATGAGAATGTTGGGACAAACACTCAGTCCCATAATCAACTAGACACAATTAAAATTACCTACCCACTGGGAATCGGACCCGGGACCCTCTGAACCGAAGGTCTAGATGCTGACGTTTCATCCAAGAAGACAGACTATCATTCTTAACAATCTCAATATTGACATTTCAAAACACATGTTATGTGCAGATGGCAGCACTAATAAATTTACTATAAAGCGTAATTAGAGTGATAAAAAGTAAATTATTTAATAGGTTACTAACAAATGTATTTTGTTAGTGTTTCAGCGTCGCAGTAACACATGGGACGTTATCGACGACGCAAGAATGGTGAAAGCGATAGGACTGGAAAGGAAGCTGCCGTGGCCGTAGTACTGCCCCAGCATTTTTCTGGTGTGAAACTGGGAAACCACGGAAAACCATCAAGGCTGCCGACGATGGTATTCGAACCTATCATCTCAGCTACGCGACTTTAACCGGACGGCCAACTCGCTCGATACCGCAAGTATCAGCGCCTTCGTCCTTAGATGGACTAAAACTGTTTCATCGTAATTTTTGACGAGTTGTGACTTTTTCAACTGATAATCATATGTAAGAATTTACTTTCAAGTTCTATCAGTACAGCGAAGCATTGTGAATTACTAGACGTAGCAACTAACTTTCTATTACGTTCAACAAAGCAAAAATCTTCACCCAAATTCCGTCGTTGACATTTGATTTTCCGAAGGCATTTTCTTGACAAAATATCCTCATATTTGTTGAAGTTAATTTTCCTACAGATGGGGATTATAATTTTTAAAATATTGTTTAAGGAATACAATGACTTGTGAAATTCAAGTGTAATAGATGAAAACTTGCACTGCTGGTTGCTTCACAGCTAGGAAATATATTCATGACATGGAAATGACTCCGTAGATACCTGTTAGCACTCAAGGCTGAAACGCGAGCTTTACCATTTATCACTCAAAATGGGTCAATAGTTCCACAGAAGCTCCAACTACTACGACAGCCCAGGAGATAGAGTAATATTTCAAGCCAGTGAACAGAACACAAATGAAATGCAGTTGAATAAGCGATAATATACATATTCGATATTAATTCAGAACTATCAAGCATCATTTTCTGTCTAGAGATGTCGTGATCATCATCTAAATGTGATGAAAGAAAGAAAGAAAGAACGACCGGGAAGCTGAGGTTGAATAATAATAATAATAATAATAATAATAATAATAATAATAATAATAATGTACATCTTACCAATTAACTTTTATGGTTTCCGGAGACGCCAAGGTACCGGAATCTGTCCCACAGGAGCTCTTTCACCGACACGACGTTAACGCATTTAAGCACCTTGGAACACCTCCGGACTGAGCCGGGATCGAACCCGCCTACTTGAGCTCAGAAGGCCAATGTTCTACTATCTGACCTACTGAACCCGGCACTGTTGTGTTTGATAGCGCCTTACCCAGTTGCACTGACAATGCTATCGACTATTGACGAAGGGCTTTTTCTTTATAGGGGCTGCCTGGCCGAGGCGGTAAAGGCGTGCTCGGTTCGCCCGGAAGGACGTGGGTTCGAATCCCCACCAGGAAGTCGTAAAATTTAAGAAACGAGATTTCCACTTCCGGAGGTGTATATGGCCTTGAGGTTCACTCAGCCTACACCATAAATGAGTACCCGGTTAATTCCTGGGGGCAAAAGCGGCCGGGCGTAGAGCTAACCACTCTACCCCATCACGTGCCGCGGTTAACAATGGTGGAAGCCTTTACGTTCCACTCCTCCAAGAGCCTCCATGGTCTGTACGGAAGTGTCTTTGATGTCTTTCTCTTTATTGGTCCAAAGTATGAAAAATCATAATATGAAGATTAAGTTTGAATTCAAGAGGACAACTTAATGCAGATATGTTGTTATATAAAGAGGAATAAGTGATTGGAATAATGTATCAAGGAAAATGTTTTCTAAGAACTTGGAAATGTATCGATCATCTAAGAAAAGACTACGTAAGCAACTGAAAGCATCGGGAAACTACCTCACTCCTCATTTCCCTAGTACGCCTCTTCAGTGACGCCTAGGCCATCTATGACAGCCGATGGCTGAGCTCTTGAGGATCCAACCAGCCTTCGAACTGAGGACTAAACCAACAACAACAACAAGCAACTGATACGTCATCTGCCACCTGGGCGACAGTCCTAAATGCACATCATTGATTGATTGATTGATTGATTGGATTGATACGTCCTAGCTAGAGACAAAACACATTGGACCAACACGTCTGAGGTGCTTGAAAGAAGTGTGGCCCAACAGACCATTGGTCTAATAGTTTAGGAAGGTTTATTGTTTCCCAGTTGGTAATGGAATCGGTGGCACCATACTGAATCAATTTTAGCCAATACCAGCATTCGTTCAGACGGCTATATTGGCTATATATTTGTGATATTTTACTACAAAAATTTATTTCCTAACGCGGGTCGGTGGGTCCTCAGCATTGGTAATGAACACTTCATTCTTCGTACACGAAATTCGAGGTAAGATTTATCACATTTTTCTTGCTAGTAGTTTAATGTTGCATTAACAAATGTAAGGTTTTCGGTGACGGAAAAATGGGAAAGGGCTGGGATTGGGAAGTTAGCGGCTGTGGCCTTTATTAAGGTACTGCCCCAGCGTTTGCCGTTGTGAAAATGGGAAAGTATGAAAATCATCTTCAGGGCTGCCGAGGGTCAGATTCGGACCTATCCTCTCCCGAATGCAAGCTCACAGTTACGCGGCCTTAACTGCACGACCAGCTTGCTCAGTATTTATTATATACAACTTCCGAAATTCAACCTGTGACAAAGTTTGGTTAATGAAGTCAGAACGATCAATTCGGCAACACTGGCGACACAGAACGCTGCACCTGTGTAGCAGCATGTTTTGATCACCTGCTTTCAACGTTGTTCAGTTGAGCACGTGTGTCTGCCGTGTAGGACCTGTTTGACACAGTCCGTGTTTAGTGCGTTGGTTCTGAACTGCGAACAGGAAAATGAACGACCAAACGATCAATGTACAGTTTTGTTTTAAGCTTGGCAAGACACCGAAAGAAACGCGTGCGATGCTGGTACGTGTTTATGAAGATAAAGCACTGTCCTTGAAGTGTGTGTACGAGTGGTTCTCCCGTTTTCGAGGAGGCCGGGAAAGTGTTTCTGACAACCCCCGTAGCGGAAGACCGGCGACCGCCGTAAGTGACGAAAACATCGAGAAGGTGGGGACATTAATCACGAACGATCGGCGATTAACTGTGCGCATGATAGCGGATGAACTGCAGATTAACCGTGAATCCGTGCGACAAATCGTTACATAGTAATTAGGGAAGAGGAAAACGTGTTTTCGTCTTGTGCCACATCACTTGACTGACGATCAGAAGCAGGCACGTTTAGAGGCTTCACTGGATTTTATCGAAACGGCGGATGCGACACCAAATTTCTTGAAGTGTATTGTCACTGAGGATGAAACCTGGTGTCTCAGGTACGACCCTGAAACGAAACGGCAAATCATTTAATGGCGTTCTCCGGTATCCCCTCATCGGAAAAAAGGTCAGAGCCGAAAAGTCACGCATCAAGCTCGATTTGAAAGGTAAGAGACTTGACGATATTACTGACATCCAACGACACGTGACGAGGCTTTTGAACACCATCCCAAAGGAAGCCTTATTGCAAAGTTTCCAGGACATGTATCGCTGATCTCAGGAGTGCATAGTTACGGGAGGAGACTAAGTTATTTTGAAGAGAAGTAAGGTCACTGTCGAGCATTGTTCATCTATGTTGATAGAACAGGACTATTCACCGAACTTTGTAACAGGCTGTAGTCAATTTTAGGCTTAGGGACCATGCTGAATTTTATTGTTCCAAATTAACAACGCTGTACCAGGTTACACACACCAACACATTTACATAGAAAATGTTGCGAAGGATTTTTTTTTTTTTTTTACTATTTGCTTTACGTCGCACCGACACATGTGTCTTACGGTGACGATGAAATAGGAAAGGCCTAGGAATTGGAAGGAAGCGGCCGTGGCCTTACGGTACAGCCCCGGCATTTGCCTGGTGTGAGAATGGGAAACCGCGGAAAACCATCTTCAGGGCTGCCGACAGTGGGACTCGAACCCACTATCTCCCGATTACTGGATACTGTCCGCAATTAAGCGACTGCAGCTATCGAGCTCGGTGCGAAGAAACATAGCTCACGGATCTGATGATGAACTTTTAAACAATACTTGTTGTGATAACCGAGCTGATTGGAACATGAATGTTGTTCAGGAAGGCATTATCTTGTTTACTACATCTACAGTACATAGTGCTGTGAATAGCTAACGAGTTAATGCTAATGAAGTTTGAGAGCAGCCAACGGAGGTACCGACATTGACGTCATAGTTCATACCAACTGGTTCACGGTGTAATTAACAACACACTTTGTTTCTCAGATGATCCACTTTCTAGTCGAGCGATTTATCCAGCTCCAAGGTAGGATTGTGAAGTTGTACCATTCGTATATCGCATCAAGAACCCCTGCGCCGACAGTGGCTTGGATAACCAGCAAGTAAATGCGAAGAGTTATTTAATTTTAAACATATTTTTGTTGGTTTTATATCCCAGTGTCTAGGTTCCTTTTATAGTGTTCAGAGACGCCGATAAAACAATTTTTACCCGTAAGAGTTCTTGTACGTTCCTGTAAATCTGCCTACACGAGGCTGATGTATTTGAGTACTTTCAAATACCACCGGACTGATCCACCCGCAAATTTGAACTGAAATAGCAGGCACTCCACCGTCCGAGCCACTCAGCTCTGCAATTTACTTTTTGTATCGCTTTTTGCGTAATGCCTACACATACGAAACATTTTAATATCCCCTGAAATACTCGTCTGATTTACAAAGAAAGTACATCGCCGAAATTATCTCACGATTCCTAGTTGTTCTCTTGGTGAAATTGTTGTAGTCCCATTAAAAAATAAAACAATGTTGGTGCCGGTTTGTTGGTAAACATGTTCGTGAAGGAGACGAACTGGACAGTGTTTCAGGAGACCCTTAATATAGTTCAAGAATTTGGAAACAGAAGGTATCTTTAACGAATCGGAGGATATTTGAGGTAGACAACTTAGCTGAATAACCCGGTATACTATCGAGTGGCTGGGTGGTTTCGGTCACGTACATCTCAGTTTGCATTCGGGAGATAGTGAATTCGAACACAACTGTCGGTAACCCTGATAGTGGTTTTCCGTGGTTTACCATTTTCACACCGTGCAAAAATCTAGGGCTGTACCTTAATTGTACGGCTGCTTCCTTTCACACTCCTAGCCTTTTACTATCCCATCGTCGCCTTTCTGTGTAGGTGCGACCTAAAGCAATTTGTTACAAATGCAGTGCAACACCTAATCCTGGAGATTTTTTTTCATTCCTTGCCACAAAATACAATGCGCACACTAATGCAAACATCATAACATATCATCATGTCCCTTATGTATACTTCCCGAGGCAAGAACTGGACGAATTAGCTTCAAAGTAGTGTAACTCTTCCCATACAAAGGGCACTAGGAAAGTTTTGCAATACGCAAAGACGGTTGGCTGGACACTCCTCTTATGGTGAGGGATTGAAAAGGTGTGTGAAAACCGGTCTAGAAGACAGCAAGGCGCGACCTTCACACCAGTTGTTACCAAGCAGTGGGATTGAAAGCAAGTTAAGATGTCACTGTGTTCTGAAGGTGAATATCGCGCAATTATCCGCTAATGTAACAATAGATTTTTCTTGCCAGATCAGGGTTGACTGTGCTTCATCACACTCCATACAGTCCTGATCTTTCCCCATGTGACTTCGCACTCTTCCCAGAAGTGAAGGTGAAGCTGAAAGGGCGGCGTTTTTGTATCCGACGAAGATCTTCTGGCACCATGGGATCAAGAGTGTGAAAATGTAACCGAAGAAAAGTGGCAGAGTTGGTTCAGTGACTGGTTTCGACATATGGAGAAGTGTATTGAGTGTGGTAGAAATTATTTTGAAAAAGTTTAAAGCGTTCACTCACATTGCAAAACTTTCCTAGTGCCCTTTGTAATGTTGTCTTTCGTAATAAAATATTCAAGTAAACTTACGTAGTTCAGTTATGTTAAGGGTGCGTTTATGGCAATGTGCAATGCATTTTATCTGTCCGCCTCCGTATTAGCTGCCATCCGTGGTGGGCCGAGTTTGATTCCCGGTCGTGCAAGGGCTGGTACGTTGTTGAAATGGTACATGCATGTCACCTCCATTGGCGGTGTGCTTGAAAACCACCTCGGCATGAGGATACGAGTTTACTTTATCATTTAATGTGCTTCTGGAAACAGAAGTACATCCCTTTATCGGTGAAAACACGATATCTCCTGTCTATTAGAAGGGGTGGCTAAAAGGGGCCCAAGTGTCTCTTAACTTGGAGCATGAATTAGCGACCACGGGGCCCTTAGCCGAGTCCTAGCATTGTTTCCACTTGTGCCAGGCTCCTCACTTTCATGTATCCTATCCGACCTCCGTTGGTCGACTCTTATTCTTTTCCCACGGCAACGGTATTAGGTTTCGAGGTCATGGAAGTCTCATTTTCATGCCCTTGGTGGTCCTTGTCTTTGTTTTGCCGATACTTTCATTCTTCTAAGTGTCGAACCTCTCCCGTTTTCCCTCCGATTAATGTTAATAGAGGATGGTTGCCTTGTTGCATTTTCTCTTAAAACAAGAATACCATCAAAACCTTTATTGGTGAAATGTACACAATGCATAGCCAAGAAATCTCTTTCAGTCTTCCTAGTACTCCATGATTTAAACTTCTTAGTTGATCGCTATTTGTGACAGGAAATGTTCTATGCTTCCTGATAATCACGCTGTCCAGTATTTTCGAGAATAACCAAACAGAACATAATAATTAATTACCTTACAATTGGCTTTTAGTCGCACCGACACAGATAGGTCTTGTGGCGACGATGGGATAGGAAAGGACTAGGAGTGGAAAGGAAGTGCCCATGGCCTTAATAAAGGGACAGCCCCAGCATTTGCCTACTGTGAAAATGGGAAACCACGGAAAACCATCTTCACGACTGCCGACAGTGGGATTCGAACCCACGATCTCTCGGATGCAAGCTTACAGCTGCGCGACACTAACCGCACGGCCAACTCGCCCGGTAATTAATTACCTCTGAGGAAGACCGTCTTGGCATCCTTTCCGACATTTGAAAAGGATAAGTGAATAATCCTAAGCGATCACTCTGCCTTTTCATGTTCTGCGTTACGTTTTAAGCACCTTACGATATACTAAAGATATTGTCAAAGGATATAATGTAAATAATAATTGTTTATAACAGTGTTTCCAGTAGCGTATAATTTAATGTCATATACCTTAGGATCAAATTTAACTGTACACTCAACCGACTGGTTGTGGTGGTAAAAATGAAATGTCGTATGGCTTTTAGTGCCGGGATATCCCAGGATGGGTTCGGCTCGCCAGGTGCAGGTATTTCTCTTTGACTCCCGTAGGCAACCTGCGCGTCGTGATGAGGATGAAATGATGATGACAACACACACACCCAGCCCCCGTGCCATTGGAATTAACCAATTAAGTTTAAAATCCCTGACCCAGCCGGGAATCGAACCCGGGACCTTCTGAACCGAAGGCCAGTACGCTGACCGTCCAGCCAACGAGTCGGACATTGTGGTGGTGATAGTATGTGTAAGGAGCCAACTGGACTTCTGTAGCAGAACTCTGGTTCAATACTTTTCACGCATGAACTTGTCCTATTATGTAATATTTCTTGTCTGTATCCTCCTACGTGCTGGCTTTTCACTATCTGCCTACGTAGTGTGAATCATTCATTAGATTGAACTAATTTCAGGCAAGCGCTATGCCAGGTGGACTAGTACATAGCGTCTAGGTTGAAGAGATCAGTCGTTTACTTCGAGGCTAATGAGTGTGTATGCAGCTTTGTTCGTATGAATAGAACACGGGAACACTAGCATGCTCGCAATAAAATTACAGATGAAGTCCTGCAGCACAAATTTCACGTTAAATGACGTATTTGAAACGAGCTCACACTGGAGAATGTGGGAAGTCTCTGAAAATGACGGAGCAATAACTAGCTACAAGTTTTCTAAAAAACTGGACTGCTTCTAAGGTACCTTTAATTGCTTCACCTACTTCCAAACGTTCTACATATCGTTATTTCAAATCTTTTTAGAGTAAAATGCTTGAGTGCCGGAATTATCTCCTGATATTGTTTCTGTAACACATCTTAGTAATTCTGTTGAATTGGGTGTTCCTTATTCATACACTAGTTTATGCCGATTGATTATTCGATAATAATGTTATTGGTTTTACGTGTCACCAAAGACTTGCGGTTTCCGGAGACGCCGAGGAGCTTTTTTTGTGTGTTTACAATTGGCTTGATGTCGCACCATCACAGGTAGGTCTTATGACAACGAGCGGATAGGGAAGCGTTAGAAGTTGGAAGGAAGCGGCAGTGGTCTCAATTAAGTTAGCCCACAGCCCCAACATTTGCCTGGTGTGAAAGTGGGAAAACCACGGCAAACCATCTTCAGGGCTGAGTTGATAGGTGTGGTAAGTGTAGTTAACTACAGTGAGAAGAGAACTTTGAAAATTACTTACAAGTCACCCGGGTAGTCTCAGCTGAAAATATTATTATTCGTCTCATTCTTCCGCTTGTTATTCTTGTAATTCATTATATTCGTATTTCCCTAGTCTAAAATTTCCTATTTGCATTTAAGTAACAATCAAAAGGCGTCATGCCATTCAATATTCACATTATTTTAGACCCTGAGAGCCGGGCCCGTGGTGTAAGGTTAGCTTTCCTGCCTCTTACACGGGAGCCTAGAGTTCGATTTCCGGTCAGGGCAGGAATTTTTACCTGGATCTGACGGTAGGTTTGAGGTCCACTCGGCCTACGTAATTAGAATTGAGGGACTACCAGGCAGTGAGATAGCGTCCCCGGTCTAGAAAGCCAAGATGAACGGCTGAGAGGATTCGTCGTGTTGACCACGCGACATTTCGTAATCCATAGGCCTTCGGGGTGAGCAGCGGTCGCTTGGTAGGCCACGGTTCTTCTGGGCTGTTGCGCCATGGGGTTTGGTTTTGGCCCTGAGATTTCTACTTTCCCATTAAATATTCTTCGAAACGTTATAGACTGGAGTGATGTAGAAATGAAATGGAATGGCATACTTACTAGAACTAGAGAAGAAAGTGACAGTTTATTGTAATACAAACTTACGATATATGCATACTACCTCTGTAAATTTAATAACAGTTTATTAAAACGTATGTATGTTTAATGACTGTATACATTTATGGTTACCCATTCCTTCAATAATCGCCATGCCATACTGAACAGTTTACGAACTCCATGTGTTTTCCGGCAATTTCAACTGTATCTTACACCACATGAATTTCAAAATCGATAGCTTTCTGTTCCCTTATTTTATCTCCTCATATACATCCCTTTTACATTTCAGATGTACTGTAATTGAATCAATGTAATCACATGCTTAAATCATAAATGAACTCCTCTGAAGTGGTATGATACAAAAGATGTAAACCATATTTGATAAACACTGTATCCAAATTGGATTAGGAAGTTTTGATGAAGATGAAAAATATTTCTAGGAGCCCGACATCTAGGTCATGGGCCACTGGGGAGTTTTGATGATAATGAAAGTCACTAAAGAACGATTAGAAACTAAGTAATTTCAATTTTAATTGGGAAAGAAGAAATAAAACTTGACCTCGGTAGGGCCATACAACATTAACGTGGCGTTGAATATAATGCTACAATCGGAGGGCTAGGTTTAATGAAGTTTACGAATTGAACAGTTATCAAAAACTGTGTATAGGCATTTTAAAATCCGCTTTACTACTGGGTATTCTTTGTGAATAACACAGACGCTGCTTTCGATTTTGATACAACCACCTTAGTGGTATATAAAATCATGGCAATTTCCTACCATCGATTGATCTCCGTCAGAATCCACGTATTGTTGGCATAATTGCCTTTGTTTCTTAAAAATAAGAGTTAACCATGACGAAATTTTCCTCACCCGTGGAACAAATTACAGTGTTAAAATTTGCATAATATCAACAGAACCGTTGCCCTTATGTTTTCACTGAGTCTTGAATCAGTGAAATTTGACGAAGACACTTTATAAACAACACCGCATTGTAGCTCCTTGGCTGAGGTCAGTCATGGCATTCGGTTCAGAGGGTCCCAAGTTCGATTTTCTGTCGGACTTGGAATTTTTACCGCATCTGGTTAGTTCCTCTGTATCAGGGACTGGGCATTTGTGTTCGTATCAATGCATACCTCCTAATATAGTTATAAAACACCACACTATTAACCACCACAAAAGCACTTGATATCGAGTAAATCGCTCGTCAACTAGAGCAAAAGCTCATGTAGCGCCGACCTCAAGCAATTGAGAAAGGGCCAGGAAAAAGGTGATTGTTGAAATATGTCTTCCGTGCATTGTTTACTGAGAGTTTTGGCAATTGTATAATACTCTCCAGAGCTCTCAATAGGATAGCTCGGTTTATAAGAAACCTCACACGACATTTCATTACCACGGACATCGGGTGGGAGATTGGTGTTACGTTATGATTTATATTATTCCTTCATGTTGTCTTTACATCTTCATCGACAATAATGAGCAGTTTCTAACCATTATTTGAAACACAGAACACATTGTACATCAGGAGCAATAGTGCTGTCATCTGGATAGATGAAATGAAATGTCGTATGGCTTTTAGTGCCAAGATATCCCAGGACGGGTTCGGCTCGCCAGGTGCAGGTCTTTCTATTTGACTCCCGTAGGCGACCTGCGCGTCGTGATGAGGGTGAAATGATAATGAAAACACATACATCCAGCCCCCGTGCCGTAGGAATTAACCAATTAAGGTTAAAACCCCCGACCCGGCCGAGAATCGAACCCGAGACCCCCTGAACGGAAGGCCAGTACGCTGACCATTCAGCCAACGAGTCGGACATCTGGATAGATGAGGCCAAATGATAAATAATTTGAATAATAATTTCTAACCTTATCAGTGGTTTGTTTGACTAGTGCCATTATGAGCGTCCTCAAAGTTACTTTAGCAATTTATCTCTTCACAAAGCTAACAATAAAATAAAGAATTAAAGCGTGCCCTATCAAAATGTTTATAAACATCAACCAATTAATTATATCACTGGATTATTAACAAGACTTATCGATATTGTTAAACAAACAAGCAAACAAACACATTTTCTCATTATTCTTTGGATACATTATGCGACATGAGAAACACAGCATAGAAAAGACTGGCCATCCTTGAAAATGTTCCCGGGAAGTGAGATTGTGAACTCGCTGGTCAACACTATGAAAAATGTTGCTGGATTGAACCTCTTTGGCCGCAGCATGTTTTGGCGAGGACTGTAAGAGGTAGGAAAGATTGTATAGTCACTAAAAAAAAAAAATGAGCGCATGTCCCTCGCATTTCATATTTTAACAGATCTAATTTCCATATTATTATCAAATTATAATTCACCTCCCATGTAGATATAAACCCTGTGGATACCCACAGCGCCGGGCTGAGTGGCTCAGACGGTTAAGGCGCTGGCCTTCTAACCCCAACTTGGCAGGTTCGATCCTGGCTCAGTCCGGTGGTATTTGAAGGTGCTCAAATACGACAGCCTCGTGTCGGTAGATTTACTGGTACGTAAAAGAACTCCTGCGGGACTAAATTCCGGCACCTCGGCGTCTCCGAAGACCTTAAAAAGTAGTTAGTGGGACGTAAAATAAATAACATTATTATTATTGATACCCACAGCAAACATTATGTATGCAGGTTCAGTTGTTTACGAGAAAATAGTTTCTGCGAAGCACTTATACAAAACCGTGCACTTATTTTTTTTAACTGTACAATAGCCTCCTGAGAAATTGCGATCCTCAGAACTGAGGGAACGACAAGAGAGAGTGTGAATTGCCAGTCAAACTTTGTTCACGCGACTGTTGTTTGAGATTTATCTTCAGAGCTGCGAGGAATGTGGAGTCTGGAGCCTGTAGTAGGACATTTCTCAGCAGGATGCCAAGCAAGAGGTTATTAATGAGTCGCTGGCAAAGCGAAAGTAAACTGGTCAGCGTCGTTATATCAAAATTAGTTTGCTAAACTTGCTTTCTGAGACGAAGTCAACCTGTGGGAAAAAGCGAAAATGTTTAATAATAATAATAATAATAATAATAATAATATCCACTAACTATTTTCACGGTTTTCGGAGACACCGAGGTGCCCGAAATTCTTCCCGCAGCAGTTATACGTGGCAGTAAATGTACCGACATTGGGACGACGTATTTGAACACCTCCAAATTCCACAGGACTGAGCCAGGATCGAACCCACCAACTTGAGCTTTAAAAGCCAGTGCTCTACCGCCTGAGCCAGTCAGCCCGGCAGACTGAAGTAAAACTAGTTTTTATAATGTGAGTTGTATTCGGGAGACAGTGAATGCGAACCTCACCAACGGTAGCCCTGATGGTTTTCCGCGGTTTCCCATTTTCCGCTAGGAAAATAACGGTGTTGCACCTTAAGCAAGGACATGGCCGCTAGTTTCCCAGTCCTAGACCATTCTCAAACCTCTGTAAACGATATGCAGTGGGTGTTTCATGGTATTTATTTCACCAAGTCTTTGTCCTATATGATATTCTGATGCCATACAACTTGTAGCAGCGGTCATGACGAACAAATTACTCCTCGAACGCCAAAAATATATTTCTGCCCCAGCCAACATTCTCATTTTGCAGCTGATATTTGTCAGTATAGCGAGTTACGTACAAAGCTCTTTCGGAGAATGAAATCAGCCAGTGATTCAAAGGCACATTTACCCATGCTTGCCGTGCTACGGCCTTTCGAAGCAGAAGTGTAGAAAGGTTATGGGAACGTTGGCTTGATACGCAGCTGAACTGAAGGTTGTTCATGCACTGTTTCTTTGACACGTCTGACATTTAGAGCAAGACTGCGGAAATAACATACAACGTGCACGAGTTACGCCGAGTGTGGGTCAAGAAAGACAAAATGATGGTAGTCAACCGTGCTGTTATTATCAGAAAGATATCAGTTGTGCTTCAATCATATATGAGTGGCAATAGCAAACTCGAGCTTTTATTCTTAACACCATTTGTATTTCTGTCAGTTTTCGTGGAAGTCCGTCACAACTACGGTTCGTTCCACAACATCACCGGCTACATGGCTAACTGGTTAGCGTGCTGGTCTTTTATCACAGGGGTCCCGGGTTCCATTCCCGGCAGGGTCGGGAATTTTAACCATCAGTGGTTAATTTCGCTGACGCGGGGACTGGGTGTATGTGTCGTCTTCATCATCATTTCATCCTCATCACGACGCGCAGGTCGCCTACGGGAGTCATATGAAAAGACTGCACCTGGTGAGCCGAACACGTCCTCGGACACTCCCGGCACTAAAAGCCATTCGCCATTTCATTTAATCGAAGATGCATTTAACTTTCCACGTTTATCAAGATGCAAAACCAGAATTCGCAACGAGAAACTAAAGGATAACCGTTTCAGATTTCTATATTCCTGCGGTTCCCAAACTTTTCCATGCTGATTTATTTTTAATAGTTTATAATAATAATAATAATAATAATAATAATAATAATAATAATAATAATAATAATAATAATTAGTAATAATAATAGTAATATTTAAAATGTCGCTATTTTTGTGAATATTACTACTCTTCTTATTTATTTTGTATTGATCCTTGAAGGAGATGCAGGCTCTTCATGTCTGATAAGTCCTTGACTGCGTTGCATTGTTAAATATATAGGTGTCTACCCCTTTCTGGCATGGGGTATGACGAACCCGCGTTGCAGAATGTTGTGTTCTCAAGTCGTTCCTTGTAAGTAGCTGGATCTAATCTTTCAATGAAAATGAACGCATTCTATTTCGCAGTCCCTCAACTTGAGTAGTTTGACTAGAGCACTCAAACAAGCCAGAAGATCACAGTAAGGTTTTTTTCTGCAATTGGCTTTATGTCGCACCGACACAGATAGGTCTTATGGCGACTAAGTGATAGGAAAGTCCTAGGATTGGGAAGGAAGCGGCCGTGGCCTTAATTAAAGTACAGCCCCAGCATTTGCCTGGTGTGAAAATGGGAAACCACGGGAAACTATCTTCAGGGCTGCCAATAGTGGGGTTCGAACACTATCTCCCGGATGCAAGCTCACAGCTTCGCGCTCCTAATCGCACGCCCAACTCGCCCGGCTGGGTAAGGTTTTATATGACCCGACGTTACTTCTGGTTTCCCAATCAGTTCTTTGCTGTAACTCGTCTAGCCAACAACATATGGTTGAATTACAGACCACATCAAATGTTGCTGAACTTGCTGTTATCACACTGTCACACACAGTAGCGGAGATTAGGGGGAAGGGGGCTAGGGCGAGGGGGGGGGCCGTCTCCACCCCCACTTCGTGGAGAAAAAATTATTTCATCTTAACCAGCCGACTAGTTTTACGTTTCGGCAGACTAAGGAAACAGTTATTAAAAAATCGCCTAAAATAAGAAAGCAATCGGTACAATCCCTGTTGTTTATAAGCTAATTCCTTCCTTTAAATTTCTAATTATTAAGAGAAATACTTAGCACAAATACGCACAAACTGTCGTTCCGCGCGCCTAACCGATTCGTACAGTGCCACAACCAGTGGTGGAGACTCGCACAGCAGCGTGAAGCATGTGCTGTGAGGAATAGTTACCAGATGTATATTTTTTGGCAAGGTCCTGGACACAGGTATGATTCACTCACTTATCGCGAGCATTCGTCAGTCTGGTAGTCTCTTTAGTGTCTGTTAGTTTTTTAGTGTGTAGCCAAATAAAAAATCACAATTTTTTGCTAGTTGCTTTACGTCACACCGACACAGATAGGTCTTATGGCGACGATGGGACAGGGAAGGGCTAGGAGTGGGAAGGAAGCGGCCGTGGCCTTAAGGTACATCCCCAGCATTTGCCTGGTGTGAAAATGGGAAACCACGGAAAACCATTTTCAGGGCTGCCGACAGTGGGGTTTATATTGCGTGGCAGTACATGAAAAGAAAAAGGAAAAGACTGACCTACTAAGCACTTCTTCCCTTGTGAATAACGTATGGATCTGTAGTGTATTTTCTGTAATATAGAATAGCACACAGCACCTAGACCCATTCTAATACTGATTATGATCAGACTCACATGAATACGGATATCTCATGTAATTCAGTATTTTCAAACTGCTTAAACTATGGAGTTGCATATAGTCGTGAGTAGAGCGATTCTCACCTCAGCCATCCTGGAAGTGGTTTCCCGTGGTTCCCACTTCTCCAAGCAAATGCCGGGATAGTACCTAACTTAAGGCCACGGCCGCTTCCTTCCCTCTTCCTTGTCTATCCGTTCTAATCTTCCCATCCACCGCAAGGCCCCTGTTCAGCATAGCAAGTGAGGCCGCCTGGGCTTGGTACTGGTCATTCTTCCCAGTTGTATCCCCGACCCAATGTCTCACGCTCCAGGACGCTGCCCTTGAGGCGGTAGAGGTGGGATCCCTCGCTGAGTCCGAGGGAAAAGCAACCCTGGAAGGTAAACAGATTAGGAAAAAGAAGAATAAGCCTTCAATTACAAATGCCCGGCGGCAATTCCACAGTAGCTCTTTTTCCTTCGAGCAATGTTCACGCATGGATGCAACTACGGTTTTTGAAATTTGTCTCAATAACATTTTCACTGAATACTTATAGCCTTTTCTTTCAGTGTCCACCGTCCTTTCATTGACCTGAAGAGTTTATGAATAAGCATAGACAACTCGCATTGTCTGTTGTCAGAAATTCATCGTAGACTGTTGCAGTAACAGCACAGAAGTGTCGCACCCATTTTACATTTACTTATTAACTATTTCCTTTCATTTTGTCAGCTTGGATCACTGAGTAATGTCATTGACGTCTTTTATATCACACATAACTACACAACACTTGATTCGCATGTATGTGCCAGTAGGGATTTTCGACGTCGCTATAAGGATTCTGTGTACTTTTCACACAGAGTACCCTAGACCGGTTTTCGAGTGTAGCAAGTGGCCTGGCACGTGAGTCAACCTCTCCTACTTGCCAAGCATTTAGGGGAAGTGCACAACATGTGTTGGCCTGCGATAAGAAGCAGGTTCAACAAGCCCTATACTCTGCTACTGTTTTTCAACTACACGTGGACAGAATGACATAACCGGCGTATCCTGCTACGGCCGTTCAAAACACATTAGATCCTGAAATATTTGGCTCAGTTATGGGAAAACTAATAGGACAAGGTAAAAAGTACATAGCATATATTTTGAGATGTATTTTTCTTTGCCGAATAGCAAAGTATCTGCACGTATACCCTTAACATACTGTATATGTGTTAGAAATCAAGCGGCTGGATAGCTGTAGGATGCCTCCCTCTCAGAAAACTGTCAGTGAAGTATCAAATACCGTAACTATTCATTAACACGTTTACAGCGGAGAAGCTTGAGAAAGGTTATGAATATCATCATGGTCTTAGAACAGGGACTTCTGTGAATAGTGGGTGACAGTAATTCACCGCGTGAGTGTACCATGTGTTACAGTTTTCCTGAACCAATAACTCAGGTCGTTGATTTTAAATTGGGAGCCATAAGAATGAAAATCCATAACCTGTTTCCAGTCATTCGACCGGATCAGGAATGGAATGAAGAAAGCCCCATCCAGCAGCGAGGATAGGAATTGTGCCGGCTGACGAAGCCCCTGGGGGGAATGGTTAACGACTGACAGATGGAATGATATTGGAGAGGGTTGCTGGAATGATAGATGGCGGAAAACTGGAGTACCCGGAGAAAAACCTTTCTCGCATCCGCTTTGTCCAGCACAAACCTTACATTGAGTGACCGTGGTTTCAACAATGGAGCCCAACGGTGAGAGGCCGGCGCGCTGCCGCCTGAGCCACGGAGGCTCTTGGGGAGCCATAAGATTAGTTCATAAATTGTTCTATCCATTACACCAGGGACACCTCTCGTGTGATTATATGGGGAATCTATCAAACACTGTGGTAGATGGAAGAACTGGATAAATTGACCACATTATCGCTGATAAACTTTGACTCATTAAATTCCGAAATACAGTAACAGTATACCATAACAACACTGGATCCTTGCCAGTTTATGGAGTAATCACAAAAGAAAGTTCTACTCTATAGAAATGAAGAGACTGCAACATCATGACAACATGTAAGATTATTTGGAATTTTTAAAATTTGGCTAATGTGTAGCCTTTCAACATCGTAAGACAGAAGGAAATTAGCTCCTCTTTGGAAATGTGGGTGATTCAAGTTAGGCTTATAATGTTATTCTATCACGTAGTTCTTGTTAAAAGTTGTTAACCTTGTCGAAATATCGTCTTTTCACCCTGCTTCAGAAATTGCATCCTGCTTACAATTATTTGTTCATTTACAACTCTAGGACACGGACGACCCATCGAAATTGTGAAAAACAGATTTAACGTTATCCCCTTTACACATTAAATAATTTTTCTTTTTGTGTTGAATGGTCCTTCAACTGTTGTAAAATTTAAGAGCCATTGGTTCTTTAACATGCCAGTAAATTTATCGACGTGACCAATGTCGCAACCTTGAAGCGCAGGAATCGGGCACCTTACTAAATTTCCTTTCTTTTACCCAGTCACTGGGGAAAAAGCTCTTTTCGCTGGTTGGTGATATACTGGGCGAGTCAATAAGAATGTCTGATTCAAATATCTCCAGATCCATTTAAGATATTAACATTTTGTTTCGTCTTATTAAGTGAGATTATGGGACTCTTAAAACATTAGAGTCCATTTTTTCCGGCTCCTTGGCCAAATGGTCAGCTTAGTAGTCTTCAGTCTACAGGTATTCGGATTTGATACCCGACCCGGTTGGGGTTTTAAAACTGATTGAGGTTGATCCCTCTAGCTTATGGACTGGATATTTATGTTCATCCTAGTACATTGCTCTTCATATGCAAACGAGACACCACACTGCCAACCATCACAGAAACACGCAATAGTGAATACGTGCCTCTAAATAGGGTTGGCGTCAGGAAGGGATTCTGGCCGTAAAACTGGGCCCAATCCACACTAAGTGATGGCCTCAAGAAACTGGGAAGAAGGCCAGGTACAAGACCAATTAATACACTCACTAATACACTATAACGCCGGCCCCGTGGTGTAGGAGTAGCGTGCCTGCCTCTTACCCGGAGGCCCCGGGTTCGATTCCCGGCCAGGTCAGGGATTTTTACCTGGACCTGAGGGCTGGTTCAATGTCCACTCAGCCTACAGCTGACGGTGAGATAGCGGCCCCGGTCTAGAAAGCCGAGAATAACGGCCGAGAGGATTCGTCGTGCTGACTACACGACACCTCGTAATCTGCAGGCCCTCGGACTGAGTAGCAGTCGCTTGGTTGGCCAAGGCCCTGCAAGGGCTCTAGTGCCATGGGGTTTGTTTGTTTGTTTTTAATACACTATAACTTTCAGGATTAGGTTGAGTGAGAAAGGTAAAATCCACATTCGTAGTCGAACCCCTTGTGATACATTCCTTACTCAGAGTTCATCGCACGGAAGAGTAAGTAGTCTGTTAATGATTCAGCAGGGCAACTGATTGAAGTTGGAGTGACGCCCTCATCAGGAACGGAATTAAGTTGAAGAGAACAATTATTTTGATCAAATAGAAAGAGGATGTTGCGCGAGGGAGTTGCATTGTTTCGAGTAAAGCTATCCTTTGAGACAAGGTATTTAACATCTTAAGGGGACGATTATGTATAAAAGGGGTACTGAATTTATTTAAAATTTGAATTTGATTAATATATTTTTCCACTTGGCAAACACTTCAAAATAGATCGTGAGGGAATTCGGTGAAAATATTAGATGCACAGATTGCTGTTAGTTGTGAATTTGGATGTTTGATTAGTTGTATACCGTGTATTATAAAGAGTATGTTGTTATTTCTCGAACCCATTTTTTTAATTTTTACTACGTTTACATTCGTTTAATTCGGTATTAAGTAATCCATTTCAAAATAAATATTTTTCTTGACATTTTCTCATTGTCCGTCGGGCCGTCCATCCGTCTGCGGATCCCTCTGCTCAAAGGCTGGTTGGATCCGCAAACAGCTTCACCATTAGCCTACTGATATAGTCTAAGCATCACTAGAGTGTCGTAATACGGAAATGAAGAATGAGAAATTTTCCTGTTGCTTTCCTCACTGAGTCAGAAATGGGTGTTAAATAATTAATCACCAGTTTGTCATGTCCACCGAATTGCATACACTAACAGATTCTATGAGCGACATCTCTTTACCATGTATCAAGGGGCTGGCTGCATAAGGATTGACGTTCCTCGCAACAAACTAATCTAGACCATACCAGAAAGTCTCAGCAGATCTCACAGATATGGATAAATTCACATCATGCTGAATGAATTATTTTCATATCAGGTTATTCTTCTCCATTCCTTTATTATTATTATTATTATTATTATTATTATTATTATTATTATTATTATTATTATTATTATTAAACCGACCCTAATAACCTTTGACAAAAATATGCTCCAAGTGGTTCATTTCCTACTGTACACGTTTCCTGTTTATGTACACTCTATGGCTATCAGAATATGAAGGCATCAGTTCCTAGATAATTGCTTGAACTACTGAGTCGCTGAATATAAATGACATTTGTAAATCATATTACTCCAAAGTAGTAAGTTCATATAGTGAATAAAACATTCAAGAAGGTGGAGCCTTCAATACCCTAAATTTTAACCTTTGATTCGTTCATATTAGCTCAGGCGATTGAAGCGCTGGCCTTCTGACCCCAACTTGGCAAGTTCGATCCTGGTTCAGTCGGGTGTTATTTGAAAGTACTCAAATGAGTCAGCCTCCTGTTGGAAAATTTACTGATACATTCGAAATCTTTAGTATCTCGTGGCCAGAAATATTCATTTCAGGCAAGAAATCAGTAGAGCCCTCAGAACCACCCAGTACCTACCTACCCACTTTCTCTCATTGGTCACATCCATCAGACGCGTTAACACATGCACACATCTGAAGAGTGAGGGGAGAAGGTGAAAATGGAAGTACGAGGATATCTAACATGAACGAAACACACGCGGGGGGAAGGTACTTGCTTCCACACCTGCCCAATAGTCCCAGTGGCTCGACAATGAAGGGAGCGGGGGATGAAGGGAGGAACCACACGCCTCCTGCAAGGCAATAGACGTAATGTGTATGTCAACTCATTCAGGGTCAAACTCGCCAGTTTCTTTGTAATTCTTGTGTGCGAGGTCTGGTTAAATTATTACTACTACTACTACTACTACTACTACTACTACTAATAATAATAATAATAATAATAATAATAATAATAATAATAATAATAATAAATAGTTATCCTCAAAAACCAAAGTAAAAGTAACCTGGTATTAAATTATTATGATTAGAGACATCGGGCGTTTGAGGAACCGTTCCTATTAAGTTATTGTCAGCGCTGATCAAACAATTAAATGCCATATATTGGGGTGGGATTACATCCTACACACTTCATCACAATTAAATTACAATTAATTGTTTTTCTTGATTAGGAAAAGCTAGCATAGCCAGAATGTTTAACCATAGAGACATCTTAAAGTTCCCGTAAAAATGGAGTTGGGTGTGGCCTCTGAGTGTGCAACGTTGCAAGCCACACCTCCTGGAAGACGAACACTTGTGACGTTGCCTTGGTTACTTCTTCATCCTCAGGGTTGGCCAAAATCTTCGCCCAAACGTTACCCGTTTCCTTTTCCACCCGGAATTTTTGTGATCGCGATTGTACATAACAGTCCGGTGGTATTTTAAGGTGCTCATATATGTCAGCCTCGTGTCAGTAGATTTACTGGCACGGGAAAAAACTCCTGCGGGGCTGCATTCCGGCACCTCGGCGTTTCGGAAAATTGTAAAACGGTAGTTAGTGGGACGTAAAACCTATAACATGATTACTTATTCGTACAATGTCAAATAGTGAAATTGCAACATGAAAGTAGTGCATTAGCACAAAATGCTGTCAAACCACTGTACAGTTCAATAATGAACATTTATTGCGTTCGTTAATTAGTATACTACAAATTATTTTAATTCATACGTCGGTCCATAGACACCTACAAAACTGTAGAATGGCAGCTAATTATTTGACCTATATTTAGCGACGCAAATTAATTGAACGTATTAGTCTAACACATCAGAACGAGTGGATTTTGATGAAATGCATATTATCACGCACGGAATGTTATGAAATTAACATTTAGAGAACATTATAAATAGATCATACAAAGCGAATTTGTTGCGCGGTATAAATCATGCGACTATAAACTTGCATTTATAATATGGTGGGTTCGAGTCCCACTGTTATAACACATGATTATTCATACATTATGGTGGTTTCCCATCATTTCCCATTTTTAGTAATTAAATATCGTATTAACACATGGGTTTTCGGCAATGATGGGATGGAAAAGGAATATAATTTAGAGGCAGCACTCGTAGCTTTAATTAAGGTACAAACTCAGCGTCTGCCGGATATGGAAATGAGAAATTAACACGACAAGGCTGTCGTTGGTGGGATTTGAACCCACCATCTCCCTAATGCAGTCTTACAGCTATATTATCGATCCGTACTGTGAATCAAACTTGCTTGAGTTCCCATTCTCACTCCAGGGAAAATTCGGGGCTATTCCTTAATTGAGGTCATGGTTGATACCCTCACAATTCTAGCCCTTCCGTGTTCCAGCGTTACTGAAAACCTATCTGCCTCAGTGCGATGTTGAACTCTCAGCAATAAACAAACAAGTTGTTTGGGTTCAACGCTAACGCATTCGTGATTTGTTATATCTTTCAACCAATGAATATAGACAATGGTCTGAATCAGCATTTTTTTTCCGCAATACATTCGTTAAGGATGATTTAACGGTTAATAATAATGAGAATTTCATGTTTTGCACCAACCACACCTAAATGCTACAAAAGGTAACTTCTTAAAATCATTATAGTAACTAGCCAAGCAGTGTTCATTGTCTCGGGACGGCTTACAAAAGAAACATTCAGCTTAGAATGTGTATTTCTAGTATTATGAACTGTCACTTTCAATGTTACCAAAATTGACAGCTCGGGATACTCTAGGGCTTTCCTCTTTAGTGTAAATTATCTTTGCAGCCAAAAGTATGGGTATCGTTTAGAAATACTATCCCGCAACACACAAGCCACTCAGGATGGGAATTCTTTGCTGGATGCGATACATTGTATAACCAAATATGGCAGAGGGTTATCGGCTAGACTTGTGACCTTTAATGTTACACAAGGTACCTTTTACAGGTGAAACGAGAATATTCTCGAAGAAAAGTGCACCTGTTTGGATACAGACGAAGAAAAAACATATTCAATTACATCTACTGCTGTATTATTAATAGGGAGTGGAATTTTATGACAATAGATAGATTTAAATTCTTCTGAATGAATTTTCATGATCTTTCGGCCCTTGCTGCAATTCTGAAAGAATATTTGTGTAAATTCCAGGAATTGCAGGAGGCAAGCTGATCAGCTTGGAGATAGCGTTTTCCTTGGAATCTGTTCTAGAGACAGCGGAGGTTTAGAACAGAAAGCAGGTTAGGACAAAAATTTAAAATTTGTAGTGGAGTGCCCTGGAATTATTAAGCACCTGTAACTTTTCTCTGTCACGAAACAATTAGTTGCGCGTTTAATAGATCTTTAAAATATCTTGTGCTAAATGATTCATGTTTATCTGTATATACATCAGATGAATAGTGACTGAGTAGTCGGGTAGGTACAATAGTTCTGGATGGTGGAAGGGTACCACTATATCTCAAGGGTAGAAATTGTAAAATTTCTGTCCATCCAGTTATATTCTATGACTATGAACGTAGAGATATTAAACTTAACAAAATGAGCAGAAAGTTTGTGTAGCTGAGAGGAGAACGGGGAGTAACCAGTCTAGATAGAATCCGAAGCTACCCTACAAATTATTTATTCTCACCGAGAAACTGGCAAGAAGTTGACATGGTTTGGTCACCGAAAAGCGGGAAATTGTGTGTCTCATTACAATGAAAAACTGTTATTCCTTTAGCTAGTAGCACCTACTCAGACAAGCTTTCGGGACGATGGGACTGGAAAGGAATCGACCGTGGCCTTAAGTTAGGTACAGCAGCAGCACATACCTGGTGTGAAAATGGGAAAATACGGGAAGTCATTTTCAAGGCTGTCGACAGTGAGATTCGCACCCCCAATCAACTGAATGCAAGCTTACAACTACACGACCTGAGGCGTACTAGATACTGATATTAAAAAGCGAGCCATCACTGTGAAAACTGAATTAGGTAGAGAATTTGTATCAGGAAGGACTTAGACCTTTTCAATACCGATGTTAAAAGGGTGAAAATGAATCGGAGGAGAGAGTTCAGGAAAGATCGCACCTGAGTGGAGTGAAATGCTCATATGAATAATAATAATAATAATAATAATAATAATAATAATAATAATAATAATAATAATAATAATAATAATAATACGGAGGACGAATTTCGTGGAGAGTTTATGTCAGGAAGGCCTTGTACCTATTCAAAGCTGATGTCAAAATGGACAAGACAAATAATAATACTCTAGGAAAGATAATCACTCTTAAGTAGTGAAAATGCTGAGAAGAATAATGTTACAAAAATACGAAGACAAAGAGGAAGGTCCCTTCCGTCCAGATTTCTCCTGAATCTTGAAATTTCCAATTCGTTGGACTGTTCATTGATTAGTTTCTACATCGATAAGTGCCGAGCTACACATTCTCACCTTGTTGTCGGAACATGAATACTACATGTGACCACAGCAGATGGATTTGACACTATGTTCGTGCAAATGGACAGCTAGACTATTGAACTGAGGAATCAATACCCGTGTCCCTTACTGCATACAAACTTACGCTTCACTGACTGCTAGAGCAACCGACTGTGGGATCATCTGGGCCTGCTTTGAATAGGAACTGCGCACTTACATGAATCGTACTGTTATAACTATACCTCGGATTTTTAGGTGGTAATAGGTTAGAATGCAAAGTAATTTGGTTTGTAGGAAGTGTGATGCAACCCGTTGCACCACAATGTAGGAAGAGTAGCACAAATTCAAGGAGTTATATAGCCTGTACCCCTAATATCTATGCAAATCTCGTAGCATAACCGTTGTACAGTGTAGGGTATACTTGTTACTGGCTTAAGTAAGTTTCCATTCTTACTTATCAGTACCTAATAATCCGGACTCTAGTTATATCTGTGGAAAATACATTAGTGAAACCTTGAAGACTAACTGCGTCATGCAATAAAACGTAAGTGAAATGTCTCAAGACACTTGAAATAGAAGTTGAGTGTATCTCTTCCTTGGAATACAGATCGGGCTCTTATGGATAGATGTTTATTGAAACTCCAATGAGGACTTGCCAGAGAGTACACCTTGTCTGAGAACATCTCTGCAAACAAAATAACCCTTCTCTCTGCAAACTTGAATTCTATATCTCAGTTTCTTTCTCAGTCTGAATTACTTAAATTCTACATCATGAATTTTGGGCTCATCTGACTGCGTTATTAGAGACTAACGTTATTAAATGGATTTAATTTCAATGTTGGAAACATTTCTTGGCAATGTAAGGGTCACCATACAACGAAAAACATTAAATTAAGGAATTTCCTTAATTGGGTCGAAAGTTTAAGGGCTAAAATATCCGGAAAGGTTTCAAATTGTAAATCCTTGACAGCTCTATGAAACTAAACAAACAGATGGATTTTACACTATGTTTGTGGAAATGGACAGCTAGACTATTGAACTGAGGAATCAATACCCTTGTCCCTTACTGCATACAAACGTTCGCTTCAATGACTGTGCTGGAGCAACCGACTGTGGGATGATCTTTTTCAGAAAAGCAGCCTAAAATCGCTCGTTTCATTACTTGTTTTCTTTTTTATTCAAATCGAAGCCAAATTTATTTAATTCTTTCTGTAATGTGCTCCTTGGTTCAATATCCTCAGGGGTTGTTGATTGTTTTGAAAAATATCCACACCAAATGTTGTTATAAGGGCTTAATAAACTCTTCATCGACTCACATCAGCGCTCATAGTGGTTGAAAAACTGCAAATCTAATCAACCGGATAACTACGATCAAGAAAAGGATTGCAGGTTTTAGGAATAAATAAGGAATAAATTCTCATATTTTGTTATATTTTATTTACCTACAGTTCGTAGCTCATATCCCTAGTGTTTTCAACATTGAGTTGCTTGCTAACAGTGGATTTTTTTGCATCGGAGCACTTCAGTAGTACTTTTCCGATGAGTAGAGCCCAGATTTTCTTTTGTTGCAGTTATATTTTAGAATGAGGACTTATTTTTGACGAATAGCAAGTCATTTCACCGCCAGGCTAAGTGGCTCGGACGATTGAGTGGCTGGCCTTCTGAACCTACTTGGCAGGTTCGATCCTCAAATTTGTCAGCCTCCTGTAGGTAGATTTACTGGCACGTAAACAACTCCTGCGGGACTAAATTCCGGCTCCTCAACGTCGTAGAAATAATTAGTGGACGTGAAGCTAATAACATTATCATTCATTTTACCCGCTGAACTGGTATATAGAGAGTGTTGCATAAATTTCAGGGAGTCCAGAACGTTCTACCCCCTAATAATGCAAATCTTATACCAGCATAATTGGGGGCGCCAGAAGATGATTTCTACTCGTTTCATTAAGTTTGCATTTTGCTAGAAGCGCTGGCTTTCTGAGACCAAGGTGGTAGGTTCGATCCCAACTCATTCCGGTGGTATTTTCTAGGGTACTAAAAATAGGCTAGCCTCATGTCAGTAGATCTATCAGTACGTAACAGCATTCCTGCAAAGCAAATTTCGGCAACTTGATATATCCGAAAACCGTAAAAGTAATTGGTGGGACGTAAAAGCAAACAGCATTATTATTAACTTATTCTAACCTGATGAATAAAAATCCGGTGTCTAAGCAACCTGCTACCTACCTGTAGGAGCAGCAGTCCACAAGCTAAATATTCCTCCACGAACGTATGTTACAACTTAGCATTCTATAACACCCGATTATATGTAAATACGTAGGTCGAGTCATAAGTCATGGTAACTATTTTTTTCTCGCGAACAGGAGACACCAAGGAAAATCTAAGATATGAATTTGGAAACGTACGGTATGTACTTGCGTATGATGCCACTAGATGGTGTATGTAAACAACAGTGTGGGTCTAAGCATGCCCCAAGTTCAGTGTGAGAGTGGGAGCGTCACAAAATGGAAGTCAGCAAGGAGCAGCAACGATCGTATATTAAAATAGCAGTTCTCCGCGGCAGAAATGCACGCCACACTGTCAATGCAGTTTATTACAATTCCGTTTTCTTGTACCAATCGCGCTGTGCAGTGCGAACCAAACGTCCAGATCTTTTGGACAATGCCTTAATCCTACACGATAACGCGACAGCTCACACAGCAGCCATCGTTCAGCGTCGCTTACAACGGTGGGGATGGTAGGTTCTTCCACACCCGCCTTATTCGCCTGATATGAGTCTCCAAAGTCAAGAAGTCATTACGTGGACAACGGTTTGCTAACAAAGAGGACATCGTAACAGCATTTCGGAGAGAGGTGTCACACGTTAGCGATACACATACAGCGAATGGTATTCAGCGCCTGCCCCACCGCTGGCAACGCACAGTGAAAACTTTGGGTGATTATTTCGAAGGTCGGTAACCAGTGGAGATCTGTCCTTTGCACGTAGTCTTGTGTTTTTGCTGTCTATACCATAATAAAACAATGTTTACCAATGGCCTGTGTTCTGTCATTTTCCTACGAGAATCTCCTGAAGTCGGAATTTATCTTCAGGCACAATGCATAAACACATGTCCTATGTTTCCAAATGAATATCTTCGATTTTCCGTATTATGTCCTGTTCGCGAGAAAAAAAAATAGTTGCCTTGACTTATGGCTCGACCCTCGTATATCGCATTGCTATCTGCAAATGACATTAATACTAATAGTTTGAATATATCACCTCTGGACGTCATTAGGAACATGCTCCACATCATCTCTAATGTAGCCTACCATCTCTTGAAAATATACCCTGCCGGACTTCTTGGTCCAGAGACATGCTGTTAATGGCCTACCCAATCTACTGTTATATTTTGTAGAGCCCGTATGTTCTCTCAGACAGAATGCTGATAAATAAGCAAGAATATAGGCAAAACTATTTCGTATTAGGCTACGCTAGCAAGTGACGTTCGTATACTAACATAACTACAGGGAAGTACTACTGAAGTTCCCCAAAAGCGGAATTCATTTTGAATAATATTAGTCTCTAGTAACGTAGCCACATGAGCCAAAAATTCATAACGGAGAAATTTAAGTAATCTATACAAATAAAATTGAAGTGCCTGTTTGCAATGTAAAAATAACAGCATTTTAAAAGTATATACGGTACTTATAAATAAAAACACTTATTAATTTTTGTCTGTTTGTACCGAATAATCTCCTAAACAGTTGGACCGATTTTGACGGTACTTTCACTGGCAGATAGCTCATAGTATAAGGAGTAACTTAGGCTACTTTTAAATTTTCAAAACACTTAGAGGGGCGGAACGACCGGGGAGATATAAAAATAATAGGCGAAATATGGAATTTGTCGTACAGGGACGAGACAAAGCTCATTTTAAGCCCGTAGACGCAAAGAACAAAAATCGGTAAGCCCTACGGGCTCACAAACCATGTTTCAAGGCCCTAAAACCAACCGTTATGGAGATATTGGCACCACACTACCCCTGCTCTAGAAATCCGATAAAGAAACGACCAGCGTAACCATGGCAACGTCAGCTCAAGGATTCTAAAGCAGTCAACCATGTATATCGCTAAACGAGGTGTTTTATGACGTAGTAAGTTTGTCGATACGACGTACTACTGATAAATGGTACATGTTAAAAACGCTTCTCGGCCTCTTGGCTAAGATCAAATTATAGACTCACTGGAAGAGATCATGTGTAGTGGAGGTACGCGGTCCTAACATCTTCTCTTGTGTTCTGTGTGGTGTTATTGTGTATAAGGGGCATTTGTACATTTATTGGGTGTGGTGATGGTGTAAACGTGTAATCTTAAGAGTACAGCTTATTTTAATTGATTTGAGGACAGATTTTGGTTTAAATTTAATTACCCTAAGTGCCTCCATGTTGGATTTTGCTACAATTTCCCCACATATAACTTACTAAGAGTGTACTTTGGTTGTTAACCTTGCCCTAACAACCAACAACTCGCTAAATTTTCTTGGTCTCCATAGATACTACTAAATAGATATATAACTCCACTCTTCCATTAAGGCGTTTTTAAGGCAAGAGATCTTGGCCTACTGCTGGAAGCCATCTTGGTGGTTTGCAAAAATATAATAATAAACTAAAGAAGCAGTGTCCAGTACCGCTCGTTTCCCTTCGCCACATCGAAAGGCGCCTCCTATTGCTTCTCCCTCAAACGACTTAATATCACAAAGGCTGGCTGTCGCGCGGGCTCAGTACGCACGGGCGGGCTATGCAGATGGTTAAGTCTTAAAGCGCGCCGTGTTTCTGTTCGTTCGTATCGAGTAGCTATTATTCATGTCTAAAATAAAATAAAATCTCTCTAAAACACGAGAAAGGCCATAAGTCAAAGATTGCAACGTGAAAATGAATCTCAACACGATAGAGAAAGTCATCTTACAAATTGTCGATTGAGGCAATCCATGTCTAGGTCGAATGAAAAGAGTTCTGAGAGGAACGAACGATTACAGTTAGTTAGAACCCGTCATTCATTGTTAAGGAGTCAAGAATCTCAGAAGTCTACAGAACAGTGTATATAAAACCGTTGTACTCGACACGCTGTCTAGCGAAGCATAGAATCAGACGATTCTAGGGAGCAGTGATTAGAAGATGACCGTATTCGACACTCTGTGTTGCGATATCTAGAAACAGATGATTCTGGAGAACAGCGATTGGAAAGTTATCGTCGTCATCACAAAAATCAACGTAAATTTGAAAGTCAATAACAAGAGTGCTTAGCAAACCAGCCGTAAAAATGTGGGTACAATTAGTCAGTCAGAAACAAATTTTGATCGAGAAAGGCGCCTTGTTACTGCCAGACAAACGACGCATATTATGCGGGGCTGGGGGCAAGGAAAACGTAACAGTGGGTTCAATTATGATGCCCAAATAAATTATTCTGCAGCATCAGAGATAGGCCGTATGAATGTTTGTTGCATTTACTGTAAAGCTTTAAGGTGGAAAGATTAGTCAAAAGGACTTTGTTATTCTTCTGGGGAAGTGCGCCTGGACTCTATTCAGCAGCCACCTGAGCCACGTAAGTCTTTGTTATGTGGCAAACTGTATCCATCTCGACATTTCATAAATAATATTAGACGTTATAATTCGACTTTTCAAATTACTTCTTTCGAGGCAAACGAAGTTCCTAAAGGTTATATGCCCATGTTTAAAATACAGGGGCATGTGTATCATTTAACGGGTTCCTTTCTTCCAGTAGATAATGAGAGAGAATCATGTTTATAAAATATTGCATTAGCGATTATGTACTAAAAAGATTACATTGTTTTCCAAATCCAAACACTTCGTTGGTAGAAAGCTTGCAAATCATGCTTATTGAAATAAACCGTTACATTCGTGATTTCAAAACTGCTCTTCAATCTTTCACACCAAATTCAAACGAAAATGACTATAAAATAGTTACAAATGTTAATCGGCGACCTTCATCAGAGCACAGAGGTCGCCATAACGAACCGACAACAAACGAAGTATCTGTGTTACTGGTAAATCAAGATCGTGATAAACGGGACATAGTACTTCGCAGATGTGATAAAAGATTGCAGAGAATCGCCGAAACCCACAGATCATATGACGCCCTACAGTATGCTCTATTGCTTGTTTAAGGGGAAGACGGATATAACTTTTCGGTCTATGAAGTCGACCCAAACACAGGCCAACCAAATGTTCAAATAAAAGTTTCAGCACTACAATACTATTGTTACCGATTAATAATTAGAGAGAATGAGTACAATCATTTTGATTATTGCAAACAATTATTTAATCAATACTTATTTGACGTATACGCTAAAATCAAAACAGAGAGGCTCATTTTTTACGAACTAATAAATAAAGCTCGAGTTGACTATTATATTTATCTTTAAGACGTAATAAATGATAATGAGAATATAGAGCACTTGGGCCAGTTTGTTATACCACCTTCATCGTTTACGGGAGGATCTAGACATACGCACCAACGCACACAAGATGCGTTTTGTTATGTTAGGAAATATGGACGTCCCGATGTCACAACGTTCACGACCAACCCTGAATGGGGTAAATTACAAACGAACATTTTACTGGGAATTTGGCTTCTGATCGGCATGATGTTATAGTAAGAGTTTTTTTTTAACCAAAACTGAGAAGAATGATGGATCTCCTGGTGAAAGGAAACATTTACGGTTCCGTTCACTGTTTTATGTATAGTGTAGAATAGTAGAAGCATGGTTTGCCCCATGGCCATAATTTTATATGGTTAGAAACGAAAAACAAGACCACAGAAAATTGATGATGTTATTCGAGCAAAATTGCCAGACCGAGAAGTTGATCCAGAACTATTTGATGTTGTAAAAACCCATATTTTACACGGTCCATGTGGCCCGTGCAATCATCAATCCCCATGTATGAAGAACGGCATTTGTAGTAAAATATTTCCTAAATCTTTTAATACAGAAACTATTACAGGTGAGAATGGTTATCCATTTTAAAGACGTCGTTCACCTCAAAACGATAGTATACGAACGACAATTCGATCACGAACTAACTGTATTGATATCGATAATCGCTGGATTGTCCCATTTGCCCCGGTACTATCGTGCACTTTTAGAGCACACATCAACGTTGAACTTTGCAGTAGTGTAAAATAAATAAAATATATTTGCAAGTATGTCAACAAAGGTTCAGATTTGGCAGTATTTAGAGTAAAAATGCTAACGATGAAGTGACGTATCAAAATGCAAGATATATTAGTACTTCCGAAGCAATCTGGCGCATATTGTCATTTTCGATTCACAAACGTTTTCCCACAGTAACACATCTGAATATCCATTTAGGAAATGGTCAGAGAATTTATTTTGATCGAAGCCATGTCTGTGGAGTAGTAGAGAATCCGAGGAATATCACATTGGTGGTGGTTTTCGATCTGTGCCGTAACGAAGAATTCGCAGCCAGTTTATTGTATGAAGAAGTACAAGCTTATTACACATTTAATAAAGAAAATCGTACAATCAAATGGCGACGCCGAGGTACTCCTGTGGAATGTCATCCCGGCATATTTCACGAACGCACTCTTGGTAGAATGTATACAATTCACCCTAATAATCGAGAATGTTATCATCTAAGGATGTTATTAAATACTGTCAAGGGACCAACTTCTTTCGTAAGTCTCGAAAGCGTGAAGGGTATTTTACATTCTATATATCAAGCAGCGTGCCTTGCATTTGGTTTACCAGAAGGCGACAATCACTGGTGCGACACATTAACAGATGCCAGTATAAGCAGCAGCACATCTCAATTGCGAGAGATATTTGCCATGATATTGGTATTCTGCAATGTTTCAAATCCCTCAGAATTATGGGACAAGTTTAAGGATCATTTCATGGAAGATTATGTAAGAGACCTCCAATTACATTACTCAGATGCAGACATAAATGCTCATTTACATTTACAAAATTTTACAAATTATGCTTTGTTTGCGTTACAAGACATTCTTCTTTCCATAGGCGGCAATACTCTCCCTCATTATGGTTTACCATATACAAGTGACCGATGCGATTGTTGATAATTTGAACAGAGAATATATTGAACACACAAATTTCGACCCCGTCGAACTTCAACTTACGATAAATCAGAATGACCAAGATTATACAAGGGACATAATCAAGTTTACCGACTCCTCATTGACGGTGTGAATACTGCTAACGCTCGTAGTGTATATTTTTTAGACGCTCCAGGTAGTACTGATAAGACATTTTTGTTAAATTTTATACTGGCCAAAATAAGTTCAGGAAAGAAGATTGCCGAAGCAGTCGCATGTTCGGGAATAGCTACAACTTTACTTCCTGGGGGAAAAACAGTACATTCCATGTTTAAAATACCTATAGAAGCAGAGAATATGGAAAATACAGTCTACAGTGTGTCGAAAAATAGTCAAAGCCAAAGTATTACAAGATTGTGTCTTTGTAGTGTGGGGCGAATGCAATGTGGCGAAAAAATTTCAATCGGAGCTGTGAACAGAACAATGGAAGACCTAAGAGGTAATACTCTATTATTTGGAGGCGTAACATTTTTGTTCGCTAGAGATTTTATACAAATATTACCAATTATTGTCATTAAAGGTACGCGAGCATATGAAATCAACGGTCTTTAAAACGTTCTGTATTTTGGAGAAATTTAAAAAAAACTTTCTTTAAAAGAAAACATGAGAGCAGATCCAGCTGATTCAACATTTAGCAAAATTCTCCTTGATGTTGGAGAGGGGAAATGTCCAAGAAGTGAATGACACTCATGATATAGAACCACCTATCGGTCTTTGTCAGATTGTGACGGACATTGGAAGATTCGTGCTAAGTGTGAAAGAGCAATTTTAGCACCAATGAATGATCAGGTTACTGCGCATTATTGACGCATTTTAGAAAAGCTTCCTGGTAAATCACAAACATACCTTTCCAGCAATACAGTTTCCTTTGATTTCAAAAGACTGAAATTTCTTATCATATCAACTTTGCTATGACTATCAACAAGTCACAAGGGCGAACGTTGAGCAAAGCTGGCATAGATTTAACTAAGGGTTGCTTTACCCATGCGCAGCTATACGTCGCATGTTCACGAGCGAGGGATGCCACATGCGTTGTTGTTTTATCCCAAGGAAATCGTACACCAAACATTATTGTATTAGAGAGATTTTACAATGAGATTAATACGAAAAGACAAAAAAAAAATCAAAATACTTCAAAAGTTGACAAGGAGGATTTATAAGTCAAAAAGAAAATTCACGCGCTCGAAGTTGCGGGCACAGCTATTAAAAATCAAGGTACTGTGTTTCATCCAATTTACCTATGTAAAAACATATAATCTTTTTTTATTTTTCTTTTAAACAAATATTTTAAAACATCTAACGGCTGAATTAATAAACGCGCGTGAAGCCGCGGGTACATGCTAGTTCAGAATGAGAAAGACATTCAGATAGAGGTAGTAGTATTGATTAAGAGTTAAAATCCATTTTTAAAAACAAAATAATTTATTGACAGAATCATAGAGCTGTTGCTGCATATTTAAACGGAATATTTTATGAGTCCTGACAAACCAATGTGATTAGGTGTCCGAGAATGAGGAGATAATTTTAAGGTTCCTGGAGAGACGGTGACCATGATTACAATATCAAAGAGCAACTGGATCATTCATTTCATTTAATTCCTTGTTATCCGTTTATTGTGGTCGAGGAGAGCAGACATTTGCCTAATGTAAGAATGGGAAATCGCTGAAAACTATATTTAAGACCACCGATGGTTGCGTTCTTGTCCACGATCTCCAAAATACAAGCTTAAAGCATCAGACTAGTATAGACAACTCAATCGATAATTGTCATTTCAGTGTTTAAAGACAATATATTTCAGTTGAACAGCAAAACTTCAACCTATCATTTGACAGACATTGTATGTCTTTCCCATGTTTACCACTGACAATTGCCAGGTATCAAACAATGCCACCAGCAGGACTATCTCTGTTTCGTGATTTTGAGATATTCTGTGTATATCTCCAGTGAATACACATTGAGGTAAATCGATGTGGAATTCAACAAGCAGTTTGTTCTTAAAATGAATGATGCACCTAACATTATTTTCAATCCGTGAAGAATAAGACTCGCAAGTGAAAGAGCAATTTTTTTTTGCTAGGGGCTTTACGTTGCACCGACACAGATAAGTCTTATGGCGACGATGGGATAGGAAAGGCCTAGGAGTTGGAAGGAAGCGGCCGTGGTCTTAAGGTACAACCCCAGCATTTGCCTGTTGTGAAAATGGGAAACCACGGAAAACCATCTTCAGGGCTGCCGACCGTGGGATTCGAACCCACCATCTCCCGAGTGCAAGCTCACAGCCGCGCGCCTCTACGCGCAGGGCCAACTCGCCCGGTAGTGAAAAATAGAGGTGACGAAAATAGTAAAAATGAAATATCCTGTAGCCTTTGCGTTCCTAATAACTTCGGGGTCAGAAAGGAACGAGAGTTAACTAAGAAAGGCTCTGCAGGAAATATGAAAGAGGAGATCCTGTCGCACATCAGCTGAAGAAATGGAAGATGTAGGTGAAGTCCTCTGCTATACAATTTAGATCTTACGTCGCGAGTCCAAAGGGGGAGTCTTCAATAAAATGTTACTGGTTTTACGTCCCACTAAATACTTTTAAGGTTTTCGGAGATACCGAGGTGCCAGAATTTTGTCTCGCAGAGTTATTTTACGTGCCAGGTAATCTACCGACACGAGAATAATCTATTTGAGCACCTTCAAATACCACCGGACTGGGGCGGGATCGAAACCGCCAACGCCAGCTCAGGCAGACGGCGCCCTACTGCCTGAGCTACTCAGCCCGGCCGGGGGAGGGGACAACATCTCTATACTCAATTGTATTGAAAAATATGTGGATTTGGGGAAATACTAATAGCCATAGGAAGTTACGTAGGCCCGACACAGAGCACCAGCTGTTCAGTCCATCAGAACTCTCTTATGGAACAGTGTTCGATAGAACGAAATGTGGAGCGAAGTTAGAATAATTGATGGGATTCTAGAGTCCGACTCGTTGGCTGAATGGTCAGCGTACTGGCCTTCGGTTCAGAGGGTCCCGGGTTCGATTCCCGGCCGGGTCGGGAATTTTAACCTTCATTGGTTAATTCCAATGGCCCGGGGGCTGGGTGTTTGTGCTGTCCCCAACATCCCTGCAACTCTCACACCGCACATAACACTATCCTCGACCACAATAACACGCAGTTACCTACACATGGCAGATGCCGCCCGCCCTCATCGGAGGGTCTGCCTTACAACGGCTGCACTCGGCTAGAAATAGAAATACGAAATTATTATTATTATTATTATTATTATTATTATTATTATTATTATTATTATTATTATTCACGGGATTAGAGGTGGGGAGGGGAGGGGGAGAGGACTGAACGGTAGCCTGGACAACTTATCTAACTTGTTTTCATTCGTCATCTGTCATTAATAGGTACTTAAAATTCTTAAAAGATATTTCATCCCAGAGGATCATCGATGAGAGATTGTCGCGCCACCGACGGGAATAAATAAACGTTTCTTCCAAAATGTTATCATCTGGCGACTCTCAACGCGAGTGACCAAGGTTTGAATGCCAGAAACTTCGGGTGGGATTTTCACTACGATCGTTGCGTGGTGGCAGTTCCGTTGAGTCCATACGACAAAGAAAAGCTAGCAGTGGAAATTTCCTCAGCAATGTCGATAAATTCAAATAAATTTACGTAGTTATTTAGTTTTGTGGAACAATGGGTAGGAAATAATTCTGTTAAGTTAAATACATACTTTTGAGTGTAGAGGTGAAGTCTCAGGCTCTTATCATAAGTCCGTAGTTTGATAGCCCACCCACGCAAGTATTGTAATAAAATAATAAATCATCATAATCATTATAATCACCATGTAATTGGTAGTACGCCCCAATAAATACTTTGTAGTCTTCAGAGACATCAAGGTTCTGGTAATATATCCCGCAGGGTTTCTTTTACGTACCGGGGAAATATATGAACAAGCCTGGCGTATTTGAGCCGGGATCAAAACCACGAATTTGGCCTCAGAAAGCCAGTGCTCAATGGACTTGTGAACTCATCCCAACCCCAGGTATTTTAACTTTAGTCTGAGAGTAGGGTAGTTCACTCAACCTTAGGAGGGCTAGTGAAAAGCTCTCTGATATGAGAAGAATGAACCTCTCGTAAATGCCCAACAGTTCGGCTGAGGAGCCAATATACCGACCAATATCTGCACGTTACTTGACTATGTACACGCGACCGCACAAAAATTGGCCTGGAAAGAACTATTTAATTTTATACATTCTTGAAATGAGAGGAATTTCTCCAAATTTTTCATAATTCAAAAAATCATAACGTCTTCAAATTTTAAGCTACAGAATACATTGATATGTCAAATTGAAGCTTATTAATAGTAGAATGTTTTGAACTAAACATAATAATAAATAAGACTTATAAAAAGGTACCAAATGAAGAAAACAAATCTAAATACACTGACTGACAGTGACAATGCAACACCAAGGAGGAGTGGTTCGAAAGGGATGAAAGTTGGGGAAAAAACAGAGACGGCACGGACGAATAATTGATGTTTATTTCAAACCGATATGCAGGTTACACAATGCGCACGGCATCGACTCAGTAGGATGTAGGACCACCGCGAGCGGCGATGCACGCAGAAACACGTCGAGGTACAGAGTCAATAAGAGTGCGGATGGTGTCCTGAGGGATGGTTCTCCATTCTCTGTCAACCATTTGCCACAGTTGGTCGTCCGTACGAGGCTGGGGCAGAGTTTGCAAACGGCGTCCAATGAGATCCCACACGTGTTCGATTGGTGAGAGATCCGGAGAGTACGCTGGCCACAGAAGCATTTGTACACCTCGTAGAGCCTGTTGGGAGATGCGAGCAGTGTGTGGGCGGGCATTATCCTGCTGAAACAGAGCATTGGGCAGCCCCTGAAGGTACGGGAGTGCCACCGGCCGCAGCACATGCTGCACGTAGCGGTGGGCATTTATTTTAACGTGCCTTGAATACGCACTAGAGGTGACGTGGAATCATACGCAATAGCGCCCCAAACCATGATGCCGCGTTGTCTAGCGGTAGGGCGCTCCACAGTTACTGCCGGATTTGACCTTTCTCCATGCCGACGCCACACTCGTCTGCGGTGACTATCACTGACAGAACAGAAGCGTGACTCATCGGAGAACACGACGTTCCGCCATTCCCTCATCCAAGTCGCTCTAGCCCGGCACCATGGCAGGCGTGCACGTCTATGCTGTGGAGTCAATGGTAGTCTTCTGAGCGGACGCCGGGAGTGCAGGCCTCCTTCAACCAATCGACGGGAAATTGTTAAATTGTTCTGGTCGATATTGGAACAGCCAGGGTGTCTTGCACATGCTGAAGAATGGCGGTTGACGTGGCGTGCGGGGCTGCCACCGCTTGGCGGCGGATGCGCCGATCCTCGCGTGCTGACGTCACTCGGGCTGCGCCTGGACCCCTCGCACGTGCCACATGTCCCTGCGCCAACCATCTTCGCCACAGGCGCTGCACCGTGGACACATCCCTATGGGTATCGGCTGCGATTTGACGAAGCGACCAACCTGCCCTTCTCAGCCCGATCACCATACCCCTCGTAAAGTCGTCTGTCTGCTGGAAATGCCTCCGTTGACGGCGGCCTGGCATTCTTAGCTATACACGTGTCCTGTGGCACACGACTACGCGTTCTACAATGACTGTCGGCTGAGAAATCACGGTACGAAGTGGGCCATTCGCCAACGCCGTGTCCCATTTATCGTTCGCTACGTGCGCAGCACAGCGGCGCATTTCACATCATGAGCATACCTCAGTGACGTCAGTCTACCCTGCAATTGGCATAAAGTTCTGATCACTCCTTCTTGGTGTTGCATTTGCTCTGTCAGTCTGTGTATTTTAACATTTTTGAGTGCCATGAAAAATATATTTAAAAAATATGATATCAGTAAATTCTTTCATTCTGTTTAGCTCATCACATTATAAGCATTATTAGGATGAATTATGCGCAAAAATAATTGGAATTTAACTATTTTCCAGAATGTTGTGATTTTTGGAAATTTATGCGAAATTTTAGAGTTTTTGACAATTATTTAGGACACGTTACCTTAAGTGTGAAATTTTTATAGTGTAAATATCTTCCGTAAATGCAAGTATTTCATTGTAAAAATTTCAGAAACATTGATAGAATAGTACAGATTTTGGTCCGAAACGTGAATAGATACCTTAAAACCTGGGCAGACGACCTCGATGTTTGGAACCTTAGAAGAATAAACCGTAACCATCACCATCCTCATCTGACACATGAAGCTACACGTTGTCTCCTTGTCGTGGAGAATACAACACATTTTCTGTTATAGAATTCTGACCTGTGTTGAATGATTTCTCCAACTTGGTGCAGGACACACTCGAATTGATCTAAGCGGGCGAGTTGGCCGTGCGGTTAGGGGCGCGCAGCTGTGAGCTTGCATCCTGGAGATAATGGGTTTGAACCCCACTGTCGGCATCCCTGAATATGGTTTTCCATGGTTTTCCATTTTTACACCAGGCAAATGCTGGGGCTGTACCTTGATTAACGCCACGGCCGCTTCCTTTCAATTCCTAGGTCTTTCCTATCCCACCGTCGCCATAAGACCTATCTGTGTCGGTGCGACGTAAAGCAAATAGCGAATTGATCTGTCCGCACATTGTTGCTCAGTCGGAGTGGGTGACATTTAAACAGTGAGCTGCACGTGTCAACCTAAATTTGAAACTCCGAATATTAGTACAGTCA
Organism: Anabrus simplex; assembly: GCF_040414725.1. Classification (NCBI taxonomy): domain Eukaryota; kingdom Metazoa; phylum Arthropoda; class Insecta; order Orthoptera; family Tettigoniidae; genus Anabrus; species Anabrus simplex. Next base: position 1,027,928,542 of record NC_090265.1, on the reverse strand, counting down.
ATTGTTCGGTCACTCAGTATGTGATCAAGCAGCGGGTTGTTGCCTTGCTTCTCTTCTACGTGTGTGTGCATTACGAGTGTTATATGTGGGGACGGTGTAAAGGAGGAGGCTGTACAATGAATATGTGTGAGAAATTTTGCATATGGAAACATTCCCAGTAAGTAATGCACTTGAACTTACGAGTTTTTGAGCTGATCGTTCTGCACGCATCGTGATCAGACATCGTGATGGATCGTTCAGTAGATTCATTTGTACCGAGCTCGATAGCTGCAGTCGCTTAAATGCGGTCAGTATCCAGTAATCGGGAGATAGTGGGTTCGAGCCCTACTGTCGGCAGCCCTGAAGATGGTTTTCCGTGGTTTCCCATTTTCACACCAGGCAAATGCCGGGGCTGTACCTTAATTCAGGCCACAGCCGCTTCCTTCCACTTCCTAGGCCTTTCCTCTCCCATCGTCGCCATAAGACATATCTGTGTCGGTGCGACGTAAAACAAAATAGCAAAAAGATTCATTTGTTCATTGAATTTGAGCGTCTTTAAATTTCGGTTCTTTCAAACACACATCGATAAGAGTGATCATGCAGGATCTTTGAATGTTGATGGTTATGAATTTCATGTTTTTGGTCCGTATTGAACTGAGAATAATATATAAGTAATAATAATAATAATAACGTATTATATAACCATCAATGATGTAGCTTACCAGGCAAAACAGAAAGCCTTTCAATATCTTCGATTTATGACCCCTAGATGGGTCGAAACTAGTACCGTATAATTTTGTAATTTTGTGAATATATTGTATTGAAAAGGTGGAAACATTTACGTTATTATTATTATTATTATTACTTATATATCTTTGAATGTGCCTAGACTTCGAAATATTTTGGAGACCCATCTTGTAAAACTGAGTTCGAACGAGTCTATACGTCCTCTTGTGCAACTCTATTCTTACCGCCATGAGCTTCAGAACTATATCATCTGTAGGGAGCACGAAATTCTTGCCTATGTCTTTGATATTAGAATTGATATTGATATTATTAGTTCTCATCATATTGAGTATGTTCCCGGCTGAAGTCGATAGCATTTACAACAACTTCGGTTCGTTGGTTTACATCACGTTAGGTAACTCCTGAGCGACAAGTCCCCACATTCCCTGGCGTCTCATACTGTCTTTATAATGATGATATTCCACAGCCTGTTTCCAGTCATTCGATCGGGTCAGCAATAGAATGAATCAAGCCCCCATCTAAAGGCGAGGGTAGGGATTGTGCTTGCTGCCGAAGCCTGTCTCACTCCCTTGAGGCAAGGATTAATGACTGACAAATGACATGAAATGATACTGGAGAGTGTTGCTGGAATGAAAGACGACAGGGAAAACCGGAGTACCCGAAGAAAAACCTGTACCACCTCCGCTTTCATCGAGTGACCGGGATATGAACCACGGAATCCAGGGGGTGAGAGGCCGGTAAGCTGCCACCTGAGCCACAGAGGCTCTTTATACAGTCTTTAAGGGACGTAAACGCTATTATCTTGCACCATGTCCTGAGGAAATATCCTCTGTGACAGACGTTGGGGAAATAGTAGGCAGTATTGCATTTGAGGAATGATAGCACAGGTGCTGTGACAGAAGATATTCACTAGGAAATATAAGGCATTGCATATGAAGGATGACCCAGATTTACAAATGGCATCTCCTTTAAACCATAATTGAAAGCCAGAGTTGTATCCTATTAGCCGGTATGAACCCCACAGTGGCCAGTCTGAGTTGTTGATTGCGAAACAGAGCCATGAGACGTAATAGCCGAGTGGCGTATTCACTGGCTTCACACCAATGCGGCCTTGGTTCAAATTCCGATCTATGCATGTGGGGAATCTTGAAATGAAAACTCACGCACTTGTGGTTCGGATTCAACGTAATAAAGGGTCCCACGGCTATGACCAATATAATACCAATATAATTGGTCCGTTATTGAACATTATATAAATTTTCCAGCTAACTCATTCCTGGTTGCCAACGTTTCGCCCCGATGTGGTAAGTTTAGTTGAGTTAGATGGAAAATTTAAATATCCAATAACGGACCAATTACAGTATATTGGCAACACCACTATATCATAAGTTACATAAAACTACTAGATTCCTCTCTTTCTTTTAAAATGATCACTTACGTCTTAACTAGATTACTACAAATAAAAGAACACCATGAAATCAAGTCGTCACATCAAATCATTACATGAGGAAGAGGTGGAATTCCGAAGTTAATGTTATTTACAGAGTTCTACGTGACATGAAAGCACCTTCTAATCTAAGGGATATGTCTGTAGTCACTCACTCACATTTCTACTGCAAAAGTTCATATGAACCTCCAAATCAAAGGACAGAAGAGTAATGTAGTTTGTTTACAACCAAACAATGTAAAATCGAAAGTCTTACTTCTCCGAAAGACAGAATTGGAAGTTTTCAGTCTTTTATTGCCGATATCTGCTCTCAGTATAATAAGTAGAGGGCGGCTTCATATGTACTAAATACATTCATCTATGCACTAAAAACAGAAATATATATACTAATGTATACTGTGCAAAACACTTGTTTTTCTTCTTTGTATAAGGTTGGTTCTCCAAATATCGACTGGTGAAGTAGAATACTTGTAGCTGCTTTTTCCTTTGGTATGGTTACCAGTGGTTTCTGGTCTTCGTACAACGAACAGATCGAACATAGCAACGGCTCTGGCGGGTTCACAATGCACTGAATAGGTTTTCCAAAGATAGTGAATAACAGGAAAGATGATAGGTTAAAGATACAAAACATTGGTCTGAACAAGAGAATTGTCTGGATTGGTCAGTCCGAGATGGTGACAAGACCATGGTGGCATTACTTAGTTTCAGCCTGTCTCCGTTTTATTTCTTCAGTACAGAGTATATCCGTGTCCGGCTCCATGGCTAAATGGTTAGCGTGCTGGCCTTTGCCCACAGGGGTGCCGGGTTCGATTCCCGGCGGGGTCGGGAAGTTTAACCTTAATTGGTTAATTTCGCTGGCACGGGGATTGGGTGTATGTGTCGTCTTCATCATCATTTCATCCTAATCACGACGCTCAGGTCGCCTACAGGCGTCGAATCGAAAGACCTGCATATGGCGAGCCGAACTTGTCCTCGGACACTCTCGGCACTAAAAGCCATACACCATTCCATTTCAGTGTGTCCCTGATGATGATACAAACTTTCAAGGATGATGGAGGACGACAAATGGATCAATTTTTAATAAGGAACCGTAGTCCTGAAACGTTAGAGTCGAAGGTTATTAATAATCCAAGTTGTTTAACCTCCGCCCGTTCCTAACGGATGGCGGGGTGTCGGAATTTCGTCCCGCAGTAGTTCATAAACCTGCCGGAAGCCACCGACCACAGTTCGGTTTGAACCCGTTAATTTAGCATTAGTAGAGGTGGTCCTGTTTCGTGGCCCACTCGTTCACCTGATCTCGCTCCACTTGATTTTTCCTTGTGGGACCCTGTGAAAAGCTTTGTCGAGACTACAGAGGATCTCTTGGCAAGAATTCTCGCTGCCTGCGACAATGTTCAAAACGACACCGGGAATATTCGAACGGGTACGACAGAACTTCGTGCGACGTTGTCATGCCTGCATTGTTGCAGGGGGACGCTATTTGGAACATTTGTTGTAAATAGAGCAGCTTGTGAAAACTGTGCAGGTAAACGGACTTAAATGAGTAGAATTTTGCTTAACGTTTGACTCAATCGTTTCCGGAATATGGTTCCTTATCTCAAATTGATCCATTTGCCGTTCTACATTATTCCTGAGAGTTTGTAACATCACGGATATACCCTGCATAACTACGAATACTTTTTGGAGTGAGTGGGTTGGATCGAGGAAGAATATCTCCTCAATGCTACTTCAGGTATCATAAAACATTTTTTTTATGATTCCAACATAAGAACCAAATGCCAAAACGCCACTGAAAAAAAGAGTTGCACATTGTCACGCTGTTAATATTGTAGACTGTCAACAACAACGCACTGTAAAGGCTTCCGGCGGCGAATGGAATTTGTAAACATTCAATCATTTGTATTGTTGTACAGATTTTAATATCAATAAACAATAGGCCTTTTATATCTTGTTCTACACGAAATAATAAAAAACAACCAGCAATTATGCATTTATATGAACTGTGAAACTCCATGTGAGACTTGTGCTGGACGAAGCGTAGGCGGTACAGGTTTTTCTCCGGGTACTCCAGATTTCCCTGTCATCTTTCATTCCAGCAACACTCTCCACTATCGTTTCATTTTATCTGTCAGTCAATCATTGCCCTAGAGGAGTGCGACAGGTTTCGGCAGCCGGCACAATTCCTATCCTCGCCGCAAGATGGGGGCTTCATTCATTCCATCCCTGACCCGGTCAATGACTGGAAAACAGGTTGTAGGTTTTCATTTTTCATGCACTGTGAAACTTAGCCATTCGATTTCAAATAGCATGAATCGCTTTTATTTCTTATGAAAGAAACGAAACTTGTAAATATGCCAAAATCCGCCCTCTAAGAATATTTACCTTTAACAGTAAACAATGTGTTTTTAAAAGTATCTTGAATAGTGCTGTGTAACTGAAACTGTATTGCTGTATTCGACCTTTATTCATGTCGAAATCTGTGGAAAACGCATACGAACAAATGTATAAGCATTTGAACAATACATTGAACATTGCGAGAATGTGTTACAACTCAAGAAAATAAATAACCGAGCGAGTTGGCCGTACGGTTAGGGGCGCGCAGCTGTGAGCTTACATCCGGGAGATAGTGGGTTCGAACCCCACTGTTGCCAGCCCTGAAGATGGTTTTCCGTGCTTTCCCATTTTCACACCAAGAAAATGCTCGGGCTGTAACTTAATTAAGACCACGGCCGCTTCCTTCACACTCCTAGGCCTTTGCCATTCCATCTTCACCATAAGATCCATCTGTGTCGGTGTGACGTCAAACAAACTGTAAAACAAAAAGAGAATAAATAAGAGGCAAAGCGGCACCCAATTTAAATACTGGCGTATTTGTCACTTTTATACGGTTCGGCTTCGAGACATCGGGCATCCAGTTTGTTAGATAAGTTTTCAGTGTTTGGGGTCAGGTTCCGTACAATGGTTAGTCCTAGGCAGTCAATGAAGTGAACGTCTGACGTGGAAGAATGGATCTGACTTAATTTCGTTCTAGAAAACAGCTGTTCACACAGGTACGTAGTACCAGACATACTAAAAATTTTGGCAGCCAGTCTGAGTAAAGAAGGAAACCTTTCGCTGAAAAAGTTTTTATAAAAGTTGAAAAGTTTTTATTGGATTTGTTGGTCTCTTCGAAGAGTTGCGGACCTTGCATTCAGTCATGGGAGAGGGAGGAGCGTCTGCTGCGAGGAAGAAAAGTGACAGCCGTAGAGGCAAACGCATAGCGAGAAGGAAATGGCCATCAGGTTGCCCTGGGCAGCGTCAGGGTCACGATGTCCGGTATCAGCCAGTTGTGCAGACCTGGTTTTATGTCTCACGAACTACTCCTTCGATTTTCAGGGATGTCGAGGTGTATTTGAGCACCTTCAAATACCACCGGACTGTGTTGGGATCGAACAAACCACCTTGGGTTCAGAAAGCCAGCGCTCTATGATCTCAGCAACTCAGCCGGCTGTACGAGAAGTATTCTCCTTGAGAAGGTGAATATAATCAAGTCTGGTTTAGTATGTCTGTTTATTTATTGGTTATATTTGATTGTAGAATTGTTTTCACATAGTTATTGCCAACAAGACGATATTAAAAATAGTGAATTATGTTCAGTTAAATAAGTATTCTTGACCACAGCGTCTTTCCGGTGTAATAGGAGTGACATGCTAAGTAGGTACAACATTTATTAATGATATTTTAATGCCCACTGTTATTTTGCACCTTCGACGATACAAAGCTATATGACGCAAGATAAACATTAACATTCGTAATTGCCTTCGTTCGAAATGATCGTGCTTCCAGGAAAAAGATCCTATAGAAGGAAGCAATATCTGTCTCTTTGAGGAAGTTGTCAAACAGCTGGTGGCAGTCAATTCTAAAAATGGTACTGTATATAATCTTTATATCTTTAGCTTACTTTATAACTGTTAGGTTCCTCAGCCTGCTGAAACTAATTTTGAATCAAAACTTAATTATTAGTATTAGATTCGTCTCTTTCCTTCAAACTAATCATTTACATCGTAACCAGATTACTGCAAACAAAAGTACACATTGAAACTAAATTGTCACATCGAGACATAACAGAAGGAAGAGGTAGAATTCCAAAGTTAATGTCTTATTTACAGAGTTTGACTGTATTTGTGTAAGTCGCGAAAGCATCTTCTAAGGCAGTGGCATTCAAACTTTTTGGTTGGCGTATCCCCAAAATCCAATTGTTTTGCCTTCGTATCTCCGCAGTACGAGTATTTTGTGATTATACCAGGAATAACAGATGGTTATTGCTGGTTACCAAATAATATCATCATCATCATCGTGATCATCGTCATCATCCGCAGCTTATTCCGCTTGCTCAGGGACCCTGCATGCACGAATGCATGAAAGAGTTGTGGTCGAGGGTTTTAGATCGCACACCCTTCCTGACACCACGGGATTTTCAGTTGAAGGCAACACCAGGAATCAAACCACGTTCAGTGGGATGATAGGCAAGCAGCTAAGCCACTACAGCACCCTGTTCCCCAATAATAGTAATATTGTACTGTATATATCGTCGATGGGCAAAGAAACCTCATTCGGAATAAAGTTTACAGAAAAAGTCCGAAATTGAGCGGTCAGCAATGGCCAGTGAACTGTTCCTGTCGTTTAGGTTGCTTAACGATAGTCCAATTATTCCGCCATTGGAGTTTTCTGTTCCCTTCTCAGGCAACGCGGCAAGCCTTCACAAAGGTGGAGAAACGTGGTTTTCTCGCGTGGGGAATTAAGAGATTTTCATTGCCTAGTAACACTATGTTTAGTCCGGCCTCACGATGTAGGCGGCAACGTGTCCGCCTGTCACCTGGCGGCCCCGGGTTCGATTCCAGGCCGGGTCAGGGGCTTTTAATTGTAAATGATAAATATTCCTGGTCTGGGGACTGGGTGTTTGTGTCGTCCTTAACGTCCCTTTCCTAACATTAAACACTTTACACTTCCGCCATTTGCATAATACACGCAGGTTCCTCACGTATGGTGCAAGTGAGGGCAAAAGATCTTCATAGGTCGACGCCCCGAACAAATAGCATTTTATAGTAAAAATAAAACGCTATGTATAGGAAAAAATGAAGTGAATGAGTAGATTATAAACAGAAAATTAAAAGAAGAGCAATGCAGTATGATGGTGGTGGTGATGATTGTTTTCAGAGGAAGTACAACTAGGCAACCATCCTCTATATAACACTAATCAGAAGGAAAGAATTGCAGGGAACCGACACTTCGAAAAATGAAGATATCGGCCGAAGGAAGACAAGGGCCGCGAAGGGCGTGAAAATGAAAGACTCCCTAGCCCTCGCAAACCAAATAGCGTCGGGGTCGGAAAAGAACAAGAATTGACCAAGAGAGGTCGGATAGGATAGTTGAAAGTGAGGAGATTGGCACAAGTAAGTGGAAGCAATGCCAGGACCCAGCTAAAGGCCCCGTGGTCGCCAACCCACGCTTCAAACTTCAGAGCCCCTGGGGCCACTTTTAGTCGCCTCTTACGACAGGCAGAGGATGCCGTGGGTGTTATTCTACCGCCCCCACCCACAGGGGGAAAATGCAGTATGGGTAAGCATTCTTACATACCTAGCCTGTGGGAGTAGCCTACAGACTGACACACATTTTAGAATGGATAGTTCTTAAAGGGGACTGTGCAGTGGTAGACAAAAACACTAAATCAAAACAAGATTTTATTGAAAATGGGCTGGCTCGGTTACTTTCTGAACCGCTCTTCGAAACCAGTTAGAAACTGCGATGAATTTGCGTACCCCTTGAGCCGACCCCGCTTACCCCTAGTGGTACGCATACCACACTTTAAACAACACTGTTCTAAGAGATATGTCGATAGTCGCTCTCAATTAAGTTGTTTCTTGTTCAGATAGTTTATAAATGTATTTATTCGAAATCAGTTTCGACAGACTGAAGAACCTGATCATTACACGTTAAGTCGAAAGCGAGTCCAGCCCGGCGGTGTAGGGGGCAACGCGTATGCCTGTCACCCGGCGGCCCCGTGTTCGATTGCCGGCCAGGTCAAGAGTTTTTCATTGTAAATGATTAATATCCCTGGCCTGGGGACTTGATGTTTGTGTCGTCCTTAATGTTCCTGTTCTCACATTCACCACTCTACACTTCCGCAATTCGAATTACACGCAGGTTCATATCATATGGTGCAAGTAGTGACAAAAGATCCACAGGGGTCGACGCCACGAACGAATAGCATTTTTTTTTTTTAAAGTCGAAAGTGACGAGAGGTGGCTTCAGATTGCTGAGAGCGTCATAGACGATATTTGAAGTATCTCGTCTGTATTTAAATGAGATTCATTTTCGTACCTTCTTTTCTAGTCAAAGGAGAAGAGACCGACGATTCTTGCTTAAAGGCTTTCTTGATGTAGGACTTCAACACCGTTTCTCAACAAGGAAGAAATCTGATCTTCGAGGCATGGCTACTTTATTATCCCCATCATCAGTTTATAAGTATCCGTGAATGAAATACAGTAGCACTCAAAAGTATTTTGTATGACTGGTAGGCCTATATTTTTGGAAGGACTGCATACCTGCAAGCAGAATCGAAACAAAACGGACTGCTTCACATTGCTGTGATTGTGTGTACATTTTAGAGGTAAGCATTTATTTTGTCAATGAACTTCCATTTAACGTTAATCCAAGAGTATTTCGTGGTGATTTAAAAATTAAACTCGTATTCAGAGCTTTGGAACGTGTCTCATATTTATATTTGTTCACGGCAATGCAAAAAACTGTACAGTTATGACATCTATATTTAATGCTCTTGATAAGGGCCAAACACTGTCGGACCTCTCAGGAGACTGCGTATGCGTAGTGTTTCCTTCAAACGAAACTACGGACTGTGCAGAACGATCCCCCAGAATGGTTAGCATGTGAAAATATTGTTACGTGCCAGCCCCATGGTAGCCCCTTTTGGTACTTCCAGTAAGGGTGTAGTGACTCAGACGACCTGGCATCTTCCAGATGGCTTAAGGGGTGCGACCAGCCTTCCCGTGTATATTCTCGTCGGCCGGCTTACCTGCGAGTTTCTTGGAGATTCAACGGGAACGTTCCACGTCTAGCCACATCGCGAATATTGTGGTTCCCATCACCCGAGCTATAAAAAGGAAGGCTAGCCGCGGACAGTCAGTCAAATTTGGGCTCCGTAGCGGAGCTATAGTCAGTGTTGGGCTCCGTAGTGGAGCCAGTGTTGGTGCTGAACTCGGGGTCAGCGTTGGACTCCGTGCTGAAGTTGGTGAGAGACTAAGTGTGTTAGGGTGCGCTGGCTGGGCTGAGGGTGACAGAGGTGTTGGCTGTCGCTAGTGTCCCACTGAGGTCTGAACGAGGAGCTGTTGTGGTGTCGGAGAATCCAGTGAGTAGGGGGACGTAACGGAAGACGTGTACTACCTGAGAGTACTGCGTGCCTGTATATTTCTGTGGACTGAAGACCGCCATGAGTCAGCGAGGGAACCCAGTATAGTGAGTGTGAGGGTAAACTGACCTGTGTTAATATTCGCTGTTGAGTATTTCCCTGCTGATAAATACTGTCGAGCTGTTTAGTTGTTCGCTGCATGTGACTCTGAATTAATGGACTGTCTGTGGAGTCCAACCAACGAACATTCATTGTGTGTCGAGTGGCCCGTTGGTCTACACACAGCTGCTGTATGAGGTGAATGGCCTTGGGAAGTAAGGATTAAGCGTCCCAATGTATAGCAACGGGCCGGACCGCCTGCTGTCCCGAAAGGAAGAGAGAGGCTTGTAAATAGACTTGTAATTAATAAGTGTGGCCATTCATCACTGATTAGAATCGTGTATATATTGAACCGTATCAGTACATTGTTTTAATTTAGCACTGTGGAATATTTTTAATTTGGCGCTAAGAAACGAGCTTAGGAACGCTGAGTGACCGTGTGGTTATATGTGTCAGCTTTTTCCCATCAGACGAACCAAGGCAGGATGCCGTGATTTTGTTTGGTGTGAACCCCGTAGAGAGCGTGGGTACGCAAAAGGAAGAGAGAGAATGCACATGGCATGCAAGAGACAGAGAGAGAGAGAGGGATTCGAAAGCGGGGGAACTACTAAACAACGCCAGTCTGCCAGTTAACACGAAATATCCAGGACTGGAATCATTTCAGTTCGATCCCGTATCTTAGTCGCAGAGCTATATCCCACAGATCCAAAATAAGGAAAATTCCTTGTTATATTTCCTTAGTATTGTGAGCCATTAAAAGCGACGTAACTGTGCCAGGTTTGATTATTTACGACTTCTCGGAAAGATCCGTTGTGAGGTAGTTGATCGTACGCAAAAGAAAGGCTGCTCTACAGTATCTCGGGGAAGTACCAGTGGGTGCCCCCCTACGCTCCTACTATAAAAAGCCGACAGCGTCATTACAACTGCTACTGGAGTATGCCTGCCCTATATGAGGTATTACCGCCGATTGCCACCTGAAGAGGTGCAAGCCGTACAAAACCGGACATTTCACCTTGTTACAGGTGCCGATTGGTACGAGCGTAATGTCGACATCCATGACGAGTGTCACATTACAACCCTCAGGGATAGAAGACGGAACATGGCTAAGAAATTATACAGGAAGCTACCCCAAGCGACTATTCCCCTCGTAAGCTCCCTAGGTAACTACGAAACCCAAGGCCTTAAGTACAAGAGGCCGAAGGCTATTCTAATTGAGACAGCGCCTAGCGCTAGGTCACACACTGGCCAGCCATGACATAAAATTTCGTATTCTAACCCGCATCTCAAACCATTCAGTCAGGGAATAAATTCTTAAGATAGGGCATTCAAGACCGGTACCGGTCGACAAGCCATAAACTTCACGGCACTGGGGCTCCGCTCAAGTGCCGATGAAAAAAAAAAAAGGGTGGTGTGTACAAGCTCTCATTCCGATTCCCATTCTGCGCTCATTCGGATTCTATAAGACACTCATTCGCAGTACGTCAGTGTCGCGGTAGCAAGGTAATATTCGAGATGTAATCTACAAAGTATATAGAAACTGTACCAGTGATGGACGAGACTTAATAACTGTTCGTTTAAGCTCACCCGAGCAACGTTTTGATTGGTTTATAAATGTTTAGTGCGACTTCGCTCGGTGATGATGATGATGATGATGTTTGTTGTTTAAAGGGGTATAACATCTAGGTCATCGGCCCCTAATGGTACGAAATGAGACGAAATGTAATGACAAATTAAAAGTCCAAAATCCTCCACTGATCAGAATTCAAAACGTGAGGACGAAGAATGAATGGATTTATATGAATATAAAACAATCAGTGGATCCGACCCGCAGAGCCTCACATTCCCAGAAAATGACAAAACAATATTATTACTCACAAAGGGACTGCTTCTATAGCACAATACCGAATCGATGATGCTTGTAGTCTAAAGTGGTCCATAATCCATGTCATCGGCCCCTCATAATGGTACTTATCGCTAGGAAAGTAGAACCATGTATTTGTCATGGTGCGGTACTAATCAAAAGTAGCATAGACTCGCGGTATTCCACAGAGTATGGTACTACTCACAGGTAATGAAATTCGCACATGTAATACGGACCTATGGTGTTTCGCACATTGCGGCGCCATTTACAGGCAACGCAAACCTATGGTGTTCATCACATAAGTGTACTAACCACATAGGCTCGTACTATACCGCGGTGTTCCTCATATCGTGGGTACTAATCATAGGCAAGCCAGAACCATGGTGTCGCTCACCCAGGGTGTCTGTCATATAGTGGTACTAATCACAGGTACTGTAAAAGCCGACAGTGCACTCTAAGTGGGGGGATGACCGCACGATGCTCCGGCGTGCTACTAATCGCAAACCTGTTTGATACCTAACATAGTGGTACTACGCGCAAGTAAAAGCGACCCATGGTGTTCCTCGCGTGATGGTACTAATCACAAGTAGTTTCATGGTTCTAATACAATCATCCGTTGGTCACCCCCTTTACTCGCCTTTTACGACAGGCAGGGGATACCGTGGGTGTATTCTTCGCCTGCGTCCCGCAACCACAGGGGGTAGTTCGCACGGTGAAATAAATTGAATGCGGCTAGTGACGACGTACTGATCTTTAAGACTCGATCGGAACTGATAAATATCGGTTATTTTGGTTACTATCGCTGACCGAACTAACGTCTCGATAGATAATATAATCAATTGTATCCTTGCCAAGTTTACGATTGTATATTCGTGCACAAACGAAGTGGAGAAGAGGATTGATATTGATCAAAGTTACCAGGTTACAGGCACCAACGGCAGTGTTAGAACAAAGACATCAAACCATAGACCGAAGAGGACCGAACCAGCTGAGTTCTAGACCTATAGGCAGCGCCGCTGTCATATACCAACTCGCACAAATCAGGCAGTCCCAAGTACACCGCGGATGGCAGAAATGGAGATACAGATGAGTTGAAATTGTTTCTTTTAAGCATGATATGTAGTGATGAGAGTCATATGTGGCCCTTTCGTCAAATGTAAATTGTAATTGTAATGTAAGCCAGAGTGGAAGAGATTTGTTTTTCATTTGTATTGTAAGTATGTTTGGGGATGAATGCATGCTATAATCTAGTTATATTTTTGGGTTATTTCGAGTTGGGACACGAAGGATATGTTAGGATGTAGAGTAATGTTTTCGGCGTGTGCTTAGATATATTTTACTTGTGTCATGAGGACCCTCAGGTATAAGCGATGTCAAGTAAATCTATTGAGATTGGAGGGACAGAACCTCTTGAGTTTCGAACGGGAACATAGGGATATATAGAACTAATCTTTGGACAGCCTATGCATGATGTAGTGTTGCATGTTTTTCAGCTGATGACGTGTGCAGAGGGCTATCACCATCGTTGTATTTAGCGAGGGTCGTTTATAGAAAGTGGCAGGCGACCCTAACTGTGATCCAGAATTGAACCGGGGACTATGAAATATGAAACTATGATGTGCCGTGAGGATTGTGTTGAGGCCAATAAATTGGATATTGCCTTATAGGCTGAAATTAATGAGTTGAACCTGGTTTGTGAGGGTATGTATCCCATACCAGATGTTACAGTGAATAATACATTTGAGGGCTTATTTAGCCGGGATTAGTACCGCTGGCCGAGAGCAATGTGTCCCAGGTAGACAGCCAAGCTAAATATACGGTGATTGCCGTGTTACGCATAGTCCCGTTATTTATTTGAGAAGGGTGCCCCAGCCACACAGAGATTGTATTTTTCCCTCCTCAAACAGCTGAAAACTCCCTCGGAGCAAGTAAACAAAAATAGCGAAGTATGCGAATCTACGCCGATCGTTGGAGCGATTCCCGCTTAGTGTGATGTTGAACATGTATCGTTTATGTATTAATTATTATTTGTGTTCTATTGTGTGTGTTCCATGTATGTAATAGTGTTGTCGACTATTTGCATTGATTAGTGTTCCACAGCCCGTTAGTCGTAGTTGGGTTGTGAGGTCTTTAAACCTCTGTCTTTTGTCTACAATACAGATATCGTCTGTTAGAATCTGTATTCTTTTGATGCGTTAAATATAGAGCAGTCCCAAACAGTGTTTTATGGCATGTGTAAATATCCGACAATTTCGGAATTAATGTAATTAGGCCAATATGGATTCGATGATAACATACTGGTGCAAGGGACGGTTTCCTTAAATCGCAACCTGAGGGGTAATAACAGTCAACTTATTTCGATATCCGTCACAAATAAATTGATTCACGTTTTAAAAGTTATTGAAATTGGTATGGCCGGGTTCTAAACCCGTAGGCTTTTGAAAGACCATTAGTGTCAAATTTTCCATTGTAAATTTGCGTGTAACACAATTTGGAGTTTTATGGGGTTATAGTTTTCTCTTTGTTCGATTTATTATGTTTTTGTTATGATGTTACCTCCTATGTATTGCTGAGTTCTCATTCACAAATCTGTACTCTAGATCCTGCCCCAATCTTATATGATAAATTTTCATTAGACATTTTTGTTTTTGCCTTTTCGAACATTAACCACACAGCGTCTCCGCTGAGCTAGGCCATATGGGACGGGGGAAAGGTGCAATATATACAGTATATATTATACCCGTAACACGGTTCTAAGTCCCCGATGTGTGGAGTTAAGTTACCCGCCGAGCACGCTTCTCCTGCAAGCATGTCAGCTGAGAGCAGAGGAGAAGTGTGACGTCACAAACTGGGGAACTTGGTCAAGCCTATATTGCGTCAGCCGATGGAATGTTCGATTCCTTTCCATCATTAATTTCTTCTGAGTGAATTAAGATATGAAGAAATGAACTACATCACCGTGTAGCCTAGTTTTTTACGATCATGACTCCCAAGTTTCAAAGAGATCTAATGAAAATTACGGAAGATAATAGCAGTTACAATTTCCTGGGGATACCGAATAAAAAGGCAGTTCACTTTGTACCACAGCCGAGATCGGATGGCCGGCTGTTGGGTATTCTGCTGTCATAATGTAAGTCGTCAGTTCGACCCTCTGCGAAAGTGTAAGTCCGCGTACTACGACGCATTATAAGACTTAGAATATTTTCAGTGTCGTGCGTGTGGTGTTAGAAACTGCGCCTAAATGAACAGTTGAGGAGTTTCGCCATTTACGAGAACAGTGTGACTGAAACTTATATTTTCTCACCAATACGATGTTCCGCTAATATAATTTGATATTCGTATTTGAACGACAGTGATTAACTTTACAGTGTTATTTAACATTGAATACTGAAAGTGTTGAAACGTGATCGTTAGTGAAACGTCAAAACTGTCCATTAATTAATTTCGTGTGGCTATTTCTAGCCGAGTGCAGCCCTTGTAAGGCAGACCCTCCGATGAGGGTGGGCGGCATCTGTCATGTGTAGGTAACTGCGTGTTATTGTGGTGGAGAATAGTGTTATGTGTGGTGTGTGAGTTGCAGGGATGTTGGGGACAGCACAAACATCCAGCCCCCGGGCCACTGGAATTAACCAATGAAGGTTAAAATCCCCGACCCGGCCGGGAATCGAACCCGGGACCCTCTGGACCGAAGGCTAGTACGCTGACCATTCAGCCAATGAGTCTGACAAAACTGTCCATGATTTTATATTTAATCTTGACTAATGATAAACTGTGCTAGTAGTGAAACATAACCCAATATTTTCAGACTGTTCAGGTTATTGAATTTACGGTAGTGAAACATCACAGTGCATAATTATTCTACCGAAGGTGTTGGAACATTTTTTCAAATTGTACGTCTATGTTACGAATGACTGATACAATTAATCGTATTTAACAGTGTCGTCGAACTTAGATTTTATTTTACAAGTGACCAGATTCTTAAGTGAGCATAAACTCGGTATTGTATTTAAACGATCTGGTGCATTTAACATTCCTTAATTATCCCGATAAGACTTGTGTCCAACCTAGGACGGTTCCAGGAAGGACAGTGTTTTCTTTTGCCATTTTCAATAGTGAAAAGGACTAAATTCACGGAAATTATTCTTTTTCCTTTGATATTTGTGTGAAGTGTTAAAACGGGATACCTTGTTTTCACCGTCGTTATTCGGACAATATTCTCACATTTAACTTTAATAAGGCGACATTTATTTTACGTAATTGATACATCACAAGTTTAATATTGAGTTCAATTTAATCCACCAGTAATGACTGTGTACTTCAAATTATTCAGTGAAATCCGATTGTGAAGACAGTTTCTTGTGACTCGTAAAAGGTCGTTATTAACAATTGTGCAGATCAATTACTCAAACCATTTCAGTGCAGTGTTTCAACCGAGACCACAAGTGCTCCTAGATCATTCAGACCACCTAGATATTCTAGACCTTCTAGATATTCGAGACCGGCTCGGAAGATGGTGGCACCATGAACAAACATTGCGATCCCGCAATGTACCAAGACCAATTCAATCCCAGGAGAAGTACTCATTGTAACTGCTGTGCTGAGGTGATGTTAAAGTCTGATTTTATTTTATGAATAAACTTTGAACGAAAATTAGTATTCCATTATACTTATTTTACTTCCCTCTCCTCTGTAACAAGTCAGATAAAGACCAGACACCCCTGTGCCGATTCTCGTATTCAGCTACCCATCGAAACGAACTTTTACGGTTACAATATATATGCTAGCAAGATACCCGTGCTCCGCTACGGTATTATGCTGAAAGTTATAATTGAATGCTTAACGTTTTATATATAATCCACCGTAATTCGCGATATGACTCATTTTCTGAGAGAATTCGCCAAAATTCATGATCTGACTCGTTTTCTGAGAGATTACGGTAAAGTTCCTCCCATTTTTCAATCTTTCTTTCCAGCAATCGATTTCGTACTTCCCAGGCTAGGTCCACGTATTCCACCCGGTCATTCGGGTCCCTAAATCTTTGCCATCTTTTCCTATAAGCATTTTCAATATGGATTAAATACTTGAGGACATCCGGCGTGGTATAGTCTTGGGTGCGCTGGCGGTACTGAACCCGCGGCCGGACTGCATTCATAGTCATTACCCGAACAGGACCCGTTTCCAGCGCGGTCTGCACATTTTGATGACTGTCCAGAACATTACTTTATTATTATTATTATTATTATTATTATTATTATTATTATTATTATTGATGTTCTGGACCCCACAGTAAGATACAAGACCGCTACTTGGCGGTAAATTACATCTGCTGCCATTGTCATTGCTGACAATGTGACCAGCACCATTGTCGAGCGTAGGCAAGTGCGCAGGATTTCTGGCGATACGAATAATATACTTCCGTGCATTGTTGACCTTATTATGGAGGTGAACAGTTGCACGGTCATTGTCATTCCTATCGTTTATTTCAAATGTGTTCAAATTTTTATTTATATGCCAGGAGAATCTACTGTAATCTAACTAAGTTCTCTAAAGGAAAAGAAGGCTCTTGAAAACGAACCCAGGAAAGATTAAAAACAATCGGTTTATGATCAGAATAAGTACATTATGAAGCGTAAAATCAAGTGGTCTCAACTCCATTTTCATCCCACCGCCGTTAAGATGATTTAGCCCCCACCCTCCAGAATTAAGAAGGCGTGCTTCTTTATGTTTAAAGCAAATTCCAAATGCCAGTGTTCACGTCTGTTACCTTCAGTTTTGATATATGAGTATCCCCATAAAAGTAATTCACTTTTTTCACTTCCTTTCACACTCCCCCCTTACGTGTTACAGAAGTGAAAAGGTATTTTTATCTTTATTTTTAAAGGAGATTCTAAATACCAATTTTTACATCTGTAAACTTTTATAGTTTCGAGATATAGATGAAGTCATTTAAAAAATTCACCCCCTTTTCACCCTCTTAGCGACGGAATATCCAAAAATCCTCCCTTAGAGAGCACTTACATTGTAATATAAATGTATCCTCAAAATGTCATTTCTTTATATCGAGTAGTTTTGGCTTTGCGATGATGAATCAGCCAGTCAGGACAAGTTTTATATATATATATATATATATATATATATATGTGTGTGTGTGTGTGTGTGTGTGTGTGTGTACATTTATTAGGCCATCCTGAAATAAATTAGAGTAATGAAACAGATGGAGTTTTATTCGTAACGATACCACCGAAAGAAGAGAGGTAGGTTGTGGGTGGTTGATCCTCAACGATCTGCTCGGACAATAAAAGATGATCTAGAGGAAGATTATGGGCTCAAGTCCTTGTTTCCATGTTTAAACGAAGATAAAGAGCTGTACATCTGAATGGTGGATGGCCCCAATTTGGAAATCATTCCTTAGTGAGAAGAGCACAAAGCGAGCCTAACCGTTCATGTTGGAAACTGTAATGATTGGTCCGGAGTCCTTTGAAGCGTTGAGAGCCAATTCGGCCAGTTCTCATAAGATGGAATAAAGTATATTCGCTGGTTTGCTAACACGAGAAACTACAAAAGATACCGAGTGCCCCCTATGAAATATGGAGGAGTATCAGTGTGTGGAGTTGTTTCTCCAGAAGTCGGGTGTACGTCATGTGCTAGGAATATCGACCAATTCAAGTACACTGATATACTAATATACAATAGGATTCCTCATAAAGGAACAAAAATGCTGCGTATGTGAATATTCCGAAAGACATCTCTGGCCATGTCAAAAATGTCCTGCGAAAAAAAAAACAACGAAAAAATGGTCAGTTTTCTGGAATAGCCAAGACGGAGTCCGGATAGGAACCCAATATAATATATTTGGGAGGAACTGGATGGACGCTCTCGGAAAACGGCCTGCACCAATAAGAAGGCCTTCAGCACAGATCTGTCTGAGCGTAGAGAAAAATTTCACAGGGGCACTTGGTCGAGCTCCGTAACTTCACGTTATCGAGATGTGCTTAGAAGTTAAAGTGATGTCTCTTCAGCACAGAACCATACAAATGGAACAGCACTCCGGAATAAATGCACTGGAAATATTTGGAGTCCTGCAGAATCCTAGCAAAGATACCCTGACGACAGTTAAACAGATTGGGAAGGCACTTGATCTGAGTATTTCTGACGATATGATCGATGCCTGTCACCTAAAGCCGAAATCTCGTATCAATCTCTCAGTGGTATCACTGTCAAGTTTGTTCGTCGTCTCAATAAGGAGTGATTCGTGGAAAAGCAGCGAATCAAGAGAAATCTCTCTACAAACCATTTGGAATTACCTGGAGACACCATTTACGTGAGCGAGTCTAGCGCCTGAAAGAAGAAAACTCTTTAGCTCAGGCACGTATATTAAAAGAAAAATATTATCACTTCGTGTGGGTCCGTAATGGAGTGACAGAGCTAAGAATGACCCAGGGATCGTGCATAATTGTTATAAATAATCCTGAGGATATAAACCAGATGTAAACAATAGCTACCGGCAACAACAACATCTTCACAGCTTATTATCAGAATGTACGTGGTCTTAGAACTGAATTGCTTCCACTGTTTAACAGCATACTATCAAAGAACTATAATATCCCAATGTTTTCTGAGCCATGGATAGATAATAAAACTTTACGATAGTAAGTTCTGTGATAACAGTTATCAATTCTACAGGCAGGACCGCAGGGCAGGGGGAGGGTAGTTTTCTAGTTGCACTGAGACTTTCCCTAACCGCGCTCAAGGTCGAGGGCAATGACATAGGCTTTGAAGGGATTCTCCTAAAAATGAAACCTAACAGGGGTCTTTGCTTTCACTTATGTTGTCTTTGTATTCCACCTTGAGA
This sequence comes from Anabrus simplex, assembly GCF_040414725.1. Classification (NCBI taxonomy): domain Eukaryota; kingdom Metazoa; phylum Arthropoda; class Insecta; order Orthoptera; family Tettigoniidae; genus Anabrus; species Anabrus simplex. The sequence continues at coordinate 1,027,909,152 of NC_090265.1, read as the reverse complement.
AAACCACACACTATACTGAGAGTTCTATAGCTGGGCTGAATCCCATCAGGAAATGTTGAACAATCCATTAATTATATGCGGAGAATTTAATACACATCGAATCCGAGGTAATGATAACGAGTTCGGTAACTGTGGTATGGTATATCGAAAACTTGAAAATTTCACATATTTACTTGATTTGAAATCCTATTTGTAATGGAAACAATCAAACTCTTGATCTTGTACTGCCGAACTCTAACAGCATCGTGGTATCAAGACACACGGATCCCTTTCTACCTCTAGATCCCACCATTCCATCTTTCCATGGACATTGCGGTTCCATTCACTGTCACTCAGTCAGGTTCACTGGCAAACTGAAGCTACTCTAGCCGTAATTTCAAAAAAGGCCAACTATAAAGCTTTTTGTAGAGGTCTGCTTACTTTAAAATGTGCACTTAATATTTCGGATTTAGCTGTAGACTGTTTTTTATAAATTAGTGTATTCTTTGATGCTTACTAAAGTTCCAATATCAATTGCCAGGAAGAATAATATATATTCTGTATGTTCACATCTGAAATAAAACAAGATCTGAAATTATCATCGAAAGAGTCTGCATATAATGAAGACCAATTTAAACTTCGCAGATCAAAAACGTTTTTGCTTTACGTCACACCGCCACAGATAGGTCTTATGGCGACGATGGGGTAGGAAAGGGCTAGGAGTGGGAAGGAAGTGGCCTTGGCCTTAATTAAGGTACAGCCCCAGCATTTGCCTGGTGTGAAAATGGGAAACCACGGAAAACCATCTTCAGGGCTACCGACAGTGGGATTCGAACCCACTATCTCCCGGATGCAAGCTCACAGCTGCGCGCTCGTAGGTCCAAATTTAATTCTTCCGTATGTCATCATGAATTACCAGGATGTTTTACGAGAATCATTGCATTTTATAATTAATCTCATACTTAAAACCAAAACATTCCCTGCTGCTTGGAAAATATCCAGGCTACGTCCAATATTATAATCTGGTAACCAACTAAGTTTATGATAACGTTATTGGCTTTACGTTCCACTAACTACTTGTATGATTTTCGGAGACGCCGAGAGGCCGGAATTTGGTCCCGCAGGAGTTCTTTTACGTGCCAGTAAATCAACCGACACGAGGCTGAAGTATTTGAGCACCTTGAAATACCATCGGAGTGAACCTAGATCGAACCTGCCAAGTTGGGGTCAGAAGGTCAGCGCCTGAACAGTCTGAGCCACTCAGTCCGGCTAACCAACTGTCGCCCTGTCCCAATATTATCCTCAGTAAAACAAAAATTATTCGAGTTTATATTGTGTAAATAAATCATTTTTTAAAATGTGAAATCACGTGTGTCAGAAGTGTCTGCACGGCTTGATGTCCGGGGATGTCAAATGTTGGTACATTTCTCACAGGATATGTCTAAGATTTTGGATGAGGGCATTCAGGCGGATGTAATATATGCAGATATTAAAACTGTGATATATTAGATCATGACTAGCTTCTTAGTAAATTCGAAAGGTTTTACGAAGCCACTTCTTCACTTTTTCAGTTCATAGTTAAACAGTATAGTACGTCACTTTTAGAAGAAATACATCTAAGGAATGTTCTTCCTTCTCAGAAATTCCACAAGGTTTGAATATGGGACCAATTCTGTTTTTTACTTTTTATTGATGATCTCACAGATTGTGCAAGATATTTCAAATGCTTACTTTACGCAGATCTGAAATTATACAGGCGTATTTTAATTATAGATGATTGCCATCTTCTGCAAGGCGATATACAGTGGCGGTCAAAATAATAGAGCCACCTCTATTGACGAGATTAAGAACTAGGATATCTATTAGTTCGCAAAATCTCTACGAGTGCCGTGTTGTCAGTCCCTTTTAGACAATATCAGGGAAGACGTCGCTGCTGTCTGTAGTCGTGCGAAAGGAAGCGTTTGAGCTAGATGTTCGAAAAGAGGCATAAAGGTAAGAATCTTATGGGTCAAAATAATAGAGCCGTTTTACAGAACTCCCGTTCAAATTGATTTTTTGCAGTTGTTTTGGGGGCTAGCGATATTATTTGTCAACAAACCTCCACTCAATATTATTTTGTATGTAAACTGACGTTTGGTTTTGTTTACATTCTTCTAGATGGGCAGAGCAGAGCATACAAGTGATGATGGTCGTATAGTAATGTTCCGGATGTTCAAAAGTGGGATATCCATGAATCAAATAGCCAAAGATTTACACGTTTCGCGAAAAAGAGTCCAGAACGCTATTACACTGACAAAACAAACAAAGCCGCAGGTGGGGAACAGGGGGCGACCTCGTGTAACTACTCCTCGCGTAGACAGACTCATCACTAGGGAAGTAAAGAAACCCATTTTTGTCACCACCACGACTGAAAGCCATTTTGTTTAGCGACAAAAATGGTGTTCAACCATCAACTTCAACGATTCAAAGACGACTGAGATCCGCAAAATTGAATGGGCGCATTGCGAGACAGGAGCCACATGTTTCAAAAGCTAATGTTCGGAAAAGGTTGGCCTTCGCCCGGAGAAATGAACACAAGCCCAATATTTGGTGGAGGAACATCCTTTGGTCCGATGAATCCAAGTATAATAGGTTTGCCTCAGACGGAAAAGTCTATGTGCGCCGCCCACCAAACCAGGAATTTAATCCTATGTACACTTTAAAAACTGTGAAATACGGTGGCAGAAGTGTTACGGTATGGGGATGTTTTTCATGGTATGGCCTTGGTCCAATACACCGTATCAACGGCATAATGAACGCAGAAATGTACAACGACATCTTAGCAAATGTGATGCTGCCTTATGCTGAAGAGGAAATGCCGCTGAAATGGAAATTTCAGCACGATAACGATCCAAAGCATACTGCAAGGATCATAAGGCAGTTTATTCAATATCACCATATTGAAGTATTAGAGTGGCCACCTCAATCCCCTGACGCATCATCCATCGAGAACTTATGGGAGATCGTAGACAAGAGAATTGACCGCTCAAAAGCTACGTCTTTAGATAAACTTTGGGAAGAAATCCAGAGAGCCTTGTATGCGATCAGCAGCGACGAATGCAGGCGTTTAGCCGACTCTGTGGGTAAGAGGTGCAGGGAAATCCTCAAAAATAAGGGTTACACCACGAAGTACTAATGCACTCCTATACAAAAACGACTGTTCCTGTAAATTTCATAATACTTCGATCAAGTACAAAATATTTGTGTCAATTGGCTCTATTTTTTTGACCCTATGGTCTGGTATTATTTTGAATATTATTGATTAGTTTCAGTTGTGTTATCTATATAACTGACTGTGGTACAATGTGACTCTGTTGTAATGGTTCCTGTACAACGTAAAATTTTGTTTCCATCATAGTACAAACATGTCTAGTAATAAATTTGCACTTTATTCTAAACCTTTGCCAGGTGGCTCTATTATTTTGACCACCACTGTAGATAACATCTGCGAATGGAGTATTAGAAACAAACTAAAATTCAATATTTCTAAGTATGTAACTTGCTTTCTCAAGAGCAAAAGTGCCGATAACTTTCACTTACTCGATGTTAGGGAAGAACTAAAAGGAAGTCCCGGAATACAATGACCTTCGTATATTATTCGTTGCCAAGTTAACATCCCGAAGCCATATTGAAAGAACAGCTAACAGTGCTAGGATGTGATGTATGTAATGTAAAACCATTTTTTTTTTATTATTTGCTTTACGTCACACCGCCACAGATAGGTCTTATGGCGACGATGCGGTAGGAAAGGGCTAGGAGTAAGAAGGAAGCGGCCTTGGCCTTAATTAAGGTACAGCCCCAGCATTTGCCTGGTGTGAAAATGGGAAACCACGGAAAATCATCTTCAGGGCTGCCGACAGTGGGGTTAGAACCCACTATCTCCCGATTACTGGATAGTGGCCACTCTTAAGCGACTGCAGCTATCGAGCTCGGCGCAAAACCATTTAATGGAATGTTCGTTCGTTCGTCAACCCTAAGGCTGGTTGGATCCTCAACAGCTCTGCCATCAGCTGTCAAATGGCCTAGGCATCACTGAAGAGGCGTACCAGGCAAATGAGGAATAGTTTCCCGTTGCTTTCTTCACCGAGCCAGAAGTTGCTATTCCACATCAGTCTGCCAAACCCACTGAACCCTATGAACAACATTTTCACACCATTCATAGCAGGGACTGGTTGCATAAGCAATGGCATTACTAGCATCACTCATACATACCTCTGTCACTTTCATATTGTCAAAGCCAAGGATAAGACTGAGAGGGCAATGAAAAACAAAATTGCTCTAGCCTATACCAGAAGACATAGCGCACTGAAAACACTAGGTCCCCCCAGCAAAGGCATTTTTAAGGAATAACAACAATAATTATACTCTACAATACGTTAGTACGCTCTAGACTTGAACACGCAACTGTTATATATGGAACCCATGTGGCAGTAAATATGTCGAAATAATAAGTCTAGAAACGTTTCCTAAAATTTCTATACATGGTAAAATATGGTGAATTTCCTTTGAATGTGAGCCACGAGTGTCTGCTCATAGATGCCCATTTCAATTCTCTTAAATCGCGTAGAGATGTATGCAGTATTATATTTAGATGCAAAGTTGAAAAAATATCCTTCATAATTCCTATTTTCTTCCATTAATAAAATTCACTATTCCATAGGCGAAAACACGAGTTGCATTTACGTTCTACCGTGAAAATTTGAAAACAGTCACAATAACTCACCACTTCACACAGAATACAAAATGAGAACAGAACTAACGTGGACAAAATAAATCTAGATTTCGGCTGCAACAAGCAAAATTTTCTCCATCAGTCAGGCTCATGACTTAGGCATGAAACAAAAGTTTAAAATATGATCAATTAACTATTAAGTTAGTAGTGATTAATACACAAAGTTATTACCATTCTTGTCATCGTTGTGTTCATTTCTTCATTCCTCACTATCATTAACCCAGTTTCATTATCGTGATCATCGTCTTTAATACAATTAATTAGTACAATATGTATTACTATACATTAAATTTGTAAAGTATACTGTAATTAGAGACTTGTTCTCTGCTATATTGTTATCATTAAAATAAATAAAATAGTAACGACCGTGTGACTGTACATTGACTATTTTGGTGAAATTTTCGTTCAGTTGCCCGCTTCAGGTGTAAATGATCATCTGCATATACGTTAGATTTGGTGTTTGTTTGTCTGAGTTCTTGTAAGTTGAAAACTACTGGATATATTATTCTACAAAACTTCATATTTAGAATGCACCAGTTCTTGGGTGGGTTTGTGGGACAGTATTGTTTCTAAATCCCTGGACTGACAGGAGACTTATACGAAACTGAAACCGAAACAGTGATTTTGCACTTCCACAAAATATATTAAACCAAACTTAAAGGAATTTCTAAAAATTTTTTCTCATATGCATCATTTCGATAGCAGGATTAATATGAGAGAGTTCGAGCGAACTTAACCTAAAAGCGGTTGAGTGTAAAGCATATTTCTTATAACTGCAAAACTACTGAAATATTTCAACCAAACTTCATATTTAGCCTTCCCCTGTCCAACAGTAGGTTTTAAGGTCAATAGCATTTCAAATTCTCGGAGTGGACTGGGGGTTTACAGGAAACCGAAACAGTGATTTTTCTCTCCCAAACATATATATCAGACGAACCTTGATGGAAATCCATTTCTAAAACTTTTTTCTCATGTGCACTTTTTGGATAGGATGATTAATAAGGGAGATATCCTTAACGAATGGTTTCACAGGCTGTCTAGTGGACATAGCCCAAAAGGTGTTGTATGTGGAACAAATTCCTTATCTATACAAATAAAATCGAAGCACTGTGTGTCTGTGCATTTAATATTTTGGCGAAATTTGCTTACAGTTATCCGTTTTATCCTTGGTGTCTGTCCATTTGTCTGTTTGTCCGTTCGTTGAGTTCTTATAACAGGAAAAGTACTGGATATATTTCTACCAAATTTTATATTTAGAATCCACCTGTCCTTGGGCAAGTTTTGGGGCCAATACTGTTTCTAAATCCCGGATTGGTTTGTGGGTTTAGAGAAAGTCGAAACAGAGATTTTACCCTCCCACATAATACACATGATCAACCTTAATGAAAAACTACCAACCTTAATAGAAATCAATTTCTAAAAACTTTTTTCTCATGTGGACCTTTTTGATAGGAGTATGACAAGGGATATATCATTAACGGACTTTGTTACAGTCTGTTATGCAGCTTCAATGTGGTTTAAAGTAACTAAAGAGCCATATTAGAACAGATAAGGGAGGTTATCGTCAACGATTGGTTTCATGAGTTTCCAGCCACAGCATCACTTCCTGTTGCAGATTAACACAACAATATGTAACTGAGAAGTAGAGAGAATTACGCACAACTTCGGACCAGGAACTGAACCGTTCAATAAACTCTGTGGTCGTCCGAATTATGTCTCCCGTACTTCACGTTATTGCCACGTGCTTTTAGCATGCCGTGTTAAAGGTTTGAATACAAGCATGTACCTTCCCATAAATTCATGAAGGATTCGTGAAATCGATTACTAATTCCCGTGCGAAGAATGGGTATATATGCTAGTAAGTAAATAAAACATTAATAAAGTCGAAGGGCTATACGACAAGGTACTAAGATCTGAAAATCAGATGCGAACCTTTATCTCCACTTTCTAAGTCAGAATTACCATTATGCTTCTGTTTTGTCCTTATAACATTCGCGTGAAATGGAAATCAGTATTTTTTAAAATATATTAAGTCACTCGGTGGTTTAGTTTATCATGTACTGGGAATTTATTTTCTACAAAATACTTCTGAGAGCCACTGTAAGTACCTGCAAAACTCGCACCTCTTCTCTTGAAGTCAGTACAGTTCCAGCATTTATCTAAAGATAATCTGGAACTCTAGGTGTACTCATTTTGACTATTTAGCGAATAACCACAAAATTAAATAAATTATGATAATAAAAGTATATATGAATGAAGTAATAAAATACACAGATATTCGCAACCTATACAGAGAACAAAATTTTCACCATGTAAATATATTGTACTGCTTTATTTCTGAATGTAAACTCTCTGCGCTGCATTCTACAAACATGTCTGCTTCAACAGAATAACAAAGTTACGTAAAGAAGCTATAAAGATGTTCGAGTGAGCCTTTATGGCGAGTTTATATGAAAACAAGTGAACGTAGGAGCGGTAATATAAAACATAGTGGTCGTGACAAAACAACGTAAAACATTGTTGTGATAGGCAGCTTAGTTCCTGATGTTCTTGTATCGGCTTGTTCATTGGAGCCATGAGCTAAATATAGTCTCTTCAACCATTAACAGCCCAGTCTATTAGTTTCCTAGGAAAAAAATACTCCTTTAAACTGACCTCAAATAATGCCACTTCAAAAACCAAGTTATCCACGCAACACCATTCTACGAGATCAGTCCAAGATAAGCATTTCTATATTTTTTCATACTCACCTGCCATAGTTTTTGTTTGCTAGTGGCTTTACGTCGCACCGACACAGATAGGTCTTATGATGATGATTGGAAGGAAAGGCCTAGGAGTTGGAAGGAAGCGGCCATGTCCTTAATTAAGGTACAGCCCCAGCGTTTGCCTGGTGTGAAAATGGGAAACGACGGAAAACCATCTTCAGGGACAGTTGGATTCAAACCCACTATCTCCCGGATTCAAGCTCACAGTCGCGCGCCCCTAATCGCACGGCCTGCCATAGTTACCACATACCAGATATTTCAAGGTATTTCCATCTTCAACTTTCGTTTCCAAACAGCGAAACCACTGATTCGTCAGCAATAACTCGGTTTAAAAACGCACTGTGCACTTGCAGTACTGTAAGTAGGGGAGGAGGAACGGGCGTGATATCTGAGTGACATTGTCAATGACTTCTCATCAAGATAGCCGTAGCTGACGTACTGAGAATGTATGAGAGTGTTTTCAATAACATTTCACGTCCGTATGGTCCACATTGCACGTAAAATTGGAGATTGCAATCACGCAAAATTACGAGCTTGTTATCCATGGTATATTGCTACACCAAACTCCACTGTCTTTGAGTCTTGTACCGTGATCCATTCATTCCTATTTTCTTGTCATCCTGAGAGAAAACAAAATGTATATACCATTCCTGAAATGTATCTGTTATAACCTCGTCTTCCGGAGAGAATCTTCTTTGATCGCTTCCTTGCTAAAAATAATCTTTTCTCAAAATATACTCTCTCTACATAAAATGTTCCTTTATTTTAGCGGCTTAACATTCGACTAACTTAGACAGGTACGTTCCAAAACACTAGGTTGAAAAAGGTCAGGCAGCATAGCTGAATAGTCAGCGTAGTGATTTTCGGCTAGTATGACACTGGATTGGATTCGATTCTCGGGCGAATCGGAGATTTTAATCTTATTTGTGTAACTCCCTTGACTCGGGGACTGGATTTTTAAGCAGTTTCCAACATCCCTGTAATTAAGAGACCACACGCACTACCCTCAGAGCTGCCAGAGGAGAGATGGCGAGGATTAACATTTAGTGATGGGACATTCGATTCATTTTACTGAATCGATTCATTTCATTCCGTTCACGTTACTGAATCGATACAGTGATCCGATTCACGGCACATCAGAGTCACCGCTCGTACTGCATCTGTGTAGTATGTAATGGTAAGACAGCAACAGCATTCATTGTTGCTGCTGCCATCTGGTCTTCATACTATGAACTCCTTTCTTAGAAAAAAAAATGCTAGTCACTCTAATACATCGAAGGTTTCCGGCGACGCAGGATGGGAAAGGTCCTGGATTAGGAAGGTAGCAGCCATGGCTTTAATTAAGGTACAGTCCCAGGATTTTCTGGTGTAAAAATGGGGAAACTACGGAAAACCATATTAACGGCTGCCGACGGTGGGATTCGAACCCACCATCCCCCGAATGCAAACGCATAGCTACGCGATACTAACCGCACATCCAACTCGCTCAGTCATTTTTGAAAATATGTACTGTATTTTTTCTATCAGAAGAGGATTTTTTTTTAAATCGTCATATTTTGTATAGGCTACCCGAGATGTACAATAGCCCACTGGTTTTCTGATTCAACATACTGTTGGTTAAGTTACTGCGTCAGTCGGCTCACTTACTGTCCACATATTACTGAAGTCTTGTGCAACGATGTGACAAACGAACTGAGACAATACTGAGCCGTTCTTCCCAATATAAAACAGGTACTTTTGAGTGGTCATGAGCATGACTCATAGTCATAGGGCAGGCTAGAGTCGAGTTTAATTAATTGTCAAATGTCAACTGAGTTATAATACTAAGATTCATTAAAATAATAAATAGTATAACCTAATAGCCTACCTACTTACTAGCTACTTTAGAATTATGTTTTGACTACCTTTTTAACACTGCAAATCAATCCATCTATTATTTAAACCTCCCTGTAAGAAGAGGACAGTGAATGCAAGTGGGTATTATTTTCAAATGAGCTGAGCTCGGGAGTCCATTTAGCGTACGATTCAGTGTACCGTGGCTCTGTATGTATTGCTTCAGAGGAAGCCCGGCTCTCCGCCAGTGTCCACTGTCCAGTGTGCCGATAAGGAGCCGTGTGTATCTTGTGTCTCACTAAGCCGCGCTCGTTCACGATTCGTTCGATGTGCCATGATTCACTGTCTCGCTGCAGCGGAAGCTCGGCTCCCCGTCAACGTCCAGTGAGTGAGCCACTCAGCACTGTCCGCTGGGAGTAAGCTGAATCGTGTGCCGTGAGCTCGCCGTTCCTGTGAATCGATTCACTCGGACACTTGAATGAATCGATACACTGCTTCGAATCACTCATTCAGTAGCCGACACTATTAACATTAGTAGCAGAATAAGTTTGAGTGGTGTTTTTAAAAGTAGGAAAGATCACAATCTATATACACTGATTGACAGAGCAAATGCAACACCAAGAAGGAGTGGTTCGAAAGGGATGAAAGTTGGGGAAAAAACAGAGACGGCACGGACGAATAATTGATGTTTATTTCAAACCGATATGCAGGTTACACAATGCGCACGGCATCGACTCATTAGGATGTAGGACCACCGCGAGCGGCGATGCACGCAGAAACACGTCGAGGTACAGAGTCAATAAGAGTGCGGATGGTGTCCTGAGGGATGGTTCTCCATTCTCTGTCAACCATTTGCCACAGTTGGTCGTCCGTACGAGGCTGGGGCAGAGTTTGCAAACGGCGTCCAATGAGATCCCACACGTGTTCGATTGGTGAGAGATCCGGAGAGTATGCTGGCCACGGAAGCATCTGTACACCTCGTAGAGCCTGTTGGGAGATGCGAGCAGTGTGTGGGCGGGCATTATCCTGCTGAAACAGAGCATTGGGCTGCCCCTGAAGGTAGGGGAGTGCCACCGGCCGCAGCACATGCTGCACGTAGCGGTGGGCATTTAACGTGCCTTGAATACGCACTAGAGGTGACGTGGAATCATACGCAATAGCGTCCCAAACCATGATGCCGCGTTGTCTAGCGGTAGGGCGCTCCACAGTTACTGCCGGATTTGACCTTTCTCCACGCCAACGCCACACTCGTCTGCGGTGACTATCACTGACAGAACAGAAGCGTGACTCATCGGAGAACACGACGTTCCGCCATTCCCTCATCTAAGTCGCTCTAGCCCGGCACCATGCCAGGCGTGCACGTCTATGCTGTGGAGTCAATGGTAGTCTTCTGAGCGGACGCCGGGAGTGCAGGCCTCCTTCAACCAATCGACGGGAAATTGTTCTGGTCGATATTGGAACAGCCAGGTTGTCTTGCACATGCTGAAGAATGGCGGTTGACGTGGCGTGCGGGGCTGCCACCGCTTGGCGGCGGATGCGCCGATCCTCGCGTGCTCACGTCACTCGGGCTGCGCCTGGACCCCTCGCACGTGCCACATGTCCCTGCGCCAACCATCTTCGCCACAGGCGCTGCACCGTGGACACATCCCTATGGGTATCGGCTGCGATTTGACGAAGCGACCAACCTGCCCTTCTCAGCCCGATCACCATACCCCTCGTAAGGTCGTCTGTCTGCTGGAAATGCCTCCGTTGACGGCGGCCTGGCATTCTTAGCTCTACACGTGTCCTGTGGCACACGACAACACGTTCTACAATGACTGTCGGCTGAGAAATCACGGTACGAAGTGGGCCATTCGCCAACGCCGTGTCCCATTTATCGTTCGTTACGTGCGCAGCACAGCGGCGCATTTCACATCATGAGCATACCTCAGTGACGTCAGTCTACCCTGCAATTGGCATGAAGTTCTGACAACTCCTCCTTGGTGTTGCATTTGCTCTGTCAGTCAGTGTATACATTAAAATAAGAGTTTTGTTTGTACTTTGCTCAGAATTTGAAAATAATGGTATTTATGTATCGGTCATATCCACAGCAACAATGAAATGTACTGTTTACTCTTCCGTAATTTACGTCTGTCTATCCATCAATCTGTCTGTATGTACACGCATCACGAGAAAACGGCTGAAAGAATTTAATGAAAATCGGTTTGTAAAGTCGGGGAATGATCCACTACAATCTAGGGTAGAAATCATTTTATTCACGCTGAGTGAAATGGTAGTTTAGGGGAAGGCCTAAATTTTAATTCTCAAATATTTATATTATGAGGGGCCCTATCGATACATACTACATACCTAAATTTATATAAAATTAATCATTTATGTCTTATACATTTTTACCGTATCGGCTACAATAACAGAGATATTCATGAATTTGTATTTTTGTTTCAAAGTCCATATCAACGCTAAACCACGAGAAAATGGGTTAACAGAATGTAATGAAAATCAGTATGTAGAGTCGGAGAATAAGGAACTACACTCTAAGCTATAAACAATTTTATTCACCCGGGACGAAATTGCAGTTTAGGAGAAGGCGCCTAAAACGTAATTTTTAAATACCTATGTTATTGGTCCGATCGAAAAGTACTAGCCTACATAACAAGAATTACAGAGAATACAATTTCCGATCATTTATATTTCATTGAGTTTTACCGTACAAATTATGATAAGAGTGGTATTTCAAAGTCGGAAGAAAACTAAATGTGAAGGCCTATAATATCGAAAACGCATAACATTGATCAACAATAACATTACATGGACCACTGTTTGTTGTGATGTTCTTTGTCTCTTATGCTGCCACTCAACTCCGATAGATGGGATTACTGCTTCTTACCGAGTATAACAGCCTGACAATATTGGCGGGAAATAGCTGGGGAGTTAGAAAACTTTCTTCTCCAGCATGCCATTGCTCTGGTTCATATATTTTCTGATACTACTGGTACGTAACACACTGGTTCATCATAGTATTCCAGCTATTCGATCCCTACTCTGATGCGCTGTTTCGAATGAGCAGTGTGCACACTTAAGGCAGAGGCTCAGTAGTAGTAGTAGTAGTAGTAGTAGTAGTACTTCCTCTAGAATTACAATTTAAGCCTATTTAGGGCTATTAAAGCACCAAATTTCACTAAATAACTCAAAATTAAGCTCTGAAAAGAGCTGTTCTTTAAGAAAAGTTTCTTCACTTTTATTAAATTCTACGTTAATTTTATTCCAAATTAGCAGTGAAGAAGGGATTTCTCCTGACTTGGAGGAAAACGTCTGCAAGTCAGATTTTTCCGCCGCCAGTATAGTGCATTGAGATTTTCCGACTTATCGGGTATTCATAGGAAACAGATTAGTAAAAGGCATAGTTTTTATCCCGTGACTCTTCACTATTCAACCCCCCCCCCCTTGGCAGTAGAAAGAAGAAGTGTGTTCACGCATCACGGCTGTCTGCGGCTTGGTCATTCCAGCTCTGGAACTTTGGACTGTTAGATCGGCAGCGTAGTACTATTCGTTAAAAGTGACAAAATGTGTGGTTTTACATTTGATCGAGTATTTCATATGAAAGCATTGCTTTTAATGACGCCATTCGTACTAACGTCATTCTAATGACGTATGTTCATTTCAGTTGGGAAAACCACTAAGGCAGTCTTTCTGAGGCTTTAAAAAGGCAGGTGGAGAGTGAGTGTCTGCCATTATAATGAAAACCTTCCAACGGGATTGTGACTGATGGTAAGCCAATCGGGCCTACCATTACAATGAAAATTCCCGAACCCAGTCTTCATATCAGAAAATACGTATAGTGGCCTCCCCGTCGCGTTTCGGGGGTAAAGTTAAGAGCTATGGAACTTACAACGGGTGCACTACCTAACATAGAATTCTATATAAAATGAATAATTCCGTAGCGAAGCACGGTTACATCAGCTAGTATGGAGATAAAGTAGGAATTCAAGAGGACAAATTAGGATAAATATTCGATGATAGGAAGAGGAGTTAGGGGATGGAGTGATTTTCCAAGGGAGATGTTCAATAAATTTCCAAATTATTTTCAATTATTTAAGAAAAGACCACCTGGGAGACTGCCCTAAATGCAGAGCAGTGGTAGTTGATTGACCCTCCACCAGAATAACACGCAGTTTTCTTTCACACAGAAGATGCCACCCAACATCATCGAAGAGCCTACCTTATTAACGCACTAAGGTCCTGGGTTCGACTATTCTCGGGCGGATCGGAGATTTTAATTTTAAGTGTTTAATTCCCTTGACTCGAGGACTGGATGTTTGTGCTGTTTCCAACATACCTGCAATTAACAGACTAGCCACACGAAATAAAATAATAGGTTAAGAATTTCAACGTAGTCCACTATTACACCCACTTGCAAAAAATCTCAGTTTACTGAAATTCCATTGAAAGGTTAGTTGAGTTTTAGTCCAGTAATGAATATATGATTTATTTCTAATGGGAGAGAGTATGATTTGTTTGCAGCATATAAAGCTATAAAATATGGCACATGTTGTTTGGTATCATTGGGAAGGAGGATGAAGAAAAAATCTGATGTAGCTACATATATTTAATTCTTAAATTGAGGTGTTTAGTACATTTCGTACATTAGGTTCAACAACCCTGGGTGTGAAAAACCAATGTTATTGTGGGTTCTGTACTGTTGAGAAACTACTTGTAGAAGGACATCATTTCTTCTCCAATTGGAAAGTGGAGACTCTTTTGGAATCACGAGATTTGACGTCAACTGAGAGACCTCATTATGCTGGAGTTGTTTCCTGAAGGAATAGACGTCATTAGGTGGGTAATAATCGGCATACCATTTGTATTTCTCAAACCGAATCTATTAAAATCACTTGCCGTAGGTCTTTTGCGATTACAACATAACCGGCTAGGTCGTAAACGTGTTTAAACTAATAATTTATGTTGTTTGTACTTTCTGTCGGCTTCGCGATACGTGAGAGTCATCAACTCAGTTATTGCTATATGATCGCATCTTTTCTTTCTTTTTTCTTTATTAATCTGTTTACCGTTCAGGGTTGGTTTACCCCTCGGACTCAGCGAGGGGTCCCACCTATACCGCATCAAGGGTAGCGTCCCGGAACGTGAGACTTTGCGTCGGGGTATAAAACTGGGAAGGAGGACCATTACCTCGCCCAGGCGGCCTCATCTGCTATGCTGAATAAGGGCTGCGGGGAGATGGAAAGATAGGAAGAGAATAGGGAAGGAAGCGGCCGTGACCTTAAGTTTGGTACCATCCCGGTATTTGCCTGGAGGAGAAGTGGGAAACCACGGAAAAGCACTTTGAGAATGGCTGATGTGGAAATCGAACCCACCTCTACTCAGTTCACCTCCCGAGGCTGAGTGGACCCCGTTCCAGCTCTCATACCACCCTTCAAATTTTGTGACAGAGCCGGGAATCGAACCCGGGCCTCAGGGGGTGACAGCTAATCGCATCTATGAAATAGAATGGCACGGTTTTAGTAGAGGAGGGAGATATTGTGAATGGAACTGCTAATTTCTCAAATATTTTTGCTACCCGATCGGTGCCAAAATCCGGTCTGTCCGTGTGGCGAAAAACAAACAGCAAATTAAAATTTTGGGGATATCACATACACCCAGTCCACGAGCCAAGGGAATTAAGCATTTAAGATTAAGATCCTTCGACCCGGATGGAAATTGAAGTGGTTTTTCCAAGGGTTAAGGGCCAAAATATTGACCTCTCAGCCATGTAACCGTATAGTGGTGGTTGTGAATGTTTTCGGGAAAAGGGCAACTCGATAACTATCCCCTAACAACCCCAACTGGAAGAGAAGTTCCTTCAAAAAATGACCATATCAACAAAAGAAAGGAAAGAGACAAGAAAGGCGTGAAAACAAAAGACTCCTAGGCTTCGCAAAAGTAACACCGTCGGGGTGTGAAGAGAAGAAGTACGGTCCATGTGAGGTCGAAGTGGGAAGATGAAAGTGAGGATCATAACTCAAGTAACAGGAAGCAATACTAGGCGTGGCTAAGGGACCCGCTCTCACGTTGAATACCCATGGGGAGTCCCCTCTTTTAGCCGCCTCTTTTGGTACACCTACAAGGGAGTCGAATTATTGAACGATGGTATATCAATTGTTGTAAATATAAGTTAGAATTTAGTGGTAAACGAGATATTCCCTTTACTAAACATATATGTAGTTAGTTGTATTTAACTCTAGATGCTGCAAATAAGACGAGACATCTGCTGATACCTGATAACTGTAATATTAGCATGTTTCAAGGATGACCACTTGAATGTTCTAATACTACATGGCATTAACCAGGCATAGTATTCCGTAAAACAACACGATATTTATATTTTATGTCATTATAATTTATGATTCAATGTTGAAAAAGTGACTCTAGAATTTTGGATGTGAGTGATGTTTTAATGAGGAATGTTAGCGAAAGTAATGTACAACTGCGCATTCGGAAAACATTTGTTATATTATCGAAATAGAATATCTCTTGAACAGTATCAAGTTTTAGTAAAGCAATAGAGGTTGTATAAAGTCCGTTAAGGCAAACACGTCTTTGCTAGATTTATCATTTATCACACTACGTTAATAAAATAAGTTATTGTATCTCCGTTGGACTGACTGACTAGAAGCCACGTCATAAAAGGTCACTTAATTCTGATTTTTGGAATATGTTCTTATAACAGGACGAATTGCCTGCTGCCATTTCTTGATGGATACAGTACTTTTGTATCCATCTCTTGGCACAGGCCAGAGTAAAGTGTAGCTTTCACCGAAGTCCCAGTCTCATCCATGTCTGGGGTATGGATGGTGCTGAGTAATGACATTCAGAGCACGACTAGTGCATCTGAGTGTTATGAAAGGTGTTACTCATAGGGTCAGTCGTGCTGCAATAGCACTTTCTGACCCAGTGAGGAAAGCAATGGCAAACTACCTCACTCCTCGTCTTGCCTAGTACGCCTCATTTTGGTTTTGCCATTGGTTTTTGCGGTTTCCTTATAACCGCATAACTTTTGGTGGTGCTATTTGAGGATCCAACCAGCCTCTGGGCTGATGACCTAAGAGACAGACAACAGGACGAAACATGCCATTCTTATATGTAAAAATATTTAATTCCAGTTCTTATATCTTAACATTTTATTCGTCCTACAAATTGTATCGACCGACTGAAAAGATTTTTCACATTCTCATTTTCCCAGATTACGTACACTTGCATTAAAAATGGAAACACATGATAACATCATCGCCGACATCATCATCATCATCATCATCATCATCATAATCAATCTTTATCTTTTAGCCCTTTACCTTATTTATTATGGAGACGGCAAGTTGTGTTGATTTGGTCCTTCCTGACGCTAAAACTATGTGTGTATGGATGGATTTAATATTGCATGTTTCTGTGGTGTGTGTAGATGACGAGTATTAAGCCGAACACAAACACCTAGATCCCGCAGCATAGAAGTTAACCATGCTTAGTTAAAATCCTTGACCTGGCAGGGATTCGAACACGGGACCCTCTGAACTCAAGACTAGTACACTGACCTTTTAGCCAAGGAGCTGGACCTGAAAACAAATGTTACGCATACATTGCATAAATATACTGGGCTGCAGTTTTTTAAAATTATTATTACAACTTCCCCCATGCGGAGGCTGCCACAAGGAAAACGTATGTCGACTATTGTTGGGAGATCAGAAGAATGCACATGCCCGGTGAGGCACGGGGAGAAGGGGTTTTCACCAGCAGAATCAGTGAGGCAATGGTTACCATAGCAACTCCGCTACTACCTAGGAGACTTTATATTATCTTCTACTGGCAGCTCTTCGCTCTTGTCAATTGTAATCCAGGAAACTGCAAAGTGCGAGTCAATGTTTTCGTGTAGCAGATAAGAGCAGATAAGAGCCGATCTGTCTTGGCAGAACAGGAAGTTCGTGCTTGCAGACCACATTCCTCATTCTTGCATTCTTCTCATCTCTACACAGTACACAGTATTTTGTCTTGATGATCGGTAACTTACGTATTAATAAACAAGACTACCTCTGATCAGCAGGATATTTAGTCTTTATTTTCATGGATCGATGTTTATAGCTGGAAAAGTAGAAGATTTTGTTCTGTCTTAGCCTCGACTTAAGCTATCTTAAAGAGTAGAGTGTACGGCTTCGCTTAAACCCTTTGTACTTACTGATATATGTAGTGCTTCTAAGAACTAAATCTTCGAACTGAGCCTTCTTTCGATTACAAGTGAAATGTTAATACGGTAGGTTACATGTTTAGAATGGCTGTATTTTGCAGCTGACTATATGCTGCTACTCAGCACAGGCATTGCCTCAGGATAAACTCTTTTCATGCAAACGTCCTACAGTGGGGCATCCTATTTATCAGTCAGTTCTTACAGAGACGTTATTTTACTTATTAATACAACTTTACTAGAGTGTAATGTTCCAAACGCATCTGATTTAACCGGATTCTTATTATATTGTAATTAGATAAGGGGATTGAATTGGCAGGCAATAATAGGAAATATTCCAAAATATTCTGAGAAAACTATTAAGGTTCCATAGTTCATTCTTTTCTTACGCGCATTTCGCATAAATACAAGGAGTTCGAAAGCGTTGTACGCTTGCTATACATGGGAACATTCCTTCAGGAATATAGTGCGAATGAGGGAGCCTCTAAATCCCCTAACTGCGACCGAATGTAAGCTGTCTAATGATTACTTGGGCCAGGAATTCTATGCAGTAGTAGGTACGGGATATTTTTGGAGTACGATCTGTAGTAACATCTATTACATATGCAACCACTCGTACACAACCATGGAGAGGGCAAGACAATTATCACCACTCGTTTGAATTCTATACTATCTTCTGCTTCACCTTCTTCTTCTTAGAAATCTTCCCTGTTACATGGGATCGGCACTTGGTATGGATTCAGCCCAGTATAATGGCCGGATACCTTTCCCGACGCCAATCCTATGTGGAGGGGTGTATTCAATACTGTATGTTTCTACGATGGTTTTTATTGTGATGTGTTGCGTATAGAAGATATGTATTAAAGGAAACACCCTATCATAGAACCAGAGAGATTGACTATACGCAATTAAAATCCAAGACCCGGGCAGTAACCGAACACAGGGCCCTCTGGACCGAAGACCAGTATGTTGACTTTTCTGCTCCAAGGAGCCGGACTTGACATTCTAATACATGTCGGCATGAAATTCTTGGGCCTTGTAATTACGTGAGAGACTAACATATTAAATACCACCACATATTAACCTGAATTTCCTATTCAAGTTCCACATTAGGGATGGAAAGCCAAAGCACGTTGGATCCTGCCGGGCTAAGCAGCATGGACGTTAGAGCGCTGGCCTTCTGAGCCCAGCTTGGCAGGTTCGATCCTCGCTTAGTCCGGTGTTATTAGAAAGTAATCAAAAACGCCAGCCTCGTGTCGATAGATTTACTGGTACGTAAACATTACTGAAAGACATGATTCCGACGCCTCGGGGTCTCTGGAAACCATAAAAATGTAGTTAGTAGGAAGTAAAACAAATAACATTATGTCGGATCTTCAGTCCGAAAATTGGTTCCATCTCCAAACATTTCATCATCAACGGTCTTAGAAAATTTGGACGTCTCTGAGGAGGCGTATTGTGGAAATAAAAAGGTTAATTTCTTCTTGTTTCGCTCACCGAGGTACAATATGCCGCTGCACGTCATCTCCTAAACTTTCTTAAATGCGCAAACCAATCGTCCCTCAAAGCAGCACCTTCAAACTATTCATCACGGGAGAAGGTATCATTAGGCGAAGTTCATACATCAACTAAGTTTATGTTATCAAGTGAAAAATGAGCCAGTGACTTATCTATTAAAGGAACAAACTTCTATCCTACGGCAGAAGACATACTACGTTATAAGCAAAATCTCACCGATGTTAGGTCTGAGTACCCATTAAATGAAGCAGGGTATCCAACTGTGTTTCGACCACTGTTGATGTTCGCTGTGTGAGTGATATTGTCGTTAGTGATCACCGACTTGAATAATAATAATAATAATAATAATAATAATAATAATAATAACTTTTGTCACACTTTTGTGGGGTGCACCATGACAAGACATTTAGAGCATTCTTAAGAAAGAAGTCTCTACTAACATCCATGACTCTGCACAGAGGTACGAAAACACTTCGTGAAAAGTTTTGTATGGAGTACTGTAAGGACCCTGCGAAAAGCGGAAGTGATGAAACTCAAGGCCTTTGAGATGTGGTGCTGCGTCAACTATTAAGAATACCTTGGACTGATAGAGTCACTAACGAGAAAGTTCTCGAAAGAGCAAATGAGACACGCACCTTCGTTGAAACCTTGAACAAAAGAAGAAATAGCTTCGTTTGCCAATTGGTTCATCATTCTAACTGGTGTACCATCCCGTTTGAAGCAAAAATGAAAGGTAGAAGGTCCAGATGAAGACCTAGAGTGCAATTTATAGACACCATTAAAGGCAAGCACACCTATTGTCACTTGAAGCTGCTGGCCAAAGAAAAGGAAACGCTTGGAAGACATGCATGTTACCCACCGACCTTAGCGTTGAGAACAAGGAAAGTAATATATTTTGCTAGGGGCTTTACGTCGCACCGACACAGATAGGTCTTATGGCGACGATGGGATAGGAAAGGCCTAGGAGTTGGAAGGAAGCGGCCGTGGCCTTAATTAAGGTACAGCCCCAGCATTTGCCTGGTGTGAAAAGGGGAAACCACGAAAAACCATCTTCAGGGCTGCCGATAGTGGGATTCGACCCTACTATCTCCCGGATGCAAAATAATAATAATAATAATAATAATAATAATAATAATAATAATAATACGAAGAAGAAGAAGAAGAAGAACTGTTGGGAAGTATTTTGATGAAAATTTTTGACATGAGATTATGCGGGACATACAAGCCACTAAAACCAAAAGTCGACACTTTGTACCCGAATGGGACAACAACTGCCCGTAATTTTAAAAATTAACTTCCGTCACATACAGCTCGTTAAGAGGCTTAACCTGCCAAGACAGCTGCTACCTATCCAGATCACCTGTAGATATTGAATTGTCGTGAGGACAGTGTGACGAGTACCGCTTGCCTCTCTTGATGGATTCCATTGCTTCTCGTATCAGATAGCTCTTCAGTAGAACTTACGAGGCTGGCAAGGAACTATATACTGGTAATTCATCTCTCACCTCGAGGAACGGAATAATGAATGTAATTTATACAATATTTCCAAGTGCCGCACAACGTCCAGTTTGCGTATGTAATATTAACTACTAGTGGAAAACATCGTCTTCAGGAGCAGGATGCAAATTTTATACTTAAGGACTGCTGAAAGCATGTAGCTTCGAATAAGGTGATGTGCAGGAGTTGCCATTGTTCGAGTTCGATCAAAGCAGACTTAAGTAGCAATACGTGCAGCGGTTGATGAATGTGTTGCTGCATCATTGACAGATGTTCATCTCAATCGAAAGCGAACTCCTTTGGAGGGGTAGTCATTCAGGATAGTTAGATGTGTAACCACTCTTGAAGAAAACATACTTTGTGACCTCCTTCATGCCACTCCCAGTCTCCCGGACGTGTGTTAACAGGTGATGTTTGTCGGTCCTCTGCAACACGGAACACTTGTTCAGTGGTTTGCATGTCAGTCCAGTCTTTGATATTGCTAAGACAAAATGCCTGTCCTTTCCATCTTACGATTTTACCCTTCAAAATGAAACGCATAACCTACCGTATTTATTGAAGACTAAGATAAATATGAACGTTCTGAATGGTTTACCACACGTTATTTTGGCGATATTTTAACTGTCTTAAGCATAATGATTCTAATATAAAGGGGAGCAAAGCATAAAAATACGCGAATTAATACTCATGGAAAGTTCAACTTGGTTTGATTCTCCACACTATCATATAGTCTCTGTTTTAGGGCGTGTCCCTCTATGGCCACGAGCTGACCAAGCACTAGCTAAAGGATATCTTAATCAAGTCGAGCTCCCAGTCGGCTGTGGAACAAAGACAGTGGATACATCGATCGGCAATCTCGTAAAATGACAAGCGACTGGAAGTCTTTCATTTGGCCGAGGTCGGCGATACAGGCTCTTGCTGTGTAACAGAATTCGCCTTTGTTTTGTCATATTTTTTTTTAGTGCAAGTTTCAGTGAACCTCCTGAATCAGCAGAACTAGTCAGTACCCTATGAAAACAAAGTCTAAGATTTTTTCTTGTACGTCCCCATTTTACTCTTTTCAAAGATAAAACTACAGCTCTTCGTGAATGATGATCATAGCCAGATGAGCTTATGATTTAAACGAATCCGAATCAATCCGAATGTTGTATACATTGCCTCAGATTCGAACCACGGCCGAACTAACGGAAAGCCATTGCTAGTTTCACTCTTATCACGCCTCATTGTTGTTATCTTGACTAGAATTACTTCAGTTTTCATATGTTGTGGCTTATTTGGGACTTCAGATATCGTAATAACCGTGGTGTGTGTGTGTGTGTGTGTGTGTGTGTGTGTGTGTGTGTGTCGATGGTTGGATACCGTACTTTATATTAGGTCTAGATTGCCATTTGTAAATAGATAAAGGCTTACGATTGGGAAATAACATTAAAGACTTGCGGTACGTACTGATACGGTAAAACACAGAACTATCCCAAATTTGGAATTGTGTCTTAGCCTGTAATTATTAGGCTTAGAATGTTCTCAGAAAAACATCGCGGATCATCTCTCGATTTAATGCTAATTTTGCTTACCAATACTAATGAACAATACATGTACTTGTTAATAAAGTTTCTGACTGGTCAGCGCCTTAGCTTTATGGCCTCGGGATCCTGAACTGAATTCTGGTCAAGCTGTGGGGTTTTACTCGTGAAACGTTACATTCCTTTGCTCGCGGATCAAATTAGTGGGACCGGGCGAGTTGGCCGTGCGCGTAGAGGCGCGCGGCTGTGAGCTTGCATCCGGGAGATAGTAGGTTCGAATCCCACTATCGGCAGCCCTGAATATGGTTTTCCGTGGTTTCCCATTTTCACACCAGGCAAATGCTGGGGCTGTACCTTAATTAAGGCCACGGCCGCTTCCTTCCAACTCCTAGGCCTTTCCTATCCCATCGTCGCCATAAGACCTATCTGTGTCGGTGCGACGTAAAGCCGCTAGCAAAAAAAATATTAGTGGGAGACAAATTGTATAACATAGATCCAAAAAGAGATAATGACCTTGTCGTTATATATGAAAACGTGTTATTAACTGAATTCTTGCATTGTTTATAGATTGTTTTGTTTCAGTTCATAAATTTAGTTGGTATACATATTTAATCATATATTATTATTATTATTATTATTATTATTATTATTATTATTACAGCGCAATGTTTATTGCGTAAAGCTTTTGATACAGCTAATATTAAAGAGAAAATCTGATATTTTCTATCTTGACTCTTTAATACTCTTATATCACTTTATATTAATCAAATAATATATATTCCAATGCACAGCGTGGTTGCCCTTGAACTTAAACATCGAATTCAGTCAAGTTTTGTTAAGCCGTTTTCCCGCAATGTCACAACAAACAGATAAAATATAAACTAAATCTGCGTTCGACTTTGTACAAATAATCAGGTAAAAATGAAGTAGGCCTATGAATACAACGAAATAATGAAGAGATTTTTCCAGGTAACTTCAGATAGGTCTCCATTTCTATTGTTTTGTTGGATTTTTGTGTGTTCCCGCTATAATTGCTCTTTTTACCGGTTATTTTTGTGTCCACTCCGTAGAGTTCCGTCCTGTTACAGAGCGAAGGAAATTTATAATTTATCTGGAATAATTTTTGCCAAGTCCTACTTTTGGGCTGAATATCCAGCGTAGAGGTCCTTCGTTTCAGAGGGTCCGGAGTTCGATTACCTGTCTATCGGGAATTTTTAGCTGCATCTGGTTAATCCTTTTAGCTCAGGGGGACTGAGTGTTCGAGTTTTGTCTTACTACACACCTCGTTATTTGCACACAACACGTACGCCAGCAGTGTAGTTACCACCAATGAAACACGAAATAATTGAATACATCCCTCAGGTTGGGTTGGGGAAAGAAAGGATATATGATCCTAAAACTGAGCTAAGTCCACGTATGAGTCTTCATCAGGATGTGCGAAAAGTGGAATGAACAAGACGTCATCTATGTCACAGTGTGTACAAATGTACAGATATGTTATCAAATACTCAACAGAGTCGTTAATGAAAATCTAAAAAAATAATCGATGTTATTTTTTTGAGATTCAGACAATTATTTTTTCAAGTCACGTTGTTGATTTATTTCAGTTACTTGTCAGTCTTCCCAACTGTCAAAATATATTATCTTGTATTCGCCTACTATATATATGCGAGGTTCCACTCTTCCTTCGACTAAGTCAGTTTCGCTAAACTTTCGAGAATTTATGATGCTTGTTTAATGTTCCCCAGCCTTAATAATCTGATAAGTGCTTAATATATCAATCAGTCTCGCAAGATTATTAATTTTCGATGTTAATTTCCGTGGCAAGATCTGGTGCTGAATGTAAATTACTTAACCTGCTACTTGACGACATTCCTACTTCCCAATTAGCTCGTAGACTAGTTACGGAATCCAACCAAGCTCCGAGATAATCTAGACATTCGTTTCACGAAGTTAAATTTTGTTAGCGTACTTCAGATATTATTGCTCCCTACAGAGTTCTGCACAGTTAAAGAAACTAATAAATCATGTCTCATCGTCATCTTTTCAGTTGCTCTACGTATATTGAATAAAACTGTTATATTTAAAAACAGGTCTCTCATTATTAAGATTTTTAAACAGTTATTTTATCAGTTTGAACGAAATTTAAAAGCGAAATAAAGTTATCGTGTTATAATCTACGAGGTGGACCAAATGTCAGGATCGGAAACCATTAGAGTGAAATAAAGCACATTTCACATGGACTTGAAAAGTTGTTAGCTGAGAGGAATAGAGATTACTATCTCTGTTTGTTGTAAGAGGAAGTACAACTGGGCAACCATCCTCTCTTAACACTAATCAGAAGGAAAACGGACGAGGCCCGACACTCCCAAGAAGGAAAGGGAAGGACCAAAAGGGGCGAATAAAATACTCCTTGGCCTTCGCGAACCTAAAACCACCCGGGTCAGAGAGTTGACCAAGGAAGGTCTGATAGGAGAGCTGAAAGAGGCCTTGCACAAGTGAAAACAATGCCAGTCTCAATTAGGGAGAGCCACTGCGCCCCCTTTAGTCCTCTTACGACATGCAGCTGACACCGCCCTACCCACAGGGGACAATCTCGCAAATAATAATAATAATAATAATAATAATAATATTAATAATAATAATAATAATATTAATAATAATAATAATAATATTAATAATAATAATAATAATAATATTAATAATACTTCCCACTCACTACTTTTACGGTTTTCGGAGACGCCGAGGTACCGGAATTTTGTCCCGGAGGAGTTCTTTAACGTGCCAATGAATCTACCGACACGAAGCTGACGTATATGAGCACCTTCAAATATCACCGTACTGAATCAGGATCGAACATATCAGAATGCTAGCGTTCTACCATCCAAGCTAGCCAGCCCAGTCCATTTCATACAATCCAAACTAGAAACGGCATTCAAATTGATTGTGCTCTATTGGAAATAGGACGAATTATGAGAGAGCTATCTGTATTTCTCTCAACTTACGACTTTTCAGGTCCATGTTGCATGCCAAGAGTATTTTTAAATTTAAACTGAACGCTTTCCAGTCTGCCGAATACATAATTACAATGTAAATGTAACACTATAACATCGTTCTTCCTTTCTTAATCTGCTTACTGTTTTCTTTCGGGCTCAGCAAGAGATCCCACCTCTACCGCCTCAAGGGCAGTGTCCTGAAGCGTGAGACTTTGGGTCGGGGGGATAACACCTGGAAGGAGGACCAGTACCTTGCCCAGGCGCCCTAACCTGCTAAGTTGAAGACGGGCCCTCGTGGTAGGATAGGAAGATCGGAAGGGATAGACAAGGAAGAGGAAAGGAAGCTTCCGTGGCCTTAAGTTAGGTACCATCCGTCATTTGCCTAGAGAAGTGGGAAACCACGAAAAACCACTTCGAGGATTGCTGAGGTGGGACTCAGTTGGCGTCCAAGGCTGAGTGGACCCCGTTCCAGCTTTCATACCACTTTTCAAATTTCGTGGCAGATCCGGGAATCGAACCCGGGCCTCCGAGGGTGGCAGCTAATCACACTAACCACTGTACCACAGAGGCGGACACATTATAATGTACCTGTAAAAGAAGCATATTCTGAAACAAGGAATAAATACACACTATTAGCCTATTTTTTGTTTAACTCTGTGTTGTTCTTTTACAGGTATGATATATGTAGTGTAATATTTATTTTGGAATTGTGTGTTCGGCAGACTGGAAAGCTTTTAAGTTTATTTCAACCGAGTTGACACTGAAAAGTACGGCTTTCTTCTTTAAAAGAATGCGAAGAGCAAGTTATTTCACTCTAATGGTTTGGGATCCTGACATATGGTCCTCCTCGTAGGTTGTCACACGATTATTTAATTTCGGTTTGAAATTTTGTTCAATTTGATTATTAGCACATTAAAATAATTGTGTAACACAATATTAATGTTTTTAAATATAACGTTTTCATTCATAAATATACGTAAAGCAACTGAAAAGATGACGATGAAACACGATCTATTAGTTTCTTTAACTGTGCAGAACACCCCTAGTAAAATGTGAAGTACGCGAATACAATGTAACTACATGAATCGAATGTCTTGTTTTCTTCTGTGAACAACTGGGGCCTCGGATGCAGTGAATGGGAGAGTGGGGATAAATTGGTAATGATGGCGTTTATATGCTGGTCAGTTTTAAGTATAATGACTGGCACTGATTCCTTCCGTTACTTCTCTCCATCTACCTTTATTTTTGCTAGTGGTTTAACTTCTCACTACCACATGCAGGTTTTCGGTGACGATGGAATGCTAGGAGTCGGGAGAAAGTGGCCAAGACCTTCATTAAGGAGCAGCTCCGATATTTACCTAGTGTAAAAATATTGAACCACGGGCAGCCGTGTCGACGATGAGGGTTCAAACTCACCACCTCTCGAATGCAAGCTTTCTGTTACACGGTTACATTCCTTTAAAATAAATGACTTATTCCACGAATCCCTGTGGGCGGTGGCAGTAGAATTCACTCACGGTATACTCTGCCTGTCGTAAAAGGCAACTAGAAGGGGGAGCGGGATCTCTGAACCTGGTTCCCCTAGCTTCCACTTGCTTGTGTCCGGCTCCTCACTTCGAGCTTTCCTATCTGATCTTTGTCGGTCAACTCGTGTTCGCTTCCGACCCCGACGTTATTAGGTTTATGAGGCCTAGGGAAATTTCACGTTCATGCTCTTCATGGCACATCCCTTTCTTTTCTTCTGCCGATATCTTCATTCTCCGAAGTATTGAACTACTTCCGTTTTCCTTCTAATTAGTGTTAGTAAAGGATGGTTTTCCAGTTATAATACAGATAAGCAGAGTGCGCCTGCCGGGTGCGCCTGCCGGATCCGCCTGCCGGCCAACAGATGAGAGAAACTCACTGAACATTCTGTAATGTATTTGTACTAATTACTATTATTTCTATGCAGAAACTAAACTTTTTTCTCTCTTGTCTGTCACATTTCTAGTTCATTGTAATGTTCATCGTTGAGAATATTTATATCGTGAGCACAAACGCTGCTATACAATTTATTTCATCAGTCAAACTTGTTGAGCCTCTGTTGACTTTCGAAACCATTTGAATTCGTCCAGGGTTCAGGGAGATTCTGGAAACGTAAATGGTGTATCCTGCAGGCATTAACGTGTCATGTGATGGCTTGCATCTCGTCCTAAATTCACTCAATACAATTTAGAACCGGAAGCTGAGAAGTTCATAATAATGATAATCTATTGTGTTTCTGAACCCACTGTATATCGATTCGGACTGTGTGTTGGAGTGCATTATCCTGCTGGAAGTAATGACGTGACCTGTCGCCATTAGGTTACGCACATTCTGCTGCGTTGAAGTTTGGTTATCGCTGTGTGCAACGGAAATAATGTATATTCCTCACGCCATTACATCGCTCTCCGAAGCTTGCACAGTTATCACCAGTGATGACTTCGTATTATTTTTGCTAAATTCTTGGCCTTCTACCAGGAAAACGCAAAAGAAACTTCAATTCGTCAGATGAATTAATTCTCTCCAAACGTCGGCGATTCACTGTTACTTTTTCTGTATTATCTCATTTGTAGTTAACAATGGTATCGGATGTAGCAGTCCAATGTTGCACCCCATTCCCGGAAAAGTGTGATCAGTAGTCTGCTTGGATATTTTTAATGACAGCTGAAGTTGGTTACAATATTACAATGACCGAGAATGACACTTTCTGTAGTCCAAATAATTCTAGCTGCAACTTGTTAAAATCCTTCATAACTTCGAAACCAGACCAGATAACAGGGAAGTCACATACAGTGCAATAGTCGGCTGATGTTATTCAATGAATTACATTTCTAATTGCGATGTCACTAAAATAAGCGTGTTCGATTCCAGCTCAGATCTCTATATGCGGCAGCTCATTGTTGTCTTCCGATATGTTCAGTTATGCGAAACAACGTTCCGACATTCTGGCTTATAATTGAATTCAGCGGAAGATTATAATTATCATCATCATAATAATCACTTCTTTACTTCCCAAGTTGGTCGGATTTCATATTTGAGGCTATTCATTACCTGCCCAAAACGTGGCTCCATGAAACCTCTCCTTTCAAACTCTTGAGATTTCTATAACCACTTTCCGCCCCTGCTGCAGACCGAGACTTAAAAGATAGTCGATCGGAAATATTGAAAGGAGTTTAACTGAAGTTCACCAACACTTCCCCCGCGGGCTGATGGGGGGCCGTGCTTAAAACAAGTTCACGAAGGCCTGAATGGCACCATTACTGAACAGATACGCCATTTACAACTACTGGTATCATCTGGTTCATAAATATGAAGGTGAATAAGAAAGTAAGTTAAAAGAACTATCTTATTCACTCAACACATGCACATACCAATAACATAGTTTTCGTATATATTCCATTTACTTAGCGTAAGTCTACCGTTTTGTTCCAGTACTGGGCCCCTCGGCAAAAATTAGTGTCTCCCAAAACAGAAATGTGTATACCAGACTTCCTTCAATAATTGGCTACTTATCAGTAGAGAGAAGCGCCAAATTAAAAAAGTGTTTTTTTGTTAAAAATGTGCCAAGAGTGAAGGGCTTTACATAATCAGAGATAGGTCTAGAGAACAGAGTAAAGGGTACTTATGTCCACCAAAAGATGGCAGGGGTGCTAGGCCCCCCAGCTCTCTCATATGGAAAGTGCAATATGTGCTTTTTTTCAAAACAGCTTGAAGGCCAACTCATGCAAGGGTAAGATCTGGTCATTTGCCCTTGAGGATATATAAGGCCTACTAACTTTCTTCAGTAGCGCCTTTAAAGAATATACGTCCAACTCGCGGATTCCTCAGTATCTGTTATACGATCCCTGGGGACTGCTGCGCTATTGCATATTTTCGTGGTAATTGGTAGTGTGATGTGTTGTATATAAATTCTTGTGTGTGTTACGACGAAAAAAAATTTAACACGGCTAAAATTACTGTCCTGGTTGGGAATCGTAACCGGGGCACTCCGAATCCAGTACTACTAACTACACCGATCATTCACTCAAGGAAACATACATTTGTATATGATGGTTAAAGTACAAGAAATAATTAGCCACAGATGGTCTTGTTCAGCAACCAAGTAGGTACTGTATACAGGTGTGTTGTGACAGGACACGCTGATGCTTTTTCCTGTTCCGATCTAGGTGTGACAGATTTCCAATGGGTCTGTGAGGGGCAACGTTCCCAGTAAATATACTGTGTGGCTTTAAGTCACGTACGGACACAAATCTCTATTAATCCATGATCATGATTTATTAGCTGTGCTCCAGCTCAACAGCTATACGTTATTTTGATGCATTTCTGTACGGTTGAATGCTTTGAATGCGTTTGTGTCCCTTTCATCTGTCACCCAGCGTAGTCCCAGACAGGATCTAATAGCTGATGAATGCCAGTCATTAAGAATCAATAGAACTCGCGGCCTGCCAAAACAGCCGAGATCACACAGTGGATGTACACAGTAAATATGGGAGTGGTATGAAAAGTTTAGGAAATCAGTTTTCTTTCTTTTCTTTATTTCCAATCTGCTTTTTGTTGCGCTGACACAGATAGGTCTTAAGGCGACGATGGGATAGGAAAGAGCTAGGAATGGGAAGGAAGCGATCGTGGCTTTAAGGCACAGTCCCAGCATTTACCTGGTGAAAATGGGAAACAATGGAAAAAAATTCAGGGCTGCTGACGGTGTGATTTGAACCCACCATCTATCGAATGCAAGGTCACAGCTACGCGACCCAAACCGCACGGTCATCTTGCTCGGTGTGGGGTGAACCATACCATTCCGGTGATGATGGTGAAGCTTGCTGTTTGAAGGGGCCTAACATCTAGGTGATCGGCCCCTAATGGTACGAAATGAGACGAAATGAAATGCCAAATTAAAAGCCCAAAAACATCCACTGACCACAATTCAAAACGTGAGGATGGATGGATGGATGGATGGATGGATGGATGGATGGATGGATATACTGACCCACAGTGCCTCACATGCACAGAAGCTTGCGTGGACCAATAGTATTACTGACCAAGGGACTGCGTCTATAGCACAATACCGAATCCATGATACTTGTAGTCGAAAGGGGCCAAAATCGAAGTCAGCTGGCCCCTCACAATGGTACTTATCGCTAGGAAAGTAGAACCGTGGTACTTGTCATGTTGCGGTACTAATCAAGAGTAGCGTAGGCTCGCGGTATTCCACACATTATGGTACTACTCACAGGTAATGAAATTCGCACATGTATTACAAACCTGCGCTGTTTCAGACATTGCGACGCCATTTATAGGCAACGCAAACCTATGGTGTTCATCACATTAGGGTACTAACCACAGTGACTCGTACTATCCCGTGGTGTTCCTCATATAGTGGGTACTAATCATAGGCAAACCAGAACCATGGGTTCCCTCATCCCATGGTGTCGCTCATATAGTGCTCCTAATCACAGGTATGCTACTGTAAAATCCGTCTTGCTCTCGTTTGCTACTAATCACAAACCTATTTGGTACCCAATGTAGTGGTACTACGCGCAAGTAAAAGCGACCCATGGTGTTCCCCGCGTGGTGGTACTAATCACAAGTAGTTGCATGGTTTTAATGTGATTATCCCTTCGTCGCCTCTTTTAGTCGCCTGTTACGACAGGCAAAGGATACCGTGGGTGAATTCTTTGCCTGCGTCCCCCACCCATAGGAGGTTGTGTGTTTGGTCCGCGAGAGGTATTTTATTTTCCTCAAGTCCGCTGGCAAGCCGGTTAGGACTCCCCTATCCACCACCTGGAACGCGCCACGTGGGAGTATCAGTCTCCCCCTGCTACGCCAGCGTAGTAGGTTCGTGGCATTCCAGGTGAAGACTTGTAGTAGTGTAGCCTATACACGCAGGGCCTCTCAAACGCCCAAAATCTCACGCGTGCAGAGCGAGGCGCAAGAGATCCGTGCACTGTGCATCGGTGCCGCTCGGTGCCGCTCGGTATGGCTCGGATCAACGCTTCGTCTCTGGGCTACTCGGCTAAGGTCGGCTCTACTCGGCTATATTCGGCTCAACTCAGCCCGGATTTGGAGCGCTACGGCGCAAGTGGGGCAGAGGGAGACAGGCGGAGCGAGCGAGAGAGGCGTGAGGAAAGAGAGAGTAAGCGCTATTGCTCCAAATCGAGGAGTGGGGGGTCTGCACTCTGGTCAACCAAGCCAAGTCGTCTTTTGCACCGTGCACAGTGCATGCACCACGCGCATGCACCCTGAGAGGCCCTGCTATACAGTGTAGTCCGAGCTTCAACTAGTGTTTAAGTTACCGAGCTCAATAGCTGCAGTCGTGTAAGTGCGGCCAGTAACCAGTATTCGGCAGATAGGTTGAACCCCATTGTCGGCAGCCCTGAAGATGGTTTTCCGTGGTTTCCCATTTTCACACTACGCAAATGCTCTATCTTAATTAAAGTCATGGCTGCTTCCTTCCCTCTCCTATCCCTTTCCTGCCCCACCGTCGCCAAAAGACGTCGGTGCGACGTAAAACAACTTGTAAAAAGAAGTGTTTACGTTTCATGTGCAATGCGTATTTCCAACATTGACTGAGCCAGAATTGTGGCATGGATTTGTGGTGGACATACGCAAGCATCACAATCACGCACAGTGCAGTGTTGTGCAGTACAATGCCGTTCCCAAACAGTGGAAAAGGTTGATGATGATGATGATGACGATGATGCTTGTTTAAAGGGGCCTAACATCTAGGTCATCGGCCTTTAATAGCACGAAATGAGACGAAATATAAGGACAATTAAAAATCCAGAATCCTCCACTGACCAGAATTCAAAACCTGAGGACGAAGAATGAATGGATGGATATGAAGTTAAAACAATCGGTGGATCCGACGCGCAATGCCCCTCCTTCCCAGAAACTGTCTTGAATCAATAATAGTAGAATATTGGCCAAGGGACTGCTTCCAAAGCACAATCCTGAACCGACGATGTTGCTTGTGTAAAGAGGTCCAAAATCCAGGTCAACAGCACCTTATGAGGGTACTTATGGCTAGTAAAGTAGAACTATGGTGTGTGTCATGTTGCGGTACTAATCAAAAGTAGCGTAGACTCGCGGTATTCCACACATTATGGTACTACTCACAGGTAGTGTAATGCGCACATGTAACTAACCACAGGGAGTCGCACTATCCCGTATTGTTCCTCACATAGTGGGTACTAATCTTAGGCAAGGCAGAACCATGGTATCGCTCACCCATGGTGTCGCTCATATAGTGGTACGAATCACAGGTACTGTAAAATGCATCCTGAACACACATTGTCACTACTAATCACAAACCTATTGTGTAACCAACATAGTGGTACTACGTGCAAGTAAAAGCGACCCAGGGTGTTCCCGACGTGATGGTACTAATTACAAGTAGTATCATAGTTCTAATTTGATCATCACTTGGTCGCCCCTTATAGTCGCTTCTAACGACAGGCAGGGGATACCGTGGGTGTGTTATTCGTCTGCGTCCCCCACCCACAGGGGGCTGTGTGTTTGGTCCACGAGAGGCATTTTATTTCTCTCAAGTCCACCAGCAAGCCGGTTAGGACCCCCCCTCCCCTCCATCCGCCACCTGGGACGCGCCACGTGAGAGTATCACCTCTCCCCCTGCTACGCCAGCGCAGTAGGTTCGTGGCGTGGAAAAGGTACCGTGTGACTAACAATGTGACTCACAGTCCGAGGGAACATAGACTGAGGGTGACAATGCCACATCAAGATCGGTGTATCTGCGTTACAGCGCCGAGGAGACCAAGTTCGACATCTCAACAATTACGAGACGATTTCTTAAGGAAAATCAGCATCCGTATATTTGCACAAACTGTGCCCAGTCAGATACATATTACCCAATCAAGGTCATTTCGACTGATTCGACCTATTCCACTCGAGATTCGCCATCCTGTTAAGAGCAGAAGATGGGCCTAACAACATCTT
This sequence comes from Anabrus simplex, assembly GCF_040414725.1. Lineage (NCBI taxonomy): Eukaryota > Metazoa > Arthropoda > Insecta > Orthoptera > Tettigoniidae > Anabrus > Anabrus simplex. The sequence continues at coordinate 1,027,876,072 of NC_090265.1, read as the reverse complement.
AATTGGGGATTGTATAAATGGCGTAAAGTAATGATTTCAGATGAAACACGGATATCACATCAGGTACATGACTACAAAGGGCGAAGGAAGTACCAGCATGTACAAGAGATTCACGCATTTGCAGACGATGGTTAATGTTTTGGGCTGCGATTATGGATGACCGTCGTACACATTTGATACCAAGTGAAGAGACGATAACTGGCCAGTGGTATACCCATGGAACTCTTCGACCGTTTGAACAACCATTTAGGGATGAATATGGTGCTGAATTCAGTTTCGTCGATGACAATTACGCCCTCATAGAGGTGCATCAGTGAAGAACTGCATGTGAGAAGCGAATATAAAGCATTTCGTTATTATTTTTCTTCTTCTTGCGTTTCGGGCTTCTAAGGACCACTTTACAATTTCAATTCTTCTTCCTTAGTTCTTTCCTTTTCTTCCGGTATTCTTTCATTGCTTCACTGTGCTTCTTTTTCCTGTCTTCAGTCCACTTTGTGCCTGTTTTCTTTTCCTTCCTCCCTTGGAATCCTTCCATTTTTAAGACTTTCTTCCTAAAAATCTTTTACAATAATTCTTCTTCTCGTATGTTGTTCCTTTCCAGGTCTTTCTTCACTTCTTGAATCCAGGTGGTGGTTGATTTCTTTTCCCAAAGGTATTTGAAGATTCGTTTAGTTAGTCTGTTGTCATCCTTTCAATAAATGTGCCCAAGAAATACCAATCTCCTTTTTCTTATTGTTTCTGATATGTTTTCTATGTTCTGGTAAATTTCACTGTTACTTCTTAATTTCCAAAACTGTAATTCTTAGAGGACCTAATATTTTCCTTATAATTCTTCTTTCTAATATTTCTAATTTATCAAGACCATCTTTAGTGCTATATTATTATTAGTATTATTATTATTATTATTATGATTATTATTATTATTTAATGTAGAATAACAGATAGGTCATCGGCCCCTACTGGTACGAGGCACAACGAAATTAAACAATTATAACTTCATAACTTCAAAATGTATCCACTGACTAAAATACAAAATAAATGATAATAAAAAAGATGACCATGAATCCAACACAATCAAAAAGAGCCAAAGCAAAGTCATCTCCGTACAGGCCATGAAGGCCCTTGGAGGGGTGGAAGGTACAGGCTTCCACTATCCGGTAACCTCGGCACTTGATGGGATAGAGTGGTTAGCTCTACACCCGGCCGCCTTTGCCCCCAGAAATTACCCTGGTACTCATTTTTGGTGTAGGCTGAGTGAATCTCAGGGCCATGTTCACCTCCGAAAGTGGAAATCTCGCTTCTTAAATTTTACGACTTCCTGACAGGGATTCGAACCCACGTCCTTCCGGACGAACCGAGCACGCCTTTACCGCCTCGGCCAGGCAACCTCTCAATCCAAAACAAACAGTGGATCCAATTCACAATGCCTTCTTTTTTGACATGATACCTGTTATAAAAAGGGGATCAAAATCCAGATTACCGGCCCCTCATAATAGTACTAATCACTGGTAAAGCAGAACCATGCTGTTCGTCCTAGAGTGGTACTAATCACAGGTAACGTAGACTCATGGTGTTCCTCGCATGGTGGTACTAATCACAGATAATGCAGACCCATAGTATGCCACACACATAGTAGCACCACTCGCAGGCAGCACAAACTTGTGGTGTTCCTCACATAGTGGGACTAGTCACGGGCGCCGGTATTCCCGTGGTGTTCCTCACATAGTGGAACTAATCACAGACCACGTATACTCTTGGTGCCGCGCACCTGGTGGTACTAATCATAGGCAATGCAAACCCACGGTATACCACACATTATGGTACAAACAATGGTGCTACTCTCAGGCAACGCAGACCCATGGTGTTCCTCACATAGTGGTACTACTCATAGGTAACGCAGACCCGTTCTGAATACAGGGGAAAAGACACATTCCAACGCAGCGTACAGCTGCTTTTCTCGTATGGACATCAGTCCGCACAGCCGAGTGCGTCCCCTTCCCCCACGCTTCGGTGGGATACACACGATAGTACTAACCACAGACAACGCCCAGACCCGTGTTCCCAGGTAACGAAAATCCATTGTGTTCCTCACATGGTGGTACTAATCGCAAGTAATGTCGACCTATGGTATTCCTGACATAATGGTACTAATCACAAGTAGTCACATTGAAACATATCATATACGCTTATATTTATTTATTGCAACACTGTGGCATAATTTTAATCAAGCGCTCAATACAGTGACGGGGAATGAAGGAAGGAACCCTGGATGGCCGTGCAATAGGCTGTAAGAGCCCCGTGGCGCTCCGGTAGGAACGAATTCCTCTAGTTGGACCTGAGCCGCAAGCCGTGATATCGATCATGAAGACGGGTTGATGAATTTCCCTTTTCCAGGGCAGGAGTCACCTGAATTCTAATAAATTAATCCGCCACTAAGCTGAATTCTACAGATCTGACACCACACGTAGTTAAGATGATAATTATAGAGTAACAGGAGCTGATAAAACCATTTACTTGTGCCACGCAGATATATATGCGTATTAACGTGAGCAGCCGTTAGCATCTGGCGAGCTCTCACAGAGGAAGAGGGTTTTTTGACGGTACTTCACCTTGAAGCCCGAAACCTTGTGAGACTATAAAAGCTGTGTAGACAAGGGAAGCGTTCTCATATTGCATTTTGAACGGCGACAGTGAAGTATCGTGACCGCGAGCAGATAAGACAATAACTTTGTCAAGTTTATATTAGACTTTACCTAAAATCGTTGAGATTTAGCTCAGAAGAGCTAGTGACGGTCTCGATACATAAATAATATACGTTGCGTACGCGAATTGTGAAATTAACGTGTGCGATTCGATAATATATAAACATTGAAAAGGACAGATAGCAACCGGGCCCAGTTCCCTTAATTTAGTGCCACGTAGATCGAACTTATATCTAAGCGTCGGCTTTAGTAAATTGTTAGCCAATACTAAGGTTGCGATCGTGCATTCGAGCACACTAAGCGGAGAAGTAGATGGTGCTAATTTAATTCAACAGTTCCAGGTACAGCCCAACATCAAGGAGACAGAATTCACGATCTACCCAGGAGTCGACAAGAGGACCTTCATCCCTGTGTTGTGTGTCGTAGTCATGGGCTGAGCCCGCATGACAGTAGCATGTGATTCGCCGCTGATGGAGAGGTTGCCGCCAAGTCCTTTTGTTCTTTAAGCATGTGAAGTGATAGCTATATTCACTACGAAAGGCCATTTTAAAAATGTAAATTAACTTCTAATGTAAGCCAGATTGGCATTTGTATTGCTCATTTTAGTAAATTTAAATACGTTTAGGGCTGCTTGCATGTAAGTATCCGAGCTATGTGTTGTAAATATTTAGATGAGAAATAAGGGAAAGAATAGGTTAGATATAGGTGTGTGTTACTGCTATTTGTATTTTATTCCAGTTTATGTTGAGTTAAGACAGTTGTATGGGTAGATTCTCCGTGAAAAATGTAGTGGACTGTACGCCAACAATGTCGAGCCGGGAGATCGGATTAGACTAGCGCCAGTGTATGCTAGGATGTTTTATTGCATGATGCATGAATTTAAGCTGTGAGAAAGCCCGAAGCGAGACTTTTCCACGTCGAAAGTAGGGTATGGTCTTTAAGTGTGGTGGCAGGCACATTCATGGATATGTACCGGTCGTTGAACAGAGGTCTATTTGTATGTGAGGCTAGAGAATTGCCTGTGGATATTTACGGGGCTGATATGCTAAGTCGTAGGCTATGAAAGCCGTGATGTTATATTTGTAGCTGTGGTGATGATGGGAGAATGAACTGGCCTGTTAAATGTGAAATTATGTAAGGCTATCAGCCATATTTTGCTGGCCAGATTTGTGTGTTTTGTAGCGCTGAGTGTGTTGTCAAGTCCAGATGCGCCATTTGTCCTTGCCCCAGGTAGCTTTTGACACTTGACTCAGCTGTGCGCTGGTCAGAGAAGGGTAGTGAAGTTTACAAATAGTCCCGTTATGTTTGTGAATTGCCTATGCCACAAAGACCTAGTTAGTTGTTATTTCTGTTGCTAATCAGCTGATTTCCCTGCCGTGTTACATGATATTACTAGGCTGTATCTACGTGAGATGCGACGTCCAGTGCCCGGTTATGTTGGGTTCTTGACCCGACAGCTCTATCAACTTTAGTGTATATATTTTGTGTCCTTTATTTTCCAGGTTTTGTTTATTTCATAATGTGATTTTGTATTTGTGTTCAGTGTGTTATTCCCTTGTTGTAACGTTATTTGTTCGATAATGGGGAGACATAGCCCAATGGCTATTTTTGGGAAGAGAGGTTTTGACCTTATCTGTGATCTTGGGTTCGGACCCTTATAGTAGAGTGTGACAATTTTGGAAGGGTGATTCAGATGCCGTCTTGAACAAGTATTTCATATGTTTATGTTCGAGTGATCGGAATATGTACGTAACTTAGGCCATTACTAGTGGATCGGGTATTACTATCACATACCATGAACGGTTCAGGAAATCGAGCCGTCGGGCAAAGAACTATGGACTTAACAAAGCTCACAACCACAATATGTAAATTTAGACACATTGCAATCCATAAGAAACTCTTAACATATAGGATTTATCACGCGCATCATTTGTAAACGATTTGTTTGAGAACTGTAATTTATGTAAAAATTCGTGTGATTTTCTCTGATTGTTACAACTTACGGTTGTTTTATTTATTTTTTGTTTAGTATGGTTTCTTTTTATGTTTTTAGTTTAGTAAATCCATTTTACCCGTTTTCTCGAGTTCTCATTCACTAGCTTTATATGTATGTATTACCTGTCCATGTACTGTGGTGTATTTTGTAAGTCAGATACATTTTTTTATTTTGCTATTGACCCTATTCGGACGCACCACGCACTTCTACCTCCGAGCTAGATCAAAATTAGGATAGGTTACGGTACAACATGTTTAATTCCATCATCCCTTGGTCACCCCTTTTATTCGCCTCTTACGACAGGCAAGGGATACCGTGGGTGTATTCTTCATCTGCATCCCCAACCGACAGGGGGTATCAAGCATATGAATTGGCCAGCTAATTAACCAGACATTAACTGCTTTGATAATGCATGGGTCAAGTTGAAAATGGCTGTTCTTGATTGTCCAACATCTCCACAGACACTCCCGGACATCGTTCGAGTTGTCTAGATGGAATGGAAATTTTCGCAAGCATGCCATGGTGTATCAGAAACCTGAACAATGCCAGAGTACACATATGGCACTAAGGTACCGGTACAGTAAAAATGGACAATATTCAGTAAAAAGAGATAAGTGATAACTTTTTCACACCATTACTGTTAATTTTAGTTAGATATTGGAAGACAAAAACATTTAAGTTTACCAAAGTTTACATTTCGATATTGTGTGTCTGTGTTACAATAAGCAACGTTCTGAAGCTTTATTATTGCATTGAAAGCTTGATATTCCAAACGTTTGTGATACATACAGTGTGATCGGAAACAACGTGAACCGAGTATATGGGCGTTAGAGGGATGGTCATACTGATAAATAATTTGAAAGAATACTAGCTGCTGAACTGAGCCAATCAAGTCGCTTCGCGGGCGAATTCAAATGGGCTTTTTCTTTTAGATGGTGTTGGGTTACGAGAATGAATGTGATGCACGAAATGTCGCTGTAATATTTGTCCCGAATGGAAGATAATACTTTTACACAAATAAAGTCTAAAATCTCAGGTAAATTGAGAAATGATACGAAATATTTAATTTGTAGAGAATACATGCAGTACTCTACTGCCTTACAACTACTATTTCCGCTACGTCGCAGCGCTTCCGTAAGTGTTTTGTTTGTCTAACACTGTCCTGCGTGATTTCTTTGCTCACTGAAGTTCTTTGGTGTAGTTTTATTGATTTTTATCATTTGGTGTAATTTTAATGGCTGTCACTTCATTTGTCATTTGACGGTAGTGCTGAAAAAAAAGAAAGAAAAATAAAGAAAGAAAAAAATAAAGAAGAAAGAAAAAAGAAAGAAAGACAGAAAGAAAATGTGGCATCATTTCCTGAATTGTACCGCCATATGCAAGGGATTCATTAAATAATTTTTATTGGTCCAGGGATCATGCTATTTTCCTTTAAAAAAGTAATATATCTATTGGTCCAGTGATCATTCTATTTTTCTTTCAACAAAAATAATGTTTGCGGTAGTTACGATATTTCTTCAGCAATAGCTTTAGGTCTTGTAGTTTCCTTATAACATGGTCATTTGCCACGTTAAGAGCGCGATAACTCCCTGAATGCTGCTGACCTCTATTTTGCTGTTTGAACTGCCCGCGCTAGACATATTGACAAAAATAATGAGAATTCACAGACATAGCACTCCCGATCATCGATACCAGCCCTGGACCTCAAGAAAGAAACAAAAGACGGTGCGAGCAGCGGAATGCAACATAATGGAGTCCTGTCTATAGCTCGTAAGTACAGTACGTATACATATTTCTCTAGAGATTTCTTTAGTAACGACGGTATTTGTTAATTTACCTCTGATTTTAGACTTTACTTGAGTAAAAGCAATTATCTTCCATTTGGAACAAATATTATAGTGACACTTCGTGGATCAGATTCGTTCACATAACCGTGGTGTTCATAAATATGAATGTGGCTTTAGACAGGCTTGAGGGCACCAAATGAAGAAAAATCTTCGCTCGAGGTGTAATTTGAACACGGACCTCCGAGCTGACAGGTTAGCGCCATATCAAATGCACTACGGTGACACCGGCTGAAACCCATGGAGTGTTTTTGTTTGATTCTCATTTCTAGGCAAGGTTATCAAGCCGGTCTTAAGTCTCGTGCAGATTTAGCAATATCGCTTCACAAAGGTCACTTGAATTCGCCCGCGAAGCTATATCATTGGCTAACTACAGACGCTAATAAAATAACGCCATGAGATATCGAATTAAATTTTTGGAATTATGTATCCGTATGATCAACCCTCTAATGCACATATACCAGGTTCACGTTGTTTCCGAGCACCCTGTGGAAAGTGTGTACTACGGACAATGAAGTAAGTGAGGAAATTACCACTGCTGAACAACACGGCTTCATTGCACAAAGATCCACTACACAAGCAATCACGCGAGTACTAGCTATCGTATGAGATGCTGCAGAATCTGTAAGTTGATGTACACTACCTGACAAAGAAAGTTAAGCACCCAGAAGGAGCGGCTGGAAGTAAAGGAAACTACACATGCTAAAATACCATGCTCCGTTATTGAACTAATTACACTATGGGATGAAAGAGACAAGGCCGTCGGCAGTTACAAGTCGAATGTTGGCACCAGGTCAGTAGTTTGTCGCACACCCCCTGGCCGCAATGCATACCCTTATGTGGTTCGGAATGGTGTCAAACAGGCTTTGGATTCTCTCCTGGGGCAAGTTCGTCCATAGCTGTTGCAGCTGTCCCTCCAGATCCCAGAGGTTGGTACTGGGGCAGAGTCTCCTTCCAATGCCACCCCACACATGTTCAATGATGGAGAGGTCAAGGGATCTTGCTGGCCAAGAGAGGACCTCGAAATACTCTAGGCAGTCAATAGACACATGTGCTTTGTGTGGACGTGCATAATCTTGTTTGAACACTGCCCCAGGATGCTGTGCCATAAGGGAAAAGACGTTCGGGCTCAGAATATCTGTGACATATCGCCGTGCCGTCAAAGTCTGCCGAAGTACTACAAGCACTAGAGGTGACCTGAACGCATATCCTATAGCTTTCCACACCATGATGTCAGGAACTACGCCTGTGTCTCTTTCCATAATATGGGCTGGATCTGCCCTCTGCCCTCGACGACGCCAAACCCGCACACGATGGTCATCTGAGGTTATGGAGAAGCGGGACTCATCACTGGACATGATGCGACGCCAGTCGTCGTCTGCCCATGCCTCCCGGGCAAGGCATCACTCCAAACGCAAGCGTTGGTGTTCTGGAGTCAATGGCAACCGACTCATGGGGCGGTAGGTCCCCAATCCGGCGGATGCGAGTCGTCGGGACACTGTGCGGAACTCACAGGCTGTTTTAGAGTCTCCAGTACACGTTCGCGGATGTTATGGGATCCCGCAATGCTTGGCGCACCATACATTGGTACGCCCTCAGGGTGGTGTTTCTTGGTCGACCCGAACCTGCACGACGGGATTGGGTGATCTTATGTACCTCTTGTGTCCAACATCGGGCCACTGTGACGTCTAAATGACCCACATTCCTGGCAATTGCACGATACGACCAACCAGCCTCATGCAGTCCCACAATACGGCCTCTGCCAAATGTTATCAATTGGTGGATAGGCTGTCTAACGCGTCTGCGAGGCATCGCAGGTGCTTCGTACTGTACGTAGTCCTCTCTGCACGTCTTGATTAACTGACTCACAGTAGTTGACTCGTAACAACAAGAGGACAAATGCAGGGCGTTCTAGACTTTACAGATTCTTGTAAATCTAATCACTTACTTACATATCAATGGTGCGCATGTATACCGAAATGAGATAATATTGGACCACTTCTTCTGCGTGCTTAACTTTTTTGTCAGGCAGTATATACAGGCCTATTCTGCCTTCATTGATTACGCCATGGCGTTCAATGGAGGCGACAGAATCATACTGAAGACAGTTTCCAGCATCTTAGGCAAAATGAAACCGCATTTGTAACCATTGGAGAATATACTGAACCCGTACGTATTCGATCCCAGGACTAAGTTATAGTGCATAATGTGTTCGGAGGGTATTCTCCAGGTCGCGAACCAATAGTTCAGAGCGGAGACAGAGTGTTTCCAAGCGAGCAAACAAAGGATCCGGGGATGTCACTTCCAGATTGTCAGACAAGGTGGAACGTGCTTCAAAGAAGGGCAGAAGATATTTCAAATCTTCCAGCGAGAGCATTTTGTTAGTGAACTCCCAGGGCCTGCCAGTGTAAGCAATGTTAAACACTCATTCCAGGGCTGGAACCGTTGTCAATTACGTGATAACTGGCGCATTAGCAGGAATGGAGAGGAATATAAATATAGCATGAATAACCGTTAATTAGTGAGGATTTATCAGACCAAATATGTGCTAATGGAAACCGTTGGACAGATCTAGGTCATGCAGACAAGGCAGTTTCAATGTTTGCAGGTGAATCCCAGTGATTTTGTTTACAGGTTTCTCGTGATAAAAGACAGGCCTTCCCCAGACGAACTGCCTTGTTTGCTACCGGAGTGCTAAGGGTGCGTATCGTAGCAGAGTGTCTAGTTCTCAGCTAAAAGCAACAGATTCTTTGTTAGACTTCATTTTAACATGGGATATTGTAATACAGATCATTTTCTGTTTTCAATAAACTTATAGTCTAAAGACAAGGGAACAGTAGACAGTTTTAAAAACCGTTTAAAATTAACGATACCAAATTATTTCGGACACTGTAAATTAATTATTCAAGTGATCCGTGCCGAGTATATTCAGTCACGAGGTAACTTGCTAGTGCTTAGAGAAGTTCGTAGGCTAATTAACGATTTTACCCGGGTATGAAGACTTGAGAATTCTAGAGGTTTTATGTTCGAGGACCGCTATCAATACTGGTGCGGGAGTGATGACATTTTATTGTTCACATAACCGTTGGTAATGCCTTTGCTGTCGGGACCTAGTGTTTACAGTGGATTATGTCTTCTGGTGTAAGCTAGAGCAGTTTTGTTACTTTCATTGATCTGTCTCAGTCTTATCCTTGGCTTTGACAAAATGATAATGACTGAAGTATGAGCGATGCTAGTAATGCCATTCCTTATGCAGCCAGTCCCTGTTATGAATGGTGTGAGAATGTTACTCATAGCGTCGCTCGGTGCATGCATTTCAGTGGGTTTGGCAGACATATGTATTAGCAACTTCTGACTCGGTGAGAAAAACGGGAAACTACCTCACTCCTCATTTCCCTAGTGATGCCTAGGCCATCTATGACAGCCGATGGCGGAGCTGTTCAGGATCCAACCAGCCGTCGGGCTAAGGACTAAACATACAACCGTTGGCAGTCCAACAGTTTCTGCTGTGTAACAGCGCTGGGTGAAGAGAGAAGCCAATATATGGTCATCAACATCAAGATGGAGTCCTTGGTTCAGACAGCGTCAGCCAGTGTCATTATGTGCTGCTCAATCATCCAGCGGGCAAGTAGGAGGCCGATCACTATCAGAAATGGAGTAGTGCTAATTTATTTTCCTATTCTAATATTACGTGAAACAAGTGGCCTCACCAATTTGTATTTAGTTGTAACGTTAAATGCTGATTTGCAGCATGTGTTTAAGTAGCTTTGAGCGAGACCTTGCCTTTAATTGCATGCATTTTATTTTTCTTTGTAGTGACTTAAGGGTATTTAGTTAGGCAGCTTAGTGTTATTGTAGCCATTGTGTTCCTTTTCAAGTGTTAATAACGTGTAGTTAACGAAGTCATCTGTGCTGGTAGGATAACACTGATCTACCCTGGAAAGGAAATTGGATTCTTTGGGGTACTTGGAATGCACCAAATTTTAACCGTAGAATATGCATGAGCAAGTTTTTCAGGTATCACATGGGAAGAGATCAACATCAGCAAAAAATTGACTCATGACTTCTTGCGTGAATTCATCAGTGATGTAGCCCGTTGTATTATCAGGGGTGTTTTGTTGATAGAGTCTTCCTTATTGAGGGTGTGAGCCCGTATGTTCATGTTAGTGACTTATCCATGGAATTGTTGGGCGGCATGTCACGCCCTTTTAATTTTGTTACCTGTAGAGGTTATTGATGGGAACATGAAATATGATTATGTAGTAATGTTGCCACATCAGAGGTATGAATGAGATAAAAGAGATACTGTTAGCCACAGCCAGTTGAAGCTTGAGGAGTCCAGTTATGGCAGAGATGAATGAGAAGGCAAGCGGCTAATTTCTGTGCCGGTCCTGGTCAGGTCAAGAAGTAAAGTAAATTGTCCCCGCACCAGAGACTATTTAAAGCTGGGTAGGCAAAATGCAGGCCACCGCCCCGACAAATACTTGAGCGAATTCAATGTAACTCTTATTCCTTAACAATACTTTATTGAACAGGTGCACTAGTAAAATGTATCGTCGCCGTAAGACACATCCGTGTCGGTGCGACGTAAAACAAATAGCAAAAAATTAAAATGTATATTCTGTTAAGGAATAAGAGATATCAAAGTCAAAACGGAACCTAAGTTTAAGTTTATCAGTTGTAAAATTATTAAAGTGTCACGGTCATTAGTAATGAAATCCCCTTTGCAATGGGAAAGGTTTAAGGAATAATAAGGTCATCTAATCAAATAGCCACGGTTTTGCTACATAGGGATTTTCAGGATTGAAGTCATGAGTACGTATCTTCGCAGACGTCTCTTCGACTCCCAGTTGCTTCCATGTGGAGTAGGGGGTTGACCAGTGTTATTTATTGTCATTTGTTTCAGGGGCGATCGTGTATTTTAATTTGTGTGGGTGTGTTTTCGTTTCGTGTCATTTGTTTTGTGCCGTGTGCGAGTTCTGTTTCATTTGCGAGGTTTCAGGCCGGCCTGTCACCCGGCGGACCCGGGTTCGATTCCCGGCCGGGTCAGTGGTTTTTAATTGTAATGATTAATATCCCTGGCCTGGGAACTGGGTGTTTGTAAGGTCCTTAATCTTCCTTTCTTCACACACAACATTCCACAATACCGCCATTCCAATTACACGCAGGTTCATACAATATGGTGCCAATATAGGCAAAAGATCCACATGGGTCGACGCCCCGAACAAATAGCATTAAAAAAGGGTTTCACTTCATTGTGTACTTGTTTTATTTGTAATAGCTAACCCGACTATACAGGAATCGAGGAAATGTGTGCCTACTTGATAATCATGAACTATCAGGGAAACCTGAATGACAGGACACGTGTTTAGCTGGTACCCATTCAGCTGGTACCCAATTCCGACGAATTACTATTTTATTTTATAAAATACATTATTTTTCCAATGTTTAGATCGCCATTTCTCTTTCAAGATTTAAAAAAAATGTTTGCTCCCATTTGCATATTTTGCCTTAAAGTCAATAAATTATCATTTATTCCTTTACACGATAGTTCTCGTTTTATAATTTATGTGCCTTCTTAACCTTTCCGTTTATCTGTTTGTAATTCAGTTATAGACTCGTTCCCGAACGTACAACCCCTGAGGCGCACTGATGACAGGATAGGCCACAAGACCGACCTTCAATTGGCTGACAGTCAGTGATAGGGTAGGTCTATCTAAACCAGTAACTCAATCGGCGTCCAATGCTATTTAACTTGCTTACCCATGATGTTATTCAAGAGGTAGCTGGAGAGGAAATTACAATGCTCCTATATGCCGACGATATGGTCATGCTGTCTAGAAACAAACGCGCTCTGCAGGAGAGACTAACGAAGCTGTGCAGTTGGCCGCAGAAGGATGGCCTAGAAATAAATGCGGAGAAAACGAAGATAAAAATTCAAGCGAGATTAAAATATACCCAGATTAGACAACTTCACCTGCGGCTGTGAAAAACTAGAACTCTTACACGCCTACTAGTATCTGGGGCTAACAATCCAGGCATCAGGGAAAGCTTTCACTAACCACGTTGAAGAAAGATGCACAGCAGCGACTAAAGCCGTCTTCGATATAAGGAAGTTGGAAAATACGTTGTTACTGCGACTTTTTGAAATCAAGATTGTCCCAGTTGCCTCTTACGCAGTCACAGAAATACGGCTATAGCTCATTCCCGCAAATCTGAGAAGATTGGCCTCTATAAAACTTGCCTATTTAAGAAGAACCCTTCATCTGCCAAAGACGGTGAAGACAGATTATTGTACTTACTGGTCAACACTGAATTCTTTGTCAGGGAGCTATGTGAGAACCTCTCACGCCAGTATATGCAGCATTCATCGGGTAGAGAGAAGAAAAAGTAGGAGCTGTAGACCCAGACTTCTATGGTACTCCGACCATGAACACAAATGGATGAACGGAATCAAACTTAGCTATGGCATGCATTCACAAGGACTGCGTTCATACTTTCCAGGACAGAATCTGCGACTAAAAAGGATATCATTAGCTAGCAGCTCAGTGCATCTATACATTGCGTGGCTAAACCCTGCAAGCACTATTACATACTCCTCTGCCCATATAGGACTAAATCAACAGCTTTCTTGCAAATCCTAGTAATTTTTAATAATGCTAATCTTTTATGTACAGTTCTACTCGTTGGATGAATGGTCAGTGTACTGCCCTTCGGTTCAGAGGGTCCCGGGTTCGATTCCCGGCCGGGTTCGATTCCCGGCCGGGTTGGGGATTTTAATTGCTTCTGATTACTTCTTCTGGCTCGTGACTGGGTGTTTGACTATGTCCCAACACTCTCCTTTTCATACAACACACCACACTACCAACCACCACAGAGACACGCAATAATGATTAAATCCCATAGGGTTGGCATCATGAAGGGCATCCGGCCGTAAAACAGAGCCAAATCAACATGTTCGACACAGTTCGCACCCGCGACCCCACATGTGTGGGAAAAGCAGTAGAAAAGGAAGAACCATCTTTTATGTGTACAGTGTCTTTAATAGATCTTATTTGGAATGAACGGCCGTATACTGTTAACTTCCTGCCAATTAGTCCTTGGATGGGAATTTATGTAAGTGGAGCCTAACGACGTAGTCAGGGTATTCTTGTAAACTTCAGATGAAATTAAAATATTGTTACACATGTTCGGACAATCATGTTAATGGGAATGTTAATAAATCCGATCCGCCTGTTGCCATTTCTTGATGGATGCAGTATTTTTGTATCCGTCTCTTGGCACAAGCTAGAGCAAAGTGTAGCTTCCACCGAAGTGTCTTGTGATCGACAGGACGAATCTTCTCGGCCGTTATTCTTGGCTTTGTAGACTGAGGCCGCTATCTCTCCGTCATATAGCTCGCAAATGTAATCACGTAGGCTGAATTGACCTCGAACCAGCCCTCAGATCTAGGTAAAATCCTCGACTTGGCTGGGAATCGAACCCGGGTCCTCCGGGTAAGAGGCAGGCAGTATATTCCTTCACCACGGGGTCGGCCATAAATTTGTAAACATGAGGAGATATCAGACAGACGGTTGAACAAATAACAAGGAAATCATACACTTACTCCTTTACGAACTAAGAAATGTATAACTGTGACTATTAAATTAACTGTGGGGACATCATTCTCGGTGTTCAATTCACCAACTAGGACTAGAATTAACTTATTTCTTGAATCTTTCTACACATTGTTACACTCATTCCTTGTAATGCAGCTATGGTGTTTTGTAACTAAATAATATACCGCATTTGTATTAGTAATTTTGTCCACATATACATTAGAAATATTTTATAATTTAATAAAACCCGTTTAGAATGAAGACCAAGTCCTATTAGATGATTACATATGCTATGCAGTATGGTTGCCTTGATGTATCGACGTACAGAAAAATTACTTACGTTCCCTTCATCACAGTACAACAACCATCAGGTAACATGTTTATTGTACTTTTCAGCTGTGTACAGTAAGATTGTGGATTGTGTATGAGATATGTACTATCTCCAAATGCCCTGTTTATTGCTCCTCTTTCTATTCTACATTTTTGCCTGGTTCTTCTCTTAACCTGTCAGAATATGACGATAAATGTGATGGGCAGTTGGGAAAGATATAAGGCACTGCAGTCTCTGACAGTCATGGTCTTGGAAGAGGAGTAGTTAAAAGTTTTTCCTGAGGATCAGTACCAGTTACTTCCCATAAAATATCACCGACTTTGAAATGTCTGTAGTTACCTGTAAAATAATGTATCACCGTGAGCGAAATTCGTGCATTTACAGAGTGAATCGGCCTACACCAGCAGCTCTTGCAGGTGGTATGTTTTAATGCGTATAATAATAATGAAAATAATACCGTTGAAATAATGTGTCCCATGATTGTGAGCTAACACAACCTTATATCATTGAAGAGTAGGTAAATATGCCTACATATCACCAGCCGTTTCGTGTAGTTAAATACGTCATAGGCCTATGCTCATTATGATTGTGTGAGAATGTAATAATAATAGTTACTCACCATTGAATTGTTAGTAAATCTGTAGTCTTGTCTTAGAATTGCACGTAAACATATCTGCCGCATAACCTCGTATTTCGGAAACTTAATGCATGCACTTCGTGATCACTGTCACAATTCTCCTTACAGTTGAGTACGCAACACATCAGTACCATTATGTAAAACGGTATTAGCAATTGACACCATTAAACGAATTAAAACTCTAATTTCAGCGTTACATGGCCAAACTCATTGCTGTGTTATTACTGGAAAGGTTCAAGTTTGCCTCCCGATGCTGACGTCACAGTATATTCACAGAACGGTTGTGAGACCTTATATCTAGGAGGTGTTGAACGAGCTAGAATAACAGAGGCGGCAGCGCTGCCTAGCTGAACGTAACTGTACAAACGTCCGCCATGTTTCCAGTGGTCAAGTAAGCAAGGGGACGTGGTTCTCGAATAACGAAAAATGTTGAATAAACGCATTATAAAACCACACGTGCAAAATTGAAGACTGTTAGCCAAAAGCTTAGAGCACTAATAATAATAGATTGCGAATACCGCGAATGCGCCGTGAGCCCAACATTACGATCAGCTGATTGTAGGATTGTTCGAAAGGTATCTAAGGAAAATCGTCGTACAGTGACATATGACTGACCGCGAAATCGATTCAAGAGCGTTAGTCTGTTCGGCTGTTGTGGTTAAGTGTAAATTACAATTTAAAATAACTGTCGGCATAAATGAGTATTTAGGACGGAAATCCTTACTACGAAAGGAAACTACGACAGGTTACAACCTTATTCCTCCACCAGGCGAGTTGGCCGTGCCGTTAGGGTCGCGTTATCTGTGAGCATGCATTCGGGAGATGGTGGGTTCGCATTCCACCGACGGCAGCTTTGAAGATGGTTTCCTGTAGTTTACTATTTTCACACCAGACAAATGCTGGGGCTGTAAATTAAAACCACGATCGCTACCTTCCCATTCCTAGCCCTTTACCATTCCTTCCTCGCCGAAAACTTCGAAGAGTTAGTGAGACACTAAAAAATCCCTACTTCATTCTGATCATATTATTAAACGTATTGCATTCCCATGAGTACACTATAGTTGTTTAACGTTATGATATATTACGATGTAGTTGACAAAATGATATGTTTAATTACCTTAACCTATTGGTATTACGAGCTGAAATATAACATTCAACGTTGTGCAATATGATGTGCAGCCTTATTTTAAATATTAATGTGACTGACAGTTACAAGAAACGCTTCATGAATTCCACAAACAGCTGTAAAATACTGTATTTAGCATACTTGGTGGAGGTTTGACTGAAATAGGCCTACTTCAAACCAATGCACAAGCACAAGGCACTCCGATTAGTACAGTCATACGCTGAGCATACGCCTGGCATTCTTGAAGGTGAGAATCTAATTTTTCATTTCTTACAAATTTATGACGTACAATCTGCCTGTCACCTGATCATATTATGTTGTCACGCCAGCACTTTCTTTTGACAACTCAAAACATTTTTATTGCTATTTGTTTTACGTCACACCGACACAGATTGGTCTTATGGCGACGATGGCCTGGGAATGGGAAGGATGCGGCCGTGGCCTTAAGGTACAGCCCCAGCATTTGCCTCGTGTGAAAATGGGAAACCAAATCAGGGCTGCCACACTGGGGTTCGAACCCACTATCTCCCAGATGCGAGCTCACAGCTGTGCGCCCTTAACCGCACGGCCAACTCACAACTCGGAACATGTCTGCCCTTTACGACCTTGCTGATGTCACATATACAGCTGTGTGTGTGTGTATCTTTAATTTCGGAGGAAAAACGTGTCTTGAGTTATGGCAATCCAACTTGTTGCCACCAGCATAGATTCGCCATCGCTACTCAAAGTACATAAGATAGGTAAAACAAGTCAAGGAAGTCCGTAGCGTAGGAAGCCATTTTCGTTTCCCGACACAAGAAGCCAAATTTTCGTAATACCCGTAAGTGTGTGTATTTGCGTGATGCCCGGCCAATCTACGGAATACAAAGATTTGAAAGTGTTGTCATAGGTCGGTACAGTATTTCACCGATCACGCCTGGCTGTGTCAAAAAGGAATTCTTGCTCCAAGAAGTGAAGTTGTCAACATCATAAGCGTCATTTACAAATAATACGCGGTATTCTATAAATTTCCAAGTTTATCGACACAACATCTAATACAGATGAGCCTGTCAACTTCACTACGGAGCTTCTGAACAACTTGGAGTCACCTGGAGTACCACAAACACCTTGGAGTGGACGATTGTGCACCGACTATCCTTCTCAGGTATATAAATCATCCTTCCCTCTGCAAAAGCATATGACTCTCAGTCTAGAAATTGATGCCGGATATACTGAAGCCACCATCATGACTGGTTATGCCGCGGGTGTAGTTCATTCCTCGGATTGAAATGATCTCTTCCGATATACTGTCTCAATTTAAACATCTGCAGTTCCTTCATTTCTGTGTGTTTTGATATGCACATCAACAAGGCACAAGGGTAATCGCTTAATATTGTAGGACTGCATCATCGGAAAGTGTGATTCTCTTATGGTCAACTGCATATGGGTTGTTCAAGGGTTCGAATGGCAAACACTCTATACATCTTAGCTCCATATGGAAGGGCAATTTATATAGTTTATCCTGAAGCTCTTATATTGTTTTAATATTATTTCTACCATCCATCGACCCGGTACGTTTTAAGCATTGGAGTTACAATATTTTTAAAAACAAAATTATGTATTTAATGCAATTTATGTAAAAAAGATGTGCAATAATATTTCTAATCTGCTTTTAAATAAATGTTTTTGACAACATCTAGGCGTTGAAATAATAACGCGGGTGAATCCGCAGGCATATGCTAGTATTGCACCCATAAACTCATTGGCCTAATGGACGCATTAATTAAATTATTGAAATTCATATGTGAATACTGCAGAAAGCATGGAAGAGCTGGCAGTTTCACAAAGCACTACGCAGGCACCACACTGGCTGAAAAATATCCCCTGAAACCACTAAGTCACGTACAGGAAATAGGGTGGCTGAAAGCTTTCTCCAATAAATGTTTATGATACCGCCGAATATCGAACTTTCTACAAGTTTTCTCACGGGAAACCGCAGCAAGGAATGCGGCGCACCTAAATTGTGTGACAAGGACGGAACGAATACCTGTCACCCCTTGGCAAAAATGGTTTCACCCACGCCAATGTGCGGCGGTAAAGTTCTAGCCAATCAGAAATTCCGAAATTAAACTGTCCTACACCAGCGGGAATATTTATACAGTATTTCGCGATTTGGTGACGGAAGAAGTAGAGAAATACTGCGTCCTGATCTGCTAATAATATTTAAGGAATTATTTACGCGAATACGTGATTAGAAATTCCATAAATAAAAAGTTTTCAACATGGTGTGGAAGAGTGGTTTCGTCCGAGAAGCTGAGTGTCATGGCGGGAAGGTGCCGTGCTGCGAGTGTAAATAGGCCCTATGACGCATTTCAATTCATAAAATAATCTACGATCATTTCTGATAGCGCAGTGTGACATGTGAATCAAACCAAATTTTGGAATATCTGGAGTGCATTTTCTGAACATTTAACCTACGGACAAGTGGAAAAGTGATCCAAGGTGTAATATCACTACGCCACATCCCCTCCAGTGGGACTACATTGAGGCGGGGGTTGTGAATTTACAAAACCGGCAGCGACAGTGTGCCGATACACCAGTCTTAGTCGAAATTTTGGTGTGTACAGGCGACTCTTCAGAAGGTGCAGCACTAAGTGACGGCCATAGCTTTGAGTGAATAAAGTCTTTGATCAGACAATGCACAGTTGGGGAGAACTTTGAATATTTCCTATGACCTGATGTTATTATAAAACACTTATTACAATAGTAATGACGATGATGTTTATTTTTTATAAAATACTTCCTAAATGAACCCTTAATGCAGTGAGCACGGCGGAGAATGCAGATGAACAATGGGACCTTTCAGAACAATGTGGTTGTACAACATTTCCTTAGCTCACACGTAACTTATGCACTAGTATTTGGATGGAGAAATTATTTTTGGAGGAATATATTTGCATAAAGTTTCTCTGTGACTTACATGGGAGCATTGCAATCAAATTTCGGCAGTCTATAAAAATTACTGTTTCATTGGAGACATTGGGACCGAGCATTAGTTGTGTTAATTACAGGGAGAATCTTGTTTACTACTGGGATATAACGGGACCAGGACTGTATGTCCACTTTCCACGTCCGAGTGAGGTGAATGACTGGCAAATCCCTTGTATAAACAAAATGAAGGGGGCGAGCTTGGGAGATACGTCGTGAAGGACACCAGGCCAGGTAGTTTTGTTTCAGACTATGAACATCAACTGAACGGGTGCTAATTCATATGCTGTGTAATTTATATTTTACTATAATTGCTAAGAGTGCATATGTTGCGATAAATCTAACGTGTGCTACGCAAATATTAAACATTGATCCTAATCGTGTGCACGAAGTGTTAAATATTCTCAACAAGATGTGGAAGATGGAGTAGATCAACGGAACGGGGGCTAAGGAGGATCCAACCTGCCTCCCAACACCAAGGTAATGAGCATGTTATAATTTTGTAATATGTAATTGAGGACGACATGAACAATTCGTGGTCAATTTTAGGTCTGTAAATTCATGTATTCTTGTATATAAAAATTTCACGTACTGGATGGTGTAGTTATGTTTTAGCCGTCGTTTTGCAGTAAAAGTTAGGAAGGAGACCAGGACAATTACATCTGACGACTCGGGATGTAAATGTCATGGTGTCAACATGATAATAATAATCACAATTAATAATAATAATAATAATAATAATAATAATAATAATAATAATAATAATAATAATCTGATAATATTCGTATTTCCTCTTGAATTTTTTTCTCGCACGTTTTATCTGGGTCATTTTGAAATGAGTTTATTTGTTTTTGACGTAATATTGAGTCCCAATTTTCTGTAGATATTTCATGCCTAGTGTAAATTTCGGATTTTAATGTAATAATAATAATAATAATAATAATAATAATAATAATAATAATATTCATAATAATAAAATGTGAAATGGTGATATTTGATTCTCGTGGATGTTGCCGAGCTATTTTTTATTTTAACTAGACACGATTACGGTACATCCAATTTTATTTATTCAGTGATCACATTTTAGATGACTGTTTTCTTTGGATTTTATATCCTTATTTTTGGTGGTGTAGCGTTAATACGCGATTTTATTTTCTTTGGAGTACGCGAAATAGTGTTTTTCAGTAGTCGTGTATTTGATTGCCTGCTGCCATTTCTTGATGGATACAGTACTTTTGTATCCATCTCTTAGCACAGGCCAGAGTAAAGTGTAGCTTCCACCGAAGTCCCAGTCTCATCCATGGCTGTGACAATATGGAAGCTGCTGGGGTATGGGTGGTGCTGAGTAATGACATTCAGAGCACGACTAGTGCATCTGAGTGTTATGAAAGGTGTTGCTCATAGGGTCAGTCGTGCTGCAATGGTACTTTCTGACCCAGTGAGGAAAGCAATGGCAAACTACCTCACTCCTCGTCTTGCCTAGTACGCCTCATTTTGGTGCTGCCATTGGTTTTTGCGGTTTCCTTATAACCGCATAACTTTTGGTGGTGCTATTTGAGGATCCAACCAGCCTCTGGGCTGATGACCTAACAGACAGTGTATTTGACAGGAAATCTTGTTGTTACCGTCATAACTAAAGAGGGAAACATTGCCGGTCAGTTCTGATAATTCATGGCAGCATGTGAATGCGAGATGAAAGATCAAAGTATGTGAACAAAGAGGTAGTAATGTCCCTGATGAGAATAATCAAAGAAATGGAGAATAGAGGCTGGAGAGCCATGTCGTATAACGGTGTCGCATTTATGAATATGTGAACGACACAATGAATTAATAAAATATTGGCCCGTGTGGAAATGGGCGAGGCTACGTTGAGAATAATGAAGTGAATATGAGGATTGAAAGATAATCAGTTTAACTAATAAAGTTAAATCTACGACGACATATGTGATAATTGTAGGCGGAAGGCTTATATATTCAAATACTTTCCAGGGACGACGTAGCACTCGGAAATATGCAAATCAGAGGCCGAGTTGTGACATGAACAGAGCGAGCCAGCAATGTGTATTTTTGAAAGTCATTTGTGATCGTGATGATTTGTAATTTTCTTAGTCATTATTCCTTAAAGTTGGGAAATATCATGTCCAGACATTTACGTCTGTTGTCAGGAGATTGCCGCCAAATCCACCTCAGTTGGTACCTGAATTTCGGTTCAATAGCGATGTTCTGCATTTTTGATTTCGCGTGTTTTATTTAATTCTGATAGGCAGTGATCACGTTTATTGTAAGATTTTCTTTCCTGTCCCTTTCGTTCCTTTTGGGATATTTTTGTCACTGTTTTTTTTAGTAGTGAGACTGAAGGTACGTGAATGTTGTTTGTGATTACATGATTTTAATAATATAGGTGTAGTTAGGTCAATTTTTTAAAAAATTATTTCTTTGAGAGCACTGTTGCTTCTCTAGTGCAGTGCATATATTGTAAATACTAATTTCAAGTGTTAGGCTAGTAAGACCACGGATTATTCATTAGTCAGAATCAAATTAAATATTTATGCTCAAAGGCATCGTAATCACTAAGATTTTGGACCCCACTACAATTTAATTAGGGAGATGAACCGACCTTTAATAAGAAGTTATGTGATAAATGCCGCAAATTAAGTAAATAAGATGGAACCTGCCTCCGTCGACAATGATATCATGCAATTTTGGGTATTCTCAGTTTCAAATGCAGACAGCGGCAAGCAAGCAAAAATTAATGTTGTAAAAGGGTCGAGTTCATTGACTAAAAATAAAAATGAGGCACTTGACCTAATTTATTTATTTTAAGTGTCCAGACTATCACAGCTAATAATGAATAAATTGAGAAAATAACTGTGTGTTCATAAACAAATGTTTGATGTGGTAAATTTTCCTTGTTCAGCCACCAGTTATTCATGTGGTGGCAAAGTTATACAGATAGTAATGAGATACCGTGTTCATGGAATTTCTTTATTGTTATCCATGTTTATTTCATATAATTGTGGTTTTACAGTTGGGTAGTTGTCAAATTAACAAGTATTTTGGAATCAAAAAACTGAGGATACCCATAAATGAAATCAGTGTAATTATTTAATCCATTAATTAATAATTTTTGCAAGTCCAGTTTATTTAAAATGACGGTTTAAATGTAATCCAAGAGGTGTTATTCATGAATGCTGAACCTTTGTTGATCTCTGGTCTGTGGTTGTCTCACGGACATTGAAGACACGAGTTCGATGGTGATCATTTATTTAAATTTTGTTGACCTTAAGTCAAGTTCACTTAGGCAGATGTTTGATTTTTGTTAAGAAGACTCGGATTGTTTTATTTCCAATAAATTTATTTCATTTTATTTTAACTTCACTTCATTTAAATTTTCATTTCATTACTTATTTTGCAGATTTATTAATAAATTATTTTACTTATTTCGATTTAATTCAGTCTTGTGTGTACTGTTATTTGGTAGTTAGTTAACCCCCATCTTTCACTCCCTCAACCCTGATCATGTGTGGCCCAACAACTCCGAGGAAGATGAAGGACGTGACCACACCCAAGAAGATAAAGAGTCCATGTGAGTGGTAGGTATTATTTGATGTCTTCATTTACAGGAGCAGCCGGCGCAACAATCAAGCAAGAAGAATACCGCAACGTCTGCCTTCAAAAGGGCACAGTATATATATTTTAAAAATTCCTGTTCTGTCGGATATTCGCAGCGATATTGAGAAAACAAAGGCGTTTTAGCAGCTGAAATTGACATCGGATATACAATCTTACCTCCGATTTGTATTAAAAATAGAACGAACCTCTCAGCTTCATGATTTTTATAATTTTAAATTAAAAATACGTTGCTTTCAGAGATTTGATTTTGCCATATTCAGCATATCGACGTTCACAAATGGCCTGTTGGCATGAGGTCGAACTAACTACATACAAGACCGACTCCAATCCGCAGACCTTAATGCTACTCTCGATCGTTCAAAGATGGCGAATCGATTAGCCGGAATTGTTGGAAATGTGGGTTTGTTCTGATTTGTTGTTATCGGATGTAGTCGGTGTAATTTTATGAAAATTGACGATAAATGTTAGTTTCCTTGTAGAATATGAGTGTGCGAGTGTATTTATATGAGTCAGTAGACACATAGGATCTGTAATTATACGCAGTAATGTGAGGAATTAGAATAACTTACCAAGGAAGATTTTCAATAAATTTCCAATTTCTTTGCAATCATTTAAGAAAAGGCTAGGAAAACAACAGATAGGGAATCTTCCACTTGGGCGAATGCCCTAAATGCAGATCAGTAGTGACTGAACATGGAGAATGTGCTTGTTTTGATCGTGTTTTTACCCATTAAAGAACATGAGTGCACTAGGTGTACCAGTTTTAGTCTATGGCAATGAATCTCATACAACTATTCTTAAGTTTCCTACGAAATAGAACATTAAGAGAGAAATGGATTAGGAATATAAATCGTGATTATTTTGAAGTCCATGACAAAACTGTAGCGTGCATACATCATTTTGAGAATAAGTCTGAGCTTTGGGAAGCCATTTCCCTACTTCGAAACTATTCGTGTTCCTCGAAAAAATATTAATTTAGATATAACTGATATTGTGATATTTCGTCAGTGTCTATGTGCTTCAAAGTGTCGAGTGATTTAGATGCAAGTGTATTTTACAATAATCTGTGCTTTGCCTGCGGAAATGTTTGGCTGGATGTTGGAGTATTACAGTGTGACAGATGGAGTAATTTGTATACTGTTACACAGAAGAAATAGTGACTTAAGAGGGATTAGCTGGGTTTGTAACGTAGGGTTTTACACTAAAAACACCTTCCGATTCATGCTGTGGTTATCGTATCAAGAAGAATGCGTCGAACTGAAGCTCGTCAATGTGCTTAAATATTACTGTTTAGTCAATAGAGTTTATGCACTCATGTTCTTTAATGGGTAAAAACCTATTATGTCTTTACTGTCTGAACGTTTCATTACTAAGGTTACTATCAATGTGTGAAGTGCTGTTATGCCATATGTCAACATTATGTTAACACTACCAGGGCCGTTCATTGGGTTAACAATCATTTCGGGTGTTCTTGGGCTGAGTGGTTAAGGCGCTGGCCTTCTGACCCCAAGTTGACAGATTCGATCTAGGCTCAGTCCGGCGGTATTTTAAGCTGCTTAGATACGTCAGCCTCGTGTCGATAGATTTACTGGTACGTAAACGAAGTACTACAGGACTAAATTCCGGCACTTAGACGTCTCCGAAAACCGTAAAAAATGTAGTTATTGGGACGTAAAGCCAATAACATTATTATTTGGGGGTGAACTTCACATTTATTGGGTGATGAATTTAAGAAATTGTCCAACACTTCAAAACTAAGGCAACAAATTATGTTTCATAGTTCTCGTGAGAGCGAATAAATCGAGGAATTTCGCGCCTTAATTTATTTTGAAACATTCAAAATGACGTTAGAAATATCATTTTAACAGTTTTATCGTGCATTTTTATCTATCCAGTGAAGTGAAATCTAAAAGAAAATAATCAGCTTGTCGGTCTCTTCTAGTAGAATATATGTTATTGTAGTTGATTATATGTGGTGCATACTCGTTGGCGAAGCGTTTTCATACGTGTAAAAGTTATTTTCCCTATGTTACATTTATCATGTTAAATTACAGCCGTTTATATGATATGTACGTGATATTTTCGTGTTAGCCAGTACCAGCAATCCGGCTACTTCGGCCGCCATGTTTTTTTAATTTTACGGTCTGGGCCCTGTTTCATAAAACTAACATTTTTTTTGCTAGTTGTTTTACGTCGCACCGACACAGATAGGTCTTACGGCGACGATGGGACAGGAAAGGGCTAGGAGTGGGAAGGAAGCGGCCGTGGCCTTAATTAAGGTACAGCCCCAGCATTTGCCTGGTGTGAAAATGGGAAACCACGGAAAACCATTTTCAGGGCTGCCGACAGTGGGGTTCGAACCTACTATCTCCCGAATACTGGATACTGGCCGCACTTAAGCGACTGCAGCTATCGAGCTCGGTACTAATAATATTACCTAATATTAGAACTCAAAAATAATTATTAGTTAACCAAGTTCTGTTTCGTAAAGATTTCCACATGACTAATAAAATATCTTCACTAATAATATTAGTTCATTAGTCAGCTGCTACAAATGGAGGTTAGAATCGATCTGTTCTCTATGTTCCTGGTTTGGGTTTGTCCTAGCAGTAGGCTAATGCTTGACTACAACAGACTATTAATCCACATTTCGAGAGGCTCACTGGATATTTTCGTTGTTGTGACTTTGATACGTATGAAAATGGATAAAAGAAGTGACAATGTGAGAGAAGAACGTTTCTTTGCGGAAAGTGATTGAGTTAAAGCGTCTGTTATTCGCATCCTTTTGCACACTATAACCCTCCTTGTTCCTTTTACTTTTTTATTCTATGTGCTCTTAAAAATCTCTGAGATGGACTAGCAAAACCTTTGTTTACTATCCCCTGTTGGTGGGGTCAATAGAATAACAGTCACGGTATCTCCTGCCTGTCGTGAGAGGCGACTAAAAGGCGTCCCAGGGCTCTCAACTTGGGGGCTTGGGTTGGTGAACACGGGGCACCGAGATGAGTCCTGCCATTGCTTCAACTTACTTGTGCCAGGCTCATTTTCATCTACCTTTCCGACCTCCCTTGTTCAACTCTTGTTCTTTTCCGACCCTGACAGTATTAGGTTACGAGGCCGAGAGACTAATTCTCACGCCCTTCGTGGCCCTTCTCTTTTTTTTTTTTGGCAGATGTCTTCATTTTTAGAAATGTCGGATCCTTTCCATTTTTCTATCTGATTAGTGTTGTTATAGATGATGATTGCCTAGTTGTAGCCTACATTCTCTTAAAACAATAATCATCACCATTACCTTGGTTTACTGGTGATATAAGCCAGGATTTTTAAGGATACCTGGAGTGTCCGAGCAGAACTCCATTAAAGAAATACAATGATACTGTGTGTAACTACCAATCGGTGGAGAGCAATGCGAAGCTGCTATTTTAAGGTTATGCTTCATTCCTTGCAGTGGAACGTTCTATTACCAATCCTATCAAGCAAATACTCAAAAGTTCTGTAATCTAACCTATCTCCCATTGTATTCATATGTTTCTTACATGCCAGTACAGGCTATTTTTGATGTAACATTTATTGAATGGTGCGGCTTAAAGCCACTAGCAAAAAAAAAAAAAAAAAAAAAAAAAAATCACAATTTGAATCGGAGTCGACCATTTCAGTGATCTTCACGATTTTATGCTAAAATATTAAAACACCACTCACTTTGGTTTCACTAATAATATGAATTATGAGTCAAAATACACTTATGGAAATAATCCTAATAATATGAGTAACTTATTAGTCATGTTTTCTATGAAACAATTTACTAATACACTGACTGACAGTGACAATGCAACACCAAGGAGGAGTGGTTCGAAAGGGATGAAAGTTGGGGAAAAAACAGAGTCGGCACGGACGAATAATTGATGTTTATTTCAAACCGATATGCAGGTTACACAATGCGCACGGCATCGACTCAGTAGGATGTAGGACCACCGCGAGCGGCGATGCACGCAGAAACAGGTCGAGGTACGGAGTCAATAAGAGTGCGGATGGTGTCCTGAGGGATGGTTCTCCATTCTCTGTCAACCATTTGCCACAGTTGGTCGTCCGTACGAGGCTGGGGCAGAGTTTGCAAACGGCGTCCAATGAGATCCCACACGTGTTCGATTGGTGAGAGATCCGGAGAGTACGCTGGCCACGGAAGCATCTGTACACCTCGTAGAGCCTGTTGGGAGATGCGAGCAGTGTGTGGGCGGGCATTATCCTGCTGAAACAGAGCATTGGGCAGCCCCTGAAGGTACGGGAGTGCCACCGGCCGCAGCACATGCTGCACGTAGCGGTGGGCATTTAACGTGCCTTGAATACGCACTCGAGGTGACGTGGAATCATACGCAATAGCGCCCCAAACCATGATGCCGCGTTGTCTAGCGGTAGGGCGCTCCACAGTTACTGCCGGATTTGACCTTTCACCACGCCGACGCCACACTCGTCTGCGGTGACTATCACTGACAGAACAGAAGCGTGACTCATCGGAGAACACGACGTTCCGCCATTCCCTCATCCAAGTCGCTCTAGCCCGGCACCATGCCAGGCGTGCACGTCTATGCTGTGGAGTCAATGGTAGTCTTCTGAGCGGACGCCGGGAGTGCAGGCCTCCTTCAACCAATCGACGGGAAATTGTTCTGGTCGATATTGGAACAGCCAGGGTGTCTTGCACATGCTGAAGAATGGCGGTTGACGTGGCGTGCGGGGCTGCCACCGCTTGGCGGCGGATGCGCCGATCCTCGCGTGCTGACGTCACTCGGGCTGCGCCTGGACCCCTCGCACGTGCCACATGTCCCTGCGCCAACCATCTTCGCCACAGGCGCTGCACCGTGGACACATCCCTATGGGTATCGGCTGCGATTTGACGAAGCGACCAACCTGCCCTTCTCAGCCCGATCACCATACCCCTCGTAAAGTCGTCTGTCTGCTGGAAATGCCTCCGTTGACGGCGGCCTGGCATTCTTAGCTATACACGTGTCCTGTGGCACACGACAACACGTTCTACAATGACTGTCGGCTGAGAAATCACGGTACGAAGTGGGCCATTCGCCAACGCCGTGTCCCATTTATCGTTCGCTACGTGCGCAGCACAGCGGCGCATTTCAGACCATGAGCATACTCAGTGACGTCAGTCTACCCTGCAATTGGCATAAAGTTCTGACCACTCCTTCTTGGTGTTGCATTTGCTCTGTCAGTCAGTGTATTATTAGGAATATCTACGAATAATTTTGACTCAAACTAATTACTAATGTTATTAGGTAATAACTCTATGAAACATAATACCAATATTATTAGTTATTATTATTATTGGTTTCTTACTAATAATGTTTTGTGAAATATATTTTATGAAACAGGGCCCTGAGGATTGGAGTCGATCTTGCTACATAGGAGGTACATGGCATTCTCTTTTGGTGTTTATGTTACTTCATTCAAGTGGATAAAGAAAGAGAGCGACACATACTACATTACATTCTCTTGCTGAAGCGAGTTTTGTGCCCGTTACAATATCCGCAATACCATCAGTGGCAGCCAAAGGAAACGGAATAAGATACACCACATCAGCAATGTGCTGCCAGATTTGAAGGAAATGGACTCGCGTGACCACCATATTGTTTGCCTCAAAACGTGAAATACTGGTAGTTCTCGATTTTTGACCAATTCACGACGTTTAAAGCAAATACAATAATGCCGCAATATGATTTGAGTTTGTTGAGGTGTTGAAAGGAGTTGTAACAAAAAGTAAGGGCATCACTTAGGAAGGACAATGAGAAATATACATATTATAGACTACAAGACAGGAAACAGAAAACGTTAATCGAATTAGCTGCAGATGGTTTGCACCAATTCAAATGACTTCAAATGTTAGTACAAGCTGTTCCCATCCCCTGCTCAGTCAGTGTGAAAACGTTCTACCCTTAAACTAAAAGAATAAAAAGTAATTTTTTTGTAGATTCCAAAAGCAGCGAATGGGTTCCAAAACTCAACAATGGAGAAAAAGGCCAAAATGGCATTACTGAAACTTAAAAAGAAGTTCAAAAAATATTGTACACTATTAAAAGTATTGTACAATATTTTTTGGTGTTTTCTTTGCATCGTAATGACAATTCAATTATTTTTCCGAAAGTATCAGAACAAGTTAACGTCATTAACCAACACCTGCAATTATTATCATTAACATTCTTTCCTTTAGCTGTTAACCTGGTGCAGCCTTTGTAAGGCAGACCCTACGGCATCTACCGTGTTAATGTTGTGGAGGATAGTGTTATATGTGGTATATGAGTTCAAGGGATGTTTGAAACAGGACAAACTCCCAGTCTGCAAGCCAAGAGAATTAACCGTTTGAGATTCAAATCCCTCAACCCAGTAGGGGGATGGAGCCTGAGGACACGGAGGCGGAAGGTTAAGTTGCTGACCATTCAGCTATGGAGCTGGATAAATTTGTGTACTCATCTCGAGGGGGTAAAGGTCTTTTAAAGCACATTCACAAAGGAGGTGAGCTGCATGTATATCTCAAACCACAAGCTGCCAATATTAAATTTCTGATCGGTGCTTAATAGCACTAACCGTTACACTACGGGGCTGATCAACCGCGACAGTTTTGTAGAGGACATAAAGAGTAAAATGAGGAGAGAGTAATTAATGAGAAGGCTTTGATGACGGGTGGAGGGAACAAATGAAAGAAGTTGCGGAAATAATATCCCCATGACGTAAACTTCTTAGTTACGTTTCCAATACATCCTTGCTTGTAGTTGTGTAACTCTTACTGTTTAACATCTATGGGGCGTTTAAGTAACAGTTAAGTAGATGTTCAAAGTGGAAATAGGAAGCCTCGGCACAGAAACCTGTAATATTATTTTTCACCAGGTGCTTTGTAGCAGACTGACCTAAAAATACCTCATCCTTTGTTGGACTCCAGGGCTGTTCCTGTATTGTGCTTCAAGTTAACTACTGCTAAGTTTACTTTGTACTGACACTGTTTGACATCAGCCGAGGGTAAAACAAGCAAAACTGTAGTTTCTGCCACAAGGTCGACGGGCAGGTTGTTTGAGAAGCGCGATGAATACACTGGCCCATGTGTCACAGTGATTGATCTAACGCAGTGTAAGACGAGTAGCGGTAGTTACTGCATCGTGTACGGCAGTTGTGGTGAACATCCCCGTATGCATACTGAGGTTTGCTTGATAACCTGTTTTGATAGTGTATTTGTTTAATCTTAATTCAGGTTAGGACTGGGAAGTAAGCGGCCGACGTCATTATATTTAATAGGATACCAGTATTCATCTCGTGTTGAAGAAGGAAACCACAAAATAATATTTTAATAATAATAAGAGATTGGAGTTTCGACCTAGCCCCGTATTTGTTAACATTTCTGGGAATTGAACTTAGGGACAAGCTACTAAGTTAAGACCTAGATCACGACCACAAATAAGACAAGTCATGGGAAAAGTGAATACGCCTACTTTTTGCTATAGTATACAATTTCTTTGCATTTACTTTAAATATAATACTACTACTAATAATAATAAAAACAATTTTAAGTAAAACTGACTATATTTTTATGGTTTTCGGAGACACCAAGACGCCAGAATTTTATCCCGCAGGAGTTCTTTTACTCGCCTTACTGGCCTTCCTTACCGACACGAGGCTGACATATATTTGAGGACTTGTAAATACCACCGGACTGAGCCGGGATCGAAACTGCCAAGTTGGGCTCAGATCGCATGAGCTACTCTGTTCAACAATATATTTATTAAGATGGTATGGGACATACGGATTGTATCTATTCTTTTCCTCTTTGCCGACTTCTACAGGTTGTGTAATATCAGTCTCAAATTTGACAATAGATTCGACTATGTACCTGCTATTTATTCTTGTGATAACTAAATAATTTCTTTCAGTGTACATTTAATTATTTTATCTGCGAGCTATAAGTATATTCGTGGTATTGTTTTGATTAGAGTCGTTTTCAAAGGATATATATATTCTTTTACAAGTTGCTTTACGACGCACCGACACAGATAGGTCTTATGGTGATGATGGGATAGAAGAAGACTAGGAGTAGGAAGGAAGAGGTACAGTCCTAGCATTTGCCTGGTGTGAAAATAGGAAACCACGGAAAACCATATTCAGGACTGCCGAGAGTGGGGATCGAACCCACTATCTCCCGAATGCAAGTTCACAGTTGCGCGCCCCTAACCGCACGGTTAACTCTCTCGGTAGTTAAAAAAGCGAGGGGATTTAATATACAATACTGAACTTCTGGTCAGGATGAAGGGAGCTGCGGAAGTTAATGTTATGTCTTTTAAACCGGTGGAGGTGGCAACGTAGACCGGAGCCAAGAGAATACCTTCCAGCCTGTCAAAAAAAAAAAAGAAAAGTTGGCGGGGAAGAATATGATCCCGGAACTTCTTCCGCGCTGCCTGTGTTTGAGGCACATTTCTGCACCATCTGGTGCGGTGCGGATGAGCGCGTGCAGGATAAGGTCTCAGTACCCACAGCTTTTGCTTTTTGCGGCGTCGCTTGAGGAAGCAACGGCTGCAGAAGGCGTAGAAACACACCTTCGAATTGGTGCTGATGTATGTGACAACCTGGGAGAGATGCCAGCGCGGGGTATGGGCCCACCTCGTTCCGACTAAGACTCCATATAAACTACCTCCTTTGAGCCTGTCATCGCTGGAAGATGTTGGGAGGCTGGCCTCAACCTCCCACTTTACCCCTTGGACGGGACCTTATGTTTTGGTCTCGAGCTGTCATAGCATCTGCCCTCAATGTATCGGAGGATGGTATCTCAGGGTACCTAAGGGGCAGCGGCAACCGCTCATGCCATCAAACCTGGCCACTACTCCCAGGACTTGGACTACAAACAACAACGAACTTTTAACCAAGATATACTCCGACTTATATATATATATATGTATTTCTCAAAATTAATGTACTTCAAGATTTCAAAGCTGTTCATCCCATTGTAAAACCTTAGAGAATGGAGATCTGTACCAGGGTTACATCTTCCCCGGCTATAGCTCATTCCATGTTTAGAAAACAGTATTGATCTTACGGGAACAAGGTTGCCATATCGAACGGCTCTGTTCAACAGCATCACGGAAAAACGGTGGTATGTGAATGTGTAATTCGGTATTTAAGTTCGAGATAAAAGGTAGAAGAAACTAGGCTGAAGATAATATCCATGAAATCTAGTGGACTGGGGAAGGGGGTAGGGTTAGAGGGGCTCATTTTAATGTTCGCAGGATAACAGTTCTTTAGTATGCTTCTTGGTTGGTCCTTTTATCAATTCCTTTGCAGGCTTGCATCCTGGAGTATTTTTCCAGTTCTGCATTTGTTTCTTTTGTACCCATTTTCCTATGTAGTGTCGGGCTTGTCCATAGGAAATCCCACATACAGGTTCTGAGCCTACAGAATACGTTTCTGTCCTCTTTCCTGGCCAGTTTATCTGCCTTTTCATTTCCTTCTACACCTGCATGCCTGGTACCTATATTATTTTGGCAATGTTGTACTTTGAGAGCTTCAGGAGAAGTGAATGGCAATACCAGACAATTATGGATATTATCCGGACTGCTTCTAGTGGCTTCATGTCCGCTTGGCTCTCCGTAAAAATGAAAATGTTATTTCTATAGTGCATACGCAGTTTGTTATTCTATATTTGTTTCTACGAGTTTACTTCAGACCTGTTATAGAGAGAAGCGGTGAGGACTAGGTGGAGTGGGGCGTTAGGTAGGAAAATGTAGAAACCTTGCGGAAGAAAAAACACCATTGTGAACTACGGGAGTGGGCCAGATTTTCTGTACGCAGTTATACACAATGCTGTGCTAAAGGGGAGATATGAAAGTCGAAGGCAGGGATTTATAGCAAGTAGAGGTATATTTCCCTTAATGCATTGTGCTCCAAAGAAGTTTTTTTTTCGTATTGGCTTTACGTCGCACCGACACAGATATGTCTTATGGCGACGATGGGACAAGAAAGGGCTAGTACTGGGAAGGAAGCGGCCGTGGCCTTAAGGTACAGCCCCAGCATTTGCCTGGTGTGAAAATGGGAAACCACGGAAAACCATCTTCAGGGCTGCCGACAGTGGGATTCGTACCTAGTATCTCCCGAATACTGGATACTGGCCGCACTTAAGCGACTGCAGCTATCGAGCTCGGTCAAAGAAGTTTTGCAGGGTGTCTAGCCAACGTCTTGGAGAGGTATGCCATTGGAGTTTATGGAGCCCGCTGACAAACTGGGGTGAAATACTCGTTATTTCGGTGTTCCGACAGAAACCAGTGACAAAAGTTATCACTCGGCTTTTTGCGAGAAAACTTACCACTCAGGACGATGACTACCTGTGAAGGGTCCAACAATGACGGTCAAATGTTTGTGCCGCGACCAAACGTACTACTTCAAGGGCCGACCATAAAAAGTGAGAATTTTGAGCTCTGAGTCACCCCTATGCCATATTCCGATAGAAAAGTGGCCTGTACCTCGTTAGTCATTACCACCTGATATATGAGGTGTACACATATCGTGTGATAATTCGGAGTGTGAACATGAGGCAGAGTTATTTGGTACTAATAACGGCGGTCTCTGCGCTCATTTCGGGTGACACACTTAAAAGAAGGAAAAATAAGCGAAGTACGGTACTATCATTTGGATTAGTGTAAAATGATAAGAGTTGTGTATTCATCAAATCAAAAGAGAACAAAGTGGTTAGTGGGCCTTCGAGTTATCACGTTTGTTGATTCCAGAACGATGCTCAGTTACAGCTGAAGAAGCGGATGCAAGAGGAAGAAAAAGGTTTGAGGAGTAGTCAATGACTAAGGTTGCAAAGAAAAACCTCTAGGCAACCTTCACGACAAAAGTTAGCGTAACTTTTTAAATTATTAATACATGTTTTTTCGATCTTAAATTCAATATCTCAAGAACAGGGAGAGAACTTTTCTTTATCACTTTCCTTTATATTCAGTTTATTCTAGAGCATCAGACTTGTGTGGTGGGAATCAGCAAATTAGAGAAATCATAATTTTGGTCAATGTTTTTAATACATTTTCTCTTCGCCTCCCATCAACTCATACGTTTTATCGCATCATAATATTTTGACTCATTAAACGGCCCTTCTCAGGTATCCGTCTAACTGATTGGTACGTTTTGTCACGTATTCGTTATTTCGTTACCGATATAGTCTGAATAATATCCGTTTCTTTATTATATGATTTCCTCTATATGTGAAATAAATTTCCCTTCCGGAAACTGAATTCTTGGTGAAAAATATTTTATTACGAAAAACCATTATATGAATCAGTTTGAGATTGATACTTTCGTATCAGAAACCTCTAAGTTTTTATGTCAAGGTATGTGTACCTCATTTCATACTTTGGCAATGAAAAATCAGTATAGTGTTTGACAGTGCCGAATTTTATTTTATTATTATACAATCTTCTTGCAAAAGATACAGGTTGCCCAAGGTCAAAGAGTACCTTAACAACAATAACGGATATAGATACAGTAGATACACGAGATTATATGAGGTTAAGTGTAGGCAAAATAGTGAGGCACGTGAAATATTTGAGGTCCTCAAGCATGGTTCTTGAATATCATGGGCTTCTTGAGTGTGGTAATGACGATGTTATAGATGAAATCTCTATTCATCCCAAAGGTATTGCAGAAGTTGACAAAAAATTTAAGTATGGTTTCTCCAGCCCCTAACATCAACCCGATTACAGAGATTGATGAGAGCTTATACTTTTGCTTATAGAAGTCCGCCGTTTCCTCATAAATTAGTTTTCCACATCGACCTCTTTTAGCTGGTTTTCGTCGGTCTCAAACGTAATTTCTGGATCAATGATGAAACCTCAGAACAGGATGGCTTGAAAGCAATAATGACAGTGCGTCGGTTGCTTCATTTATTGGAAAGACCGTGCACTTCTTTATAGACATTATAACCTTGTCCTCTCAAAGAGTTAGCTATCATTGATCTGGCTACATTATGGTGTGAGGTGCGTAGTGGTTCACCATGTGGACAGACTCCCAGGTCATGTGGAAGAGTTTCGAACTCCCCGTGGCAACGCCGTGTGCCCTGGGATCTTTCTTGCTCCAGTTGTCAAAAGCTCTTCTCAATTCGAGTGGATCTTTCTTTTTATCTACAAAACCATGCCTTTTGTCTCGAATAGATTCTATTTCTTCTACATTCAATGCGGCGAGGCTCGTGCTGATTTCGTGACGTAAGTTTCTCGTTGAGTGTAAAAAATACGTTATTGGAAGATTTAAAAATTGTGCATGCATTAATATGTTACAGATATACATCCCATGGTGCACAAAAAGCCCAAACCTTTAAATTTCATCCATGGGAAGTTGAAAAATTTCCTTTAATGCTCCCCTAACCATAATATCGTCGTCATTTATAAAATTTGACTGGAATCTTTTGTGGTGGTACTGTCTGAAATTTATATACAAAACTGGGACAGATTGAAGTATTTATTAAATTTATTTATTTATTTATTTATTTATTTATTAAGCACAATGTGTACAATCAAGTTTTTCACCACTCTGTCATTTCTGTGATTATAAATTGAGGTCTGTATTTATCATGATCGGAATGCAAAAGCGGTGTAGAGATGAGGAGCTCTAGGGTGGTTTTGAGCTTATTTAGAACCTCGACGGACTGGAAAGTAATTTCATTGCAGAAATTTACACCCAATTACTTAATAGATTATCCTTCCTTCAGACATGGTATCTGTTTTGCACCTGCCGTTAATAGCTTTTCTTCTAATAGGTGACCATGTTTGGTGCATATTCCTTTACATTCTCCAATATTGATGTTAAGTCCAATTTCTTGTAGTTGATGTATGGCCGCATGAGCAAGTAATAAAGCTGACTCAGAATCTTTGCCAACGATAACTACATCATCAGCAAAACTTAATGCTGTTACAGCTTCATGATTTGGAACCAATTGAAAGCCATATTGGGTAGATATCGACGTTTCGCCAAGGTAATCCAGAATATGACTGATGACGAGATTAAACAGGATTGGCGACAAAAGAGAACCTTTCATAACTCCCCTGCTTATAGAGAGGTCTTGTTTTGTTTCCCTGCGTCTTAATTTGTGTAACATTTCCTGTTTGCAGATTCATGATTAAATTCCCAAGTTTGGTTGGAATTGGTGACTAGTTTAATGTCTCATTGAAATGAGCATTACCAACGTTGTCAAAGGATTTTTCTATATCTAAGAATATAGTAGTCAAATTGGCTTGTTTGTTCTTTGCTTCACGGAGAGTCGAGTATCGCAGTGTTGACATGCGTTCCAGAAGAGTTGGTCAATCCTCGTCAATTGGGGTTTAAGACTACATGTTCGCGGAGACGCCTGTCAAGGACCCGCTCAATTCTTCTTCTTATTACTGAACAGATTGCGATAGGTCTCCAGTTTTTAATATTGAGTGTATCTCCATCTTTACGGATTAGAACAGTCCTGGACTTTATTGAAAATAGAAGGTACACCCCCAGTTTTCAACATGCGTGTGGCAATGCGAGATATTATGCCGTCTGAAATACTGCCTTTGATAACTCTGACGAGGGCGTGATCTCTACCGGGTAATGTGTCTACGGCGATATGATTAAAAGCAAAATTGATTTCATCTGGGCTTACAGTGTCATTAATTAAGATGTCAACGTGTTCCCTATCAATATTACATATGAGATGGGTATTCGGATCAAGTCATGTCTTTACGTTGCCAAGGAATTTCAGAGAAATGATGGAATATTTTATCCGAAGTAATTTTACAATTTCCAGCATTGGAATCTAAAACAGATCTAATAGCCTTTCTGCGCTGATTGTAAACGTTGTACCTGGTAAGCTGATATTTTAAATTTTAGCGGCGTTTTATTCGGACCCGTTTTGTTGGCCGTTCAGGATTGGTTGTCTCTAAATTTCCTTTGGTTGTCTGTGGTTTGTTTATTTTTCCTGTACTGGTAGTATTTCCATAAAGGATGTTTGGGGCTAGGGATTAGATCAAGCGCAGAAGCCAAGAACTTACACCAAATGTTAATCTCATGGTTAAATCGCTCATCTGTCAAATCACTTAAAAACCTATTTTCTGCTTAAATCCATGCGGTAAAGCGTTAACACCGTTAGTTTCCGTGCTAGCATGAGGGTTACTTTCTTGAGCGACTGTTTTGACATTTTGAGAGGGATCAACCCCCTGTCGATTTCCAGAAACTAAAATGTGACGGTGAATATCAGGATGAGTTATACTGATGTGTAGTTTGACCCCAAGGGAACTGGAGTAATTACAGTGTAGGCACTGAGATAGTGTCAAATACTTGATTTGAAGAATTCGCAGTGTGGCTAGCTGATAAGTTCGGATGAAGAATTTGAGATGCCTGAGGAATTCCTAAATTAGCGTGCAATTGTTCATTATCTACAAATAATGAGTCATGAGATAGTGGATCGTGAGCTCTGTGTGTGTGTGTGTGTGTTCATGTCCCTTTCTGTAAACTTTCTGTGATATACCTTGCAACTCAATAAATGTAGGCACAGCACTTTAAGTACTTGATACTTCCTGAGAATCGACCATGCTCTGGGGTGTGTGGCTAATTTGTGATAATGCTGTTTTTGAATGATGGATCATACTGTGTCAGATAGTTCTTTCTACTGCTAACACAAAGGTAAACAGCTGACGAAGTGTCAGAATAATAATAACGCTTATACATAGTCATTTGTTCAACGAAAGTGGTACAGAAATCGACCAACGAAGCCGTCATAGAAGGTACCCCACAACGATGTCACGGAGGTTGTATGTTGGTAATGTCACAGAGGAAATTCAGATGCAGACATTTAAAATAATCTATACGATATCAAATGTTCTACCACAATACTACCACTCAACTAATTACACTGTAAGATTTACTGTGTAAATTGCAAAATATCCAATCGAATGTCCAAATGCAGCACCTAACTTAAATTGTTGGTATCATATGTAAACATCTTAGACTCTTTGGCCACAAATATTACGGTCAGGAGATAAAAAATTCTTATTCATAAGGGCCTAAAGACGAGATACTGTCCTACTTGTCCTAATTGAATATTATCTTACTTAATTTTTAAAATATGCTGAATATAGAATAACATAGCAACCATTCGATGAGCGTAAACAAACAACACGTGTACTAACCTATAAGTATACGACAAAGCAACTATAAACGCAGAAAACAACACAAGGCGCAATGTAAACCACAAAACATAATTCAAAATATCGTCAAGACCAGAAAATAAATAAGAAACTTTAATATTAACTGTAATAAAGTGTCAAAATATCAAAATCAGGAAGTGTGTCTAGATTACCAAATCACCGTCTTTTTTAAATCATAACACCTACAGTAAAAGGCCATTTTCTTCAGATTTTTCAAATAAACTGAAACGTTATTATTTTTAACGTTAATGACATTAAACACCATTGCGCCTAATTTTAACTCGCCTTTGGCAATCGAGCAGTGACATTTGACCTTGAAACAAACATTACTGTGAAAGATGGAACTGGGCATATTGTAGGCTGTCCTGGGAAATTCTTACAACAACAACAACAAGTTACTGTCAATTTTCTCTTGCGCAGTTCCCTTCCTTTCTTTGAAAAATTTGCTGGTAAAATGGAACAAACAACACAATCCAGTCCATTGATCATACCTCGAACGCAAAGGAAAATCGAATGTTTTATCTAAACACTGCTCATTGCTTCCATTTATGTATGCTCAAACACTGAACGCGGCCATTGTATGCGTCATCAAAATTCGAAACATCGTTTTTCACTGTTATTTTAAAATTACCCCCGTCACGAAATTTCATTTTTAAATTCTTATGTAATCATTAATATCCCGCCAGTCCGATACAAAATACAGATCTTCCACGTTGCCACTTTCTTCCGAACAATCACTATACAAATCATCACTTCGTACACTTGTTTCATGGTCCAAATTTATTGAACAGTCTGAATCAGAATCGGCCACTAAAAGTTTGAAGATTTCTTGTCTTGTTAATTTGATGGGAAGATTTCTTAACTGGCATTCATTAATTACGATGTTCCGCACGCACATAGCTGTTGATTAAGGCCTGCCACCGGCCAGACAGCTGACAGGAATGTTGGCGGGCTGGTGGGTGGGTGAAAGATAAACAATGGCCCAGAATTGGCGGCACGTTTTGAAACAATGCTTAGTACAGAGCCAATACATGACTGAAGATGTTGGTAATATTAAATGCCCCTTTATTATAGAAGCACGTGGAAACTAACGGGAAATTACCAAGTCGACAAAAATCGATAACTGCAGCGAATGCTGTAGGGAAGTAAGTCGACGAAAGTCAACGAAGGTCGACTTCTGCAGCCAGGGAGTTAAACCTAACGTAGCTTCTCATGCATGGCTTCTCTGTCATCTGAGCTACGCCAGGAGGTACAGTGCTTGGCGAAACTGTCTCCGCAGTTAAGTTGACAACACCCGAACAACGGAGTACTGACTTTGTACCTGGAGTAGGTACTAACCCTGAACTGAATAGCATTCCATCTTAGTGTGAAAGTGTACTTTTAACAAGTAGTTGAGCTTTTGAGGTAATTGTTTTAACGTTTGAAATGAGTATTTTTAGTGGAGTACGACTTCCACGGAGGTGGCAAGTTTTCGGAGAATGTAAAACTTACATTTCGTAAACGTTTTCCTAATCTTGATACAGTGAGAAATTTGAACAATGAATTTCATTAAAGTGGATTTGTACATGACGCTCCGAGAAGCGGTAGGCCTAAAATTCTAACCGCGGAAAAACTGGGCAAATTTTTTGGTGTATTGTTGCGAAGCCCGTCTAAATAAATGCGGAAATTAACACTGGTGACAAATATTTCAGTGTGGTCAGCATATAAAGCGGTACTTAAGGACCTTAAATTGCATCCTTGTAAGTTTACAGCTGCACACGAATTTAGAAAATCAGATCGTTTGAGGAGAGTACAATATTGTCACCTTCATTCCCAAAATGTATACAGAGTAGTCTGAAAGAACGTTGTCAGCTGCTGAACTTAGTCAATCAGATCGTTTC
Source organism: Anabrus simplex (assembly GCF_040414725.1). NCBI lineage: Eukaryota > Metazoa > Arthropoda > Insecta > Orthoptera > Tettigoniidae > Anabrus > Anabrus simplex. The sequence continues at coordinate 1,027,836,158 of NC_090265.1, read as the reverse complement.
GCAGGCGAATTCAAACGGGCTTTGTAAGACGGTGTTGCTAAATCTGGACGTGGCGTAAGACTGGCTTAAGGGCACCAATCGAAGAACAATTCTTCGCCCAGGCAGGGATTTAAACGCGCACCTCCGAGCTGACACGATCGCGCCATATTGTGCTACGGTGACACCGGCTGAAACCCAGGCAATGTTTGTGTTTGATGCTGAGAAACACCGTAGGTCTGTGTTACATGTGCGCATTACATTACCTGTGAGTAGTACCATAATGTATGGAATACCGCGAGTCTACGCTACTTTTGATTAGTGCAGCAACATGACAAATCACGTTTTGAATTCTCGTCAGTGGATGATTTTGGACTTTTAAATTGTCATTACATTTTGTCTCATTTCGTACCATTAGGGGCGATGACCTAGATCTTAGGTCCCTTTAAACAACAAGCATCATGATCATGTGTTTGATACTGATTTCTCAAGCCGGCCTTAAGTCGCATGCATATTTAGCAACATCGCCTCAAATAGAGATGGCAAATGAATATCGATATGTCAGAAATATCGACAAAATATCGATATATTGACCGATATTTTGAGGTCCGATATATTGTCGATATCGATATTTTTGCCCAATATATCGACATTTCTGTCTAATTTAATTGATTAATGTAATTTGATTATTTTTCAGACCCTTTCAATATTTGAATGCTACAGTTACGAAATTTGAATTTTCATTTCTGAATTCATTTCGGTAAATACAGTGATAATATCAACACTCATTCATCGTGCATACCTTGCATGCATAGGTTTACAAGTTAAGGTGTGCAATACTAGAGCATTATACTGTAGCGACCTCTGTCCCAGCAGACCGACTGTTGTCAAAGGCCAGTAATACCATCAAGGAAAAGGGAAACCGATTAAATTGCTAACTGTTATCCAAGCTGCTTTTTCTAAGAGGTATTGGAAACTGACCTAAGATCATCTGTGTTTTTTTTTTCACAAACAAATGGAATTGCAGTGCTGAGGAAGAAGTTGGGAAGATTTTTTAAAAATTATTTTATAGAGCTCTGATAATTATCAGATGTCTTCGTACACAAATTATACGTTTGTAGTTTCTTCATATGGTTTTTCGGTGTAATTATTAGCTCGTTACTAGACACCTTGCATATACTGTTTTTCTATGTATCGTAACATCTTTCGACTGTATTTTTTAAAAATAATATGTCATTGTAGTGAAACAGTCATGTTACTTGGTCATTGTTTTACGCTTGTTTTCTGATCTGTGTCAAGACTTATTAAACCTAATGAATCCTTTAATCATTGTGTTAAATGTAAAACTAGACTTACAATAATGGACAAAAGCACCAATATTTTAAAAGCGGATATATGGCGATATATCGATATTTTGAAGACCTATATTTCAATAATATCGATATTTTAATACCGTTGTATCGAAAACCGATATATCGGTAGTTTGGAAAGCTTTGCCATCATACTTTCAAAGTCAATTTGAAGTCTCCCGCGAAGCGATCTGATTGGCTAAGTTCAGCAGCTGATAAAGTAACAACGGCGCGAGGTATCGAATTATTTATCAGTGTAACCAAACCCTGTAACTCTCATAATATACCCGGTTCAAGTTGTTTCCGACCACCCTGTATACATCGCTAAGTTTAGCGGGATCCGTTGCCAACGCAACTGAGTGTCCGTATCCACCTCGCTGCGGAGACAGTTTTTTTTTTTCTAGTTGCTTTACGTCGCACCGACACAGATAGGTCTTATGGCGACGATGGGATAGGAAAGGCTTAGGAGTTGGAAGGAAGCGGCCGTGGCCTTAATTAAGGTACAGCCCCAGCATTTGCCTGGTGTGAAAATGGGAAACCACGGAAAACCATCTTCAGGGCTGCCGATAGTGGGATTCGAACCTACTATCTCCCGGATGCAAGCTCACAGCCGCGCGCCTCTACGCGCACGGCCAACTCGCCCGGTGGAGACAGTTTTGCCACCAACTGTATTTCGGAGAGTGGGAGGGGGAAATATGACAATTTTCGTTTCATTAGGGGGCTTAAGTTAGTTACGAATTCTCTGGAAAAGTAACTCCGTTGCCCTTGTGATTAACCATCTATACACATAAGAATTATTAGTATCGAAGTTCATTGGTGTGCAGGTGGATGTCTAAAGTTTAGTTTACAGAATATCCTGGCTTGGAGCAGTACACTATCTCCTTTAAGAAGGCAAGTCTTAACGAATGGCGTGAAAAAGAGTTCGAGAAGAATAAAGTATTTCTGTTGCTGGTGCCAATCAAAGTGGCGCGTGCAAGATAAGAAAAACACTATTACGTCAGCTCGCACTGACGTAGACGCTTGCTTTTCCTCTCGAGCACGTTCCAGGAACAAACATGCCTCTCTTTCGTAAAGTATTATTGCCTACTAAAACATAACTAGGGTCGGGTGTGAAGCGAGATGAATCTTCGTGGCGAGTTTTTACGTTCACATGCCCTTCCTGACGACAACAACATCAGAGGCGTTCATAAGACGAAATTAGATTAGTGATTAGGAATTTTATTCCACCACCTCTCTTACCCTGCCAGCCAACATTCTGATGGAGAAAGATCTTCCACCAGACAGAATAATAATAGTAATAGAAAGAAGACCAACAAGAAGAAGGATTGTACCATTAGTTTGGCCTCCCTAAATTTAACCCTATAATGTCCGGCGTGACAAATTTGTCACACGACTTTCAGATGCTATCAGAAGCTATAATACATCTTTTTATTCTTAATGCCCAGTGTAGCACATTTGTCACACAGTCGTGAACACACTCTGGTGGATATTTTCTTCAACTGTGGTCCGGGAAGAATAAAAGAGATGTATTATAGCTTCTGATAGCATCTGAAAGTCGTGTGGCAAATTTGTCACGCCGGACATTATAGGGTTAAATTACCACCCTATCTTCGATTGTGATGTTTCCTATTAGGAAGTGTGAACTACTGTATTTTATATCCAAGAAGTTCTACCTGTTTGGACTAGAGTTCTCTAGCAACAGTTTTCTAGTGCTGCTTTGTGTTATGTTCTGTAACTAATTATTGAGAATGTTCGTGTTTCGAGGTCTAGTAACCATGACACCTTGTGATCTGCAGGCCTTCGGGCTGAGCATCATTCGCTTGGTACGCCATGGCCCTTCGGGCCTGTTAAGCCATGGAGTTTGGATTTGTTCTTATTTTAATTTGTAATCTGATCTATATTCAGTTGTTTGTTATTTTGGTGTTATTACTACTGTTCTAAGGTGTATTAACCAATTAAAATCTGCCTTATTACATTGAATTCCATCAATAATAATAATAATAATAATAATAATAATAATAATAATAATAATAATAATTTCGTGTGGCTATTTTTAGCCGAGTGCAGCCCTTGTCAGGCAGACCCTCCGATGAGGGTGGGCAGCATCTGCCATATGTAGGTAACTGCGTGTTATTGTGGTGGAGGATAGTTTTATGTGAGGTGTGTGAATTGCAGGGATGTTGGGGACAGCACAAACGCCCAGCCTCCGGGTCACTGGGATTAACCAATGAAGATTAAAATCCCCGACCCGGCCGGGAATCGAACCCGGGACCCTCTGAACCGAAGGCCAGTACGCCTGACCATTCAGCCAACGAGTCGGACATTCCACCAATAAGAATAGTAGGCCTACATTATGCAACAAGCCTATAATTGTCTTAATCATCATTATAGGCGAGTTGTATACGACTGTTTATTCTCGATGATAATTATAACTGATTTTTAAATTTTCACAAATTTCTGCAGAGTTGAGTCTACTGAACAGGTGCAGAGCTCATGCGCTTGGTTATTGAATTTCCGTGACTGGATCAGAGACCTTCACAATGTCATATGTTTTCAAAGCTTTAGCCTGTTTCCAGTCATTCGACCGGGTCAGGAATGGAATGAATGAAGCCCCCTCCTAGCGGCGAGGATGGGAATTGTTCCGGCTGCCGAGACGTGTCGCACTCCTCTGGGGCAATGATTAATGAAATGAAATGATATTGGAGTGTGTTGCTAGAATGAAAGATGACAGGGAAAACAGGAGTACCCGGAGTAAAGCCTGTCCCGCCTCCGCTTCGCCCAGCACAATCTCACATGGAGTGACCGGGATTTGAACCACGGAACCCAGCGGTGAGAGGCCGGCGCGCTGCCGCCTGAGCCACGGAGGTTCACGGTTATCCTATCGTAGCTTGATTTCAAATACAAATTGTTTATTGTACAGCTGAAGTGAATTTGCAGGAATGTGCCTTGTGGGTGTGGAATATTGGAAATAAAAAGTGCATTGATGTTAATATGCGTGTCCGACATGTTTGATTTTGCCATCCTTACCTAATTGATCAAATAGTTTTATCATAATGGAAATCTGAACTCTGATTGGTGCTGAGCCTGTATCATAACGAAACAGGAACTATAATGATTCTCATTAGGATTCAGTTTTCTGGCACGTAATACTTATACTTCGGCATCGTCGAGCACAAAATACTTTACATCATTGTTCTAGAACTATGTACTGCGAGTTTTTGAAGTAAGATGTCAATCTGTATTGAATCTTTGAGTGTTCTATGTAACTGAGGAGGTCTCCCTCGGGAAATTCTGATGCAAGGGCGTGGCGTGAGTACGTAGTATCAGAAGGTAAAGGCAGAATTTTTATGTAACTATGTGAACATGATCTACGTGTGGGTAAAGCGAAGATTTCGGCGTTCCCCTTGAATGTGACGGTTAGGTTGAACTGCGTTTACTTTAATTTTCATGTTGGGGTTCCTTTTCGTTACAACTTTGAATGTAGGCAGTCTTAGGACTAACGGGGACTTTGTAATATGTAAGGACGCACGAGTGTGTACACTCGTTTCCCTTCTACTTCGTCTCTGGGTTATTTAAATTTTCCAATTTTATAAATTCATCTACTTTCCTTTCGGACTTTATTTTTTCCTTAGTCACCGTGCAGCATCGCTTATCCACTGCGTCATCGGGCCTTATGCCCTGTTATGCGTTCCTTTGTTCTTAATTGTTGGAGTGCTTGAGTTTTTCAGCCTTCATTATTCATATTATGTTTTTAGCCTTTCTTGTTAACCGTCGTCTTTCCTTTCCTGTTTATGGCCGTTTAGTATGGGCTTCTGCTCCTGTGCAACTTCGTGGATCTTTTGATCCGCGCCTCGAAAGTAGTTTCTCTTTCAGATAAATTTGGCGAAGATATTAGCTTCTTAAGTTCTTAAAGCAGGATATATTTGCTGCTTCAAGTGCCAACGGTATTAGACTATAAATATTAATGTTATCTCCTCACCCTATACAGGGCGTTTGTAACGTATACATTGTATGTGCTTCTGGGTTCGAAACCCGTCCTATACAACTTTGTTTCAGAGGTACGGCTGCTTCCTATTCATTGAATTGACTATTTTCTCTCTGCAATGTAAAGGCTAGCCTATCTCTGTAACTTTGTGAATTTATAAGACCTATTGATCTTAATTCTCTGTCTGACACGATATGGAAGATCATCTCCCCATATTGTAAATTATCGGAACTTATAAGCTCTCATTTATTGTCAAGGTGCCTAATCATCGCTATTCTTCCTTGAAAATATAAAAAGATTTCTTCAGATATTGGCAAAATTTAAGTTTGGTTCATTCATTGTCCAGCCATTCACCCCTCACACTTCTTTCCCCTCTCTGCTCCATGGAAATCACCGTACAAATAATAATAATAATAAATCTTATTGTAAGTGTTAAAACCTTATATCCATGATATCTTTGTCAAACATTGCCTTACGGCCAACAACATGGCTCTGTTAAATTAATAAGTGTCGGTCGCCGGGGCAAAATCAGACGAAGGAAGAGCTAGGGGATAACTTCGTAAAAAGCCAGGTTTTAGTTGGCCCGGCCGATAGCACCCTGTAAGGGTAGGGTACAGATGAAAAACTCAGCGGTTCTGAGGCGGCCCAGGATGGCTGGAATCATCTCAAAGGTAAGGAAGGTGGAAGAACCACTAGGAGAAGGAATGGTCCCCACATCCCGGGATAGCAATTAAGGGAATAAACCCTGAAATCAAACCTACTGGAGCTCACAAGCTCTTTATTAACCTGGTTAGAGTATAACAACCCTAGTCCACCCAACACAGGTTCCAACTAAAGAATGGAGGACAGACATACAGAAATGATTGCCCCAGGTCATACCCAATCCAACGTCACTTCGGATGTGGTTAGTGAGCCTTCGGATTCTGGCGATCCCACACTTGATGACGAATCGAAGCGTCCTGAAACCATTAATAAGAAGATCAGACATAATCAGACATAGTGGGACTCTGTAAGACCTTCAACTGTCCAGAACACACATCACATGGATACGATTTGCAGGCACATTTCTCCACTCCCGCTCAACGACTCATGCTTCCATTGTGAACACTATGCGCCTGATCCATTATTATCCATTTTTTGGAAGGATGAGAACAGCAGAGACACTCTTTCTAAGCGCTGACTTCACTGTTCAAACGATTCCTAGTTCCGTTTTAGTCTCGTCGGAAGACAGATTGCGATTTCTTGAACTCACCGTTGTTTGAGTGCTTTCTTAGGTGACCCTAAGCCTTGGTGGTTTTTGGTATGTTGGGTTGTTCCCTTTATTGACTAATGTAACATTTTTTGTACAGATGTCACGTCAGGAATTTGGTGACCTCGGAGCGGTTCCTTCAATTTCAGAAACAGACAAGGACTCATGTCCGGTGAGTACGGAGGGTGTTCCAAGACCTCCCAATGCCACCGTAGCGATAACAGATTGACATTGTTTGCGACACAATGTGCGTTGTCAAGTAACACGACAGGGTGATGGTCTTGCAATAAACGTGGACTTCAGCGCCGCATAGCCAGATGCTGATGTCGCTCCAGAAATCGGTAATAGCGGTCACTGTTGACTGTTTGTTCCTCAGGCACAGCATACGTCAGAGTAACATTTTAGTCGTATGCCACAATCAGTATAAGCTTCACCCGACTGGGTTTCTCTTGAAGTGTCTGTGGACGTGGCGAACCTGGGTGATGCCATTCATTCGATTGACGCTTCAATTCAGACTCGTAGGCTCGTGCCCACTTCTCATCAATGGCGACAATACGCTTCAGAAATGAGTCTCCTTCGTTGCGGTATTTGTCCAGGTGAATGCTAGCCAATGCATACCGGTGCCATTTCTGTAGTCAGTGAGTTGATGTAGAAACTAACGGGACGCAATTTTTCCTCAGGTTAAGACATTTCGTCAGTATGTGCCACACAGTTTGATGACAGACCATCCTCTACGGATAATTCCCTGACAGTCCATCGATGGTCTGCGGAACGTGAGCACTCACGATGTCAATCTGATCTCGAGGAATGGACGGCCGACCTGTGCGATACAAACCCGCAGTCGCATTCCGATCCACACGAAACGCCTTGACGCATCTGCAACCGTCCTATATGGTAATGCATTCACGCCACAGGCTTCACACAATGCTACATAACATTCTGATGCACTTTTGCCACGGGGAACCTCGATTTTAACCCGCGAACGCTGATCACTTTTGTAAATATGCTTCAAAGCGGTGAAATCGACACTTACCGGGCGAGTTGGCCGTGCGCTTAGGGCCGTGCAACTGTGAGCTTGCATCCGGGAGATAGTGGCACTGTCGGCAGTCCTGAAGAATATTTTCCGTGGTTTCCCATTTTCAAATCAGGCAAGTGTTGGGGCTGTGCCTTAATTAAGGCCACGACCGCTACCTTCCCACTCCTAGACTTTTTCTATCGCATCGTCGCCATAAGACGTATCTGTGCCGGTGCGACATAAAGCCATTTGTACAAAAATAGACACCACTTCAACGCCACACAGCAACAACACTCCCAACTGGATACCCGTAAAATTCACACTCCACATCGTCTATAGCGCCATCTAATCACTCCCATATTCTATTTTCGTATGTCCGACCACCTGCGAGTGTCTGGACTACGTTGAAACTACTTTATTTTCAGACCTCGTATACCAATGCAATCCAGAATACTTTTTTTTTTTGCTAGTGGCGTTACATCGTATCGACACAAATAGGTCTTATGGCAACGATGGGATAGGAAAGTCCTAGGAGTTGAAAGGAAGCGACCGTGGCCTTACGGTACACCCCCCAGTAATTGCCTGGTGTGAAAATGGGAAACCACCGAAAACCGTCTTCAGGGTTGCCGATAGTGGTATTCCAACCCACTATCTCCCGGATGCAAACTCACAGCCGCGCGACCCTAACCGCACGGCCAACTCGCTCGGTCCAGAATATTTTATATGTAAGAATATTTGTAACTTGAAAGCTTGTCAAACTATCTTTTAGCAATCTGTCTGCGGTCTGGATTTGATGATCAGTGTTGTAACTAACCTCATGGCACTACAGCCCTGAAGGTCCTTGGCCTACCAAGCGACTGCTGCTCGGCCCGAAGGCATGCAGATTACGAGGTGTCGTGTGGTCAGCACAACGTATTCTCTCGGCCGTTTTTCTTGACTTTCTAGACCGGGGCCGCTATCTTACTGTCAGCCAGCTCCTGAATTCTAATCACACAGGCTGAGTGGACCTCGAACCAGCCTACAGGTCCAGATAAAAATCCCTGACCTGGCGGGGAATCGAATCCGGGGCCTCCGGGTAAGAGGAAGGCATGCTACCCCTACACCACGGGGCCGGTACGATCTGTGTTATAGTTTTCTGAAATTAACAATATTCTGTCACGTTTAATTTCCCCAAGTAAACTAGTCATCATTTTTATGTAACTATTTATATCGTGTTCATGGCGAAGGGATCTCAAGATCGGAACTGCATGGGCATTACTTTTCATTTCAAAAATCCCATGTGCATTTTCTGGGATTTAAACCGCGACTATATTGTGTATATTAGATACCCGAGAGAGTTTTCAGCAGGTACATTTCGCAAAACCGTGCGTTATTGCAGTGTTTGCAATAGTGTGTGGTGGTGGTGGTGGTGGTGGTGGTGGTGGTGGTGGTGGCGGCGGCGGCGGCGGTAACCAATTGATTCATTTAACTCTAACAGCAACAGGAATAAACAATGGTTCGACCCTCCAAAGAATGGAGGTATTGAAAAAAGAAAGGGATTGTTTCGTAGATGTAAAAATCAATGTCACTCTTGGGATCACCAACCTAACGCTGTCGAAGTTCACAGGAGGAGCTCAGTGCAAGTGAATAGTGCGTGGAACTGATTGAGTAAAAGATTAGAAATAAATGGCACGGGACATAAAGCAATGCACTAACACAGCACTAGGAAAACTAAATCAATCAGGACCATCACCCTCAGTGCTATGATTAAAACTTCGGATGCCTGAAGAATGCAAGTGAAAATTGTAACATCTACCAATGTACACATCAGCAAAACGTAAAATACGTAACAATTAATTCCATTTACTCTTTTTGCTAGTTGCTTTACGTCGCACCGACACAGATAGGTCTTATGGCGACACATTTTTATTTAGTTCTGTATCAAATTATACAAGGTACATTTACATTTAATTAAGAAACATTTAACTTATTTTATACTAGCAAATGTACCCGTGCTTCGCTACGGTATTCTGCATTGTACACGAATATCGAAATAAATACTGTACATGCAGTAAATAAGATTGTTTTAAAATAGCATGTCTCTTAGCGTTATCCGAGAAACAGCACGGAGAGGTCCCCATACGTTGTTTCCAATGTAAAGTGTTTGTTACAGATTTGTGATATAACGGCACGCTCACTTGCCTACTGTCATTCACAATCGAGTTGGGAAGTTTACAGTACATTATAACTGCAGGTCCCATTGCCTACTGCGCGATCACAATCGAATTGGGGAGTTTCCGTTACAATAGCAGCCCCCTTTCCTACTTCCAGACATATTACAAATTGAGGAGTTTTTATTATAATGGCAGGAAACTTCCCTACAACCAGTCAAAATTGAGTTGTGCAGTTATCATTATAATGACAGGCCCCTTAACCAACTGCCAGCCAGCTTACTGCCAGTCACACCAAGTTGGTGAGTTTCCATCAAAATAGCAGGCCAGTATGCCTAATGCCAGTCACATTTTAGATGGGTACATCTGTTTATAACTGCGGGAACGCTTGCCTACAGCCAAATACAATCGGGTAAGGGGAGTTTTGAACAAAAGTCCATGCTCCCTTGCCTTCTGCAAGTCAAATCGAGAAGTGAATTATTCATTACAATGGTAGGCCTGCCTTTTTAATGCCAGTTACACAGGAATTGGAGAAGGACCCCATTCCTAGTGCCAGTCGGTGTGGGGAGTACTGATTACAATAGCAGACACACCCTTTCTCGATCGCTACAAAATCGACATCATTGAATATATATATTTCGACATACGAAAGTATGTGCTTGTTTACAATATTGCAGACCTTCATTTGCAGATTAACTGCTGCTCAACGGTACATCATATCGAGAAAGGATTATACCATAAGACGCCGGATTTAGCGGCCTAAATTGCTGGTCTTATGATATCTCGTCTATTCATGGGTCAGATTGAGTTCGAAACGTGGAATAGGGTAAAATTTGTTTAAGATTATCTCACAATGCATTGCTTTTCGGATAATTAAGTGACAGCTACATACATAGCATTTGGCTCATATATGGCTACTGGGTGGACCAATTTTCGTGTAGAGTTTGATGATTCTATCTTTCCTATAAGTGATGGAAGGTATGAATTAGGTATGTGAAAAGTCCAAATTTACTTAACATCGAGAAATAGAGAAAAATCAAACGTAAAAGGGATAGAAATACGACAAAAAGTCGTAAGACCAAGGTTTTAGATCACTCTAAATTGAACGGGGATTGTGCCATCCGTTATGTGATAATATTTCCCGAAGGTCTGCGCCATCATTAAAATTGCCTCCATATTTCGATATTCTTCGGGATGAAAAGGGAAAAATTTAAAGATCTTGGAAGTTTTCCATCCGTTACAGGCTAAAACGTATAATTTTGTCAAATTTTAATATCCTTCTTCGACTGGCAGATTATGCCGCAATCTGGGTTTTCGGTGAGGAGTGTAAAAATTAGGACTTTCAAGAAACTAAACCAAAAATATGCAGATGGACATTATTACCCCTTAAACGTATAGATGAACGAAAATTTCTCCAAAATAGTCAATGTACAGGCACACAGTCGTTACGATTTTATTTACATAGATAGATAACGAACCTGCTCCACGTACAACACCTTTTGGTCTATATCCGCTGGACTTAACCTGAAAAACGGACTGTTTATGATATCTCCCTTATTAAACCTCCTGTCGAAAAAATGCACATGAAAAAAAGTTTTAGAGATGGAATTCCATCACATTTGGTCGATTTCCAGTCAGGTTGGTCTTGTACTGTATATATTGTGTAAGAGTAAAATCACCATTTCGGTTCCCTATAAACCGCCAGGCCATTCCGGGAACATGAAATGTTATTGACGATTAACACCTACCGTTCGACAGGTGGATGTCAATGTAAAGTTTAACTCAAATATCTTCAGTAGTTTTCAAGTTGCTTTACACGCAACCGCTCTTGAGTTAAGTCCGGTGGGACTTGTATACCGGAAAACGGTCCGTTAATGATTTCTCCCTTATTAATCCTTGTATTGAAATGATGCACGTGGGGAAAAAGGCTTAGAAATTAATTGCCATTAAGGCAGGTAAATTTACATTAAGTTTGGTTGTGTATATTTCGTGGGAATCAAAAATCACGGTTTCGGTTTCGTATAATACCCCAGTCATTTCAGGGATTTAGAAACAATATTTGCCCTAAAATCTACCAAAGGACATGTGGATTCTAAATATCAAGTTTGGTGTAAATATATCCAGTACTTTCCAAGTTATAGACAAACAGACAAACAAACAAACAAACAGACACCAAAACTGAATATATGCAGATGGTCATTATTACACCTGAAACGGATAACTGTACGGAAATTTCGCCAAAATATTCCATGTACAGACACACTCTAGAAGTGCAGACCTTTATTTCGATAGTCACTGCTTAAAACTGTACGACGTATCTACAAACGGACTTCACCATCAGACGCCCCTTTCAGTGCTCTACATGGCTGGTTCTATGACATCTTCTCGTATCTTCTATATTTATGGGTTATATTGAGTTAGAGTCATTGAATGGGGTGAAATTTTGTACAGTTTTCACATACTACTTTATATTTTTGATACTCATGTGACAGTTAGAATCATAAAATTTGGCTATAACATGACCAATGGCCATGTCAATGTGCGTGTCGAATGTCATGATTCTATCTTTCCTATAAGTGTGCCAAATGATAACATACGTGTAAAAGTACAAAATCAACTTGAAATCGAGAAATACAACTGTATTTATCGTATTAGGGATAGAAATACGACGAAAAGTCATAGACCAAAAGTTGTAGATCTCTCCAAAATGAAATGCCATTTGCATTCTGACTTGTGATACGACTTACTGATTAGCCACCAATTACTCCGAAACGAAGGTCTGCACCGTCGTTAAAATTTCATCCATATTTGGGAATTTTCCTGGGCCAAAAGTTATAGATTTGGATAGCTTAGAATATTTCCTCAAAGAATAGAGTGTCCAGCATTCGGGATTAGCACTCGCATACATACGTGGTAATTAAGGAAGAAAATATTACAGTTTAGTAAGTTGAAATTAATAGAAAATGGATTACAACTGAGGACATCCGGATGACGACAAATATGTAAATACCAAGTGAATGTATTGGAAAGTCAAACGCTCCTCAATAAATTATGCCGATGTGAGTTATGGATATAAGAAAGCGGTAATCGGAGAGAAATTCAGGCGTAGGGATTCTTAGGTGATCAGATAAGAAGATAATACAGATATTGATGAGCTCAAATGTATAAATATAGTTTGTTTATTACGTACTTGTTCTGTGTGTATAGATGAAACTGTTTTTCGTGTAATTATACGTATTTGTTAATAACCAAATTGTAACAATGTATCCTCATGCCATACGAAATATATATAGATAAGAAGATGGATATTTGTCTTATTACTTAAGCTATCCGAGGACGGTTATAACCTCCAATGATATTCCGCCAATATCCCGCAGAATGGCCGATTGACGACTCTCTAGCTTTCTACCCAAGGAACAACCACGAATTTAAAGGAATGGTGAGGAAAATGGCAATACGTTACTTCCCTGCTGGCAAGCAGCCAGACACGTTGCCATGGTAACCCATATATTCGTTGCCGGTCTGTCGGTCACTCAATGCAGAGCATGGTATCGACAGAAAATAGTAAATTTCTCCGTCATTTGAAGAGTTAGGTAAATTATGAACATAACGAAAGTTGTTTATAATGAAGAGGCCTTTCACATACGGTCCACAGAGTTTACAGAAAATCAATAGTGTAAAAGAAAATGGAGGAAAACCGTTGTGGCTTTCCTATAAAACCCCCGTCCTTTCAAAGATTTTAAAATGATATGCATATCGAAACCTTTCCCGGGATGAGTATACTCTAAATATGAAGGTTGGTTGAGATCTATCCAGCCGTTTCGACGTGATGGTGGAACAGACAAACAGAAAAACAAACAGACAAAAACACGAAAAGTAAAAACCACAGATTCGGTCTTGAGTGGACCTAAAACGGATACATATTTGAAAATTTGGCAAAACAAAAGGAATTACAGACAGCGGACCCCCTACAACTTTACTTATAAGATGAGGGATAAGCGTGAGCACGTTGAAAAGTGCAGACCTCCACTTCGAGATTCATAACTCCTAAACGGTGCATGATATTAACAAACAGTTTGCACCATCAGACGCCTTATTTATGGCTCTACATGTTTGTTTCCAAACCATTTCCTCGCATTTCCCATATTTAGGGGGTAAATTGAGTTCAAATATTTGAATAGGGGGAAATTTGAGTACATTTTTAACGTTTTATATTACTTTTTGCATACTTATGTATAAGCTAGAATCATGAAATTTGGTCCACATGTGGCAACTGATCGTGCCAATATGCGCACACAACTTGATGATCCTATCATTCTTATAAGAGTGTCAAACAATGAAATATACTTGTAAAAATCACCAAATTTACGAACAATTCAGAAATACGGCCAAATCTAACGTATAAGGGAGAGAGATACGACAAAACGTCATAGGACCAAAGTTGTAGATACTCCGAAATGAACGGAGATTGTGCCATCCGTTTTGTGATACGACTTGCCGTTTAGCCAACAAATAGCTCAAAAGGAATGTCTGCACAGTCATTAAAATTGCCTCCATATTTCGATATCTTTGAGGTAAAAAGTGAAAAATTTGAACATCTTGGAATTTTTCCGTCGGTTAGGGACCCAAAGCTATAATTTCTCCAAATTTAAATTTTCTACCTCGTCTGGCAGGTTGTGCCGCCATTTTGATTTGGGGGACGGGGGATAAAAATTAGGAAATTCCCGAAAATTTTTAAGGCCACGTAACCTATACGTTGTCGTTTTGGATAAATTATACGACTGCGTTCTTATGGTGAGACCAAAATTTGAGGCCTCCAAGCGTGCCCCCTTCAGGGAATTGTGAAAATTTTCGATTTTTCCAGGGATCCTGGGGTCATCAGCTTCTCCCGTACCAAGTTTCAAATTTCTGAGTTTTCTGGAAGTGCCTCATTAATTCGCGTCTTTTTTCATTTTTAAATATTTATATATACATCGTTCCAGACCGACTTGCTTTTATATATATAGATAATTTTATATACTAGATTAGGTAGATAATTTCAAATATTTGCGATGTGTATTCTCCCACGAAGGTAGTATATGGAGATGGGCAACCTTTCTTTTATAATAGTAACGGTTGTTCCTATTCCTGAAAAAAAAAATTGTTCCAAATAACAGTTCCAAAATAATCATCCTGTGTTTAGGAGGTGGGGGAGAATTAGAACATATGAACAACCTCGCATTCATGTATGCTAATTCCAAAAATGTTTCCAGATTGCGGGTTGCATGCTTTATTTCAATTGGATTCTCTTTAGGTTAGTTGATTCTAAACAAGGTAAACTGGTCCCTACTGTTATCAAGAGGGTACGAGGGGAAAGTAGGATCACAGGTATTCACAGCAAATAGTTAGCTAATGACGTTATTACTTTAAGAGATTTTGCTAGGCGAAGCTCAATCTGCGGACCAAAAAATTTGCATTGAGTGACGTAAGCCTAACATACAATTATCGTTACTCATCTAACAGTTTTTATACCAGTACATTTAAAATAATTTTAGCGTATATTCTAATGCCCTTAATTTACAAATTGCTGTAGACAGCACAACACAAACTGCCATCAACCGCGGAAAAATTAGTGGTAGTTGACGATGCATGTGGTTAAACGCAGTGAGAATGAAAAGGAACAAAGATTAATAACCAGTATCACGTCATGGATACTTACCCCGAATTCGCTCCTGTCGAATCGCTGACTAAGACGCTCGCATCGTATAACATTCATATTTCGCGGGTACCCTTCCCTGGTCGCTTTTGTCCACTGCTGTTCATTGCATCCAGTGACGGCTGTAGTTTCAAAGAACATCGAAACCAGTGTAGAGAACTAGTACTCACGTTCTCCTGAAGTATGAACAATCAGCCAACCAGCGGTGTTTGCGAGGTTATCTAACGCCTGGACCTTGCGTTGCCAGACGAATCCAGTTGGAGTGCGGGCGATACGGAACACTTATTTTAGAACAGGATGTAGCTAGACCTATTCCGCTGGAGTGCAGGTGCAGGCGATACGGAAACACTTATTTCAGAACGGGATGTTGCGGTGTTCTGTTCATTTCAGGAGCAGCTTCAAAATAACTGTTGTGTTATTTTATTACCAAGCTCTATTAGTAGGCTATAGTAAGCGAGATTGAATCGAGGTGCAGCAAAGCTAATGCAGTGAGGTCACACCTGCTATCAACAGTATTCTGCCAGAAAGAAGCCATCTCCCGGACGAAACTATCTTTACACCGGTCTGTTTTCAAACCAACTTTGCTGTACGGGAGTGAATGCTGGGTAGATTTAGTGTATCTTATTCATAAGTCATAAATAACAGATATGAAAGTAGCAGAAATGATCGGTGGTACACACAGGTAGGAACAACGACAGGAAGGTACTCGGAATGAGGAGATGAAGGTTATGTTAGGAATGAACTCTATGGATGAAACTGTACTCATAAACCGGCTTCGGTGGTGGGGGTCATGTGAGGTGAATGGAGGAGGACTTGGGAGATAAATTAATTCTGTCGCGGAGGATAAGAAGTTAAGGGAAACAAAGGAGACGGTGGTTAGACTGAGTTTCTAATGATTTAAGAGATATAATACTAAACGAGGCTAATTACAAATGTAGCATTATGTAGGTATTTAGTAAATTCACAGAGGCTTGCAGACTGAACGCTCAAATACATAATAGTCTATAATGAAGTATGCATGCATAGATAGTATGTAAAACAGTCTATGAACAGTGGGTAGATCATTGACATACTAGATAAATGTAGATATTTTGATACGCAGCCATTGAAGCTGAGAAGTCTCCAGAATACAAGCTACAACCGGAAAATATTTAGTAATGAAAATAAGATGCGATTGGACGATTAAAGCAGTAAATATTTATTTGCAAATGAAGCAACATCTAGTCATCACTCCAATAGTTTGGTAAACAGAAATGAATTTGAAATTTGAAGAGGGTAAGTTATATAAATGCGTGTGAACAAGACAGCCTGTTCTTAATACTGCATATTGTCGGTAGTCATTCGTATTAGTTGTGATATGCACTGTACTTAATATTCTGTCTTTTATCGAGTGTGAACTGTTGGACACCGGTTCTTAATATTTCGTCGATTGTAATGTGTGCTAAATATGTTTGGGCACCCTTCGTTACTAGATCAGCCGTTGTGTGTTACTAGGTCATGACTGACTATGGGTACTAGTTCGTTATCTCGACAAGCTAGTTGGAGATTACGAGTTCGACGTCGGAGCAGAGCAGAGCAGAGAACTAGGGCTTGGTAATCGTAGCAGGGGAGGTGAACGAAGGAAGACAGTAGTTTATTAGCACTTTGCGCTGAACGAGATCCACGGAAGGAAATCCATGAGACACAACTGCTAGTAACAGCTACCGGGTAAAACGGCAGTAAGTTTTAAATAAAATGATGAAATTATTTTCAAGTTTAAAACACGATTGTACTTATATACACATTCGTTTAGCCCCCTAAGGAGCACGTGAAATCATTAAATAGCACTGGTATTCTTCATCTTGTTCTTTTTAACTTCCCGTAACCACCTCATCCTTTCACTATGTGCCTGCCGTCTTTCTTTTGTCCATGAATTTTGAGTTTCAAGCTTTTCTCAGATGGATTCTTGGGTGAAAATTTATGGGTGTTTATCTTTTGTCTGTATGTATTCCTTGTGGTTGCCATTGGATCAACGTCGACTTCTGCGAGGTCCTTTTGTGTATCCACTAGCCAGCAAACTTTGGTTTGTCTGTTTCCATTGATAATAATAAAATATTTTCTTAGTCGTGAGTCATCCATTCGTGCAAAAATGTCCATAAAATTTCATACGCTGTTTGCGTGCGACTGATGTGAATCGCTCAGTTAATGCATAGAGTTCTTCCGAGCATTTTCGCATCCATATACACTCTTGAAACTTGGGCCCGAATATCTTCATCACTATCTGTCGTTCAATTTTCTCAATGTCCTTGATGTTAATGGTGAGTGATAATGTTTCAGTAGCGTAGAGTGCCTCAGAGAGGATAACAGTGTGGTAGTGTCAAAGTTTGGCTTTTGTGGATACTGATTTCTTATTGTAGAATTCCAGGCAATTAGGTGTGCTTTACGTGGTTTTTCTGCGCGAATTTTGTTGGCTGATTTTTCATTTTGCCTGAATTACCAATAATTTCACCCAAGTACTGGAATTTGACTTGTAAAATGTTGCCATATTTGGTCGCTAGTGATGTTAGGTGTGTGCTCTTGGAATCGATGTATTGCGTTTTATTCATAGAAGATGTGGAGACCAGTTTTGATTGCAATCTCGTGAAGCTTCTTGTTGGAGTGCCTGGCTTCTTCGGGAGTGCGGGTAATTATTGCTAGATCTAATGTTAATCCGTTTACTTTTCATTCCCATGTTTATTCCGGTTACTTCTTTCTCCCATGTTATAATGACCTTATCCAGTACTAGGATGAACAGAAGTGGGGACAATCCCTCACCTCGTCTAACGCCTGTATTTATTTCAAAGGGTGCAGAAATTTCACCCATGAACTTCACCTTAGAGGTTGTATCTGTTAAAGTTTGTTGGATTAATGTGATTGTTTTGTTATCAACACCGTATTTTCGAAGTATATTGAACAGGGTACCACGGTCTATTGAGTCGTATGCTTTTTTAAAATTGTTATTAGGCCTATTATTATTATTATTATTATTAATAATCAATCGTGTGAAATTAAGAACAGAAATAAATGTAACAAATTGTGACAAACGTTGCTGAAAAAAGAAATACATAACTTCCATCGCCTAGCGCGGCATTAATGCATTTCGCTACAGGAGTAAGTGAAACTACATTGATTCATGATATTCAGGAGTGACTTCTCTTTCTACGATGTTAAAATGAATTAACGTCCTCTCGCCACCGATTCCAATCGCATGTCAGTAAAATATCCTATCTGTTTAATAGTTTCATGAATTGTCTGATCGTAGATAACAATAAGTGATTGGAATGTCGCTATAGGAAGGAAGAACCCGTGTTACTGAAGCGTACAACATTACTAGTCGTCATGGTCAAGCCTAGTACATCATCAGATTCAGAGATGAGGGGATCAACGATCATAAATCAGTGCCATTCTCGGGAGCTTCACCGGACATCCTTGGTTCAGGCGCCATTAAACAGCGTTACACACACAACAGACCATTATCACACTGCACATTAATAACTGTCCAACTAGATGGGATTAGTACTATAGACCTCTCAGTCAGGCGAACTGCTATTAAATACGCGTTCTGTCTACTTCACCGGGATAGTAAATCTATAGCCTGAAGAAGAAACATTAACCCATTGTGAAAAGACGAAGTTTCTAGTTCGATAACATTCGTAGCCTTTGGAATAAAACTATACATTGTTGTTCTTCCTACTACAGTGGTGTGTTCGTGGGTGTCACTCACGTGTCTGGCCTTGTTTTACAACCAGATGCCCTTCCTGACGCAAACCTTATGTGGAGGAATATATACACTACTCTATGTTTCTCTTGGGGTTGTTAGTGTGGTGTGTTGTGTGAACATGAAGAGAAATGTGTTGGGACAGTTACAAGCGCTCAGCTATCCTGTCGACAAAATTTGCGAAGTTTCCAAGTATCCAATTTATTTCTCGCAGTTCAAAAGTTAATTGTATCGAATTAAACAATAGTACTTGAGCTGTGTTGTTTCAGTTAAACGGACAAGCTTTTAATGTACAGTTTTGCTTGTTAGCAACCCAAGTAGAGGAGCTACGGGTTCGAATCCTAGTCGGGTTGGTTCGGTCCAAAATAAAATCTATTGTGTTGAAGGTTCCTGGTTATGTTGAGCTTCAGGCTAAGAGAGTTTCAAGTTCGATATCCGTTCTTTTGTTCAAGGGAGTCCTAGACTATCTGTGTAGGTTAGATATTTTGGCTAATGTTACATTTGTTGAAGGGCGTCCCAGACTCGATCTCTGTTTTGGGTAAAATATTAACAATGTTATTGAATATATGTCCTATTAACTGCTTTTTACATACACCGAAGTCCCGGAATTTAGTCCCGCAGTCGTTCTTCTGTTGTTCAAGGAATTCCCATACACGATCACTGTTTGGGTCAACTATTAATGATATTAGCTTTACGTCCTACTAAATACGTTGTAGAATCGCCGAAGTGCTGAAATTTAGTCCTGCAGTAGTTCGTTTTAGTTCAAGGGAGTCCCAAACTCGTTCTCCGTTTTAGGGCAAAGTCTACGTTCCAGATACTAAAAATATGAATAAAGTACATGTATTAAGCCTTATACCATGTCACTAGTCCCATGTGCAGCCGCCATCTTGTTCTTAGTTCAGCTCTGAGCCCCCGAAGCCACCTTCCGACAATACGCCCCTATGAATAAAGCATACGTATTAAGCCTTATAGCCACCATCTTGTTAAAAGTTCAGCTCCAAGCTCCCTTAAGTCGGTTTCCAATGTTACGTCCCAATGAATAAAGCATATGCATTAAGTCCTAGAGCCGCCATATTGTTCCAAGTTCAGCTCCAACCTCCCTTTTCAATAAAGCATATGTATGAAGTCTTATAGCCGCCATTTTATTCCAAGTTAAGCTCCAAGCTCCCTCAAGTCTATTTCCAATGTTACGCCCCTATGAATGAAGCATACGTATTAAGCCTTATAAATGCCATAATTTTCCAAGTTCAGCTCCAAGTCCTGGAAGGTTGAGTTAGTTTAATGCGTGGTCAGCGTAACGCTAGACCTGCAGTTAGCCCGGGTATCGAACTTGAAGTCTGCTAGGTTAAGCTTCCACTCTGATGCGGTTAGCCCGTGTGTTGAACTTTGAATCTCTTGCGTTGAATCTCTTAGGCTTCGAACTAGGTCTGTACGGTAAACGCCTTTAATCCTGGAGTCGAACCCGGGATCTGTGAGGTTAAGTCTAGACAAGTTATGCCTGTTAGGTTAAGCTTACCCTCTTAACCATAATTACGTTGGCTTCTAGGGTAAGCTTGCACTTTTTGGCATCGAGCTTGGGTCTGTAATGTTAAGGCCCTTAAGCCTAGGGTCGAACCCGAAGCCTGTAAGGTTAAGTCTGGACACGTAGCCAGCGTAAAGTCATGTAAGGTTAAGAGCACCCTCTTAGCCAAATAAGGTTAAGGGCACGCTCTTAGCCAGCGGCCCATCCGCGCTGTGACGTCACTCACCGGATCAGGCCCCGGCCAGGGGTCACCGGATTCCGGATGCCGCAGAACTCTCAAAACATTACTAATGATATTCGCACCTGAACGTATGGCAGTGCGACTGTCCAGTCCCGTCGTGAAGCGTGAACTCCAGCATCTAATTTCAAAGGTGGATCCATTCTAAATAGAGATGCCACGTGTAAATTATTAATCACCTGGTGCCTCATTCTTCCAGTTTTGCACACGGCACATATTTCATCTACCACGTCTTCCGCTACTGTTCCAACATTTTAGTGTTTTAGTGGGGTCGCACAAGTGAGCTTCACAGATTGGTGGCTGGATGTCCATCCTGACGCCAACCCTATGTGTAGGGATATGTTCAACTTTTACGTCCTTCTGTCGTGGTTTGTATTAGGGTGTGTTGGGTACAAATGAAGAATTCTATATTCATACAAACAGCGTATTATCCGAGCCAGATGAATTAACTACACACAGCTCAAATCCCCGCTCAGATGCCCTTCTCTTGAATCACAGGGGTACGTATACAGGGATATGTTCAGGAGGGCTGTAGCGAGGTACATTCCGGGAAATGGGGTGAATTAGGGATCGCTGACGAGTCTACAAGGACGACAAAGTTGTTAGTGTAGAGGTATTGTAAGGAAAAGAACAGAATTAAATACTTCAATAGATACGTATTTACCAGATATTGTTAAAGGAGTTGTATCATTGCTTAGAAGTGACAATACGGGTGCGGAAAATTTCTTACGGAACTGAAGTGTTTATTGTAGAAGGATGATAGGAACTGAAAGGAGGGAGAGTATTCATACTGGTGAGTACGCAACGGAAAAGTTACGGACGAGAAACCTGGCATTCTAAGTCTCATCTCTAAAGATACTGTAATATGGAACTTGAAGGTTTTGAGGTGTACAGATCTGGAAGGGGTGATATAATCAGTTATGCAGGGAACGACACAAGAAAGGAACTGACTGTAGCGGGTGATATTTTTTTTTGCTATTTGTTTTACGTCGCACCGACACAGACATGTCTTATGGCGACGATGGGATAGGCCGTGGCCTGAATTAAGGTACAGCCCCAGCATTTTCCTGGTGTGAAAATGGGAAACCACGGAAAACCATTTTCAGGGCTGCCGACAGTGGGGTTCGAACCCACAATCTCCCGATTACTGGATACTGGCCGCACGTAAGCGACTGCAGCTATCGAGCTCGGTGCGGGTGATCTCAGTTTACCACATATTAATTGGGGAGTTATAACGTGGAGGATAGAAACCATGGCCAACAAGCGGGAACTAAGTTAATCTGTGAAGGACAGCTTAATCAGAATGTGATGGAACCAGCCAGAGTTTTAGTGAAACATGAAAGGGTATGCATAAGTACTTAAAGGAAGAAAACAGTTTCCAGAAAGGGCAATCCTTGAATCATTAATGAAGAAGATGAGTCTATATCTGAAGATTTACAGCAGGAAGAAATACAGTGGAACCTCGGACTGCGAGTAACTTGGTCTACGAGTGTTTTGCAAGACGAGCAAATATTTTAAATAAATTGTGACTTGATAAGCGAGTGAGGATTCGCAATACGAGCGTCACGTGTACGTACGTTTCCACCTCCCCTGTGCCTTTGTTTTCCCCTCCACCTGCCACTCTCTTTCTTGGGAAAATGTGTGTAATCATTTCCAGCGCTGGACTTCAGTTAGCGTGCCTCGCTCGCATAGTCAACACCGTACGAGTGTACATGTTTTGTTTCTGTCATCTGTGATATAACTGTTCTGCAACGATGGGCCCTGTGAACGAAAAGAAGGCTAAAAAGGAATTCGGTCGGAAGAAGGAGATATTACAGTGGATGAATCTGATCAATGACAATGGAATGTCACATTTTCGTGAAATCCTCAAAAAGAGGCAAAAGCAACAGTCATTGGACAGGTTCCTCGTTAAAATTGCACGAAAAGAAAACACTTCCAATGAGCCAACCAATAGCAGTGATTCCGTTAGTGAAATTCGTGCTACACAGTAACTCTTCTCTTGTCATCTCTCGTCTCCCTCACACCAACAATGATTCTATTGTAAGGTGAAGTGCAGTTTGATTGTTTTACGTTATATTTTATTTTAGAAATGTTATGCGAATAAATGTTTTTGTGTTGTGGACGAATCATCGGAGTTTCAATAGTTTCTTATGGGAACATTTGCTTTGATATACGAGCGATTTGGATTACGAACATGTTGCCGGAACGAATTATGCTCGCAATCCAAGGTTCCACTGTATACGCATTTCATAAAAACCAACACCTTGAAAGACTAGAGACTGGCTTCCCGCAGCTCACTCCTGTCTACGCGATGCTTAAATGAACAAACTTTGACACCCCAGAACAGGTGCTAAATATACGATTGGGCATGTAGATATGGCTGAATAAAGTATTCTTGTTGGAGTCCTTGTACCAAATCTCAATCAAATCGAAGACTTACAGTTGGAAGACTTTCCTTGCATGTGCTGTTTGTGTGCTGACGACGAATACGAAACAGTGCATTTAAGCGACGAGGTACAGTGAACGAAGACAGCCGCGAGTGTACGGACTGTGTATCACGTTCAGATTGTGGGACTGTTGGCTCGCGCGCAAATTGTGAACTGTGCGGCCGTGATTGTTGCACGAAGATTTTAATCGTAAACTGCCCCACGGTCCAAATGACAGCTGCAGAAGTGTGTGTAGTGTAATTGTTTTAGTTTTTACATGTCAGAGTGGATAACTAGTGTAACAACTGTAAGAAGGGAGGGAGACAGCGAACCTGTGTAATTGTGTGCCTGCAACTAGTATTGGTTAATAAATCTTAAGAGTAAACGCTACCAGCTGTGTGTTCATTTACCATCCCGCCTTCAGGTCACAATTAGTGTCAGAATGGGGATCGGCTAGTACAGTATTTGGGATCTTATAAACATCCCCAGTGAAGCGGAAAATGGATACTGAACAGTACTGGGTTCTTCTCAATAAGTTAGGTGAACTTACAGCCAATCAGAACCTAGGCTTTAGTGAACTTAAGAGTGAAATCAGATCTATCCAGGGCCAACTTCAAACTGAACTCACATCTAATCAGGATCAACTAATTAAATGCTCCGACGAAATTAAATGTAAATTAAAATTGAGTCAAGAAGGAATTGTGTGCAAACCAAAATCGGAATTAAGTGACGTGAACGATGGTCAGCAAGTCAGAACAAGAACTGCGCTCTCTTGAAACGATGTTGAAGGGAGACTTCATGCAGGACGTTAACGAGCTGGTTGAAAAGCAGTTTAAAGCAATGCCCCAGGTTGTGGAATCCGGAGTTCGAGACCTGAGAGAGGAAGCGAGTCCACTTCGTGGAAAAATGATGACTATGGACACTCATACCAAGCCCACCTGCTTCGATGGCGGCCCCACGCTGCGACGCGACTACATCCTAGAGGACTTCCGGACCCAGTTCGAGACAGTCTGCGTACACAGCGGTTGGACGTCGGAGGAGAAAGCTGTACACCTGATCGCCGGGTTGCATGGTTAAGTAGCTGATGTTCTACACACCCACCAACCGGGTACGACCTATGAGGAAATTGTAGGTCTCGATGGGCGTTACGGTGACCACCAGCTGGCAACCGTCTACGAGACCAGCTAAAGAAGAGGACCTAGCGCCTCAACGAGACACTACAGATTTCGCCAGCGTGGTCGAGCAGCTACTGTAGTCCACAAGGCTCTCGACGGGCTGCCTCAGGGTCACATCCATGGCGAGGCAGCCTATACTTTCATTGATGTGCTCCGCGACGGTGAGATCCATCAAAGGCTGATACTTAGCGAGAAGCATAACCTCAGGGACCCGCACTATAGCCCTGAGGATGAAGGAAGTGAAGGGAACCGCGGCATCGTCACGGAGGACAAGGGCCGTGAAGAGCGAGAACGCACCGGAGGCTCACCCAGTAACAGAAGAGTGTTGAACGCCACCGCCGTGACGGGGAAGTCCCCGCAAGATCTCCTGCGAGCGCGGATATATGCGGAGGAAATAAATAAATAAATAAATAAATAAATAAATAAATAAATAAATTAGTCCTAGTGGCAGTAGTCTAGGAGATGTATGACGTATTCTTGGTAGAGTTTCTTCCAAGTGGGAATACTCTGAACGCCGAAACCTACGCTATAGCACTGGCGAAGTTGTTTCTCACTCTTGAAGAAAATGCTCACCCCTCCTCCTCACATTGCGATTCCTGTTCGTGCAAAAATTGAGATGTATGGGTGAAAGGTTCTCGATCATCCTCCATGAAGTTCAGATCTTGCACCGCGGACAACTGAAGAATTCTTTAGGAGGTTATAACTCGGTTCGGAAGGAGTGAAATTGGTCGTGGTCTGGTGGCTAAACTACTGGGGAGCCGGGTTCTATTACAGAGGGAAGAATTTCTTGAGATACCTTGTTCGTATGTTGAAAAGTAAGTAGAAAAATTATATTATTTTTGTACAATGTGCCTTACGTCGCACAGACAAAAATAGGTCTTATGGCGACGACGGGACAGGAAAGAACTAGGAGTGGGAAGGAATCGGCCGTGGCCTGAATACAAACAACGGAAGACCATCTTCAGGGCTGTCGACAATGGGGTTCGAACACAATCTCCCGAATGCAAGCTGCACAGCTTGGTGATCCAAACCGCGCAGCGGCTCGCTCGGTAAATTTCTAGTTTCATTGTGCATATTTTTTGCTTTTCGATGTCATTAAGTATTTCGTATGCCCTTGCTGGCGAGATGTAGTGTTTACAGTGCACTATGTCTTCTGGTATGGGCTATATCAAATTTGTTACTTTCATTGACCTGTCTCAGTCTCATCCTTGACTTTGACAATATGAAAGTGACTGAGGTATGAGTGATGCTAGTAACACCATTCCTTATGCAGCCAGTCACTGTTATGAATGGTGTGAAAATATCGCTCATAGGGTCGGTTGGTGCATGCATTTCAGTGGGCTTGGTAGACATATGCAATAGCAACGGCTGGCTCGGTGAGGAAAGCAACGGGAAACTACCTCACTCCTCATTTCCCTAGTACGCCTCTTCAGTGACGCCTAGGCTATTTATGACAGCTGTTGGCGGAGCTGCAGAGGATCAAACCAGCCTTCGGGCTGACTACCCAACATACATACAAGTATTTCGTAAAAATGTTGCACGTTTCTTTCTTATCAACTTTTGTATTCCACCAAGCACACTGCATTGTTCAGCTTTCACAGGTCTTGTGCATGATCAGCTAATGATTCTGAAATTAGATCAAGACGCTTTCTTCCTCTTGTCTTCATTTTTCCATTGGAACTATCTGTCTGCCAAAGAGAAGGGTAATCCTTGTAGATGCATTCTATGTACTTGTGTCTTTGCCCAGTTAGTTAATATGCTGCCTAAGTACATTTTCCGACACAAAGACTAAGCATTCCTTTGTACTGAAGAATCAGCGTGAAACTTCGTATGCGTCTACTTCGCCCTGTGCTGTAATCTTTCATGATAAAATTTGTCTTACTCTTTATATTTACGCAATCCTCACATTGGCAATAAACTTGCGTAGTTTGTATATGTAAGGTAAGTGACAAGCAGCGTTTAGAGTTATTTGTAGAAAAATTATAAAATCGTTCTAATAGCAGAGAAGTGTACCACTCATCGACAAACAATAGATAAATCTTCGTGCTTTAAACAGGCAAGAAACTTGTATTATTTTTTTTTTGCTAGGGGCTTTACGTCGCACCGACACAGACAGGTCTTATGGCGACGATGGGATAGGAAAGGCCTAGGAGTTGGAAGGAAGCGGCCGTGGCCTTAATTAAGGTACAGCCCCAGCATTTGCCTGGTGTGAAAATGGGAAACCACGGAAAACCATCTTCAGGGCTGCCGATAGTGGGGCTCGAACCTACTATCTCCCGGATGCAAGCTCACAGCCGCGCGCCTCTACGCGCACGGCCAACTTGTATTATTACATGCCCCTGTCTTTTATTCCTGCATGTACTCGCGGAATTTCATATTTTCAACTGATCATTATTTACGTCAGGAAGTTACCTCCTGTGAGCGAGTAAGCAAGCTTGATACTTTATGTGGGTGTTGATATCATCATCATCATCATCATCATCATCATCATCATCATCATCATCATCATCATCATCACTACTACTAGACCTCCAAATTTTACTGGAAACCGAACCACGGAGACAATTTCTCTTTAAAAATCTCACGAACGATTCTAAAACTTTGGCCAACTTTGTGAGGCTACTGCGCCCCTCCACCTTTTGCAGTTCGCTTTCATACGATAAATCGATAGAGTAAACATAACACTGTTTTCGAAAGATGAGATGTGCAGCTGAAAACAACTGAATATAACCCTGGCCTGAGGGCTTGTTGCTACGGTAACGGCGAGCAGATTGCCAACATTAGTAACACTGCGTTCCCACTTGGCCGCGCGTTCAATTGCTTCCTTGTCACAGCGAAGTGTTTTAATAATATGCTTCGTTCTCTGTTTTCGTTATTTCCTTCTTATTTCTTTCCTTACTATTGGTGTTTGATTACATTTATTTACGATATAAGTTTTTTATAATTTTCTTATCAAAGGGAGAAAATAATCGTTTCATCTGACTGTCTATACAGCTAACTATAAGGGTCCAGAATAGCAAGAAAATTATTAAAAGTTTATTAAAATAATATACCGCCAGATCAGTTGTAAATAAGTGAACCATTCTCTACTACTAAAAATACAATGATGCAAAAATTTTGCGGAGTCCCTTATCATACACACGCCGATATCGCACAAGAAGATCGCAGAGAATCTCAGTTTTGACAGGATGCCAATGAACATTTTGATAAGCCGCCTCTTGCACCGAATAGTAATCCATGTCTCTTCCATAGTGATGGAGGGATACTGTAACGATCGCTTAGGTATGGAAGAGTCCCCGTGGCTCAGGCGGCAGCGCGCCGGCCTCTCATCACTGGGTTCTGTAGTTCAAATCCCGGTCACTCCATTTGAGATTTGTGATGGACAAAGCGGAGGCAGGACAGGTTTTTCTCCGGGTACTCTGGTTTTCCCTGTCATATTTCATTCTAGCAACACACTCCAAAATCATTTTATTTCATCTGTCATTCATTAATCATTGCCCCAGAGGAGTGCGACAGGCTTCGGCAGCCGGCACAGTTCCTATCCTCGCCGCTAGAACGGGGCTTCATTCATTCCATTCCTGACCCGGTCGAATGACTGGAAACAGGCTGTGGGTTTTCGTTTCATTTTTCGTTACTTTGGTATGGACGATATGGCTCATCTATATCTCAATTGGAGTCTTCAAACCGGACAGATCCACAGAATGACACGTAGTGAACCTCTTCAAAAACTTACCACTTTCTGGAAAGCAGTGAGGACGCTAGTGCTGCTCGTGCGCGATGATGTCTGCTATTCCTCTGAAGTACACCTATGGAGCAGAATCGCAGTACGCAACCAATTAACACTGCATTCCCACTTGGTGATTGTGTGTTCAATTGCTTGCTTGTCAAGGCGAAGTTTTCTAATAATATGCAGTCACCATGTCATTTGAAATTTAAATAGCCGCGATTTAAACCTCCAGATAATATGTTGGTATATTCACGAATCTTGTTTCTATTTTAATGCTGC
This sequence comes from Anabrus simplex, assembly GCF_040414725.1. NCBI lineage: Eukaryota > Metazoa > Arthropoda > Insecta > Orthoptera > Tettigoniidae > Anabrus > Anabrus simplex. The sequence continues at coordinate 1,027,807,636 of NC_090265.1, read as the reverse complement.
TTCTCATAAAAGTATTCTAGTAACTACCGTGATTTATAAATAAGGGTTTCTTTGTTTATCCTCGTAATACTTATGTTAGAAGCAAAGAAAATAACAAGCTAAATCATTCTGCATTTCACGTATACCAGTGATGTTTATAAAGTCAAATATACGTTTACAACGAAGTTTTAGCTTGTAAGATGAATGGAGTATTGATTATGGATCACCCATGTTAACAACATCCTTCTATAGTTCCCTGCTTGGACTCTTTAATAGCTAAATTTCAGTAAAGTTTGTTATCAACTATAAATCTAGCATACCCTCTCTTCACCTCACTTTCGCAGTACATTTGGGGCTACTCCAGTTGCGCGAATAATAAATGTTGACCCTTTTGCAATATATGAACTGCACGCAAGCATCTCCAAACCAATGGATGCCACGAACACGTTACATGCTACTTTTCTGTTTTGTTTAAAAACATGGAAACAATCATAATGCAATACTGCACATAAAAGGAGCTCCCTATCACACCAAACATTCATAGCTATAATATATTCAAATTCAGATCGTTTTTAAATTCATGCATGTAGAAATGACGGAAACATGTTTAACAGTAGTTTCTTGAAAATGATATTTTTCACGAAACTGCTAGTCCTAACCCTAGAAGCTCTAAGTACACTTTTAAATATAAATCTTAACTAGGAGTAAGTATGAAAGAGAAATTTCATCAGTTTTATTTTTCATGGTCGAGGTACTGGCCTTCTGACCCCAACTAGACAGGTTCGATCCTGGCTCAGTCCGGTGGTATTTGAAGGCACTCAAATTCGTCAGCCTCATGTGGGTAGATTTACCGGCACGAAAAGAACTCCTGCGGGACTAAGTTCCGGCACATCGGCGTCTCCAAAAACCGTAAAAGTAGTTAGTTGGATGTAAAAAACAATATCATTAATTATTTGTTTTATTTTGAAGTGTGCAAATAGTGAGCACGTTTTGTCAAATTTACGCTCAACTCGTAATGAGTTACCTTAAATGTTTTCGGGCAACTCAGATTTTGATTACAACGCGCAACTCTAAATATTAGTTTTTCTCAAGTTCTGAGTGGTTACTGGGTACCTATCAATACAAATTTGTTGTCTTTTCGCTTAAAAATATCTTTTTCACTTCCACTTCCTAACGTTTTTAGATTTTGGCAAGTTGAAAAGTTTCTTCGCCTACAATTTAGGATGGATTTAAAATGACTGAGTTTTCCAAATAATGTTGGAAAACAATGACTCGTAGAGCCAAGATTTATATGCAAAGTGGATAGATTTTAATATCATACAATCAAGCATATGCGAAAGTGTTTCTAGTTGCAGTTAATTAGCTTCTATGTGGGCAGATATCCACAGATTATTCCATTTATGAGGACTTTTCTCACATCATTCATGAACAAGGGACATAGTCGTAATCAATCCTGTGTACGTACAGGTAGAATATTTAATCTGCATTACTTAAATATCTCTACTTGGTTTTTGAGTAATTGATACTGAACTTTAAGTTGACACTCACTATGACTTACGAGACCGAGCTCGATAGCTGCAGTCGCTTAAGTGCGGCCAGTATCCAGTATTCGGGAGATAGTAGGTTCGAACCCCACTGTCGGCAGCCCTGAAAATGGTTTTCCGTGGTTTCCCATTTTCACACCAGGCAAATGCTGGGGCTGTACCTTAATTATGGCCACGGCCGCTTCCTTCCCACTCCTAGCCCTTTCCTGTCCCATCGTCGCAATAAGACCTATCTGTGTCGGTGCGACGAAAAAACAACTAGCAAAAAAAAAAAAAAGACTCACGAGTGTGTTTGCGTCTGTAAACGATACAACGATGATCTCCAAGTCCTCTGCAGACCTGAAAGACATGCACGCTATTTTCTTTTTAATAATAAGAACGTTTCGCATTGTGCGACTGGATTTCATCATAGTTTAAATAATTAAAATTTTGCTCTGTAAGCTGTAAAATAACAGTTTTAACAGTCTACATAATATGCGGTTTTCAAAATATGCATTTAATAGAAAGTTATTCTCATTTTTTGTGCAGCGAACGACATATACAGCCATGTAATCTAACATATCAATAATTATAAATGCAATTTCTAGCATCACCATAATGACTTTTCTGCTAACAAAACTCGAAAGATGGGAACAAGCGGAAGTGGGATTGTGATATGTCGGACTAATATCGACCAACTTCATGTGAGTGACCAAGAGCATATGAGGCACACGGGGCTTGACATTTTCTTTGTGGAAGATAAGACGATTCCATTTAACTAGCTCTGGTTTCCTTCGTCGAATTATTCGGTGCTATTTCTCCAACTGTTTAAATTCCTCATTCGAATCATTCGCTATTGTTTTGGGAGTGTTCCATCGCAAGGGATGCTTTCGGAATCGCACTAGTCAGTCAGCGTGAAATTCCTATGAATATTCCGTTCTGTAAATTGCGTCGATGGTTGGAATCCATTCATTACTTATTCAGCACTCGTTTCCAAAGCTGTTCAGTTTAATAGTATCGTACTTTAAAAGTATATTGCAGGATAAATATTGGCCATAAACGTATGTGTATCTAAGCCTGAATACATTTTATGAATAATACAACTGGCAATTTTAGAGTCCCTGCACACTGTCGAGTCATTGCCGGTAATTTTGAGTTCGACGTTTCAGATCAATGAAGGTATTCCAGAGTAACTTACGTCCTCTGAGCCTAAATATCTAGCTCTGAATTCAGTAATCCATAGTTGATTCACTTGCAACTTTATCTCTACACATATTTCAAATCTACCGTTACATGTCTTAAAACAATTCTCAGCTTTTATGAAATAAATGTGTCCCTTGTCGAAACTAAGTTTTGTTAAACTTCGTATTCAATGCATGAGAGGAACATTCACTTTACCAATAGAAGCAGTCTTTTTTCTAGTAGATTAACATCGCCCCAATTCTAACAGATATTTCATGACGAGAGGATAGGTAAACTTACCATGGAGCAGACATCGGATCTGACCATAACCCTGTAGTGGTATTCATGCAGCTGTGCTTCAAGGCAATTCTAATGACCACGAGACCTGAGAGTATAGACGTCAGCAAGATCGAGAACGAAGCGATTTGGAAGAGGATTCAACATGAGCTGCCAGAAGATTTCGATAAAATGAAGCTGATGGAGAGATAGAAGTCTTGTGGACAGAAGTGAGGAAGATTCTGATAGATGCAGGGAAAGATGGTGGTTGAGGTGATTATTATTTTAAGAGGAAGTACAACTGGACAACCATCCTCTATTAACACTAATCAGAAGGAAAAATTAGGAGAGGTCCGACACTTCAAAAATGAAGGTATCGGCCAGAGATAGGCAAGGCCCACCAAAGGCGTGAAAATGAAAAACTCCCTGAGCCTAATACCGTCGGGGTCGGAAAATAATAATTGACCAAGGGAGGTCTGATAAGATAGATGAAAGTGAGGAGCCTGACGCAAAGAAGTGGTAGCAACGCTAAGACTCAGTTAAAGTAGCCCCGCAGTCGTCATCCCACACTCCCGAGTCAGGAGACCCTGGGGCCCTTTTAGTCGCTTCTTACGACAGGCAGGTGATACCGTGGGTGCTATTCTACCACCCCTACCCACAGGGGGTAGATGCAGGGAAACAACTCATTCCTTGAGAAAAAAGATCAAGAAGCAACCGTGGATGACCGAGATACTGGAACTCATGGATGAGCGGTGGAAATGAAAAAAAAACAGAGCTGCATAAATACAACCAACTACCCAAAGCAATTAAGAGGAAGATTGTGGCCTCCAAAGAAAAGTGGATGGCAAAAATATGTCAAGAAGTAGAACTCCTGCAGCAAAAGAATGACACTTCCAATCTGCATAAAATGATAAAGGATTGCCTCGATTTAAATCTGAAGAGAAGCCATCATATTCTGGTGGAGAAGATCAACCGCACTGTGACCGACATCATTGACAAACTCAGGATCTGGAAGGTCATATATAGAATATACTATTAAGCGATGATAGACTTGAAGAACATGGTGCGATCGAGGCAAACACAGGTCTCGCCATTTTGAAGGATGAGTTGTGCATGCTATCTGCCAAGTGAATAATGACAAGGCTCCTAGGCCTGATGAAGTGCATGCATAGCTCCTCAAACTTCTGGACGATAGAGGCATTAGTAGCCTACTCTGATGGAGCTCTGCAACAAAATCTACTCGACTGAAATAAGCACAGAAGATTACCTTAGGTCCACTTTAATCAATCTTCAAAAAAATATAAATGCCAGACGATGAGGAGAGCACAGAACCGTCAATCTAATGAGCCATATCCTGAAGATATTATAGAAGATTATTCACGGCAAGATCCGTGGTAAGTGCAAGGAAGCGATAACTGAAACAATTCGGATTCAGAAATGGTCTCTTGACTAGAGATATTTTCTGTGTACACGTTGCTTAGGGATCAACAAGGACGTCTATGCATGTTTCATGGTCTATGAAAAGGCATTCGACGAAATCCAGCACGGGAAGATGATGGCAACTCTGCAGAACATCGGACTTGCGGATCATTGCCAACTTGTACTGGGGTCAGTTGGCACAGGCCAGATCAAAATGAAGCTTCCGCCGAAGTCTCAGTCTGACCCATGGCTATCATAATATGGAAGCTGCTAGGGCAGGGCCTCTCAAACGCCCAAAATCTCACGCGTGCAGAGCGAGGCGCAAGAGCTCCGTGCACTGTGCATCGGTGTCGCTCGGTGCCGCTCGGATCAACGCTTCGTCTCTTGGCTACTCGGCTAAGCTCGGCTGTGCTCGGCTATACTCGGCTCAACTCAGCCCGGATTTGGAGCGCTACGGCGCAAGTGGGGCAGAGGGAGACAGGCGGAGCGAGCGAGAGAGGCGTGAGGAAAGAGAGAGTAAGCGCTATTGCTCCATATCGAGGAGTGGGGGGTCTGCACTCTGGTCAACCAAGCCAAGTCGTCTTTTGCACCGTGCACAGTGCATGCACCACGCGCATGCACCCTGAGAGGCCCTGTGCTAGGGTATGGGTAGTGCTGAGTAAAGACGTTCAGAGCACGACCAGTGCGTCTGAGTGTCATAAATTGTGCTGCAATAGCACTTTCGCGCCCAGTGAGGAAAGTAACTACCTCACTCCTTATCTTGCCTAGTACGCCTCATTTTTGTGGCTCCATTGCTTGTTGCTGCGGTTTTACCGTAACCGCATAAACATTGCCAGTGCTATCTGAGGATCCAACCAGCCTCTCGGCTGATGACCTAAGAGATAGACAGACTGGGGTCAGAAAGCAGCAGTCAAGTTTGAGGAAAACCTGTCAGAAGATATATTTATCCTCCGCGGCGTTCGACAAGGCTGTGTATTTTCACCTCTACTCTTCAGCATTTACTCGGAGGCTATCTTTGCAGGAGCTCTGGAAGAAACAACTGTCACAGGCATGAGTATCAACGGGGAGCGTCTGAACAATCTCTGTTACGCGGACGACACAGTATTGCTAGCAGACGCCGCAGAGGACCTTCAGATATTAGACAAAGTGAACGTGGCTTGCAGCAACAGAGGGTGGTAATAATAATAATAATAATAATTATGCCTTTGCTGGCGGGACCTAGTGTTTACAGTGCACTATGTCTTCTGGTATGCGCTAGAGCAATCTTGTTACTTTCATTGATCTGTCTCAGCTTTAACCTTAGCTTTGACAAAATGAAAGTGACTGAGGTATGAGTGATGCTAGTAATGCCATTCCTTCTGCAGCCAGTCCCTGCTATGAATGGTGTGAAAATATTGCTCATAGGGTCGGTTGGTGCATGCATTTCAGTGGGCTTGGCAGACTGATATGTAATAGCAACTTCTGGCTCGGTGAGGAAAGCAACGGGAAACTACCTCCCCCTCATTTCCCTAGTACGCCTCTTCAGTGATGCCTAGGCCATCTATGACAGCTGATGGCGGAGCTGTTGAGGATCCAACCAGCCTTCGGGCTGAGGACTAAACATACATACACAATAATAATAATAATAATAATAATAATAATAATAACAATAACAATAATAACAATAACAATAATAATAATATCTTTACGTCTCACTAACTATGTTTTCGGTTTTCGGAGACGCCGAGGAGCCGGAATTTAGTCCCGCATGAGTTCTTTTACGTGCCAGTAAATCTACTGACACGAGGCTGACGTATTTGAGAAACTTCAAATACCACCGGACTGAGTCAGGATCGAACCTGTCGAGTTAGGGTCAGAAGGCCAGCGTCTCAACCGTCTGAGGGTTAAAAAAAACATGAAGAAAACCCAGTTCATGGTCATCAGTAAACAGAAAGGCGCATCAACGCACAACTCACTCTCGGCAGTGAGACCATTGCTGAGTACTAAGGATGTTACCTCAAAGAGGAGGACTGCAGCCAAGAAATTCGGGTTCGTATTGAACGTGCGAGAAGTACCTTCATGTAGGTGAGGAAATTGCTCACCAACCGCAACCTAAAACAGAACCTAAGGCTCCATTTGGTCCAAGATCTTCCCTGCGTTACCGTATGGAATGGAAGGATTGGCACTTACTCCGGCTCTCGCGAAAAGACTGGAGGTACTCGAAGTGTTGGTGTGCAGACGGATGCTTTGCATTTAGTGGATGGACAGAATCCGGAATTCCGGGTCCGGGAGAAAAGCTACCGCGGCCTTAATTAAGGTGACTGTCGGATGTGAAGGTGAAAAACCACGCAAGGAAAATATTCAGGGCTGCAGATAGTGGGGTTCGAACTCACCATTTTCCGAAATCAAGTTAACAACTACACAGCCCGAATCACTCTGCCAACTTACTCGATAAATGTCAAAAGTGAATACTACTTGTCGTTCATTTAAGCATTATTACTGCATACTGTACTTTCAAACGTGTACCCGTTAAAAAAGTGCTCAAAATTTTCTACACTACTTATTTAAGTTAATTAACAATTAGGTAGCGCAGCTGATGCAGGAATAAAGTATTCAGTCATGCTGAATGGCACTGTCTGGAACGTCAGACATGCCAGTTCAGTAACCATAGAAACGCTTCCATTGAGTAGCACCTCGGTGTATAGGACGTCGTGTAATAAGTAAAATCACTAAAAGTCGTAAGAGAGTCCCTTGATTTCAATTAAATGCGGGGAGGAATAAATCCTGAGCAGCGACGGCGACAGATTTTAATGTCCAACTTACAATTATTTTTATCATGTTGCAACAGGATGGGAAAAAGAAAAAATTACGATGCGTTAATTAAAGGATTATACACATGGAAGTTATCGGTTCCCGGTGCTAAATAGTCTGACTTGAGAATTATTTGTAAAAATGAAGCATTAGACAAACAAGAAGAAAAGAGAAGCAGTGTAATTAGGGATTTCTGTGAAACGGTAAAGAATCAGTAGTCATATTCTATATCGTTTCACAAAAATGTCTGATTTCACTGCTCTCCGCTTCTTCCTCACGATTATTCAACTTCCTTTGAACTATTACTCTCCGATATGAACAACAGCCTCCCACTCCAACAATAACCAGTTAGATAAGAATAATTTTCTTCTTTGCGACCATTGTAAGGAACAAAAACACCAAGTTTAGAGATTAGCTAGCATACGCAGCAGATAATAAGGACGATAAATTCGCACTACTGCACATTAGATGCCACGCAGCTCACCTGAGTTTTTTTCTGTGGGATTTTAAATGGATATTTTCGCTCGGAGTATCTTGTTTCGCTGTTCTCTCAGTGTTCCTCCTACTCAGAGTGAAAGACCTTTCTCTACATTCCTCACACTCACCACACAATAATCCAACGGTACTTTTTAATCTCTCTCCCAAATCTCTTCAGCAATATTAACAAGTGACACGAGCCTGATATATCAAGTTATGGTATACTCCAGAGAAGTGTAAATAATGCCCTATGTTAACGTAGCGTGGTTTGTCCCTATCTTTACCTATGACGACTTGGCTGTGAAAATGGACGTTATCGAAGTTTTCGATTTGGACACTTATTTATATTTTATTAAGAAGGATGAAAGACACATTTTCCATCGTCGCCTTAATTACGTAGTATTAAAGTTTTTCAGTCCGTCGTAAACATTAATTATAATACAAATTACACTATAAATACGTTTCATCAAAATCATAAACTGCATTAACTCTCTAATACACAAAATACATTATAACATGAAGAAGCAACATTCCTGTCCCCTCTCCAATGGACAGAATCATGGCCCACAACACTTCCCTACTTCCTCCCCCACAACTCCTCTTCACGGTACTGAGTTCATTGCCCACAGAATTTTCCACTCATCCCTCTGTTTAGCTACCGGGGCTGGGCAAGGCGACTGACCACAGTCCGGACATAGTTGCTGAAGATGACGGATTATTGATTAGCAGCTTAGATAAGTACAGAACCATTTCTATAAGTTACAATTATCATTTGTTATTACTTGTCCATATCATCAGCTTTCAATCGTTGTCAAGTTTACTCAACGAAAACAATATTGTACATATATACGTGTGATTTACAGCGATTTGGCAGAATCTGAGGGAGTTCTTGTAGAAAAAACATGTCATTCCTGGTTTAATTGCGTGTATTTTTTGCAGGTGGTCGCCCCGCATTGTAGGGGTAGCATGCCCGCCTCTTACCCGGAGGCCCCGGGTTCGATTCCCGACCAGGTTATAATTGAGGAGCTATCTGAGGGTGACATGGCGGCCTCGTTCTAGAAACCCAAGATTAACGGCCGTGAGGATTCATCGTGCTGACCACATGACACCTCGTAATCTGTAGGCCTTCGGATTGAACAGCGGTCGCTTGGTAGGCCATGGCCCTTCGGGGTTGTTGCGCCATGGGGTTTGATTTTTATATTATTTTTACAGGTATATTATAGTGTTGTATGCGTTATAATTAGCGTTTTGGACAAGCTGAAAAGCTCTAGGCTACAGTTACTTACTTATATGTACCTGACTGTTACTCGTTTCCTATGTTTGTTATTAAAGTTTACATTGGTTAATTCGTCTTGTTGACAGAGCAAGAGAAGTGCTCAGTTGGTAGCTGTATATTGTGCTTTGAGAATTGAAAAATGATATTCTTATTTCGTCAAAATGAGAATCATACCTCTTGGATAAAAACTAGAACCAACAGAGTCGGATAGGACAGAAAACAGTAGTATTTCCGCCACAACGTCACCCATATAATAACCGAATGCCATCGGCTACCGAGCAGCAAGATCTGCTGAAGTGGTATCATAGTACAGTGTACGGCAAGACAACCAGTTCTGAAATTACAAACTTGCTCTAAATATCAAGACACGCCATTATAACGTTCAAGGTGAAGACTGTAACACGTATCTATTTGCATCGGGACGGGCATGAGTGCAAGACGTGCACTCTCACGTCTCACACATTATTCATAACCCTGCAGATTGTCCAACATGTTGATGAATACAGATTGCCGTAAGAACATTCTAACATTTCTAGGCGAGTCATTTAACCTGGAAACTGATTCCTTCGGCAAGCCCATGTGCAGACAACTGGGAGAATCGTATCTGGCGAATGGGTAGGGTACGATCTGTCTGTTAGGTCATCAGCCCAGAGGCTGGTTGGATCCTCAAATAGCACCACCAAAGGGTATGCGGTTATAAAGAAACCCCAAAAACCAATGGTAGCACCAAAATGAGGCGTACTAGGCAAGATGAGGAGTGAGGTAGTTTGCCATTGCTTTCCTCACTGGGTCAGAAAGTACCTTTGCAGCACGACTGACCCTATGAGCAGCACATTTCATAACACGCAGATGCACTAGTCGTGCTCTGAATGTCATTACTCAGGACTACCCATACCCCAGCAACTTCCATATTGTCACAGCCATGGATGAGACTGGGACTTCGGTGGAAGCTACACTTTACTCTGGCCTGTACCAAGAGATGAATGCAAAAGTACTGTATCCATCAAGAAATGACAGCAGTACGATATGGTATGGTAAATTAAGCAATCTTCAAAGTGTTGTTGAAGAAACGAAAGCGATTCCTCACCCACCCCACCCTCTCACACCGTGTGGGCTGTAGCTTTACCTTGCTGCATCCGTTGTCGTTGCAGTGGTAGGTTTCTGGAGACATTCAGTACTATCTCTATGTTCAGAGCATGTTTGTAACTTCACGACTGTTCGTTTTGCCGTTTACTGTATACGGGACCTGCGTTCCAATTTCGAGAATTCCCATTGTTCTGCTACTAATGTACCACCCCCACAACTGTACACGTACCAAGAGCCTAAAACAACCCAAAACACTACCAACACACGAATTAGGGGGTAAGTAGAATCAAAAAGTGCACACCCGACCAAATATTATGGTACAGACTTAAAAACACAAGACAAGAAGGCCCAGAAATAAACAAACTTGGGGTTATTAGCTAAAGTAATTAAACTTACGAAATGATAAAACCTAAGTTGAAATAATGGAACCATTTAATGAGTAGCGAAAGTGAAATCTACAGGACGGAATCTATCAAGCTTATTTTGTTTGGCTGACGGTGCGTGCAGCTTTAGAGAACTTTAGCATGACGACAACAACGACGACGAACAGTGCCCGCATATTTCACTGCCTTTCAAAAAGTCATCTACCTCGGCCAGAATCAAACTCATGAACTGGGGATCATAATTCGGTCGCTATAATTGATTATCGAAGTAACTATGTCACTGGAAGAGGTGAAAACTGATCAAGTACAAGAAATTCTAGGTCGCCCCTTCCTTATTATTATTATTATTATTATTATTATTATTATTATTATTATCATTATTATTATTATCATTATTATTATTAGCTGTACGTCCCAATAACTATATTTTACGGTTTCTGGAGACGCCGCCGTGCCAGAATTTAGTCCCGCAGGAGGTTTTTTACGTGCCATTAAATCTACTTACACAAGCCGACGTATTTGAGCACCTTCAAATACTAACAGACTGAGCCAGTCTACCTGCCAAGTTGGAGTCAGATTCAAGACAGAACATCTCCAGGAAGAAAGTTGTCACTATATGCTTTACGTCGCACCGACACCGATATGTCTTATGGCGACGATGGGATAGGAAAGGCCTAGGAAGTGGAAGGAAGCGGCCGTGGCCTTAATTAAGGTACAGCCTGGTATGAAAATGGGAAAGCACGGAAAGCCATCTTCAGGGCTGCCGACAGTAGGGTTCGAACCCACTATCTCCCGATTACTGGATCCTGGCCGCACTTAAGCGACTGCAGCTATCGAGCTCGGTAACAAAATTGTCGATTTAAGGGAATATCCAGAGAGTTATCACGTTAAACTGCCCAACATCTCGGCGGAAGAGAAACAGGGAGAGAAGCCTGAGATTTAAATGTATTAATTAATTTTATATTATTATTATTATTATTATTATTATTATTATTATTATTATTATTATTATTATTATTACACCCTTTAAATTAATATAGAATTTAATTTTGTTCCAAAAATAGTTCTTAAATGACCAAGCAACCAATGAGAAAGGTGTCACATTAAAACATCCCCAGATCAAACACAAAGGGGCTTGAGCTGACCAAACGACCAGTGTTCAACCTGAATGCCCGAAGATGTCATGTGGTCGTTATTCTTAGCTTCTAGACCGGGAAAAACACCCTCAAATGCCTCGGAAATCGTTCGGGATTGCACACGAGATCTTGCGAAGAGAAGGATAACAATTTACCATACTGTATCTCTCGGTTTAAGATTATTTTTCTAGTTAGTGTTCTTTATATTGGCATTTGCTTTACGTCGCACAGACACAGACAGGCCGTATGGTGGTGAGAGTGTAGGAGAGGCTAGAAAGGGAGCGATCGTTGCCTTAAGGTACAGTTCTAGCAGTTCCCTGGTGTTGAAAATGGGAAATCACGAAAATCATCTTCAGGGCTTCCAACAGCAGTGTTCACACCCCTCCGTCTCCCGATTGTAAGGTCACAACTACATGAACAAACCGCGTAACCAAGTCGCTTTGTGAATATAGCGAAGTGTTCTCATTTTCCTTCATGTAAATCCATATCCATATTATTATTATTATTATTAGTAACAACATATAGATTAATGTAAATAGTTTACCTTAGATACATATATACACGCATAAGCACCGTGCCGTAAGTAAAAGTCACTAGAATTAAAGCTATTATACTGTACATGACAGCATAGCTGGTAATAAATCCTGGAGACATGCCCTAGCTTCATTTACTGCGGTATTGGAAACTGCGTTAAATGTGCACTGCCAGCAGACGATCATCAATAACAATGAAATCTTCAAGTAATGTTACCCGGTGCCGGTAACGGCTTACAGTCGAATTGTACACATAGCTCCATTTAAAGGTGAAGTTCCTGCACCGCTTAAAGCTGGTCCCACTCAATGCACAAACTTTACAGTGAAATTTAACCACAATGAGCAGATGTAAAGTGTCAATGGTTCCTTAAACTGAATCCAAATTTTCTAATAAGAGATTCTGAATTCTTCAAAACATATTAAATCGGCAACATGCTTTCCGATTTTGTGTAATAAATAAATGAACACAATTATTTCTAGAAACTTTACACAGTTCTGATACCAAAATGCTTTCTTAAAGTTTTACATTATTCTAATCTTAAGTCATTAGCCACGAGTCGTACAATTTTATTTGGAATCCAAACTACGGAGACACTACCGGTGCTTCCAATTTCGAACATTTCAGAATAGCTAAGGTTCGAACAACAACAACAACAACTACATTGGTAAGAAAAGTATTATACTTCCAAACCAATACAATATGCATAATAAGCAAGTACTTACACTCGAATCTTACGGCTTCAGGAAGTCTGTCAATACTGTACAATTCTTCGAGTTTAAATCTCATTATTCATAAACAATGAGAGCTGACACACACGAAAGTCAATTCGAATGTCAAAATTTTAATTTGTATCGGTCAGGATTCGAGCCACAGCGCATTGCTAAAAATGTAACAACATGCTTCGGTACTGAGATTTCTAAATCCGTATTTTCGAGCCATGTAGCATTGTAGTTTTCATTAAAACACAAAAGACAATACAGCGATTCCGTCTATATCTGTAACCAGACATTATGCGTAACATTCGTAGGTAACATCCCGCATAGCGCGTAAAACACGCAAGAAAACAGTGCTGTTATTCGAATGGAGCATAATCAGTAAGATGTCGTTCCTAAAATTTCTTTTATTTTATCTGAACTCAGAATGTTTAAGTAATTCATCAACTCCGAATGCAATCACATTAACTGACTGTACGGTAATTAATGACTCACTTCTCCGGTCGTTCTCTATATCATTGAAGAATAAATTTTAAAAATTAATTTTCTGGCTCGTTCCACTGTCATTATTTAACTTACGTAGTTAGGTACTTCGGCTTAATAGCTATATAATTACTGTCAATTTCAATATGTAAGTTACTTTGGCACAAGTATACGCAGCGATATGCAGGCGAATCAGAATATTCTTCACTATACATTTTGCTATGAACCCGAAAACATCCGTCGCTCATATGAATCATAATTTTAACACTATCAGTATTTGAAAATTCTACAATATTATATTAATAATCTGAACGTTGTTTTAGTGAAATATTCCTGAAACTTATCAGAGCTCTTAGAAGTAGATGTTCATCGAGATTGTAAAACTGGAGTGTTTTCTCCTACCTGGTGGTTGCTGTGTCATGCCGAGTTCGAGCTGTTCACCCCACACGGCACTATATCGCTCTGAGCGGTGTACACTTCGTACCCTCTCGCGACGTGTTCGCTGCAGCACGATCGATATGTCACGTGCTCGAGTACCGCGCTGCTCTCGTCGCTACATCTACTTCTTTTCACATTATTATTAGTATTCCTTATTATTATTATTACAATCCCTTGGCAACCTATTCATTTCCACTTATCTCCCCTCCATCCTACAACAATCTGTTGCTCTTATTCATGCCTTGGTCCACTTCCTCAAAACCTAAGTGAACAAGTCCTGGGCGTTAAAAAATTGTGAATTTAAAAATTGAGGGTTTCCACAGTCCTTCATTGCCCTCAGAATAAGAATTACCGAGCTCGATATCTGCAGTCGCTTAAGTGCAGCGAGCATCCAGTATTCGGGAAATAGTGGGTTTCGAGCCCCACTGTCAGCAATTCTGAAGATGGTTTTCCGTGGTTTCCCATTTTCACCCCAGGCAAATGCTAGGGCTGTACTTTAATTAAGGCCACGGCCGCTCCTTTCCAGTCTTAGCCCTTTTCTGTCCCATAGTCGACATAAGAGCTATGTGTGGTCGGTGCGACGTAAAGCAACTTGTAAAAAAATATATATGTTCTCTTATAAATTATGCAATGGATTTGTTAGAGTATCGAGAATAGCTCTGTGTACCCGGAATTATATTAATGTACTCTTATCTGAATGAAACTCCTCTCTTGAGACTTAGCAGGAAAATGAAAATTCTGTAAAGGCGTGCTCAGTTCACCCGGAAGGACGCGGGGTCGATTCCCCTTCAGGAAGTCGTGAAATTTAAGAAACGAGATTTCCTCTTCCGGGGGTGCACATGCCCCTGAGGTTCACTCAGCCTACACCAATTCCTGGGAACAAAGGCGGCCGGGCGTATAGCTAACCACTCTACCCCACCAAGTGCCGAGGTTACGGATGGTGGAATCCTTTACCTTCCTCCCCTCCAGGGGCCTTAATGGCCTGTACGGAGATGGCTCTCACTGCATCTTCACAAGGCATTACAAAATATCATACCAAGGAAAAATAAAATATGGTGCTGAGAACCAAACCTGACGCCACTTAGTTACAACTGTCAGCTTCCCTTGGTCATGACGATCCGACTGCGATGTGGCAGGAATTCGATTCCCGTTCAAACTGTGGAAACTCACCCGTGACTGGTTATTTGTACCCCTGTCTACACTTCATCGATGGATCCATAGTAGAGTGTCCGACTCATTATCCCAAGATCGCGGGTTTAATCCCGGCTGAGGTAATGGGTAAAAAAAGCAGTCAAATTTCTTGGCAGTTTATGACATTGTTTTTCCCGTATTAAATATTCTGGTGGTACACTCACTTGACTCAGTCACCTGACAAAATTAAATCAACTCATCCTCAAGGTTACTAGATGGTAACACAATCGGAATATTGAAATCAGTAGGCATGTAACTTGCATGGCACCATGTCAGAAAGTCTATTCCTCCATAGCTGAGAGCATACGATTATTATTATTCTTTCCGATGTGGCCTGCTAAGGACCACGTGACAATTTCAGTTCATAGCTTCATACTTTGTTGTTTTCTCTTCCGCTCCTTCCAATATTCTTTCATCCTTTCACTATGCTGTTTCCTTCTGACTTCGGACCACTTCGCACCAGGCTTCTTGTTCAATCTTCCATGGAATCCTTCCATACTTACTACCCTCTTTTTAAAAATTTCCATGTCCACAGTTTCTTCTTCTCTTATATCATTTCTTTCTAAATATTTTTTTACTTCTTGAATCCAGCTAGTTGTTGCCTTTTTGTCCCAAAGATACTTGAAAATCCCTTTTGTTAATCTGGAATCATCCATTCTGTAAATATGTCCAAAAAATGCAATATCCTTTTTCTTATGGTTTCTATTATGTTTTATATGTTACTGTATTTTTCATCATTATCTTAATTTCCACACTTCTGTTGTTTTCACAGGGCCTAAGATTTTTCTCGTGATTCTCCTTTCTAGTACCTCAAATTTATGTAATCTACAGTTTAGTACCAGGCATTCACTTGCATATAAGCATTCCGGTTTCACCACTGTAGTGTAGTGTCTTATTTTAAGATTTTTAGATAGTCACTTTTTGTTATAAAAATTATTTGTGATACCATATGCTCTTTCCATCTTGTGTACCCTTTCTTCTACTGCACATTTGTCGAAACCATTTTCTTGAATTATTTCTCCCAGATATTTGAATTTCGTTACTCTTTCTACTGGACCAATATCTGTTGCCAAAAATTTTGGAGCATTCTTGATGTTTGTAATAAATTTTGTTTTTTCTACGGAGATTCTCAAACCTGTCTTGGCTATTTCTTCCAAGAGATTGATTTGTGTTGTTGCACTTGTTAGGTTTTCTGACAATATAGCGAAAATCGTCTGCAAATGCTAGGCAATTTATTTCAGTGCCTTTGCTTTTTCTCCCCAAAGTTACCGGCAAATGTTATGCTCTTTAAGCTTTACGTCCCAAATTCTTACAATTTTCTCTAGAGCACCGTTGAATAGTTTCTCTATCAACCGAGTCAAAGACCTTTTTAAAATCTACAAAAGTCACAACAATGTCTTTTGAATTCAATATCCTGTGGCGAATTATGGATTTTAAGTTAAATATTTGTTCTGAACAAGATCTGCCTTTTCGAAATCCAGCTTGGTTCTCACCCACTTGCTTGTCAAGTGATGTTTCTACTCTATTCAGCAATATTTTTGAGAATACCTTGTATGCAATTTGCAGAAGAGAGATGCCTCTATAGTTATCAACCTTTTGTTTGCCCCTTTTTTATGCATTGGGTATATTAGAGCCACTTTCCATTCTTCTGGAATCCTCTCTGTTCTCCAAATATCTTCAAAGATTAACTGCAGCTCCTCAAAGATTTTTGACTGAGACCATTTCAAAAGTTCAGCTATTATGGAGTCTTCTCGATTAGGTTTATTATTTTTCAGATTGTTAATTCTTTTAATTTCTTCAGCAGTGGTGGTATATCTTCTTCCAGATTTTCAGTTGTTTGAGAGAATTCCAACTTATCGTCGGGTTCAGGTCAGTTTAAAAGTTGATCAAAGTGCTTCGCAAGTATTACGATTATTATTATTATTATTATTATTATTATTATTATTATTATTATTATTATTATTATTATTATACATACATACATTATCATTATAGACTGTTATGCCTTTCAGCGTTCAGTCTGCAAGCCTCTGAGAATTTACTAAACGTCGCCACAATCCTCGATTTGCAACTAGTGTTGTGGCCTCATTTAGTTCTATACCTCTTATCTTTAAATCGTTAGAAACAGAGTCTAACCATCGTCGTCTTGGTCTCCCTCTACTTCTCTTACCCTCCATAACAGAGTCCATTATTCTCCTAGGTAACCTATCCTCCTCCATTCGCCTCACATGACCCCACCACCGAAGCCGGTTTATGCGTACAGCTTCATCCATCGAGTTCATTCCCAAATTAGCCTTTATCTCCTCATTCCGAGTTCCCTCCTGCCATTGTTCCCACCTGTTTGTACCAGCAATCATTCTTGCTACTTTCATGTCTGTTACTTCTAACTTATGAATAAGATATCCTGAGTCCACCCAGCTTTCGCTCCCATAAAGCAAAGTTGGTCTGAAAACAGACCGATGTAAAGATAGTTTCGTCTGGGAGCTGACTTCCTTCTTACAGAATACTGCTGATCGCAACTGCGAGCTCACTGCATTAGCTTTACTACACCTTGATTCAATCTCACTTACTATATTACCATCCTGGGAAAACACACAACCTAAATACTTGAAATTATCGACCTGTTCTAGCTTTGTATCACCAATCTGACATTCAATTCTGTTGGATTTCTTACCTACTGACATCAATTTAGTCTTCGAGAGGCTAATTTTCATACCATACTCATTGCACCTATTTTCAAGTTTCAAGATGTTAGACTGCAGGCTTTCGGCACAGTCTGCCATTAAGACCAAGTCGTCAGCGTAGGCCAGGCTGCTTACTACATTTCCACCTAACTGAATCCCACCCTGCCTTTTTATACCTTTCAGCATATGATCCATGTAAACTACAAACAGCAAAGGTGAAAGATTACAGCCTTGTCTAACTCCTGTAAGTACCCTGAACCAAGAACTCATTCTACCATCAATTCTCACTGAAGCCCAATTGTCAACATAAATGCCTTTGATTGATTTTAATAATCTACCTTTAATTCCATAGTCCCCCAGTATAGCGAACATCTTTTCCCTCGGTACCCTGTCATATGCTTTCTCTAGATCTACGAAACATAAACACAACTGCCTATTCCTCTCGTAGCATTTTTCAATTACCTGGCGCATACTGAATATCTGATCCTGACAGCCTCTCTGTGGTCTGAAACCACACTGGTTTTCATCCAACTTCCTCTCAACGACTTATCGCACCCTCCCTTCCAAGATGCCTGTGAATACTTTGCCTGGTATAGTAATCAATGAGATACCTCGATAGTTGTTGCAATCCTTCCTGTTCCCTTGCTTATAGATAGGTGCAATTACTGCTTTTGTCCAATCTGAAGGTACCTTACCAACACTCCACGCTAATTTTACCACTCTATGAAGCCATTTCATCCCTGCCATCCCACTATACTTCACCATTTCAGGTCTAATTTCATCTATTCCTGCTGCCTTATGACAATGGAGGTTATTTACTATCCTTTCCACTTCCTCAAGCATAATTTCACCAACATCATTTCCCTCCTCCCCATGAGCTTGACTGTTTGCAACACCACCAGGATGATTTCCTTTTACATTGAGAAGATGTTCAAAATATTCCCTCCACCTCTCCAGTGATTCCCTGGGATCTGTTATGAGTTCACCTGAATTACTCAAAACACTGTTCATTTCCTTTTTCCCTCCCTTCCTAAGATTCTTTATTACTGTCCAGAAAGGTTTCACTGCTGCTTGACCTAGCCTTTCCAGGTTATTACCGAAATCTTCCCACGACTTCTTTTTGGATTCAACAACTATTTGTTTCGCTCTGTTTCTTTCATCTACGTACAAATCCCTGTCTGCCTCGGCCCTTGTTTGGAACCATTTCTGATAAGCCTTCTTTTTACCTTTACAGACTGCTCTCACTTCATCATTCCACCAAGATGTTCGCCTTTTCCCATCTTTACACACAGTTGTTCCTAGGCATTCCCTCGCTGTTTCTACTACAGCATCCCTGTATGCCACCCATTCACTTTATTATTATTATTATTATTATTATTATTATTATTATTATTATTATTATTATTATTATTGGAAATTCTGCATTGATACTCTCAATCTTATTTTCCAGTATCTTCAGATAGTTAAATGTTTCTCGGATCTATTACATTATGATGAACATAATCTCGCATTAAGTCATTTTTTGTCCGTCCAGATCCGTTATTACCTAAAGTCCATGAAAACAACAGACTTTAGAACAGTTCTGTCTGTTCTGTTTCTTCTTCCTGGAGATGCAAAAGAAAGAAACGCCACAAGAGTATTATGAGGATCAATCAATCTTTTTTAATCGAGAACGTATACGTACCTGTGCTGTCATCGTGGTCTGGGGGTTAGCAATTTAGTTTTCCATCCGATTGACTCCGGTTGTCTTTCTGGGAGTTTATAGGCATTTGCGCAGTATATTTACTATCGTTACTACGAATCCGAAACTGTATTATTTTCACAAATGACATTTTTTATTATATATCTATTCATTACTCAGTTATGTTAGTAATAGGAAGAATGCTATTCACGTTCTTTTAAAATTTAATATGTATTTTGATTAATTCTGTCTCTATGTTTGTTGTATTACAAATTGAGACAATGAATATTACACGACAATTACATTATAATAGTGATCAATATTAAACACGATGAAAGATCCTTCATTGTCGACGAATCGTGATGAACTTCTTGGCTCAATCAAAGTAAGCGGGACTTAATTATGTGACGAAAAATTCGAAAATGGGATATATAATGTTTGGAGGTTTTTATCAAGATAGAATTATGGTGATAAACTACGAAATTATTTCGCAAAATGAATATTTTGTAATCCATCAATGGACATTATCACCAGAGGACACGCCAACTTTTGCAGAGGGTTGACTATCAGAGCTAGGTTTCGAAACACACCCTCCTCTTACTGAGATAAACGCAATCTATAAGCTGGCCATGCTGGCAATACAAAAGCTGGGAGCAAATGGAATGACAGGCAGAATGACAGATCGTTTACACAATGACTATGGACATGCTATAAGGAATAATGTATCTAGATTACAGGAACTTTATTTTTTTTTTGCTAGTTGCTTTACGTCACACCGACACAGATAGGTCTTATGGCGACGATGGGACAGGAAAGGGCTAGGAGTGGGAAGGAAGCAGCCGTGGCCTTAATTAAGGTACAGCCCCAGCATTTGCCTGGTGTGAAAATGGGAAACCACGGAAAACCATCTTCAGGGCTGCCGACAGTGGGATTCGAACCTACTATCTCCCGAATACTGGACACTGGCCGCAGTTAAGCGACTGCAGCTATCGAGCTCGGTAAATTACAGGAACTGGAAGCTCCAGAATGGGCTACACATATCCAGGTAATTTCCACTGATGCGTTACTTACATACCAAAAGAAATCAATCTTGGAGTAACTATCATAAAAAAGCCAAATTATAAACACAGTTTAGCAGTAATGGAGGTAGAATCTGAATCTGAACCAAGGATGTTCCCTGAGATGAGGTAAGTCAGGTAAAACTTTCAACTTCATTTTACTCAGAACCGCACTTTTGGAAACTTGAATATACTTTGCTCAGAACCTAGTGGAGAAAATCGCTTGAAACTTTTCTTGTTTACTAAGTGACATTGAAAATATTTTCGAGACTTTTTCCATATATTCTTGGTTAAAATTGTTTATATTTTTTAAACCATAAAAGTTATCCAGTCATAATCTCACCAAAATGACTGTCATTGCTGTTAGATAGAGCAATAATTAATAGTTCCTAAAATGCCAGCTTGAGTACATTTGCTGAAAACTGTATCAGAAATCCTCCGATTTAACATGGGCAGCCTGGACAGGATCTTCTTACCTTAAACCCTCATAAGTATTCTGGAGTGAGATGCATTCAGTCTTGTAAGGATAACTTAGAAGTGGGTTAGAATTTTACTCTCTATCGTAATATGTGTGGCTTTTTGTCGTTCCATATTCCTCAGATGAAATATGGATCAGTATCAAACATGCAGTGCTTGGCCGCTTCCACCCTAATCAAAACGGCTGATAACAGAAAATGGATAAACTAGTACCGGTACCACTGGCACACAGTAATCAATACATTAGACACGATACTTATACGGCCAGGACGTTAATAATAAAGAATAATTCTATAAGTATTACGTCCCACAAACTACTTTAAAGGATTTTGGTCACGCTGAGTTGCCACAAATATTGTACTATGAGATTTCCTTTAGTTGCTGGTGAATCTATTAACACGAGGCTGAGATATTTGAGGGCCTTCAGTTTGGCTTAGAATAACAAGAACCACTCAGTTCAGCATAAAAGGAACTAGGCTATACATTAAAAGTATTTCAAAGGTAAGAACACACACATGTCCGCCTCTGTGGTGTAGTGGTTAGCGTGATTAGCTGCCACCCCCGGAGGCCCGGGTTCGATTCCCGGCTCTGCCACGAAATTTGAAAAGTGGTACGAGGGGTGGAACGGGGTCCACTCAGCCTCGGGAGGTCAACTGAGTAGAGGTGGGTTCGATTCCCACCTCAGCCATCCTGGAAGTGGTTTTCCGTGGTTTCCCACTTCTCCTCCAGGCGAATGCCGGGATGGTACCTAACTTAAGGCCACGGCCGCTTCCTTCCCTCTTCCTTCCCTCTTCCTTGCCTGTCCCATCCAATCTTCCCATCCCTCCACAAGGCCCCTGTTCAGCATAGCAGGTGAGGCCGCCTGGGCGAAGTACTGGTCATACTCCCCAGTTGTATCCCCCGACCAAGAGTCTGAAGCTCCAGGACACTGCCCTTGGGGCGGTAGAGGTGGGATCCCTCGCTAAGTCCGAGGGAAAAACCGAACCTGGAGGGTAAACAGATGATGATGATGATGATGAAGAACACACACATAACCGTCAAGGAATAATTAAAATCGGATAAACGACTGAAGAACCCTAAATATAGACTATCCATTGTGATTAGGCAAGTGCGTGAGCTGATTGACTGAGAAATTTTTCATTCTCAATCCTGAGGGAGTGGAGAGGACCACCTAAAGGGTAACCTTGTCTCTCTGGTCGGAAGATCCGGGTGGGTTTACGGAGACGTAAGAATGAGGTAGGTAAAAAAGAGGTGGTTTTGAGAAGTCGAGTGCATGAGCAATGGAAAGGTAAGCAATAGAGGAAAGGGGATAATTATGGACAGTTATGCGGGCCATGAAAATGTATACATATGTTCTTGCATTAAAGTCAAACATTTGAATCAAATATTAAATTATTCACAAATATTCTGAGTTTGAAATGTTAATAATACTTAGTATTCAAGTATATCCCGCCAGATCTGCCAACTGAACTGGTGGCGCCAAGTTCTCAAGTCATATAGCCAGCTGAGTAAAAGCAGCGCCGATCGGCGACGAAGGAACAAACTGCGTGGTGGTACTAGTTATTGCACTGTGTGAAGAGGAAACACAACGAAATAATCGTTCTCTCATCTACTGTATATTCATGAGAAAGAGGAAGATGTCTCGGCCCTAGAATAATGGTTTCGGCAGAAGAAGGTTTATAGAGGATGTAAAAAGGAAAAAACTTCCAAATATTCGCAAATATAAAATAGCAAAATTGCGTACACCAGTTAATCGTCGTACTGGGAACTCTTGAGGCTGCCTTTTGCCGTCGTAATGGCCCGATATTTCATATCTGCCATGAACATCTATATTATGCAAACATATACGATTCATGACTGTATGGTAAGCGTACTGGCTTTCAGAGGACCCCAAGTTCGTTTGAGGGGCTGCCTGGCCGAGGCGGTAAAGGCGTGCTCGGTTCGCCCGGAAGGACATGGGTTCGAATCCCCGTCAGGGAGTCGTAAAATTTAAGAAACGAGATTTACACTTCCGGAGGTGCATATGGCCCTGAGGTTCACTTAGCCTACACCAAAAATGAGTACCAGGTTAATTCCTGGGGTAAAGGCGGCCGGGCGTGGAGCTAACCACTCTACCCCATCACGTGCTGAGGTTAACAATGGTGGAAGCCTTTACCTTCCACTCCTCCAAGGGCCTTCATGGCCTGTACGGAGGTGACTTTGCTTTTGCAGGTTCGTTTGCCGGTTCGGTCAGGCCGAGGATTTTAACTGAGTATTGTCGATTCTTCTGGTTAGGAGATACTTCTACGCACCACACTAACAAAACAAACAAAAACACGCAATAGTGAATCCATCCCTCCACATAGGGTTGGTATCAGGAAGGGCACGTGACCGTAAAACTGGATCATATTAACACCAAGTGACGACCCCAATAAACTGGCCGAAAAGGCCACAAAAGAGAAGTAAAAAGATATCGCTTCATGTATTGTACCCTTGTAAACAAGGGAATTTGGGTGCAGTATGTGTATGGTGAGTTTTCAGCCTGAAGGCTAGTTGGATCTTCTACAACTTCAACATCAGCTGTTACAGGTATCCCTAGGCATCATTGAAGAGCTGTACAAGAGAAATGAGGATTGAGGCAGTTTTCTGTTGCCTTACCAGCTAAGCCAGTAGGTACTACTGCATTTCAGTCTGCCAAGTCCCTGTAACACACACATCAACAGACCCTATGAGGGACACTTCTACACTATTCATTACACGGACTAGCTGCATAAGGAATGCCATTACTAGCAACGCTCATACCTCAGTAAACACTATGTCTTACAGGAACAGATTTTGGCTTATATTACGTCATATTAAGCATTAATATGTATAATTGATATATAGCATCTATATATTGGAACAATTATAACTTATAAATTAGCGACGTTAAGCAGCTTGGTATATTTCAACGGATAAGGACAGAGAGTACTTTACAAGTTGCTTTACGTCGCACCGACACAGATAGGTCTTATGGCGACGATGGGGTAGGAAGGGGCAAGTAGTGGGAAGGAAGCGGCCGTGGCCTTAATTAAGGTGTGAAAATGGGAAACCACGGAAAACCATCTTCAGGGCTGCCGACAGTGGGGTTCGAACCCACTATCTCCCGAATACTGGATACTGGCCGCACTTAAGTGACTGCATCTATCGAACTCCGTACAGAGAGTACTGAGTAAAGAGTAATCCCTGTTATTAACAGGTGCTATGCATTTCTACCAGCGTTTTACACCTTCTGACATTAAGGCAGGAAAAACGTTCGCGCCGCGTCATGATGCCTTCGTAGTTTCATATAATTTTTTTGTAAAGTTGGTATCACCCAAGCGGGTCCTAAAAGACAAGATATTCGTTAGAAAGTACTCACACTACCAATGCCTGTGGGGCATGTCATAGCAAAGTCAATGACTTATTTTACAGTTCTCACCCTGAAACTTATAAAACCATTACAGCATCAAATGCTATTATATTCAATCAGTGCTTACCTTAAAAGTAATGGAGGGAAGAGAAGGGAAAATGAAATCAGATAATTACAGGTAGAGAACCAGGCCTATATAAAATAAAGTAAGGGGAAAGTACAGACCTCTCCAATGAGAGGCTTTGGCTTTTAATACGTTTTAAATAAACACATTTTCAATATGTTAAATTCAAATATCAACAAATGTTACAGTACAGCTTTCAATCTCACCAGATGAGAATATGATTTCTCATTATGTCAGTCCAGAGTCTGGAAAAGGTGGAAGGGAAATTGTATCCTGAACTTTTCATATGGTTCTTCCTTTTCCTCTTCCTCGCTCGGATTTTTGTTCGGCTGTTGGGATCGACATTTGATGCGGATTTGACCCAATTTTACGGTTATATGCAATTTCTGACGCCAAGCCTGTGTGGCGTGATGATTCACTATTGCGTGTTTCTCTGGTGATCGTTCGGTCACGAATCGAACCCGGATTCCCCTAAATCGAAGACCACTACTCTGTCTATTCAACCAGTGAATTGGTTTGAGGTCTTCATATGGTGTCAACCTAAGAACAAGAATTAATATTTGACTAGAGTGGCGCTAATAGATTGTAGTTCAATTGGCACTATAATAGTGTAAAGCGTATGTGGCACAAACGTGGTAACATGGTTCTTTCAACAGCCTGCTAGAGGACGAGAAATGTCTTGTCTTCTGAAAAAAATGGACTATCGGAATTTCACGTAATATGATTGCAACATTTCTGTGGTGTCTCCTCAATATACACGAATTTATCTTCAGTACACACCTTGAAAAGAAGATTTAGTGAAGGTGGTTGCCTTTAAAGAGCTGTCATGAAAACGTTCATCTCCAACCTTCTTTCTTCCTTAATCCTTTCACCGTACAGGGTTGGTTTTCCCCTTGGACTCAGTGAGAGACACCACTTCTACGGTCTCAAGGGCAGGTCCTGGAGCGTGAGACTTTGGACCGGAGGATACGATTGGGAAGGAGAATCAGTACCTCGCCCAGGTGGCCTCACCTGCTGTGCTGAACAGGGTCGTTGTGAAGAGAATGGCAAGATTGGAAGGTTTAGACAAGGAAAAGGGAAGGAAGCGGCCGTGGCCTTAAGTTTTGTACCATCCCGGCATTTGCCTGGAGGAAAAGTGGGAAAGCACGGAAAACCAATTCGAGTTTGGCTGAGAAGGATATTGAACCCCTTCCACTCAGTTGACCTCTCGAGGCTGAGTGGACCCCGTTCCAGACCTCGTACCACTTTTCAAATTTCGTGGCAGAGCCGGGAATTGAACCCGGGCCTCCGGGAAGTGGCAGCTACTCACACTAACCAATGCACCACAGGGTTCATCCCCAATCACGTAGCTATTATGTCTCGTGAGGAGTACCGTGGTCACCAGCCTGATCGAACATCTGATTCCTACATTTCAAGAAAAACTGATCTTAGTCAATGCGCTCCTCATAAAATAAACTATATCGATATCGATATACTGTACCTCTTCTTGATTCAGTTACGAACCCTAGCCTCTCCGTTCCTAATTCCAAGAGAGCCTAGTAAACTTACTCTCAAATGTATGTAGTTACTAGCAAATGTACCCGTGCTTCGCTACGGTATTCTACACTGTGTACGGATATCGAAGTAAATTACTGTTATACATGCAGGGAATAAGATTTTTTCTTAATTGCACGTCTCTTGGCGTTATCCGAGAAGCAGCGTGGGGAGGTCCCCATACGTTGTTTCCGATGTAAGGTGTGAGTTGCGGTGTTGTTATGATAACGACAGGCTCACTTGTCTACTGCCATTCACAATCGAGTTGGAAAGTTTACATTATAATAGCAGGCCCCATTGCCTACTGCGCGGTCACAATCGATTTGGGGAGTTTTCGTTACAATTGCAGGCCCCCTTTCCTACTTCCAGACATATTATATTTGACGAGTTTTTATTATAATGGCAGGCAACTTCCCTACTGCCAGTCAAAATTGAGTTGTGCTGCTATCATAATGACAGCCCCCTTTTCTTACTGCCAGTCACACCGAGCTGGTTGAGTTCCCATTAAAATAGCAGGCCACTATGCCTAATGCCAGTCACATTTTAGATGGGTACATTTGTTTATAATGGCAGGTAACCTCGCCTACAGGTAAACACAATCGGGTATGGAAGTTTTGAACAAAACTGCATGCTTACTTACGTTCTGCAAGTCGAATCGAGAAGGGAATTATTCATTACAATGGTAGGCCCTCCTTACTAATGCCTACTGCCATTCACAATCGAGTTGGGAAGTTTACATTAAAATAGAAGGTTCCATTGCCTACAGAGGAGTTGGAGAAGGACCCTATTCCTACTGCCAGTCAAAGTCGATGTGGGGAGTACTGATTACAATAGCAGACACATCCTTTCTCGAGCGCTACGAATTGACATCAATGACTATATAAATCGACATACGAAAGTATGTTCATGTTTACAGTATTGCATACCTTCATTTCGAGATTTACTGCTCCTAAACGGCACATCATGACGCCCCTTTTATCGCTCTACAAGTCAAAATGTTATCTCCGTACAGGCCATGAAGGCCCTTGGAGGGGTGGAAGGTAAAGATTTTCACCATCCGTAACCTCGTTACTTGATGCGGTAGAGTGGTCAGCACTACGCCCGGCCGCGTTTGCCCCCAGAAATTAACCTGGTACTCATTTTGGGTTTAGGCTGAGTGAACCTCACGGCCATATGCTCCTCCGGAAGTGGAAATCTCATTTCTTAAATTTTAAGACTTCCTGACGGGGACTCGAACTCACATCCTTCCGAATGAACCGAGCACGCCTTTACCGCCTCGGCCAGGCAGCCCCTATCGCCCTACATGTTTGGTCTTAAACATTTTCTCGTATCTCGATTCAGTTAGGATATTTGAATGGGGTGAAATTTGAGTACCATTTTAACACTTTACATTAATTTACGCATACTTATGTGGAAGTTAGAATCATGAAATTTGGCTCGCATATAGCCATTAGACGTGTCATTGTGCGTGCAAAATTCGATGGCTCTATCTTTCCTATAAGTGTGTCAAACTATGAAATATACGTGTAAAAAGCACAAAATTTACGTACAATCGAGAAATACAGCCAAAGCTAACGTATAAGGGAGAGAGAGATGACAGAAAGTCATAGGACCAAAGTTGTAGATCACGCCGAATTGAACTGAGATTGTGCCATCCGTTTTTGATAGGTCTTACCGTTTAGCCACGAAATACCTCGAAGCGAAGGTCTGCACCGACATTAAAATTGCCTCTATATTTCGATATTCTGCGGGGATAAAAAGTTAAAAATTTAAAGATCTTGGAAGTTTTCCGTCGGTTACCGGCTAAAACGTACAATTTTGCCAAATTTTAATTTTTAGCTCGTCTGGCAAAGTGTGCCGCAATCTAGAATTTTGTGGAGGGGGGTAAAAAAATAGGACTTTCAGGTAACTAAAGCTAAAAAATACGCAGATGGTCATTATTACACCTTGCACACGCCCATGTAGCGATCAGTGCCAAGTTATCCCGGTAGCTCGATTTCTTCTCAGGGTATTCCAATTTCCGCTCATAAAATCTGTGATTTTATATAGTTAATTATTTTACGTGGTTTCGGATGAGAATCAATCCGCTGGGATACGCGTCACGGGAGTACCTACACGCTCAAGTAAGAACCTGTGGCCGATAAGTTCAAAAGGAATCTCTTTCCATTTGTGGAACTAATCAATTGCTTAATATCTACAAAACTTATTAACTAACTTACCAACTAGCCGTTACCCAAACAGAAATTGAGACACAGTCACTTACTAAAAGAAAAATATAAGATTATTTATTGAATAAATAATGTTCAATGTAAGATAAAGTGAAAACTGGGAAGTATTATCTGAGTAATATTTAAGCATGAAGGATTAGAGTCAGCGCTGGCTCAAATAAAAATAAAACAATTAAGCCTTAAAATATTTACATTCTTTCTTATTTAATGTTCAAATTCATATTAATATTTACTTCAATATTCGTAGCCATGTTCCGAAAAGTAATTCATTTTCTCCAATTATATTCAAGAGATTACTGAGCAATCACGGTATCAATAAAAATACTCGTTGTGAATACTGACACGCTAATTATTTAAATTATTCTCACAACATTTAAGTCATCTCGCTGAGATAAAATGAATGGTTTGCTAACTTGAAACGTAATAAAATTAAATGGGAAAAAGTCAGATTGTAAATGAAAATCTGCTCATATCTTCACGTAAGTATTTCCCAAACAAACTCATGCGCGAGTATTAAATCGTAAAAGTGCTCTCCAACTTTTCCATTCATAAATTTGAACTCTGAATATTTGGTCACATATCTCGAGTACGCACAAATAACAACTTACGGGCTAAGACAATACCTCCCTAAAGCCTACGACATATGGCTCCTAACTAACCATTATCATATTCTTCATATTTAAAATACTTCAATTGAAATCATTGCTGCATGAAAAGAAATAAACATCTATCTAACTATTCAAGTAGTTTCCAATCCACACACTCCTCTATCAACGGCTCAATATGCTTTAGCAAACTGCTCTTTTTCAATATCTCATATGTATACGAGCTACTCAACTCGTATGGACAGTATAGAATGAAATTATTACGTATTATACTGTAACGTCACCGCACCAAAGAATATCAGATGTATACTAAGTCATGAGCCTAGTGAACCGTGTATTAAAGTACTCTCTTATACTTGGTACCTGCCATTTACCAATATCAGATAAATACAACTGTCACGATACACAATTCTACCATAATACATGTCAATCTTAGCTTAAAATGGTCATCTGCGCGATGTTCACACTTTGACATATTCTTTCCAATATGGCATAGTAACTCACCTCGTAATTCTAATACAACGTTTCCTTGGCGAATAGCAATTCTTACTCTTTCCGTAGAATATAAACAAACCTCTATACTTCAACTATTCATCAATATACTCCAATAAATAATCACATTTCAACGCCATTCCAACATACATTAACATAACACCGGCATACATATTGCCGTATGCATATAGCCAATTACACCCAAAACTATATGCCAAACATTCTAGAATTGCCTTGTAAAATACGCATTTAGTAACCTTTATCTTAAAAACTGCAGTTCGAGTTCAATGCCCTCTTTCTATGAAGAAAGGAATACGTAACTTGACAATATTCATCTATATCGCGCAGGTAATTCGTGACGTAATCTATGTACAGGTAAGCGAGATTAATCGAAATTTCACTAGTTAAATAGACTCATTGCTACTAGGTCTTCACAAGTAACACTTCTTTCTTTTATCCAAGCTAGTTTCTACTGTATGTATGCAAGTGCGGTAGCCTGTATATGTCATAATAGAATTCTAAATCTACACTTCCATCTTATCTTATAGCCTTAAATATCTCACACTTCACTTTATATTTCACACACGTTCTTAATTAATTCATAAATATCACCAAATATTCAGCACATGCCGAGTTAGATTGAGGGTGTAGATTACAAGAAACTACTCTACTAAAGAAATGCTCGTCAGTTGCTACGTTTGGTCTGGTTGTTGCTCCATTCCTCGGTTGTAGTTAGACCCTCCGATCGGATCTGGATCTCTGGTTGGATAGCATGTTCCTGGTCATCAGCTGGTCACATGGCTCACCGGTCCACTCCTCGTCGTCCGGTCTTTTGGCTGGCCGGTGCTCATCCTCATCATCATGTCCACTGGTTGGCCGGTCCAATCATCATCAGCTGGTCCTCTGGCTCGACGGTGCATATCCCCAGTTCAGTCCATCATGTAGATTTAGCAGACAGTCATCATTTCGAATCTGCAGACAACGAAGAAAATTCCTTTTACTGAGCAATCAGTCATGATATATTCCATATTTCTATTACTTATTGTAAACGACGAAGTTTTCCTCGGTTGGAATTATTTCTCCGTAATTAGATATTAAGTTTACTACCGCAGGGGTAACTATCTTCTCGTATGAAAATATTAGTTCTGCTATATGGTGAGTGCCTTTTTCTTCAATCGTAGAGTGGCTGCTCACGAATCAAAGTCAGTCGTATCTCACCACAAGTTATTTATTTATATAATTTTCGTCTCTTTTCTTAGCATACGCCGGTGAATTAATTTATCGTATGTTATCGCCGATTGTAATAGTTAATATCCTCCTCAGTAGTTTAGGAAATTCTTCAGTAGTGAAGCTTCGCTCGTATCTGCGTCTTACTTCTGCGGATGTAATTTTTAGAGTATATTCTTAAACAATCCTTCCGCTGCTATATTTTTTTTAAAACAATTCAAAATGAGCCTCTACTGTTCTGCAGTGTCTTCCAAATCAGTCCGTTCCGTGACGTACATAGCCTCCTATATGCTGTATTAATAAGAAGTTCATTGCCTTAGTAGATCGCATGGGCCATACCTTCCTACGCCGCCATTTTGTAACTGGTCTACGAGATGCGAACGGGCACAACCTTAAACTGATAGCTGTACGAAAATGTCGCCAAAATAGTCAATGTACTGTACAGACCCACGGACGTTACGATTTTATTTATATAGATAAGGAATCTGTTCCACGTACACTTTTTGGGCGATGTCCGCTGGACTTGGCCTGCAAAACCGACCGTTCATGATATCTCCCTCATTAATCCTCCTGTCGAAAAAATGCACATGAGAAAAAGTTTTATAAATAGATTTCCATCAAGGCTGGTCGATTTCTAGTCAGGTTGGTCTTGTACAGTATATATTACAGGAGAGTAAAATCACTATTGGTCCGCCTCTGTGGTGTAGTGGTTAGTGTGATTAGCTGCCACCCCCGGAGGCCCGGGTTCGATTCCCGGCTCTGCCACGAAATTTGAAAAGTGGTACGAGGACTGGAACGGGGTCCACTCAGCCTCGGGAGGTCAACTGAGTAGAGGTGGGTTCGATTCCCACCTCAGCCATCCTGGAAGTGGTTTTCCGTGGTTTCCCACTTCTCCTCCAGGAAAATGCCGAGATGGTACCTAACTTTAGGCCACGGCCGCTTCCTTCCCTCTTCCTTGTCTATCCCTTCCAATCTTCCCATCCCCCACCAAGGCCCCTGTGCAGTATAGCAGTTGTATCCCCCGATCCGGTGTCTGAAGCTCCAGGACACTGCCCTTGAGGCTGTAGAGGTGGGATCCCTCGCTAAGTCCGAGGGAAAAGCCGACCCTGGACAATAAACAGATTAAGAAAGAAAGAAAGAAAATCACTATTTCGGTTCCCTATAAACCCCCAGTGAATTTGAAATGGTATGGACCTTAAAACCTACCTTTGGACAAGTGGATGTTAAATAACATTTTTGGTTGAAATATCTTCAATAGTTTTTCAATTTATAAGAAATACGCTTTACACGCACCCGCTTTTGAGTTAAGTCCGTTGGGACTTGTCCTGAAAAACCGTCTGTTAATGATATCTCCCTTATTAATCCTCCTATCATACTCCCCAGTTGTATCCCCCGACCAAGAGTCTGAAGCTCCAGGACACTGCCCTTGCGGCGGTAGAGATGGGATCCCTCGCTAAGTCCGAGGGAAAAACCGAACCTGGAGGGTAAACAGATGATGATGATGATGATGATTAATCCTCCTATCGAAATGAAGCACATGAGAAAAACGTTTTAGAAATTGATTTCCATTGAGGATGGTAGATTTCCATTAAATTTGGATGCTCATATTTTGTGGGAGTGCAAAATCATGGTTTCGGTTAAACCTCCAGTAAATTTAGGTACTCAGAAATAGTATTGGCCCTAAAACCTACCTAAGGACAGGTGGATTCTAAATATCAAGTTTGGTGGGAATATATCCAATAGTTTTCAAGTTATAAGAACTCAGAAAAACAAACAGACAAACAAACAGGCAGACACCAAAGCTAAATAATATGCAGATGGCCATTATTAAACCTGAAACGGATAACTGTGCGGAAATTTCGCCAAAATAGTCAATGTACAGACACACGGTCGTTGCGATTTTATTTATATAGATGTCCGTAGAAGTTACCGAGAACTTCGCACAAATTCCTTCTGTATAAAAATGCACAATTCGATCAGAAATATCTGGACAATTTTCTGTACTACTGACCACGACTACAACTACTGATATAAAGCATGCAGAGTACTATGTGTTGTTGCACCTCCCTCCAACATATAATCAGGCGAGAGAATGGAGGTAACCCAACGAGTGGCCCTTCCCATTGCGTGAAACAGTGTAAAACATGTAAACAAATGATTAAAATAGTTTCGTGTACGTTTCTCCTTGGCTGAGTGGTCAGCGCAGTGACTTTCAGTTCAGAGGACTACGGGTTCGATTCTTGGCCGGGCTGGTGATTTTAACTGCGTATGGCTAATTCCTCTGACTCGTGAACTGAGTGTTTGTGTTCGTTCCAATACACACAACATCCTACTCTACCAACCACCACAGAAGCATGCAATATTGAATACAGCCCCCCCCCCCGAAACATATAAAGCTGGCGTCAGGAAAGGCAACCAGTCGTAAAACTGGGCCAAATCGACTCGAAATGCTGTCCTCAAGAAATTGGGAATAATGCCAGAAGAATACGTTTCTTTTATATTTTCATTTTTCTCTTGCATCAGCAACCCAAAACCAGGTCGTTCACAGCTTCAAGGAAGCGAGTACATTTGTTGTTCAATTATAAAAATACAGGGCTCGTCCGGGATTTGAACCCGGGACCTCTCGCACCCTAAGCGAGAATCATACCCCTAGACCAACGAGCCACACGTATGCGTTGCTGCAATCATCGTGTCAGAAGAAACGGTGAAAGTGCGTCGCACGGCCAGTGGGCGTGCCATGCTACGTAACGAGGTGATTGAAGTATTGGAAGCTGCGCTAGATGGCAGAGCTGGTTACTTGCCAGGCACTTGACCAGACAACGTTCGCCTGTGCCACTAGCATTAATCCACCTCGCACCGGGAGTCATTCAACAGTTTAGAGAGGGGAATAAAAAATGCTTTTGTAATCCTCGCCGTGTGTTGTTGATTAATAACAACTTAACAAGTGCTAGCAGAATGACTAGGTCTGGGGAAAATGAAATGGCGTATGGCTTTTAGTGCCGGGAGTGTCCGAGGACAGTTCGGCTCGCCAGGTGCAGATCTTTCGATTTGACTCCCGTAGGCGACCTGCGCATCGTGTTGAGGATGAAATGATGATGAAGACTACAATGACTACGACAGTCGATTCGATGTTGGTTGTTTTTCTTTCTTCCTTTCTTAATCCGTTTACCCTCCAAGGTTGGTTTTTTTCCCTTGGACTCCGCGAGGGATCCCACCTCTACCGTCTCAAAAGCAGTGTTCTGGAGCGTGAGACTTTGGGTCGGGGATACAACTCGGAAGGAGGACCAGTACCTCGCCCAGGCTGCCTCACCTGCTGTGCTGAACAGGAGCCTTGTAGAGGGAGAGGAAGATTGGAAGGGATATACAAGGAAGAGGGAAGGAAGCGGCCGTGGCCTCAGGTTAGGTACCATCGCGACATTTTCTTGGAGAAGTGGAAAACCAAGGTCAACCACTTCGAGAATGGTTGAGGAGGGAATCGACCCCCCCCCCCCCCCGTCCTTCCACTACTCAGTTGACCTCTCGAGGCTGAGTGGACCCCGTTCCAGCCCTCGTACCACTTTTCAAATTTCGTGGCAGAGCCGGGAATAGAACCCGGGCCTCCGGGGGGGTTGTAGCACTAACCATTACACCACGGAGGCGGACGTATGATATAACATCAAAAAAAATGAGTGATTTGGAGTGATAACTCGTGCAATACTATTCGCCAGTCGTGTGGAAATGTTTGGGCGTGACGAAAGACTGGAGAACATTATAGTCCGTGATTCAGTGATTTTAAGTAATATACTCTTTCCAGCCCTTGTATCTGTTACCGAAGGTGTAGTACTCTTCAGTAAACTGTAAGCAAAGATCCTAGCATTTTGTTTCTCCGTATTTAGTGTGCTTGTTAACAATTTTACAGTTAACCTCAGAGGGTATCCTAGAATATTATCCGCTAACCCACACCGATCAGTAAAAATATATTCACCTCAACATGAATACTTACCTCGTGGACTCGGTAGGAACAGGCTGAAAACTGCCTGGAGCTAAACTCGTGCCTCTTAAATTACGGGGAAGAAGTAATAGAGGCAAAACCCCCAAATAAAAGAAAAGGGATCCAATAAAAGGGTTTATTAACGTAAAAATAAAATTAAATGAATTAATGAACAAAAGCTGGAGATACAAATAACTTACATGTTCTGTCCAAGGAATACCATGTGCGTAGACAATTAGAAAACATTATCTTTTACAAACACTAACAGAGTTGTCATGAAAGCGTTCCGATGAGTGAGAATTACATCAGTGATAAAACGAACCTTTTCTCGGTACATTAAGTCAAAATACGAAGCATTCTGTTTCTCGCTGTAAAAAGTAGGACACGCGCAAAGAACACATAAATATAACTCAGAAAGATGCGTGATGGAGTATACGGCAATGTTAGACCTCAACAGCCACGTCCATTGAAAAGACGCGGGCCACTACAACAATAGCTCCATAGAGACTGCATCCCCAGCTATCAGAATAGAATCTCAGAACACAAGATCACAATAACTATAACAAACCCAAAAGAAAAACGTAAATAAATGCCTTTAACCTTTTTAGAATGAAATCTGCAGATTGGGTAACAATCAACATTACCCCAATTCAGGGAGTTGCATAAGGTGGATAGAAAATCCACATACAATACTATTTAAAATTAAGCATATACATGCCGCCGTTTAACGTATCCATCTTTTCACCAGCCATAATTGTTGTTGACTCTCTACCCGGGAGTAAAA
This sequence comes from Anabrus simplex, assembly GCF_040414725.1. NCBI lineage: Eukaryota > Metazoa > Arthropoda > Insecta > Orthoptera > Tettigoniidae > Anabrus > Anabrus simplex. The sequence goes on along the minus strand of NC_090265.1, from coordinate 1,027,772,517 downwards.
GATACGGAAATTGAAAGAGAGAAATGCTTCGTCGATATTGATGGTCAAATAGAACCATCTCTCTAAGAGAAGCGAATATTACGTCATAGTCGGGAACATAAACACAGACTGATGTGTCGTTGACATATTCCATGAAGGTGATGATAGAATGGTGCGACACAAGGGAACCTTGGTGTGGTACATATTACTGTTCTAGTAACAGAGGTTGGCAACGTACAGTGAACCCAAAGAATGATGAAAACGGGGTCCACGCAGCCTCGGGAGGTCAACTGAATAGAGGGGGTTTCGATTTCTTCCTCAGCCATCCTCGAAGTGGTTTTCCGTGCTTTCCCACTTTTCCTCCAGGCAAATGCCGGGATAGTATCTAACTTAAGACCACGGCCGCTTCTTTTCCTCTTCCTTGTCTATCCCTTACCAGCTTACCATCCCCAAATAAGGTCCCTGTTTAGCATAGCAGGTGAGTCCGCCTGGACGAGGTACTGGTCCTCCTCTCCAGTTATTTCCCCCGACCCAAAGTCTCACGCTCCAGGACACTGGCCTTAAGGCGGTAGAGGTGGAGTCCCTCGCTGAGTCCGAGGAAAAACCCAACCCTGCAGGGTAAACGGATTAAAAAAGAAGAAATAAAGAAAATAAGGAAAACACTGCCATCACTAATTTAGATATTCAAGTTCCAAGTAACGCAATAACCGAACGAGCTGGCCGTGCGGTTAGGGGCGCGGAGCTGTGAGCTTGCATCCGGGAGATAGTGGGTTTGAATCCCACTGTCTGCAGCCCTTAAGATGGTTTTTCGTGGTTTCCCATTTTCACACCAGGAAAATGCTGGGGCTTACCTTAATTAAGGCCACGGTCGCTTCCTTCCCATTCCTAGGCCTTTCCTATCCCATCTTCGCTATAAGACCTATCTGTGTCAGTGCGACGTAAAGCAAATAAAAAAACAGTAACGCAATGAATACGCAGAATAACGTTAACAATTCCAATTCCGATTATGTCCATATATGACAAGGATTATCAAGTAACCCAACGAACATTGAATCCGTTTTTCCTTCAAGGTTAAATTATTCTGCAGAAATATAACCATACCCCGTCAAAGAGCAAGCAGTTATTATTGAATCCCATGATGGAATTAGTATCACAGATTATGTAATAGCAGTAAGAAAACTAATAAACCCTAATAACATTGTATCACGTACCGTATATAAGATAGATGAATCTTTATTTTTCTCTCTAGTGAGAAATGTGTTAAAGAACTAACTACTAGGCACTCAAAAATAGGTATAAATAACGTTTCATTAAAAATAAGGCCCCTTATTACAAGAAACAAGACGGCCATAATATCACATGTTTGTCCTGTGATTCCTAATTAGGTAACCGAGAAGAACTAAAAAATTAGGCATTAAACTAATGTCAAAGATTCCTTTCCAGTTAGAGCAGGATTATCAATTCCTGGGTTCTCACACATACTGGTACTCAACTTTCGAAGACAAATGTACATTCAAACTGAGGTCTTTGATAAGCTACTTAAAGGCTTTACACGATGAGTATGATGGAACGAATTACTGAATATACTAATTTTTGGACTCACCCAACTGTTCTCTGTGCAAAACTGAGCGACATTTATCTAGACAATGCCCTAACACTGATCCAGTAACTGGTAATTAATCTTCAGTTAATCACGATGATCTTCCGTCCAGTAAGCCTCAAATATCTGATTTCCCTGCAATTAGTGAAGCAAGAAAACCAGAAACTAGGCCTCGGAACAATATTAATCCTGTTCCCCCACAAATAGGAGCTGTTTTCTCAACTATTTACCACAGAAATAGCCTGTCGGCCATTAATAAGCCAAACTCTCAAGTTCCATCTTTTCCATCGGAAGTTTCCAATTAGCTCATTCCTACTCCATTTTTACAAATTTCTCAGACTCTCGCAAAAAGGAAACCTCATGGAGCTAAAAGGCCAATATCACTAGCCATTAGTGAAATAGCCAATATAAATGTCCTAAATAATGGCGAATCTAATGTGTCTACTGAATCTGATACCCGGGAACATGTTAAGAACGATAGGTCCATTCGTCCTGTTAAGAAATCAAAACACAGAAATGCAAAACATACCGGTAGGTGACATGCTCAAACCAATTAAACAAATTATGGAAACTGAACCAATCTCCTTCCCCCTTAGTTGCTTACAACTTCAAAGCTCTTTCAAATCACTGTTGTGGTTACTATACGCGAACCTTTTCTTGAGCCCGACTTTTACGGGGTGAGGAGTAAGGAGGGAGCGCTGCCGGTTCCGGTAATACTGCCAACTGGATGGAAATGAAATCTGAATTGAATCGATAACATGATCGATCGATATGAATTTTCTAAACATGTATTATCTTACGCCAACAACTGTGTCACACATACATTTTTTAACATTATATAACATTTCTCGATGCGAATCTTGTTCCTAGCATGAATTATATACTTTGACTTTGCTGTGTAAACATCAGTACTAGTTCGTAAAGTGTACGCCAGATGTCGCACAGCGATGCACAAGCGATTCATAGTTTGTGTTTCAAAGGTTGCCAATATGGATGTCGAAGATAACCGAGGTCTACCTATTCAGCACTAGAGAGCTCAGGGCTCAAGAAAAGGTTCGCATATAGTACAAACACAACAACTATTGCATCTAACTATACCAAGACCTACAGGACCTAGCAAACGACCTTCAGAAGCTGTATCCTTACTACACTGACAAAACCATCAAAAATAGAAGCACTGGAATAGTTTAAAAGGTGCTAAAGGTCGTTGGAAAAGATAGAGATGTTACAAATGACACTTCAGTGACAGATTACGCCAGTGACGACACCGCCTGACTTAATAAATGCTACAGCAATACCACAGCTTTTCCTCATCTTAATCCTAGAAACACTAAGGCGCGGGTGTCATTTTGTGTCCACACTTTGAAGAATGTTGGATAAATTCTCACAAATGCCCGTGTTCCTTCTTGATATTCTAGTTTGTCGTCTGCGAAGTTTTGTAGTATATTCCAGCATTGTTGTTCTTAATACTCCATAAATAATTGCTGTGTTTGTGTGTGTTCTAAATGTAGTAGACACAGAATGACCTTCCCTTAGTAGTACTAAGCAGCATGAGCGCCCATATGACACTTTGTAGGGGAGGGCCTAGACCTGAGGGTATGTAGTATTTTCAAAATTTTGGAAGGTGAACAGCGACTTGAATTCGACAGTAGAATAACACCCATTGATATCTCCTGCCTGTTGGTGAGGGCGGTACTACAACTTCTACGTAATACCGACTTTTATTGGAAGAAAAACACCTGACTACATTAGATTTTTGCTTTCCCTGAGAGGTAGAGGCTAATCTGAGTGATCGTGTGTTGCTGTATTGAATGGAATTTGCATACGTGCCATCTTGTCGGGGAATCTGAATGATAGTGTTATAGAAGAAGAACTATTACAACAAGATGACGATGATTTATCAGAACTGCTGATGACCATGTGAACATACAAGCTCAAGGTGATGAAGAGGAAACAGAAAATGAGGTTATGTACTTCCAAGGAAGGAAATGGAAATATTAAAATATACACTGAGTGGCCAAAAGTCATGGGAAAGGGTGTCCCATTAGAAATTGTGCCGTGTATGGCCCCTAAACGTTGCGGCTAGCTGCGGCGTAGCTGAGCAGTCAGTCACAGACACCAGTGTCCTGAAGATGACAATACGTCGTGAGTTAACCGACTTTGAACGTGAGATGATCATCGGCGCATTGGGTACGTTATGTGGACATTCCTTCAGACGATCTGCACCCAGTTGTGGCCCTAGAGTACCCTGATGGAGACGCCATGTTTCAACAGGACAATGCGCCATGTCACTGCTCTGTGGTGGCACGCAGGTGGTTGGAGGAGCACTCCAGTGAAGTTATGACCTTGGATTGGCCCTCCAGATCCCCCGATCTTTTCCAATCTAGCATGTATAGGATGCTATCAATGCTGGTGTACGCTCCATGAACACCGCATCAACTACAAAAGACCAACTATGGATAGCAGTGCAAGATGCGTGGGTCCAGATCTTCCAGAACGATTTCAACACCTTGTGGAGACGATAACTCGCCATTTTGCTGAGATTTTGAGGGCTTGTGGAGGAGTAACTCATTATTAACATCACATTCAGTGTCTTTCCATGACTTTTTGCCACTCAGTGTAAGTTGCGAAAACCGGAAGCACATGTCGTAGGGGTACGTGCAACATAGTTAGATCTCAACCAGGGTTAAAAGCATCAGGAGGAATATACAATGAAAAGTCTTCTGGAAGCTTTTAGTAAGATTTTCACTGTCGAAATTATGGATATATTTGCAGCATGCCATTGAAGAAGCCTCCCCGATGACTCACTTTACGAACTGCTGCGGTTACAGGTCTTCAGGAAGAAATGGCTACCTTTCCTCCAGGGATGTTGAGACACTCGGTATAAACTACTTGCAGCAGAGTTAAAGGTGTCGGAAAGGTGTGTCCCAAGGACAGTACGATTGCACTTTCTATGTGCCCACATATTTTTTATCGTACAGTGCATTCATTTAAGAAAAGCCTTGAGTTAGTTTAGTAAAAATAAAGCACACTATTGTGACCGTGAGGCCATCGATGAGTGAACAGGTGTTGGTGCGGCTTGTGTTCGCTTGTCGGCGAGATGGGGTGCGCGCGACCTTGGACAAGGGCGAGAACGAGTTTTTTTGTGCGGAGAGCGGCCGGCTGGCTAACGGAATAAAAAAAAAATGAAGGTTGGCGAGTGAAAGAAGAAGGCCAGCGCGTGTCACCTGTAATTGCGAGGAACGATATGAATGAAATATTTGTAATATCTTCGGTGGCGACGTGCATATTTACGGAAGGCTCAAGGGTTAAAGTAAAATAAACTGGATAAAAAATAGCACATTTAGAGGATATAAATTAAAAACTGAAATTTTGAAATAATTTGCACGACCTTGTGACTAAAATGGTGATGAAGTGTAGATTCGTACAGTAGAAGAATTTAGTGTCTAAATTGACTTTACTTCCGTGCATGTGCACCAGACATGATATTTAAGTCATGTGATACGAATACTCATTCTCACACACACACTGGCGTGTTCCTGGACTATCACCTTCAGTCGCTCAGCGTGGAACGTCGTGAATACTGGCTTCACTCCTGTGCTCTACACGTCTGAAAATTGGATACAATTTAGAACAGTGCTGTGATCAGACGTCGAATGTGCAGATATTAATCCCTTAAGTACGTGTCATTTCCAAAATACAGTTACGTGTGTGTTTGGAGCCTACTCTAAAGCATTTTGTGTAAGTTTCAGCTTTCTTACGAGTGGACGCGGAAGACGTGGACGTGAATATTTCCAGAAGAGGACGGAACTTCGCATCATGGATTACCAGTGCTTCACCATGAAGTTCTAAACCTTTGACCATCGTTGGCGGCGTCGGGATGCAGATTCTTTCGTCCTGGCATGGCTGATTGAGAACCCAGACTTCCAGACATGAAGATTTCTCTATAAGTTAAGTCGATTACGTCTCATTTATATCTGTTCTATGTAGTTTTGTTCTATTCTTTCTTTCTTCTTAGTAAGCTATTTTGACACATTTTATGGTTGTTTATTTGCTCGAATACGTCGTAAAACTGACACATGTGATTACTTAATGACCATGTGGCCATGAATTTGACAGTGAGGGTTCTGATAGAGTTATCCATGTGTTATCGACACCATCTTTGCTTATTGAGTAAATTTCGTCACGAATATGAATTAATTTATGTCCGATAGATTTAATGGTAGGATATTTCGTCCACATTTTCTATATTTTCCTTGTAATGGAACTTCTACTTGTACCTCGTGTCTGAGACAACGTGTCATCGGGATATTGAGTCCGAATTCTATGTACGAATTTAATGTGAACATGTGCATTGGGAGCATGTGATAATTAGTTGGAGTAATTAATCATCGAGACACTTTTAAGTGGATATTATGTATTTGTAGGACGATGGTAGGTCCTGATATTTCGTGACTACACATATTTGAGATTAGGATGCGACAAGTTAGGGTCGTCATTGTGGTACACTGTACGTGTAGAGTATATGGAATAATTGTGCATGGCACAAATCTTCGTGAAACTGAGCTTTTCACATGTTAATGGATTATTCGCGATAAATGCAGTGTAGCCTAATGTTAGTGTCTTCAGATGAAGAAAATGAAAGTCCATGTTAATCGATGTACTTTTTAATTCGTGGGAATATCCCAAATTTTCTCAAGTAATCCAGTAATTTCAAGCTCAAGGTACAGATGAATGTTCGAGAAGGCCTTAGGTCTAAAGAACAGGTCTTCGACGAAATATCTAAAAAATATCTGATTCGTGACTATATCAGCTCATTCGTTGATGCAATTTTTACTCTCATGTGATAACTCAATCTTGCTGTAACTCAATAAATTCGTTAACAGGAGAGTAATACGGTTGATCGACACTCGTCGACATGTACATAGTGTAGATATTTTCTTCTTGGTACTTACAGTCTTCTTGACAATTTCCGTAGTTAGCTGTAGAAGTAGTTATTTGTTAGTATTTAGAGGATTATTTTTTATGTGTTCTGTTCTGAAATATGTGACACTGATATTATCGATTGATAGTGGACAGGATCTCCACATGGATGTATTCTCCCCATTTACTTACGTTTGCAAGCCCAGGAGGCGTTTTATTTTGTTTAATTGTTGGTCAAATACTTAACGTTCAGTATAAATTCTCACGGAAAGAGATGTGAGACGACGTGAACAGGTATATCCGACGTCTCGGATTAACTTAGAGAAAACCAAGGCAAATTCAACTTTTCATTTTATTGTTAAGACAACGACTGTAAATTTTATTTTTGCTATGAGTGTTAACTTTTGAATCTTGGATATTTCTTTATTATACTCGTTCTTACAATTACTGCATTTTTTCCAGATTATCGATGAAGGCTTGGCCCAGACCTCATTTTTTCTGAATGAAAATTTTAATTCAACTTTAAACCAATAATTTAATAACTGTAAAGACGAGAAAAAAATTTTTTTCACAATGTAAATACTCTGTTAGAATGTTAGGGAAACAACTGCCGTGTACCATCCCATTTGATTGTGCCTAGGTTTGTTACATCAAGAGCCATATTAAATTCCATAACGTAACGATCATAATCATAATCACAGATTTCAGGATGGCCAATATTGCATTTAATTAAATAAAAGTGTCACATTTGTTCTATACTTGGAACGTACTTATTTGATGAACCCTATGATAAATCCTGCCACATTCATTTATTTTATAAGTCTACAGCCACCGAACTGAGCACCCCTGGGGTGTCTCGTGTTCGCAGACTGACTATGACGGGCACATCTTAGTGGCTAGTCCCTTCCGTGGGGCTCGATTTGTGGCTTAAAAAGTGGCTTAATCCATCGTGGAATTTGATTAATTGCTTCTCCACGTGGTTTAAATTGACTTGCTCAAATCATTAATTATTCAAGGTTCGGCAGGTTCATTTCAGATTTAATGCCATCCCAGTTAGGTAGAATTCTAACAGAGTACGCGGAATTTTCAGAATATTTTACTTATGATGATGTGTTTCACATGGAAAAATGAGGGTTAGGAATTTTCTTCATGAAACTTGAATTTGCCTTATCACAATCAACATGTCTGGGGGGAAAGTTTCTGCATTTCGGCGTTTGCTGACACAGGTCACTTTATGAATAATAGAATGGATCTCGAGGAGATTAGGAAGTTATTAGAAACTATGACAGAGGAGAGCAGGAGAGCACAGGAAGAGAGTAGGAGAGCACAGGAAGAGTGTAGGAGAGCACAGGAAGAGAATAAAGAGGAACTCAGAAAAATACAGGGAATACAGGAAGATAGTAATGAGCGAATAAGTCAAAAAATGAACATTATGGGTGCTGCGATACAGGAAGAGAATAGGAAGGCACAGGAAGAGGCGAAAAAGGGTCGTGACGAACTATATGCAAAACTGGAGGAAACTAGTTGTCGGATTGACAATATCGTGTTAGAGTGCAGGGAAAATCAGAAAAAAAAACCTGGAACAAGTTGTTACTTTGACCAGCCAGATTAAAGAGGATAATAAGGTTATCACCGGGAAGGTCACCGCTCTTCAGAGTGACGTAGTCCTAGTAAGAAATAACATTGAATCCGTGAGGAAGGAGATAGATGTTATAAAGGTAGAGATTTCTACGGCACAAGAAGAGATGTCAGAACAAGTGAAAAATCTTAGAGGAGAGGTCACAGATGACTTAAAGAAAATAAAAGAGAAGGTCGACGATGATCTCCGTTCCGTAAAGGACAGTATCTCAGTCAACCAAATGGAGATACAAGATATTTCACTCCAGTTCGATGATATCAAGAGCATGATTGACAAGGACAAATCGGAAATACTCGAACAAATTATTAATCTTGCCGGAGATGTCAAGTCCGGGAAACAGAAGATGGAGGAAAATATGGACGCCCTCCAAAAATTAGAAAAAGAAGTAGGATTCTTGAAGTTGCAGGATAGGAGCACTAGGGTCTTAGTGACATCATTAATGGACCGACAGAGTAATGTCGAAGAGGTCGTACAGGCTAAATCTAATGTAACAGAAGGAATATCGCCCGTAGCTGAATCGTCTCAGAATATTACCCATATTGAACAACCTACAGTAAATCTCAGTACTACACCGGCACAAAGTGTACCTCAAATCATTAATTTTATCCGAATGAGCGAGGACAGGCCTAGAAAATTCAACAACTTAAACGGGGTCACACCTAAAAATTTCATTAGGGACCTTGATGAATATATTCGTGAACAGAAGATCCCTACTGAAAAACATCTGCGAACAGCGGAGAAATTTTTAGAGGGAGACGTGCTCAACTGGTACCATGCTTTCCGTTATACGTTTGAAGACTATGAAGGTTTCAAGCGCTTGTTCCTACAGAGATACTGGGGAGCGGATTTGCAACAAGCACTACGGATGGATTTGTATTCACGAAAATATTCCATAGATGGGCAGACGCAGTACGCTAATTACTTCTGTAATCAAGTACGACGAATGAAAGACCTCGACACTCCACCATCTGAAAATGAGTTGGTTCAAGCGATAACAAAGCAGTTTCCTGTGGAAGTACAGCGTTTACTCATTGCTGCCAATGTTCAGACCGCCGTGCAGGCTGAGGCCATCCTCAGACAGCTCGACCACACCATGAATGTCTCAACAGTACCGAAAACTCAAAGAAGTAATACTTATCAGGTCAACGTAATAGACACTCCGAAAAACCGGAATTCGACTCCAATGCCTGAAAACGGAAATCAGAGTGGACCTAAAGAGTACAAAAACCATCCCAGAGTGTACGATCGTCGATGGGAAGAGAGAAGAACGAGACCCAGAGAGGACAGGATGGAAGATCCGAAGAACGTCCGAAGAAGGGGAAATTACAGGACACGGGACCGACCACAGGACTACAGACGGAATAGGCCCTATGATAGACCTAGGTATTATTCGGATCGTAACTACCAGAATTTCAGAGACGAGATGGAGAACCGTCATCGAGAAAGCATGAGGTACATTGAAGAATCAAGGAAGGAAACTGAGAAGGGCTCAAAATGGAAGGACGCCATTCATAACCAAGACACCGATCCAGATGTGATGGGAGCCGAGAGCCCACAGTTCCAGCGACACCGGAATTCACCTCATGACGATAGATTAAATCCTTCGGCACCGCAATATCAACCTGAAAATCAGGGTGCCAGAAGAAAGACTCCAATGTAAAGATATCAAACTATTACTCTCCTATGAACATTTATATTCAATGCCTCGAACCTAAGACTCTACCGTAAGGCAGAAGAGTGAAGAAAGAAAAAAGAAAAGACCCAGGTCGGCTGTCGAAGAAATACCAGTTTGTGTCGTGCAGAATGATTACCGTTCAGACAACTGACAGATGCTTGGAAATTATAAATACCATGGAAAATTAAACAGTGAAGTAGACAGCATACGGACCACATTTTAAGGAATGAACATGATCTAAAAATTTTTAACCTTGTTTAAAATTTTTTGTCCCAGTAAGAGGTGGATGTGACCGTGAGGCCATCGATGAGTGAACAGGTGTTGGTGCGGCTTGTGTTCGCTTGTCGGCGAGATGGGGTGCGCGCGACCTTGGACAAGGGCGAGAACGAGTTTTTTTGTGCGGAGAGCGGCCGGCTGGCTAACGGAATAAAAATAAAAAAATGAAGGTTGGCGAGTGAAAGAAGAAGGCCAGCGCGTGTCACCTGTAATTGCGAGGAACGATATGAATGAAATATTTGTAATATCTTCGGTGGCGACGTGCATATTTACGGAAGGCTCAAGGGTTAAAGTAAAATAAACTGGATAAAAAATAGCACATTTAGAGGATATAAATTAAAAACTGAAATTTTGAAATAATTTGCACGACCTTGTGACTAAAATGGTGATGAAGTGTAGATTCGTACAGTAGAAGAATTTAGTGTCTAAATTGACTTTACTTCCGTGCATGTGCACCAGACATGATATTTAAGTCATGTGATACGAATACTCATTCTCACACACACACTGGCGTGTTCCTGGACTATCACCTTCAGTCGCTCAGCGTGGAACGTCGTGAATACTGGCTTCACTCCTGTGCTCTACACGTCTGAAAATTGGATACAATTTAGAACAGTGCTGTGATCAGACGTCGAATGTGCAGATATTAATCCCTTAAGTACGTGTCATTTCCAAAATACAGTTACGTGTGTGTTTGGAGCCTACTCTAAAGCATTTTGTGTAAGTTTCAGCTTTCTTACGAGTGGACGCGGAAGACGTGGACGTGAATATTTCCAGAAGAGGACGGAACTTCGCATCATGGATTACCAGTGCTTCACCATGAAGTTCTAAACCTTTGACCATCGTTGGCGGCGTCGGGATGCAGATTCTTTCGTCCTGGCATGGCTGATTGAGAACCCAGACTTCCAGACATGAAGATTTCTCTATAAGTTAAGTCGATTACGTCTCATTTATATCTGTTCTATGTAGTTTTGTTCTATTCTTTCTTTCTTCTTAGTAAGCTATTTTGACACATTTTATGGTTGTTTATTTGCTCGAATACGTCGTAAAACTGACACATGTGATTACTTAATGACCATGTGGCCATGAATTTGACAGTGAGGGTTCTGATAGAGTTATCCATGTGTTATCGACACCATCTTTGCTTATTGAGTAAATTTCGTCACGAATATGAATTAATTTATGTCCGATAGATTTAATGGTAGGATATTTCGTCCACATTTTCTATATTTTCCTTGTAATGGAACTTCTACTTGTACCTCGTGTCTGAGACAACGTGTCATCGGGATATTGAGTCCGAATTCTATGTACGAATTTAATGTGAACATGTGCATTGGGAGCATGTAATAATTAGTTGGAGTAATTAATCATCGAGACACTTTTAAGTGGATATTATGTATTTGTAGGACGATGGTAGGTCCTGATATTTCGTGACTACACATATTTGAGATTAGGATGCGACAAGTTAGGGTCGTCATTGTGGTACACTGTACGTGTAGAGTATATGGAATAATTGTGCATGGCACAAATCTTCGTGAAACTGAGCTTTTCACATGTTAATGGATTATTCGCGATAAATGCAGTGTAGCCTAATGTTAGTGTCTTCAGATGAAGAAAATGAAAGTCCATGTTAATCGATGTACTTTTTAATTCGTGGGAATATCCCAAATTTTCTCAAGTAATCCAGTAATTTCAAGCTCAAGGTACAGATGAATGTTCGAGAAGGCCTTAGGTCTAAAGAACAGGTCTTCGACGAAATATCTAAAAAATATCTGATTCGTGACTATATCAGCTCATTCGTTGATGCAATTTTTACTCTCATGTGATAACTCAATCTTGCTGTAACTCAATAAATTCGTTAACAGGAGAGTAATACGGTTGATCGACACTCGTCGACATGTACATAGTGTAGATATTTTCTTCTTGGTACTTACAGTCTTCTTGACAATTTCCGTAGTTAGCTGTAGAAGTAGTTATTTGTTAGTATTTAGAGGATTATTTTTTATGTGTTCTGTTCTGAAATATGTGACACTGATATTATCGATTGATAGTGGACAGGATCTCCACATGGATGTATTCTCCCCATTTACTTACGTTTGCAAGCCCAGGAGGCGTTTTATTTTGTTTAATTGTTGGTCAAATACTTAACGTTCAGTATAAATTCTCACGGAAAGAGATGTGAGACGACGTGAACAGGTATATCCGACGTCTCGGATTAACTTAGAGAAAACCAAGGCAAATTCAACTTTTCATTTTATTGTTAAGACAACGACTGTAAATTTTATTTTTGCTATGAGTGTTAACTTTTGAATCTTGGATATTTCTTTATTATACTCGTTCTTACAATTACTGCATTTTTTCCAGATTATCGATGAAGGCTTGGCCCAGACCTCATTTTTTCTGAATGAAAATTTTAATTCAACTTTAAACCAATAATTTAATAACTGTAAAGACGAGAAAAAAATTTTTTTCACAATGTAAATACTCTGTTAGAATGTTAGGGAAACAACTGCCGTGTACCATCCCATTTGATTGTGCCTAGGTTTGTTACATCAAGAGCCATATTAAATTCCATAACGTAACGATCATAATCATAATCACAGATTTCAGGATGGCCAATATTGCATTTAATTAAATAAAAGTGTCACATTTGTTCTATACTTGGAACGTACTTATTTGATGAACCCTATGATAAATCCTGCCACATTCATTTATTTTATAAGTCTACAGCCACCGAACTGAGCACCCCTGGGGTGTCTCGTGTTCGCAGACTGACTATGACGGGCACACTATAGTGAAATGCGTCGATCATATATCTTCTAGCTCAGTATAGGAAAATATTTAAGATAGCATGTTAAAACTCGATAGTTGCGAAGTCAGGCTTGCCGGATTGGGAAGACCCACGGGTTCGGATCTCAACGTCGGTCATACTAGGTTTCTCATTTTACACTCCAAGAGAGTGCATGGACGATAACTTTCTGAAAAATCACTTTATTCTTTATTCTTGTTCCTTCTCTTCCTTCTCTGTTGACCGGGAGAGTTGGCCGTGCGGTTAGGGGCACGCGGCTGTGAGCTTGCATCCGGGAGATAGTGAGTTCGAATCCCACTGTCGGCAGCCCTGAAGATGGTTTTTCGTCGTTTCCCATTTTCACACCAGGAAAATTCTGGGGCTGTACCTTAATTACGGCCACGGCCGCTTCCTTCCAACTCCTAGGCCTTTCCTATCCCATTGTCGCCATAAGACCTATCTGTGTCTGTGCAACGTAAAGCCACTAGCAAAGAAAAAAACTTCTCTGCCACCTCACCATGGTGGGGTTAATGGTGTGATTTGTGTCACACATGCGGGCTCTTTCCTGTTCTATGCCCAGATGCCATTCGTCGTCAGAGTGGACTAATTCAATAAAGAAGAACCTGTGACCCTGGGCCATGTGTTGGACTACTGCTCCAAGGGAAATTTACAGAGAAGGTCCTTTCTCTCATTGCGACGGCCTTGCGGAAGGCAAATTCGGAGGTTCATGAGGAAGTGCAAGATGGCTCGACCAGGCGAGAGGATATAGTCAGAATCAACAGTAAGGAAAAGAAATGCCTCCTATTCTTCCCCACCATACGCTTTGAGGTCAACTCGGAGCAGGCATTGGTGGTGAATGAGGAAAGGAGATCCAAATACTGTCCATTCGTCCTTCCTAAGTGAGAGCTATAACACATTGGTTACGCTATGAAGCAAAGGCACTTCTCTTCGGATCGTCGCCATAAGACCTATCTGTGTCGGTGCGACGTAAAGCAACTAGCAACAACAACAAACTTCTCTTCGGAGCCAGGGGAACTTCGTTTTAGGACACGAATTCCTATTAGATGTACCTACAACATCTTACATTAAATATTTTGAACGATTCGTTGACCATGCTGCACCACCATCTATATTCTTGTCATTAGTTAATAATGATTCCTTACATTTCTATTAAACTGTCCATTACAAAGTTGTATTGTTTTCCAGATCCTTGTGGTCACCCGCAATTGAGGCAGGATGTCTCTTTTGTTGAGAATAAATAAAAAGTTCGTTTTAGTTTGCAATGTTAGCTATGTATTAATCGTTTCACAAACTGCAGAGCCACGGGAAATAACCACACCTGGCGAGATCCGCAGCTCAAGCAGGTATCGAACCTTATGCTCTCTGATCCGAAGGCCACTACGATGAATATTTAGCCAAGGAATCTGTCTCTTCCTTTGTCATTAGTTGCCTAATACTATATTATTTCTGTCCCGAATCGAAACAGTCACGGGCTAAATACACTGCCCGTTAAGTCCGAAGGTGAAGACACCAAGAAAAATTAAATGACGAAGTTATATAAATAAAATCAAATTGCAGTCAGTAAAGTTTAATTACGAGGTTTGTTTAAAATGGAAAGATTTAAGAGAAGATAAGTAATGTCGGCACTCGTGAAATGCTTTAAACTTGAAATGAGGGAGGGAGATGTCTTTCTAACTGCTAACGTAGAAACGAACAAGAACTGGAGGGAAAATTAACTTGAAGTCGTCGTAATTTCTAATGAAAGAGGAGAGATCATTATTGCAAATGAGAGCGATAAAGAGATGCAATTCGGGAACTGAAGAGAAACTTGATGGTTATGGATATTCCGACACTGAATGTATAATACTGAAATCGGCGTAATCAAGTGGGGATGTGATGAAAGGAGATAGTATCAGACACGACCGAACAATAACTGGATGATGAGAGGAAAGTAAGCATCGTAGAGAAGATTTTAATCAACTTCCGTGTTTATGATAACATTATCTTATCTTTTTTACAAGGTGCTTTACCTTGCACCGACATAGAGTGTTCTCACGGCGACGATGGGATAGGAAAGTGTTAGGAGTGGGAAGCAAGCAGACGTGGCCTAAATAAAGTACAGCCCCAGCATTCGCTTGGTGTGAAAATGGGAAACCACGGAAAACTATTTTCAGGGATGCTGACAGTGGGGTTTGAACCCACTATCTCCCGAATGTAAGCTCCCAGCTGCGCGCCCCTAACCGCACGGCCAACTCGGTCTTGAAGTAGTCCGCCACAACCACACACTGAATCATTCTTAGTAGGATGTGCACAGAGAAATTTAAGATGGAGAACCAAATACAGAAATGAAAATTCAATACAAGTTGCGTAGTTTGATCATTGAAGTACAGTTGTACGGAAGCTGGAAGATTTCGAGTGTCATTCATACACCTGCCTTCATTACATACTGTTGTGACTTCCAGCGTTCTGTGTGAACTAACCACCTCCTCAATTCTCTGTTTAGTTTCACACTTCTTTAAATTATTTTTTAAAATGGCTCTTAGACACGTTGACTTACCCCACGTGACCTAGTCCATTCTCCTCCATTCACTTTACACGAGGCATCACTGAAGATGGTTGATACACACAACTTCATCCATCGAGCCCATTCCTAACATAGCCTTTATCTCCTCATTGCGAGTATCCCCTGCCATCGATCTCGCCTGATTGTCCCAGCCATTTCTCTCTACTTTCCTGTCCGTTACTTCCACTTTATAAAGAAGATATCCTGTTTCTACCCAGCGTTAACTCCCGTACAGCAACGTTGGTCTGAAAATAGAGCGATGTAAAAATAATTTCGTTTGAGAGTTCACTTCCTTCTTAAAGAATACCATTGATCAGAACTGTGATTTCAGTGCAAGATTCGTTGCATGTCTATTCGATTTCACTCACTGTACCACCATCCTGGGACAAGTAATACACATTAAAATAGCCAGATTTATTGCTGGTCTTAACAGGTGAGAATTTTGGCAGGTAGATAGTTGGTTAGAAATGGACACATGGGATTAAACAGTACGTATGAACCGGCTTTGGTGGTGGAGTCATGTAAAGCGAATGAAGCCAGCCGCGGAAGGTCATATACTAAGGCATTACCCTTGCAACTGGAATTGCACCCGGCTACTGGTTCGAATCTGGCAAAAAACATCATTCTTCTCCTTCCTGCTCTTTTACCAATATTCTGGAGTCAGCACTTAAAGTTCAGATGGAGGGAGGGATATATTCACCACTGCGTGTTTCTGTGGAGTGTTATCTGTACACTATTCTAAAACATAGTTTGGTCTGTTTTTTATATGTTCATACTTCCATGATACGCATACATATTGAACTGAAAATAGGCATGCAAATTCAAACAAACCTTCTTCTTTGCAACAATTAAGAATTGAAATGACAAAAGTTATTTTCATGGGCGCCCGCAGGATCTTTTCCAGGGGGGTGGGGCACATTAACAATTGTCTTGAATGCAAAACCAATATAACGTCAGCAACATTAAATTGTTTACAGAAATTTCCAGTATTGCCACCCCTTGCGGGCGCCCATGGTTATTTTGACATTCAATACACGATGGAATTGCACAGCATGTCAAAAACAAAGTCGTCCAAAATGGCTACGTAGAAATTAAGCACCTTAAAAGTGTGTCCACACCAAGATCTTTTCGTTAACTTCATTAATAAACACTATTATCCAACAATGTTCATGAACATTTTCGACTGTTAATAGACAAAATAGCGTGTTCGTTAACTTTTCGAGCATGTTGATAAAATATCTTTAACTTCTGTGAATGAAACTTTTCGTATTTTCGTTAACATTTCGGTTCGCCCATGCGCAAGGACGCAATTAGAGCATGTAAATTCGTAGCGCGAAATACGATGCTTTCTTATTTCTCCTAAAATGACTATCAAGCAAAAGTACCAATATACAGTGTTTTTAATTCTGTATGATATTCCCACCACTACTTACCCTCTAATCAACGTAAAACACAAAGATCACTTTATCGAACGAGTTGGCTGTACGGTTAGGGGAGGGCAGCTGTCAGCTTGCATTCGGGACATCGTCGGTTCGAACCCCAACTGTCCGCAGTTCGGTTCTCGCTGAGTAACCCACCCTTTCGTAATCACTTGTATATCACCAAAATAATACTATTCTAAGTAAAATGAAGGTTTTTTATTCCTACTGTACCAGAAATGCTGATCTAGCATTGATTTTGAAGTATTTTAAACTTTGAAATATGCGCCGCGCGCCAAGCGAGGAGCCGGCTACATCGAACATGTGGCGAGTGGCGTAGGAGCCAGCTCCAACTCGTCAAGGCCAAGTTACGTCACTCATAGAATATTTTCCATACATTCTACCCTTATTAACTCGTACGAATATGAGAGTAACATCACCATACATCCCATTTTAATACCTCTAATACTACCAAGTTCCATTAAATCCTGAACGGTCAGCGTACTGGCCTTCGGTTCAGAGGGTCCCGGGTTCGATTCCCGGCCGGGTCTGGGATTTTAACCTTAATTGGTTAATTCCAATGGCACGGGGGCTGGGTGTATGTGTTGTCTTCATCATCATTTCATCCTCATCAAGATGCGCAGGTCGCCTACGGGTGTCAAATAGAAAGACCTGCACCAGGCGAGCCGAACCCGTCCTGGGATCTCCCGGCACTAAAAGCCATACGACATTTCATTTCATTTCCATTAAATCCACCACGGATTAAGAAAGGAATGAAACAGCTGCAGTATCCGCGACTTCAGTATAAAAGAAACTCAAGAATTGGACACAAACCTGGCCAGGGAGATGGGACACCCTCTAGGTGGCCCGTTCCACCCCTTCAGGGTGGGGAATGAAAACTTGAAAGCAAGCAAGTAGACACAAAGGAGTTTTGTCCCACAGTCGAACCTGTACGGTTGACTGCTGGTGGTTTTCAGTGCTACGATACGTCGAAGTTATAGAGTGGAAGTCTTCGATACTCTGCAAAAAATCTTGTAATATTTCTCTGCTTACAGACTTAGCCGTGTAGTTAGCGAGTGCGATACTTTGAACATTTTCAAGTGACAAAAACTTACAATTCTTACGTTCATAAACTGTGAATCGATACTTAGAGTTTTCACTAATAACACTTTGGAATACTAGCAACTTCCTAACTTGACAGTGAAATAGTTTCGCATTATTTGTGAACTCAGGACATTGTGTGAACGAAACCGATTTTCACTATTCAGAAATTGAGTTTACAATATTGTTATACGTTTTTAAACACAATCTTGCGAGAGAACAAGGCTAATTTCGCTCAATAGTTTGCATTCTAACAGTGTCGTATATAAATGTAATAGTGTTTGTGAACGGAACTAATTTCACACCTTAGGTATTTTACTTATAACACCCAGTTGAAGTGATTGACATTTAACTCAGTATGAATAATATGCCTATGGAATCTAGCAGTGTTCATCTCAATGAATAAACTCTCCAAATAACAATTGTAAATAGAATCAAAGTGATCTTGAAATTCTACAGGACCCACGAGTGTTTGGGTCCTCAATTCTCCAAACATTTAGAGCACTAATTACCTTTGTTTTTGTGTGCTTAATTTCACAAGTACAAGTGATATTAGGAAATGTGCATATTTGATTCCATTAACATTCGGCGGCAAAAAGCTTGATTGAGTTCTTTCAATTTTCGTCTCAAGTTAGAGACTAGTGCAGTTCACTTTAAAGAACTGTCTCGTGTCTGATTCCATTGACATTCAACACGAAATATCAGCATTTCTTTAATCCCTTCATGGGAACAGTGAAAATCAATTATAAATTACACCTCCTTACTCGTCCATCCTACAAGTCCAGGGGCTTATGCATGTGCTTGCTCCATTGTTCCACGTGAGCGTAACCTGCAACTTGGACTCCGAGACCTCCCAGTACATCTGAAACTTCAAGACTGTCCAGAGCAGCCCTCGAGGGATTGGTACATGGTTCCGTGGTGCCGAGAGCTGTTCCATGGTGAGGACGGGACGAGCTGCAGTTCGACGCGAGATATCGCCAGCAGCAGTACTGAAGCACATCATGCCTGACTGATCTCCAACTGTACTGAAGTGATATAATCTTGACTTTGTTTAATAAATCAACAGTTTAAAATAGACATGAACTTCATTCGAAGTAAAACCCTATCCCTCTCTGTACCACTCCAATTTAATGTACCGTATACGCCTTGCGTTCATCTCATGCTCTTCAAGCTATAAAGTACGGGCATTTGCTGGTACAGTGCCTTTACAAATTACTTGGGATTGTTGTATAAAGCTTCAAACATGTCAAGCACAATAACTGAAATTGCTTGTTTTGATACTCTAGACAAATACATAAGCCAAATGTCCGAGTCACCAGTAGCTAGGGATCTTAAAGATTTCACGTATTAAAAAATAGCCTGTCATTACTGGAGCCGGCTTTCCAATAATCTGTATCATTTCTTGCAATTTCAGGTCCAATGTTCTCCGTTATTGGACATTATAAATTTTCCAGCTAACTCATTCCTGGTTGCCAGCGTTTCGCCCCAGTGTGCTAAGTTGGGCTCATCAGTTGGTAAATAGCACGTCTACCAAGAGGCATGGTTAGTGCATACCGTGGAGGCTACTGCGTGGGCAGGTTATCTATGGGAATCAACATCTTCATCATCTGATGGCCAGGCAGGCATCAATTTTTGAAAATGAGTCATAGTCTCTCATAGCGCATTGGCATTGCCGGTGGCTAAGAGTAGCCTATACAGTGGCCTCCACGGTATGCACTAGTCATGCGTCTTGGTGGGTGTGCTATTTACCAACTGATGAGCCCAACTTTGCACACTGGGGTGGAACGCTGGCAACCAGGAATGAGTTACCTGGAAAATTTATAATGTCCAATAACGGACCGACTATATTGGTATTATAAATTTACTCATTCGGAACAAATATTTCAGGTTCCCTATGGGAATCAATATCTTTATCATAAATGTTCTCTCCAAACGTAATTCTAAACAACTTTCCAATATTTTTCTTTGCCGCTCTTTGCATCTATTTTCTTCTTCTTCCTAACCCTACGTATCGTAACCTCACAAACAGCTTTCCTGGTGTAGACATAATGTTGAAGAAGTTTGTTAACAAGAGTTTATTAACTATGTTGCGAAATGTTTTCATTAACATTGTTTAACTTTGGTGTGGACTAGCCATAATAAGGAATATTGCCGCCCCATGGATGGATAACAGTTTCATAACGCCTTCTCATACTTCTGACAAACCGCCACGTGTTCAGTTGAAGCAGGCGTCCCTGCTCATCCAAAAGGGCATCCACAAGTGCTTGTAGAGTTTACGATGGTGAATTTCTCGCTCGGATGCGTTGTTCCAGTTTGTCCCTAATTTGTTCGATCGGGTTCAAGTCGGGATATTTACATGGCCACTCCATTCATTCCATTCTTGCAGAAATTTCTGAACAACGTTGGCATCTTGTGGCACTAAGATCTCGTCAGTATTCCATGGAGCATTTAAAGACCCGTTGGAATGATCAGTAGATCGATTTTCGTGTCACCAATAGTTAGTGCTTGTCCACACCATAAAGATCCATCTCCATAAACAACGGTAGAATGTGCAACTGTGGGGCGAAATTGCTCCCCACGTCTTCTTCAGACTCGTAGATGACCATCTAAACGATACAACACGAAGGATTCATATAAGAAGAGCACAGGACGCCAGTGTCTCTAGCAAACTGCAATCTACTGCTTCAATATCGTCTGTCCAGTGTAGGAACTTCAGCGAATCGTCGGGATTTTAAATTTGCTTTCTGAGGCCTGCTTCTGACCGTTTGGTCACTAATTCGTATTTCAGAAGCCTTCTGTAGTGCTTATGCTGTAAATAAGCGGTTTCGGAAAGCTTGTAGACGCACAAAGCGATCCCGCCATGGGGTTATTTTCCTTTCCCAAGGCGCCTGGTAACACTGCTACTCCTCTGGAAACATTTCCACAGATACTCAATAGTATCCTGAGCAACCCCTACCATTCTGGCAAGGTACATCTGTGAGGAGCGTTCTTGAAGTAGTGTAAGTGCACGAGTGGATTTATTTTATGACAGTTGCTTTCCCTGTTACCTTCCCCGGTCCGTACGATCAGCCATGACTTGTAAACACTATACTCCACGCAGACCAACCTCGCGCACACTTTGAAATGAGACACTCGTACCTTTCAATTGACAATGAAACCTTCCAGACATCGGGATGAGAGAGGATCCCGCTGTTATGTAAAGAGGACATGTTATTTCCGTAATCGTCCAGTCCCCTTCCCTCTATACATTCGTACAATGTAGTTAGGAATGTCCATCTAAAGACGTGAACAAATTTGTTTCTTGAGCAGAAGCCATTAAATATGTTCTCCTAAATTTCAAAATCGTGATACAACATACAGTACCGATATACCATCCAGCCCGATTCCTACTTGAAAGAAAAGTACTACTACATAATACTTAACCAATATGTACAAATTAATACTTCTCACCAGGCATGGTTGTACTCGATCCTAACGAGAAAATGTGGGAATATTAATGTCCAATAAAGCGCTACATCACGTATTTGTAAATGTGATTACTCATTAGACACTGCCAAAAGGTTGCATCAATGAAATTGTCATTCAGTGCGTCGGTAAATAGCTGCGGGCAGTTACAATTATTAAAAGGATGAATGTTACAGATTTATTGGAATAGTATCAAATGATGTTGGATAAAATGATTTTAAAATCTCGCTTTCTTTTTAGCAGACGTAATAGGAGACATAGCTTGATATATTTCTTGAAGATACGACGCTTCCTTTCACTGAGCAGAGGCTGCGAGGAAGGAACAATATTACTAGGTTTTTTCCTCTCTTGTAGGTCATTCATTCTGACAAAGTCCTTTAAGAAACGAATGTCTGGCGTCACAATCTGGCCTACAATATCGTCCGTGGGCTGATACATTATCTCACGCAAGCATAGAATTTGATGAAGGACGTCGTACCCCTGTTCGTGGCTCAATGATTGAGCGGTAACGTTCATTGATGAGGATATTTCGTGTAATTACACTCGTTTTTACGTGAGTTTATTTATGTTATTAAATATAATATGTTTAATAAATATTTAATATACCAGTAAACTCGCTCGAATTTTTTCCAGACTCAAACTTTCCCTGCTCCCAACAAGTAACTATATAGTCTGTTGTTGGGCTGTTGAAATGAAATTTTCAGCGAAGTGTATGCACAAAATAGCAAAGAGAGTTTGTAAATTTGAACGTATTTACAATACCTCTTTGTATACAATATTCGAAGTCAGAATGTAATTATCTTGAACGTCTTTTTACTGTCGGTAATTGATACAAAAGCCGGCCCCGTGGTGTAGGGGTAGCGTGCCTGCCTCTCACCCGCAGGCCCCGGGTTCGATTCCCGGACAGGTCAGGTATATTTACCTGGACCTGAGGGCTTGCTCGAGGTCCTCTCAGCCTACGTGATTAGAATTGAGGAGTTATCTGACGGTGAGATAGCGGCCCCGGTCTAGGAAGCCAAGAATAACGGCCGAGAGGATTCGTCGTGCTGATCACACGACACCTCGTAATCTGCAGGCCTTCGGGCTGAGCAGCGGTCACTTGGTAGGCCAAGGCCCTTCAAGGGCTGTAGTGCCATGGGGTTTGGTTGGAAGTGATACAAAAATATTGTTATGATTATTGACACTTGAGAAAATACGTATAGTTGTACATGAGTACATACAGCATTTTGCAAGTATAATCAATCTCTTTGAAGCAGATTTTCCCTGAGACTTACTGATAGTCACTGCAAAGGCAACTTTGAGTGGAAAAAGCATGGTTGCGTTGAATTGGGTGAGGATAATTCGTCGTATGAAAACAGTTTTTTCTAGAGCCAATTAACTAAGCAGTGACAGTGTATTCATGGAGGCCTTGACTACCACACTTGCCCGTGTTTTGGTTCATAAATGTCTTATAAACATGACAATAGGGTTTTTCTTAAAAGTTAATTAATTGACAGTCTTAGGGGTTCAAACTATTCCATAATTCTAGAGGATACAATTACTTGTCAGTCCCCTCTTCGAATTGTACGGAATCAAATCTGTAGCTGGTTGTTTTCTTTGTGGTAGTAGTTGATCGGTTCTCCTGAGACGATATGACCTGTGAGAGATTCTCGAGGCTCGCTCCCACCTAGTGGAATGGAATCGAACCAAACAGTCAAAATTTTCACTCTATCACTCACATCTAGTGGAATAGAATCGAACGGTATTCTAAGGGAAAGATGAAGCACGCAGTGGACTGTTTGGAAGTGCAAGCTCGTTTGTATGAGAAGGCAAAAAATGAAAACGGTGAGAGAGAAAGAGATCCGAGAAGATTCTGGGTGCATGACATTAACTTAACAATAAGTTTGAACTAAAGTTTAGTATTTCCGTGCCCATTATTAGTAAATAAAATAAATTATCACGAAGCAGAAAGTTCCCGACTGTATGCAGGATGCAGCTGACCTCCTAGGTGATACACATTTGCCGCCATAAGGCCATCTGAAAGATCCTGATCGTTTACGATATTTCACGAATGTTGACAATTCTGTCCGATTCTACTCTTGTTCCGTTCAGTTCGATTCGATTCGATTCTTGGCGATCGCCATCTCTATCTCCCGTTCAAATACATGTTAAAAACAAATTATGTTCGGTTCCATTCCATTCCACAAGGTACAAGTAGGCATGAAATGGAATAAAATACTAAAAATGAAATAAAATGGCGTATGGCTTTTAGTGCCGGGAGTGTCCGAGGACAAATTCGGCTCACCGGGTGCAGGTCTTTGAATCCCGTAAGCGACCTGCGCGTCTTATTGAGGATGAAATGATGATGAAGACGACACATACACCCGGCCCCCGGGTCAGGGAAATTAACCAATCATGGTTGAAATTCCCGACCTTGCCGGGAATCGAACCCGGGACCCCTGTGACACAGACCAGTATGCTAACAATTTAGGCATGGAGCCGGACAATGAAATACTGAATGATGGGATCATTACGCCCAAAGGTTTGATTAAAGTAGATGTTCAATATGCCCCCACATCCTCTTTATAACAGTAACCAAAAAAAAAAAAAAAATGGAAGGGATCCAACACTTCGAAAAATGAAGGTATCGGCCAAAGAAAGACAAGGGCCGTGAAAGGCGTGAAAATGAACGACTCGCTTGGCCTCGACACCTAATACCGTTGGAGTCAGAAAAGAACAAGTTGACCAAGGGAGGTCAGATAGGATAGGTGAAAGTGAGAGCCTGGCACAAGTAAGTGGAAGCAATGACAGGACTTAGCTAAGGGCCCCATGGTCGCCAACCCTCGCTCCCAAGTTAAGAGTCCCTGGGGCCCTTTTAGTCACCTCTAACGACAGGCAGAGAATACCGTGGGTGTTATTCTACCTGTCCCACCCACAGGGCGACCACTAGGTGAGAGCGGACCTTCAGGTTTGCAAGACGTTGGCCAGGGATCTGGTTTGTTGGCAGTCCTCTGGAGCGACATCTCTCACTCACTCCTTCAGATATTAAGCAACTTAAATATTAAACAATGTGTTGTTTTTTTTTTTGTTTTTTTTTTTGCTAGGGGCTTTACGTCGTACCGACACAGATAAGTCTTACGGCAACGATGGGATAGGAAAGGCCTAGGAGTTGGAAGGAAGCGGCTGTGGCCTTAATTAAGGTATAGCCCCAGCATTTGCCTGGTGTGAAAATGGGAAACCACGGAAAACCATTTTCAGGGCTGCCGATAGTGGGATTTGAACCTACTATCTCCCGGATGCAAGCTCACAGCCGCACGCCTCTACGCGCACGGCCAACTCGCCCGGTACGCTATGTCATAAGTCGGTAAAAATGTATATTCAATCATACCTTATTAATCGCTGTAGGCTTTACGTTAGTTGAGAAAAAGGGATGTTGACAACAGAATTAATATAAACTAATGTTAATATACATGGATGCTATTCGTCCAGGGATACGGAATAATACTATATTAACACAATTCGTAGATCGTCGTAACTCTTATTATTTTAGTTGATTTGCTTGTAAAAGTACAAATAATGTATATACAGAGTGTATCATAACTAGGGCCCGGATGTTTATGCAGTAATAGGGTAGAATGCAAACTTACTGAAGCGAGTAACAAGTAGAGTCTACCTGCACGACGGTAATGTTATGAGATTCTGATGGGCCGAACCCCTAATGTTTATGCAAACCTCATAACACTACCGTCGTGCAGGTAGACTCTACTTGTTACTCGCTTCAGTAAGTTTGCATTCTACCCTACTACTGCATAAATATCCGGGCCCTAATCATAACTATACTGACAAAAATATCAGGGATGCTCTTCGTGTTATGTTCAGAACGATGGTGCAATCGGACTGGCGGAGTTCTTTTGGAGAAAATTAGGTTGCTTTATTACTTCCGGGCGCGCGATTCAGATTGATGAACTCGCCCTACCTACTGTATTTGCTATGTCAGAGTGCAAGCCGCTGCCGTGCTTCAGGGAAGAGAAGGGGAGGGAGTGGAGGTGGGGTATATGATGGAGACGAAGATAATGCTCCGCGCGTATGTACAAGATTCATCGTTCGACTCGCATAGTATTGTCCTTGTCTCCTGTACCGGGAGGTACACCTCAACGCCGCGCATTCAAAATCAGCGCCCTAAGAATCGCCTCTATTGATCAATAGGTGAAACTGATACTACACGAACTTGGAACTTTAATCAGAAGATGTCACCACTGAAATATTAAGTCATTGTTGTAAAGTTTCCTCAACTGACTGAATTTCTCCTTGTTTTGTTTTACTATACATCAAGAAGTTTGGACATTTTTCCACAGATGACACTACCAAAAGCTATGATCATGCCCCTGGTGCAAGGTGAAAGAACTTATAACTAAAAAACGTTTCATATTCCTAGGTTTCCATAACTGATCTATGTTCATTTATTTTTGGGTTGGCAATAGTTCCTTTTATTTCCGCCTGTTTTGAATCTGGCCAATCACGAATTTTTGTAATTAATTTTCAACTAATCGCGCATTTCTTGTTCACTTTGAATCTGCGAATAAAATTTAAGAGGGTGTGTCCTGATTAATCTTGAATGATCTCGGACCTTCCCTGAGAGTATATAAACTGCGGCTTTTCACATTTCCTTGTCAATTGATAACCGTCTTTCTGTGTGTGTGTTAAGGCAGGAGGCGGGGCCGCCTCTTTCTTCGGTCAACAGAACATCTATAATGTAATGGCCACGTAGACTTTATCTTTCTTGCTAGCTCCGCAGCTTTATTCGAGGGGAAGGTCCGAATCTTTAATAATGTAACCATACTTTTCTAAAATGTAACTTTTCTTTCGTCTAATGTAAACACTTCATAAAATCTTTAATTGTAAATCGGGGATAGAGAGTGAGTACCCTCTCGAACTCCCCTTCATCTTGATTTGAGGTGTCTGCGATTTAGCAACCTTTTTCTGTAATGTATTACCGTTATTTACATGCGCGCCACCTCAAGTAGCTTGGGATTAGCCCCTGTTTCATCGGCCGAGAACCCTGTAGGTTTTAATTTTTCATTATCTGGGAGTGCAGTGTACGCCTCCATTCAGTTTGTGTTCGGGCCGTTTATTTAACTTGTTCTTTTTCAATTTGTAAGTTGTCCCTTGAGAGACCAGAGATTGTAAGTTGATGTTGCCTTGAGTATGCTGGAAGAAACTCAGAGCCTGTAAGCTCTTTTCAAAGTTTTGTAATAGTAACAAGTGCCCTTGGAAGGCTAGATATTGTATTTTGGGAGCAAGTGCTCTTGAATTAGGGGGTTTCTGCCCTTGACATAAGGATTCCTCTTTTTTTAATTAAAGTTTCGTAAACTGGATCCGGTATCTCTAGGGGCTTGAAGCCCAGAATCTGTAAAAATCACTAATCTTGGATTTTTCTAGTCTTGTTTCAAGATTGTCATTGTACCTGATGTTTCACTGTTATGAAAAATTGTTAAGTTTGAAGTTCTAAACGAAATATAACCTTCAGTTCAAGTTTTATATCATTTTTGATATTGTAGATAGACCCATTCACCCCGGCACCCTCTTTAACCTCTTTCTGTTCCACGAGTATCCCCGTAACATCTCCTACAGGCAATATCCACAGTTCGTTTTTTAAATTGCCCTAACTGCACACACAGTACAAAAACACACTGTAATTACGACACACTTGTCAGTCAAGGAATGCGCCATATCATTTCCCCTCTCGTCTGTTGGTCGCAGTAATGTTCTCTGTTATTTGACATGCTCGAAGATGCAACGCTGTCGCCCCACGATTGTGTATTCCTTCACTCACAACATTGTAAATGGAATGAAATACTGAACGAAGGAATGGTTTGACTACAATAGATGTTCAATATGCCCCACCCCCTCCTACTTCGATGCACAATTGCCTTTGGACTCTGTTCAGAAAGTGTACTGTGTCGCGCATTACCTCTGTCTCCCACTTACCAGTTCCCCTCCCTTACCACGTCTGACGCACAGCAACAGACAGCGTCTGGCTCTCTGGCACAGCGAATACGGCAAGTTCGTCAATTTGAATCGCGTGCTCCGAAGTAACAAAGTAATCTCATTTTGTCAGGAAAAAATTCTCCGCTAATCCGATTGCACCATTGTTCGTAACATAACACGAAGAGCATCCCTGACATTTTTGTCGGTATAGTTATGATAAGGGGCTGCCTGGCGGAGGCGGTAAAGGCGTGCTCGGTTCACCCGGAAGGACGTGGTTTCGATTCCCCGTCAGGAAAATTTAAGGAACGAAATTTCCACTTCCGGAGGTGCACATGACTCTGAGGTTCACTCAGCCTACACCAAAAATGAGTACCAGGTTAATTCCTGCTGGCAAAGGCGGCCGGGTGTAGAGCTAACCACTATCCCACCAAGTGCCGAAGTTACGGTAGTGGAAGCCTTTACCCTCCACCCCTCCAGGGGTCTTCATGGCCTGTACGGAGATGGCTTCGCTTTTTTAAAATAAATATGATACACACCGTATATATGCTTCACACTAATGACCTATTAGTGGTATTTCTTGACGCCATTTTGTAAGTTTGTTAATGTCAATACGGTCCATAAACTTGCATTCACCGGGCGAGTTGGCCGTGCGCGTAGAGGCGCGCGGCTGTGAGCTTGCATCCGGGAGATAGTAGGTTCGAATCCCACTATCGGCAGCCCTGAAGATGGTTTTCCGTGGTTTTCCATTTTCACACCAGGCAAATGCTGGGGCTGTACCTTAATTAAGGCCACGGCCGCTTCCTTCCAACTCCAAGGCCTTTCCTATCCCATCGTCGCCATAAGACCTATCTGTGTCGGTGCGACGTAAAGCCCCTAGCAAAAAAAAAAAAAAAAAACTTGCATTCACTGTTGACTTATGTACATCTGCACACTCATTTGTTAGTAGATGTTACTTCAACCAGTTGATAAAGACAATGCATAAAGATCTCTAACAAGATAGAAAAATCCTTTATTCACCCATTTGGCAGTGCTGAACATTGCTTCGATTTATACAAACATTCGTTTAACACACATTTTAAACAAAGTTTAAAGTAAACTGAGGATACTATGTCAAAAGTCGGTAATTAATCCTATCCACTGACCCCTTATTCATCGCTGTAGACATTGTTATTAGTTCAGAAAAGGGGATGTTGACAATATAAATATTAGGGATTTTATTATATTTAATGTTTTACTGGACAGTATTTATATTTAATGCATCTTCTTCTTCTTCTCCTACCACTCTTCCCACACCTGTGGGCTCGCGGGTGCGAACTGTGGATTTGGCCCTGTTTTACGGCCAGATGCCCTTCCTGACGCCAACCCTATATGGAGGGGTGTAATCACTATTGCGTGTTTCTCTGGTGATTCTTAGTGTAGTGCGTTGTGTGAATATGAAGAGGAGAGTGTTGGAACGCACACAAACACATAGTCCTCGAGCCAGAAGAATTAATCAGAAGCGATTAAAATCCCCGACCCGGCCGGGAATCGAACCCGGGACCCTCTGAACTGAAGGCCAGTGTGCTGACCATTCAGCCAACGAGTCGGACATATGTAATGTACATATCAGAAATATTTTGACCAAGCCAGTTAGCCGTGTTGTTAGGGTCGAACAACTGTGAGCTTGAATTCGGGAGATGATGGGTTCAAATCCCAAATTGGCAGCCCTGAAGAGATTTTTCCATGGTTTCCCATTTTCACATCAAGCAAATGCTGGGGATGTTCCATAATTGAGGCCACGGCCGCAACCTTCCCAAACCTAGCCCTTTCCCATCCTTCCGTCGCCGGAACCCTTCGATGTGTTAGTGTAACGTTAAACAAGTAGCAAAAAATTAAAAAAATACGAAAAAAAGAAGTACTGTATTTTATCAAAGTGTGCATTAATCATTGTGCTCGGCTGTGAAGCTTGCATCCGGGAGATAGTAGGTTCGAATCCCACTATCGGCAGCCCTGAAAATGGTTTTCCGTGGTTTCCCATTTTCACACCAGGCAAATGCTGGGGCTGTACCTTAATTAAGGCCACGGCCGCTTCCTTCCAACTCCTAGGCCTTTCCTATCCCATCGTCGCCATAAGACCTATCTGTGTCGGTGCGACGTAAAGCCCATAGCAAAAAAAAAAAAAAATCATTGTGCTACCGAGCTCGATAGCTGCAGTCGCTTAAGTGCGGCCAGTATCCAGTATTCGGGAGATAGTAGGTTCGAACCCCACAGTCGGCAGCCCTGAAGATGGTTTTCCGTGGTTTCCCATTTTCACACCAGACAAATGCTGGGGCTGTACCTTAATTAAGGCCACGGCCGCTACCTTCCCACTCCCAGCCCTTCCCTGTCCCATCGTCGCCATAAGACCTATCTGTGTCGGTGCGACGTAAAGCAACTAGCAATCATTGTGCTCAAATGAAAATCTTTTGGCCAGAATGAATTCGCTTATTATTCGAAGTTACCCTATCTTCGAAAGTAAAGGTCTGCATTCGCCGTTTTCGGTTGGTCGAACGAAGGTAGCCGTGTAGTTAAGTCCTACTCTGGCTCCGCAAGTGAGCGTGACCTGTCCTTCCGCTTGGTGTTATTATTATTATTATTATTATTATTATTGTTGTTGTTGTTGTTGTTGTTGTTGTTGTTGTCACAGACTTATCTCTGATTCGCAGAGGGAAGGAAGCGTGAGCGATGGATGGCTGGACAAAGCAAAAATCATAGTTTGATAAAACCTAATAAAATATGAGAAATTTGTATTTTCTCTCTCTTCAACAGGATAAATTCTTTAGCACCAATATAACAAACTGACAGACTTTATATCGTAGAAAGAGTCCAGAAATCTCAGGCAATAACAATTTGACCATTAATGCTTGATAAATTTTACACCTGCAGAGATCCTCAGGGTTATCAAAGTCATTTAAATTAAGGCGCAGTGCGCCAGCGATCTTTTTCCAATTTTTGACCTCGTCTGGCACAAAAATTCAATAGCCTAACTTTTGGACCACAATGGTATTCCCTGTTGTCAAAATTATATCATCCTGTTTACAGTATCTAATAGGAAATTCTACGTAATTGTAGGAGAGAAATCCACCCCTCACATTGCAATCTTGGATCTCGATGTTCTGGAAGTGGTGCCTTCAGAACAAAATTAAGATCAATGCCACAAAAACTCAGGCAATTGTATTTTCAAAACGAAAGCCTGGACTTGGTCCTCTCATAATCAATAACGTCCCATTATTTGGATCAATGAAATTAGATTTCTCTACCTCCACTAAGATAAATATTTATTTAGCATGTATTAGACCTATGGTTATGAGGTCTGGTGCTATATTCCTAAAACGCCCTTTTTCAAATCAGTTTTCCAAAATAAATTATTAAGAAGAATGGCAAGAGCCCCACTCAAGAGATATAATAGAAAGATACGTACTGACGTTCGTGTATCCCCAGATAAACAAACTACCTAAAATGTCCATGTACACAACCTTGCAAGTTTAGTCAATCTACCCGATCATCTCACTTTAAAAAAGGGCATAGGAACAAAGAAACCGAACACTTGATATAAACGTCGTGTCCTTGGCTCACTTATGACCTGTTCTGAATTTATCTTTCGGCCTTTTCCAAAATTCAACAACCTAGCCTATTTAATTAAATTTGAAGAAAATTGCCCTGAAAAGACCTGTTTCTTGAGAAGAGAGGTTCTATCTCGTATTCTTAAATAAAACCATAATACTTTTTCAAATTTATCAATGAAGAGCGGGTTCCAGCCCTGGCTTGGAGGAAAATACCGCCTCCAAGCCAGATATTTTCTCCCCACGCCAGTCCAGTAAAATTGAGACTTTCCGACTCATCCAGTAATCCCAGGGAGAAGATGAGTGAGGGCGTAGTTTTCGCCCTGGGGCTCTCCATTTACTTGCCTCCACCACAAAAAAAATCTTGTTTATGGAAACAGTTGCTCTTCAGTCTACACAATAGTAGTCAGTGTCAAGGAGCTAAAGTTCTATTAAACGAACACGACAATCAAGGTGGCCCTATAGACGTTAAACACAGTTCAATTACAGGGTATAAGGAAACGATGAAAGTAGTTGGACATCTTCACCTACCAATGTAATACATTTTTAAAAAAGTAATATGTTTTCGTACTCCCGAGACAGGAACACGTGAGCTTCGGGACCATAATCGATATAGCAATGAGAAATGCGTATTATAAATCGAGGTCATACCTTGTAAAAAGATTTTTAACTATCTCACAATTATTTTTTTTTTAACTTCCGTTTTCTATGTAGGACCAATCTTACTCTAGAGGTTGATCTAGAGAATTCTTGCCACATTTGTGTTGACGTTCTCTGTGGTGGTATCCTGTCTCTGATAAGTGGTTGGAAAAGGCTTAGCAATCATGCAAAAGGCAAAACACCTAGTATAATATGAAATATACAAATGTACTCTATAGCTACACTGTCGTCACATTAATATGACGAATAGCGAGAGGAACT
The DNA here is from genome assembly GCF_040414725.1 of Anabrus simplex. NCBI lineage: Eukaryota > Metazoa > Arthropoda > Insecta > Orthoptera > Tettigoniidae > Anabrus > Anabrus simplex. The sequence goes on along the minus strand of NC_090265.1, from coordinate 1,027,740,621 downwards.
CAGAAAATTCTAGTAAGTTGTCACAGGTATCTGGAGCGAAGCTGCCTGCAATGTCCCCCACAGTTGGTGGAGGGTACGAGACGAAGAATCTGTGAAGCGAACCCAACGATCAAAGTGGTCCTATAGATCTTTAATACAGTTCAAGTACAGGGTAATTTTTTTTTTTTTTGCTGTGGGTTTTACGCCACGCCGACACAGATAGGTCTTATGGCGGCGATGGGATAGGAAAGGCCTAGGAGTTGGAAGGAAGCGGCCGTGGCCTTAATTAAGGTACAGCCCCAGCATTTGCCTGGTTTGAAAATGGGCAACCACGGAAAACCATCTTCAGGGCTGCCGACTGTAGGTTTTTGTGCTAGTGTTTTACCTCGCACCGATACAGATAGGTCTTACGGCGACGATGGGACAGGAAAGGGCCAGGAGTGGGAAGGAAGCGGCCGTGGCCTTAATTAAGGTACAGCCCCAGCATTCGCCTGGTGTGAAAATGGGAAACCACCGAGCTCGATAGATGCAGTCGCTTAAGTCCGACCAGTATCCAGTATTCGGGAGATAGTAGGTTCGAACCCCACTATCGGCAGCCCTGAAAATGGTTTTCCGTTGTTTCCCATTTTCATACCAGGCAAATGCTGGGGCTGTACCTTAATTAAGTCCACGGCCGCTTCCTTCCCACTCCTAGCCCTTCCTTGTCCAATCGTCGCCATAAAACCTATCTGTGTCGGTGCGACGTAAAGCAACTAGCAAAAAAATGGGAAACCACGGAAAACCATTTTCAGGGCTGCCGACAGTGGGGTTCGAACCTACTATCTCCCGAATACTGGATACCGGCCGCACTTAAGCGACTGCAACTATCGAGCTCGGTACAGTAGGATTCGATTCCACTATCCTCCGGATGCAAAGTACAGGGTATTAGGAGACGATGAAAGTATTTGGCAGTCTTTATTATGATCTTCCAACAACTGTCAGACATTTCTAGCTGTGTGATATGTCGCATTGTTTTGTTGGCAGATTCCATCTGCCTCAGAGCAGACAATCAGCATCTATAAGTGTACATAATCTGTAAGGATGTATTCATAAACAAATCGGTCCGGAGTGCATTCCAGTTTGAATAATGGTTCCAGAAAAAGTCACGAAGAACGACCCAGACCATAACACTGCTACCACCAGCTTTTGTTCTTCCGAATGGTTGCAGAATTTCCTTTCTTCACCATTTATCATCGGACATGTCAACGTCCATCCATTTGATGAAGCAGAAAATGGTACTCATTGACGAGGGCAACCTTTTGACAATCAGCGAAGATCCATTTCGACATTACCGTAAGGTCTTTTTACAGGTCCTTTTTAGGCAATTTATGAGTTTTCAACTTCCGAGTCCTAGTACATCACAGCAAATATATTGTTAATATCCTGAATTGCTGTAATGTAATTGTCTTGTGTTTATTTTTTTTTTATTTTTTTGCTATTTGCTTTACGTCGCGCCGACACAGATAGGTCTTATGGCGACGATGGGGTAGGAAAGGGCTAGGAAGTGGAAGGAAGCGGCCGTGGCCTTAATTAAGGTACAGCCCCGGCATTTTGCCTGGTGTGAAAATGAAATGGGAAACTACGGAAAACCATCTTCAGGGTTGCCGGCAGTGGGGCTCGAATCCACTATCTCCCGATTACTGGATACTGGCCGCACTTAAGCGACTGCAGCTATCGAACTGGGTAATTATCTTGTTTGCGATGGAAGTTAGAATATGAAATTTGTCAGAGAATGACTTGTTTTAGTTTCGTGAAACATTGTTGTTGAAGACCCCCATCCCCTAAGGCCCTAACCGACATTGCCTGTGGCTCTCTTTTTAATTTTGTGCGCACAACTGGAGGTTTACTCCCATGAACTCTCCTTATTGTGGCAGGCGCTGAAAGGAAATGGAGATTCTGTTAGAACATTTGCTGGTCGATCTATTATTCCATTATTTAGTCCGAGTGAGGCAGATAAAACCTTAAGTGGAAACTTCCTTTAATATGAATAACAGAACCGCATTTCAAGTGCTGAAGGTTTAATTTCGTCGTAAGTCGCATTAGTACCAGTTAAACGCAAGTGGTATTGAGCAGGTTCCCTTACTCTACGTGGTAACTGCGAGCAATCGAAAACAGAAATAGACTGCAAGTAATGGCATCAGCACAACAACAGAATAAAAAGTCAATTACGAATTAATAATATGCCAGTGTTGAGTTACGTCCTGAAATTGCAGTCATTTCTGTAGACAGCCTGGTACTGATTATGGCAATTAAATTATTATGCAGGATACACAAGGTAAACTTTTAGATTACGTCACTGAGTCAGTTGGCCGTGTGGTTAAGGGCGCGCAGTTGTGAGCTTGCATTCAGGAGATAGTGGTTTCGAACCCCACTTTCGGCGGGCCTGAAGATGGTTTTCCGTGGATTCCCATTTTCACACCAGGCAAATGCCGGGGCTGTACCTTAATTAAGGCCACGGTCACTTCCCTCCCTCTCCTAGCCAATTCCTATCCCATCGTCACCATAAGATCTATCTGTGTAGGTGCGACATAAAGCAACTTGTAAAAAAATAGATTGTCATTTTTCTATTCAAAGAGTCTAATCTATTAGGCCTACAGTTTTTACGCATGGGTACATAATCAACTGATATCTGATCATGGAAGTGCAAAGCAACAGGGGAACTGGGAAGAACTTGGTCTGAAGTCTTGAGACGTTCCAAATACTTCAAATGAATTGACAATAACAATATTAACAAGAGCCTCCGTGGCTCAGACGGCAGGGCGTCATCCTCTCACCGCTCTATACCGTGGTTCAAATCCCGGTTACTCCATGTGAGATTTGTGCTGGACAAAGCGGAGGCGGGACAGGTTTTTCTTCGGGTATCCGGTTTTCCCTGTCATCTTTCATTCCAACAACACTCTCCATTATCATTTCAAAACAGGTTGTAGGTTCCCAATATTAACGACAACAACAACTACTACTACTACTTCGACGGGAACAACGAAGATTTAGTATTTTATACTATGAGTGGTGCTGCTGATTATACACCCACGTTCTATTCCCGAGCCAACGGCCGTAGCCGTGTTGAAACCCCGGATCCCGTGAGATCTCCGAAGTTTAGCAACATTGGGCGTGGTCAGGAGTTGGATGGGTTGCCACGCGCTGTTGGTGGGGGGTAAGGGAATGGAGGAGCGGAAAGTAACTGGCCACCCTACTGCACGTAAACTCCGGCTCAGGAACACCTCTGCGGAGGTTCGGACCTGCCTTCGGGCAGCATAACCCTTACCTTCTATTCCCGACGCACTAGAGTGGACTCCTTCCACAGTTGACTATTACTTAGGCTAAGGCATCAAATACCAAGAGTCGATATACTGGAGAATACTTACCGTAATGGACGATTAGTTAAACATATTTATGACGTTTAGTGACATATAGGCCTACTGGAAGTTTATTGAACGATTTTATGGAGGAAATATCTAAGAATGTCCTTTTTTATCCAAAATTATAAACTCTCTGACCTCTCGATTTATCATGATTTAATTCTAAGTGCACTTGTCTATGGAAACAGATGGTCTTCAGTTTACACAACAAATGTCACTGTCAAGGAGCTAAATTTTATCCACGACAGGGGACATTCACTGAAAAATGTAATAAAGGTAAGATGTTTTCATACGACATTAATATTCAATGCTTTTGAAACATTAGTAAGTTATAAGGAGGACGCCTAGCTTAGACAGTAAAGGCGTTCTACATGAACTTAGAAGAAACAACAGGAAATCTAAAGCAAAGAAAAGCAAAGTCATCTCCGTACAGGCCATGAAGGCCCTGGGAGTGGTGGAAGGTAAAGGCTTCCACTACTGTAACCTCGGCACTTGATGGGGTAGAGTGGATAGCTCTACGCCCGGCCGCCTTTGTCCCCAGGAATTAAACTGGTACTTACTTGTGGTGTGTGCTGAGTGAAACTCAGGGCCATATGCACCTCCGGAAGTGGAAATCTCATGTCTTAAATTTTACGACTTCCTGACGAGGATTCGAACCCACGTCCTTCCGGACGAACCGGGTACGAATTTACCGCCTCGGCCAGGCAGACCCCACAACAGGAAATCTACTTCTGAAAAAGCACATGGTGCTGGAGTTGACACAGCTTACACCAGAAAATGAGTTCCAGGTCAATTCCTGGGGACAAACGGCCGGACATAGAGATAACCACTCTGTCCCATTCAGTGCCGAGATTGGAAATATTAGAATCTTTTACTTTACACTCTTTCAACTGTTCGTATATCGATTTGGTATTTTTTTTTTTTACATCATTTTAGTTAGTTACATATTTTAAGAATGTAGTGTACAGACTATATCTGAATAACTTTTAACAATTGCCAAAGTGGTTATCCCTGAAGGATATAAAGATGGACTTTTTGTACCAGTGCATAGAGATGTCCCGTTGCCGTGAGAATGAGGCCACAGGTCGTCAGATACACTCGCTTAGAAGTCAATACAGAATTGCAGGAATGTGTTCGGTTTTTTTTTCCTTTCTTAAAGAATTTTTTACGTTGCACTTATACAAATAGTTTTTCTGGGGACGATGGGATAGGAGAGGCCAAGGAGTGGGAAGGAAGCGGCCGTGGCCTTAATTAAGGTACAGCCCCAGTATATGCCTGGTGTGAAAATGGGAAACAACGGATATCCATCTTCGAGGCTGCCGACAGTGTGGTTCGAACCCACTATCTCCCGGATAGAGATGTGTTCGATCTTGAATAGGATCACAAAATAGATTTGCGTGTGAACAGAAAACATGCTTGCTTTGTGATAACGCAATATGTAACGCTATCAAGGGTTTGTAAATCGTGAAAATATTGAGTGGATATGAATGATATGAATGGTTCTCTGCATGCGGACCGCCTGGGAGGAAAGAATCAGAAATTATGAACCGCTATAAACAAACCAGTGTGATTGTAGGCTGCGGTAAGCCGTGCGTGTTGCTTTTTGCCTTGAAGTATTCTGCCTGTAAAGCAAAACGAGCACCTACCGCATACGCCTGTTTTGTGTCGGACAGTGCTCGCGTTTCGTGCCACTCCCTACTTCGTTCCACCTTCCACTCGCTGTCGTGATGACTAGGGTCACACTCATTTTCACCACCCGTTGCAGAAGTTTCGTAACACTTTAATAACCACGTATTTCTTCGAAACGGAGTACTTCGAAGATACGCCGCTTGCGCAGTCCGTCTTCTTTTCATTCAAAGATCACCGTCTTGATACTCGTTAAAAGTATTTCATATACCGGTACATTCTGTCTTGTTTTTAAATTTGCTTTACGTCGCACCGACACAGATAGGTCTTATGGCGACGATGGGATAGGAAAAGCCTAGGAGTTGGAAGGAAGCGGCCGTGGCCTTCATTAAGGTACAGCCCCAGTATTTGCCTGGTGTGAAAATGGGAAACCACGGAAAACCATCTTCAGGGCTGCAGACAGTGGGGTTCGAACCCATTGTCTCCCGGATGCGAGCTCACAGATGCGCGCCCCTAACCGCACGGCCAACTCGCCCGGTACATTCTGTACAAGAGGATGATTGGTTTCTATAACACCGGGCGAGTTGGTTGTGCGGTTAGAGGTGCACAGCTGTGAGCTTGCATCCGGGAGATAGTGGGTTCGAATCCCACTGTCGGCAGCCCTGAAGATGGTTTTTCCGTGGTTTCCCATTTTCACACGAGGAAAATACTGGGGCTGTACCTTAATGAAGGCCACGGCCGCTTCCTTCCAACTCCTAGACTTTTCCTATCCCATCGTCGCCATAAGACCTATCTGTGTCGGTGAGACGTAAAGCCACTAGCAAAAAAAAATTATATAACTGCAGTACAGAGCTTTCCCTTTCAGTTGATGAATATTATTAGAAATATTCTGCTCTTCAAAAGGCTTCTTATCCCTTTACAGCAGTGTGTGTTTTCTGATTTTACGAGAGATGGATTTAGTAATACACTGCCTTCGTAAGTTTATGTGACTTTGCCAATGGATCCCACAAAAATACAATAACTTCTTTGCTAGCAGAGTGATTACCGTTTTGTTTCTGAGATTCGGTGTCTATTTTAACTCTTTCAGCATCGCTTTTAGTGTCCTCCCTGTCAAAATTCTTCACATTTCCGACATTTCGGAAAGAAACGGAGTCAGAGAACCGCGTGTTAGATTTGAGGGTAGAGGCATTGGGTTGAGCTGAAATGTGGTAATTGGGAATTGGCGTAGGTTCAGATCTCATAGCGATCTGCTTTCTTTCAGTTAGATTATACTGATTTCTCGTTACTAGAAGAGGTATGGATGTTACCATACACGAAGAGTACCATATTAACTACGAGTATATTTACACGTTCCCTATATGTCCTTGCGCTCGAAGACTAAGCAAAAAGTAAAATGAAAATATGCCCTGAGACTTAACGTCATTATGAACAAATTAAACAAACCAAAAGGAAATACAAATCACTATCGGGTATGCCGGCCCTCATGCACTATGACTACTTCAAGTCGATTGGGCACAGAACCAGCGAGAGTCCGTAAGAACTCCTCCTTAAGAGCCAGCTCTTACGAAGGGTTGAGTACCATTGTCGACGGCTCTTCCTTTGAGTTCAGGGGACGAAGGCCTTCCCGCTGACTGTCTTTGAGGTGTAAACTGGGTGATTAACTTTTCTTTTTACAGCTTGCTTTATGTTGCACCGACAGAGTTAGGTTTTATGCTGACAATGGGAGAGGAAAGGGCTAGGGGTGGGAAGGAAGCGACCGTAGCCATAATTAAGGTACAGCCCAGTATTTACCTGGTGTGAAAATGGGAATCCATGGATGTGAAAATGGGAAACCACAGAAAACCATCTTCAGGACTGCCGACAGTAGGGTTCGAACCCACTATTTCCCGAGTGCAAACTGACAGCTACGTGATCCAAACCGAGCAGCCACTAGCTCGGTGTGGATTAACCTGAAAGCTAACACACTGTCCTTCGGGATAAATTATGTCCAACGCTAGAATCAACCAGAGACTCAAGAGCTGTTTGTAAATCTTGGCGTTCAGAGTTCCCGAAATTCTCAACAGCATAGTGACACACTGTGAGGTAAACCTATCCTAGCAATGAATGCTAAAACGACCACTTGTACTGGGTATGATAAGTGGCAATGTGTTTAATATCTGGCGTTGGGTTCATGGTATATGCGGACCATCGCTGAAGACATCTTCCTAAACGAAGTTCAGCATTTCCCGTGGCATATGCGAGAGGAACAATGACTATATTTTGTCCTCGGTCAAATAGGCCTTCCCAGCGGCGACGTCATGTTGGAGTCTCGCATCCCTTTAGGTGCAGCGAACACTTATTGGACAAGGGACACGACACATGGGATGCGACAAATAGGATGTGTTCCAGGTAGATGCAGCACGTGCAATAAAGAGGAAGCCCGCGCACTTATCGGTCAAGGGCATGGGCTGTCCCAAGTGTCAGAGGGCATGTCGCTTGTTGCATTTCGTAGAACGTGTCCCATCACTTCGGGCGTCAGTTTGGTGTAGTGATTTAAATATGTGCAGCTCAGTAGAGCGGAAGTGAAGAAGCATGAAGTGCTGTATAATTACATATTAAAGGATTATTCAAATAGGAGCATATGTAAAAATATCTGGTGAGAAATAGGTGAAGATTCAGCATGAGTGTTATCAATTATCTTTCAGCTGGTAGAATAGGATCCCTGAATGTGGTATTTTTATTCTCAATTAGTGGCTTTACCACATGTAGTAACTCTTGGAACGTCTCCCAGTTCATTGTACAAAATATATGAAATTGTGAAGGTTCTTCATTAATTTTCTTAAGTTTTTTAGCCAACACGAAAGCACCAGTCTCTTGGCAGTCCAAAATCTCCTTTTCTTCTAGTCACCCGTTTTCTCCGTAATTCCCGAAGTACTGTAATAACAAGCCTTCCAAATCACTAGAGGATAACTTAACTAATGACCCACAGATGTGCATGTATGTGGCCCATGGGACACGGGACAGGACAAGTTACTTCAGTAGTGTCTCCTGTCCCATGTCGCATTTCCAAGAAGTGTGCGCTCTGACTTAATACGGTCACGTGCAGTCTGCACCGCACCAGGAAATGAATATAAAGCCCCCAGTGGAACAGCTGAGGAAAGAGTTTCTCCTCTAGATCTGCCAGAAGAGCCTCATCTTGCTCTCTAGTGGAGATGACGGCCTATAGAATTCCTCTTTGCTTCTTGAGTATGTTACCGACGCAGAGTAATAACAGAGGAAGCTCTACACATGCCTTCTGATTATATGATACCAAAGTACAACTTTGAAGAACCGTTTGAGACCCAGATAATAAAAAAGAAGACTGGGATATCAACAAAACGAATACTGAAGAAGAAGATATAGTGTGGTGGACTGATGGCTCAAAGACTGTGGATGGCACAGGAGGAGGAATCAGCGGGGGAAGACCTAAGAGATCAATCCAGATGAACCTGGGCAGACACACTACAATCTTTCAAGCTGAAATGATAGCTATCACAACATGTCTTGAAGAAAATCTGAAAATGAACTATTGGAACAAGAGCGTTTTCATTTTTACGGACAGCCAAGCAGCTATTAAGACACTAGACGCAGTCCGGATAATATCCATAATTACTGTCTGGTATTGCCACTCACTTCTTCTGAAGCTGTCAAAGAACAGCATTGTCAAAATAACATGGGTACCAGGGCATGCAGGTATAGAAGGAAATGAAAAGGCAGGTAAACTGGCCAGGAAACTCATTTTGTAGGCCCATAACCTGTATGCGGTATTTCCTATGGACAAGGAAAATGGGTACAATGGGTACAAAAGAAACAAATGGCAAACTAGAAAAATACTCCAGATGCAGGCTTGCAAAGGAACTGATAAAATGAACAAGAAGCATAGTAAGGACTGTTGAAACTCAGCAGAGAAAATATGAGTAGTAAGACTGTTGACAGGACACTGCCATCTGAAAAAACACCTACAAAGGATTAGAGTAATAAGAGACAATATGTGTAGAAAATGCAATGAAGCAGAGGAATTAGCTGAACACATACTTTTCGAATGTGAGGCATTGGGTAGAATCAGACTCTCCACTCTAGGACTACCAGGTGAAGAGAGAGAAAAAACTTAAGAAGACCCAATAAGAACAACCTGCAGCTCTGTGAAGGGAGCAGGTATTCTAGGAATGAAGGAAAAACATGGCAGCAAAAGATCATAGAAGTCGACGCTTATTAAGAACTAATATTTAGAGGCCCCATGAAGAAAAGAAGAAAAAGAAGATGAAGATGTTAGCGATAAAACTTGGCTCATTACCTAGCAGCAGAAACGGGAGCACCTTTCCTACTGCCAGCTTCTGTTGCCGAGAAGCCAGCCTTCATCAGAGCGGACAACGCCGTCTCTCAGTACAGAGAGATTTGATTCGGTGAAGGTCTTCAGGGAGGGTGAGGGGTTTGGTGGGCGTGGCCTATATCAGAATTAGCCTTAGTGCAGGAGAATGGAAACCCACGGAAAACCATTCTCATCACAGCCGACGGTGGGGACCACCCCCTCTGCGTCTCCCGAATGTCTCTGCTCGATTGGTTGGTCGGAATGCGGAACTGCAGAGCCACGGTCCAGCCGTGGCCACCGGTACGACTGAAGCGGACTCTGCATCCGACAACGTGTCCTACGGTGTTTTTTGTTTTTGTTGGTGGCAAGTAAATGAGAGTTTCAGGACGAAAACTATCCCCTTCTACCCACCTGTTCCCGAGAATACCCGATGAGTCAGAAACATTTGTCTACTGCAATGATTGGGGGTGGGGGGGATCGATCTGGCTGAGAGGCGGTATTTTGGCTCCCGCCAGAGAATAAACCCCCTCACCACTTAAGTTTTAAAATACAACTTAGTCTCGCTGTCTCATTGGTGATAACAGCCTTCAACTAGTCAGGAGATATTTGGGGTGAAAATTCTTAGATGGACCGTTCTATGTAGCAGGATACGCATATTGATAGAGAAGAGCAAATTATGTTGCTATTTATAGAACATTATGTTTACTTCTTGCCGTTTTGTTATAGTGAATGAAAACCTACAACCTGTTTTCCAGTCATTGACCGGGTCAGAGATGTAATGAATGAAACATATATAGGCTGTTATTACAATGGGGTCGCCACTCCCAAGGTGATTTATTAATGAGTGATAACTGCTATGAAATGATAATGGAGAGTGCTGCTGGGATGAAAGATGACAGGGAAAACCGGAGTACCCGGAGGAAAACCTGTCCCGCCTCCGCTTTGTCCAGCACAAATCTCACATGGAGTCACCGTGATTTGAACCACGGTATTCAGCGGTGAGAGGCCGACGCGCTGCTGAGCCACGGAGGCTCGTTTTGTTATAGTATTAAGGCCTAATTTAGTATGTATTTAAAAATAAAAATGTATGAGGGCATAAATCTGCAGTATAATACGTGATATTTACTTTTTTTAAACATATCCTAACTCGGGCAGTCATCATCTTTGACCGACACTAGTGGTGATTATTCTTTTAAGAGGAAGTACAAGTGGGCAACCATCCCCTATTAGCACTAATGAGAGGGATCCGGCAATTCGTAAAATGAAGGTATCGGCCAAATAAATACAAGGATCACGAAGGGCATGGAAATGAAATACTCCCTAGGATTCGCAAACCTAATACCGTCGGCGTCGGAAAAGAACAAGAGTTGACCAAGAGAGGTAGGATAGGATAGCTGAAAGTGAGGAGCCTGGCATAAGCAAGTGGACGCAATGGCAGGACTCAGCTAATGGCCCCGTGTTTGCCAACCCACGCTCCCAAGTTACGACAGGCAGGGGATAACGGGGATGTTATTCTACCGTCCCTACACACAGAGGGAATGAATCTCTGGCCAACAGATCGGGCCGTAAAGGATCCCTTGCACGCTCGGCTGAGCTCAGCGACGTGACAGTGCAATCCTCCAGTTAACAACGTGTCATGTGTTATTTCTCATCCTAAGAAAGAGGACCTTAACAATAACTAGACTCCAACTGAACAAGGAACAGAACTACCAGCAGAGTGAATTATGTGATTTATTCGCTTAGGGAGCAATTGGAGGAGCCTGAAGACAGCAGATAAATCTCACCACGACTGCTTTCCTTGAGTGGTTTCACACTAGTTCCTGGCGCTCATTCAAATGAAGCATAACCCTTTCTACTGCTGACGTACAAAGAGACCTTGCCAACGTGTCTACACCGATGTGATCCATTTTCAATATACCTGCAGGCCACAGCAAGAACTATCACCGGTTCACATTGAAAGGAGCAACTTATACATACGCTAAGAGACTCCGGATCATAAATTTCATACTCTGGGTAGGAGGTAATAAATTTTGCCGCTTACCACAAACCAACATGAGATTTTTGACTCCATTTGTAGCTGACTACGCCATCTCCGTGCAGGTAGCGTGCATGTGTCTTAACCGGAGGAGCCGGGTTCAATTCCCGGCCAGGTCAGGAATTTTTTATTGGATCTGAGGGCTTGTTCGAGGTCTACTCAGCCTACGTGATTACAATTGAGGAGTTATCTGACGGTGAGATAGCGGCCTCGGTCTAGGAAACCAAGTACGACGGCCGAGGGGATTCGTCGTGCTGACCACACGACAGCTCGTAACCCGCGGGCCTTCGGAATGAGCAACGGTCACTTGGTAGACTATGGGCCTTCGAGAATGTTGAACCATGGGGTTCTGGTTTGGTTTTTAGGTGACTACATGGATCTGGATGACAAAACAGATCCTTTGTCCCTAGGAAAAATGTCCTACAATAAAGAAAAAGTGCCAAAGCTAAATTACAATTGTATAACATTAAAATATTATAAACATTACTGGCTGCAACAAGCATTAAAATGTGGAATAAAACTTAAAAATTACACGTGTGTTGATATAATGGATAAAGAATCCTTCAGAACCATCCTGGACAGATGTCTTAAAACCCTGAGTGCCAATCCCAGCTTCTTAAGTGAAGATCTTGCGCCTTAAAGGAGTTTTTATCTGGCTCCAGAGAGAAGCGCTGAGGAATCAACTCCAGTATACGGACTCTGGCGTAGCGTAGCTGACTTGCAGTCAGTGCAGTGAAGTGTTCCCCGTCAAACCTGCCTCGACGACAGAGAAGAGCACGCTATCAACAACTGTCGCCGTTTGAGAGGGCTCGGATAATTGGGCTGTGTGAGGCTGGATTATCGTTAAGGACTGTCGCTGCACGTCTTGGCCGACAGGCATCTACGGTACAACGTGTATGGCAGCAGTGGTGAAATGAAGGTACCCACACTCGTAAAACTGACACAGGCCTAGCGCGACAGATAACTGTGAGAGAGGATCGCCGCATCATTCGGATGGCCCGGATGGAACCCCATGCAACAGCAGCGCAAATTCGAGCAGCTGTGGCACCCCACGTTACACAACAAACAGTTGGTAATCGCCTGCGTGCAGCTGGCTTACGAGCCCGTGTCCCTGCAGAAGGTGTTCCATTGATCCCACAATAGCGACGTGTAAGGCTGGCCTGGTGTCGAGGAAGATCGACGTGGGTCGACGAATGGCATAGGGTGGACTTTAATGATGAATCGCGCTTCTGTCTTGCCCGCAGTGATCGCCGAAATCGTGTGCGCCGACGTACCGGGGAGAGGGGCCGCCCAGGATTTATTGTCGAGAGGCACACAGGGCCAACACTAAGCATTATGGTCTGGGGTGCTATTGGCTTTAATGTGAAATCACAATTAGTACTTGTTGAGGATACTATGACTGCTCGACAGTACGTTGATATGCTACTCAATCCAGTGGTTGTCCCTATGATGGTGAACATTGCTACTGGGATGTTTCAGCAGGACAATGCCCGGGTTCACACTGCACGCATCTCCAGAGAAGCTCTCCACGACATCACAACCTTAGAATGGCCCGCCATATCCCCGGACCTCAGTCCTATTGATCATGTGTGTGACATGATGGGTCGACAACTGGCCATCCGTCCTCAGCCACCCACAACTCTGGAACAACTGACCCGTGCAGTGCAGAAAGCATGGACCACAATTCCTCAGGAAGCGATCCAGGGCCTTATTGACTCCATGCCTCGACGAATTCATCAATGTATTGCAGCTCGTGGTGGGCACATCCTGTATTGATTGTTGTCCAAACTTGCGGTCAGAGGGACCTGAAAGTGTAATCATCGCATCTAAATCGAACACTTGTCTGCATGTTCAATTGCAGTAATGTAGCACCATTCCTTCTGGGTGTTGCAATTTCTATTATCTTCAGTGTATTTCATTTCGGTTTTAGGTTATCTATTACTACTACTACTACTACCACTACTACTACTACTACTACTACTACTACTACTACTACTACTACTACTACTACTGTCGAGTATTCGGGAGATAGTACGTTCGAACCCCACTGTCGGCAGCCCTGAAAATGGTTTTTCGTGGTTTCCCATTTTCACACCAGGCGAATACCAAGTGTTCGATTTGGATGCGATGATTACACTTTCAGGTCCCTCTGACCGCAAGTTTGGACAACAATCAATACAGGATGTGCCCACCACGAGCTGCAATACATTGATGAATTTGTCGAGGCATGGAGTCAATAAGGCCCTGGATCGCTTCCTGTACCTTAATTAAGGCCACGGCCGCTTCCTTCCCACTTCTAGCCCTTACCTGTCCCATCGTCGCCATAAGACCTATCTGTGTCGATGCGACGTAAAGCAACTAGCAAAATAATAATAATAATAATAATAATAATAATAATAATAATAATAATAATAATAATTATAATAATTATAATAAAGTTGCCAAGTTATTGAGAGATATGGTATTAGAAGAATATTCGTAAATAGGTGAAGAATTCGAATCCGAACAAACCCCAGCTCCAACCAGTTCTAATTACCTGGGTTCTGCTATACATAAATTAAGGCGTAATTTTGAAAATTGACCACCCTCGGAATCCGATCCCGAATACCTTATTTTTTGGACGGTTGAGTTAATTCCGTTATTGATTTATTGGTTGCTGAGGACGAGCTTGACTGTCGTAGTGAAAGGACGTGTTCCTCTGTCTCTCTCTCTCTCTCTCTCTCTCTCTCTCCTCGCCAGGCGATCTGTACTTTCCAGTACTAGTCAGGCAACTGTACTTGTTGGTACAGTTTCGAAAGAGCTTTGTCTGGGCTGTAGCACTTTTCAGTGCTCCCTTTCTCTTTCAGGAGATTTATTTCAGGATGACCACGGCAGACAACGGTCAGGGCAGCCAGATGAAGAAGATGACACCCGAAGAGTATGCGGTGGAGTTCGGACGCATGGTCCAAAACCTCTTCAGCCGAGTGCCACCGGCGCAGGAATGCAACACGGACCCGGAGACGCCGGCACCCGAGCCGGAGCTGGAGCAGGAGGCGCCGGAGATCCAGGTGGAGACGGAGCCGTACAGGGACGGGTGTGGCCCCCTTAACGGCTTTTTCTTCTCCGAGGGTTACACAACCAGGAGTGCGAGGCGCTGCTTGTCTACTACAGGCTGGGGTGCCCTGTAACTTCTGAACGGGGCCTAGTCCTGGACAAAATGCGGCGCCCTCGCCACGGAGGCACGATCATCTCGACGACCATGTCCGTGGAGAGCGTCCTACCAGGAGGTCTCATCATCAGGCATCACGTCGGCGTTCCCTGTCCTGTGGGGCGCACATCGCGGACAAGATGGATCGGCAACGTCTCGAGAGATCTGGAGGCACTAGGGATCCGGCGCTGGGGAAGGAGAGATCTGAACAGAATGAAGTAGGCGAATGTTTGGAGAGACCAGGGTCCTTCATGGGCTGAAGTGAGTGAGAGCGAGTAATGTCATGTGGCTATCGTGTGGCTCTTCTAAGTTGACGCTCCCTTCAATAAATAACTTTAAATGTATTTTAATTTCGGTTTCCGCTTAAATTGTTCAATGAGGATGGTTTACCTAGTTGTACATCCTCTTAATCACCATCACTACCACCATCACCACCACCACCACCGCCGCCGTCGCAAAACATAACAAAAATCCATTTTAAGCACACAAGAAACCTAAAATGAAGGTTTATATCACCTAAAAATCCGGGCCCTGGTAATGATGATGATGCTGATAATAATGAGGCAGAGAGAGGGTGAAACCCAGTGTCGGCACAGAGCCTGCTACTGTCGAGTAACACAAAATGGTGTATTCAAGCATCAACAGCGTCATATGCTCTCACTCCACATGAACACCGCGGAGAGGTTTGGAATTAAACCGAGAATTTTACTCTCAATGTAGTGATTGGAAGTTGTATACCATCATCTCTCCTACCCTGCCAGCCAACATACTGATGGTGATTTTTTTCCGCCAGCGGGAGTCGAACCAGCTAACCACGGTGTCAGACCACAAAGACTTGACACATTAACAAGAATTGCCATCATGTAGGATTTACAAGAATAATATGACCCAAAACATACTTCTGGGCTCTAGTTTTAAAACATTATGCCGCAGGAAATACCGGCGTTTTCATGTTCACAATCGCTTTAAAGCAAAACAGCTATTTCGCTATTACGATTCCCGTTCTACGAGTTCAATGTTAATTTCTTACATCCTTTCCTTCACCGAGATCGATAGCTGCAGTCGCTTAAGTGCGGCCAGTATCCAGTATTCGGGAGATAGTAGGTTCGAACCCCACTGTCGGCAGCCCTGAAAATGGTTTTCCGTGGTTTCCCATTTTCACACCAGGCAAATGCTGGGGCTGTACCTTAATTAAGGCCACGGCCGTTTCCTTCCCACTCCTAGCCCTTTCCTGTCCCATCGTCGCCATAAGACCTATCTGTGTCGGTGCGGCGTAAAGCAACTAGCAAAAAAAAAAATATATATTTCCTTTACAAATTCAACATAGTTTAATTGTCCGACTCCTTGGCTGAATGGTCAGCGTTGAGGTCTTCGGTTCAGAAGGTCCCGAGTTTGATTCCGAGCGGGGGCTGGGATTTTAATCGCATCTGATTAATTCTTCTGGCTCCCGGATTGGGTGTTTGTGTTTGTCCCAAAACTCTCCTCTTCATATTCAGACAACGCACCACCAACCACCACAGGAACTGGCAATAGTTAGTACATACCTCCACATGAGGTTACCGTCAGGAAGAGCATCCAGCCCTAAAACAGGGAAAAATCCACATGTGGAGACAGTTCGCAACCCGCGACCCCACAGTGTGGAAAGAAAGGTAGGAGAAGAAGAAAAAGGCAATTGGGTTTAATTGTATCTATTAAAATTACGATAACGATTCAGACTAGTAACTTCAGCCTGCACGGTACCGCACTGAGCTGATGGTGCCTGTGTTAACCAGTTGCATCGTAGTTCAATCCCGCAGCCTTGAGCATACAAGGGAGCCAAGTACGCAACGCTGTTTGTGTTTTGAGACGTCATCGTGGAGAGAAAACAAAAGGAAGTAAGCTTGTAGTTTTACGTGACTCTTGACATGTTGATCAAAGTCAAGTGTGTTCTCGTGGAGAAAAAAGTATTGTAGCAGGAAATGCCCGTACTTTATAGCTTGAAGAGCATGAGATGAACACAAGGCGTGTACGGTACAATAAATTGGAGTAGGTACAGAGAATGAGAGGGTTTTACTTCGAATGAAGTTCATGTCTATTTTAAACTGCTGATTTGTTAAACAAAGTCAAGATTATATCACCTCAGTACAGTTGGATATCAGCCAGGCATAATGAGCATCGGTACTGTTGCTGGCGATATCCCACGTCGAACCGCTGGTCCTCCCGTCCTCACCATGGAACAGCTCTCGGCAGCACGGAACCATGTACCAATCCTTCGAGGGCTATTCTGGACAGTCTTGAAGTTCTAGATGTTCTGGTAGGTCTCGGAGTTCAAGTTTCAGGGTTCGCTCACGTGGAATAATGGAGCAAGCACATGCATAAGTAAGGAGGTGTAATTTATAACTGATTTGCATTGTTCCCATGAAGGGATTAAAGAAATGCTGATATTTCGTGTTGAATGTCAATGGAATCAGCCACGAGACACTTCTTTAAAGTGAACTTCACTAATCTCTAACTTGAAATGAAAAATTAAAGAACTCAAACAATATTTTTGCAGCCGAATGTTAATGGAATCAAATCCGCACACCTCCTTATGTCACTTGCACTTGTGAAATTAAGCACACAAAAACAGTTGTCGTACCACGTAACAATTTAATGACAGAGCCGGAAATCGAACCTGGACCTCCGGAGGTGGCAGCTAATAATAATAATAATAATAATAATAATAATAATAATAATAATAATAATAATAATAATAATATGTTGTTGTTGTTGTTGTTGTTGTTGGGTATTCAGCCCGAAGGCTGGTTTGATCCTCTGCAGCTCGGCCAACAGCTGTCATAAATAGCCTAGGCGTCGCTGAAGAGGCGTACTAGGGAAATGAGGAGTGGGGTAGTTTCCCGTTGCTTTATTATTATCAAATGTAGTAATATATAATTTTTTGTATTGTCGTGTTATCTTCTATTCATAATTCAGTCGTTAAGTAAGGAATTTTGCTAATCGTAGGTTACTCTAAAAGACTTGTGACACAAAAGTAAGCATTCAGTAAGCTAAAGAAAAGGAAGATGGATGTTGTCCTAGACAATAAAGCATTGCTAATGTCTAGGACAAAATAAGTTATATTTAGCTAAGAGGAGTCCGACTCGTTGGCTGAATGGTCAGCGTACTGGCCTTCGGTTCAGAAGGTCCTGGGTTCGATTCCCGGCCGGGTGGAGGATTTTCACCTTCATTGGTTAATTCCAATGGCCCGGGGCTGGCTATTTGTGCTGTACCCAACATAGCTGCAACTCGCACACCACACATAACACTATCCTCAACCACAATAACACCCAGTTACCTACACATGGCAGATGCCGCGCACTCTCATCGGAGGGTCTGCCTTACAAGGGCTGCACTCGGCTAGATATAGTCACTCGAAATGAAATTATTTTATAAGAGAAAAATATAATGCATGTGTCAAACTTAATGAACTGCAGTAAAATAATGCTCTCTCCATAGTTCCAGGCGATCTGGAACTAGGGGATGGAAGTACTTCTATTCTATTCCATTATTATTATTATTATTATTATTATTATTATTATTATTATTATTATTATTATTATTATTATTATTATTACTAGTATTATTATTATTATTAATTTTTCCGGCCCCGCGGTGCAGGGGGCAACGCGTCCGCCTGTCACCCTGCGGTCCCGGGTTCGATTTCCGGCCGGGTCAGCGGTTTTTAATTGTAAATGATTAATATCCCTGGCCTGGGGAATGGGTGTTTGTGTCGTCCTTAACGTTCCTTTCCTCACATTCAATACTATACACTTCCGCCATTTACAAAATGAACGCAGGTTCCTCACATATGGTGTAAGGGTAAGGGTGTATTCTGCACGAAGGCAGGTCCGAACCTCCGCAGAGATGTGCCTGAGCCGGAGGTTACGTACGGTAGGGTGGCCAGTTCCTTTCCGCTCCTCCATTCCCTTACCCCCCCCCCCCCCCCCACCAACAGCACGTGGCAACCCATCCAAAACTTGACCACGCCCAATCTTGCTTATATTTGGAGATCTCATGGATCCGGTGTTTCAACAAGGCTACGGTCGTTGGCCACACGGTGCAAGGAGGGGCAAAAAATCTTTCTGGGTCGACGCCCCGAACAAATAGAAATTTCAAAATAAAAAATGTACCGGGCGGTACACCTCCACGTTGCTAATTCAAACTTTGCGCCAGTTGAAACTCTCCTACTGGAGGAAGTCTGAACTTTATCTAATGTGTTAATTTTCAAGTTTCTCAGAAGATGTCACTACTTGGAAATTTTGAAGTTTCTGAACAGGGTCGTTTTCGATGTATTTTTGTTTTGCCTGTAGTAAGAAGTGTGAACATTCTCTTCTAGAGGACACTACTGAAGAACTACAATGGTGCACCCTAGTGCGAAGTGAAAGAACTGTTTTTTGGATAAATTTTTATTTCAAAATTTTGTTCCTTGTTAAATTTCTTTCTGTTATTGTTTAAATTGGCCGTATAACCCTTTTTTTCCTTGTTTTGAATTTAGCCAATCTCGAATTTCTTTAAATAATTTATGATCAATCAGGTGTATCTTCTCCAAACTCGGATATGTTGCTTAACCCTAACCAATAAAATTTTTGTGGGAGGGTGTTCTCATTCCTGAAACGCCTCGAACTTTCCGCGAGAGTATATAAACTGCTGATTTTCGGGTCTCCGCGCCACTTCAGTAACATCTTTCAGTGTGTAAAGTACGTAGCAGGGGGCGGGAAGCGCCTCTTTCTTCGGGCAGCAGTTCAACAACAAGGTAATGGCCGTTTAATTACTTCTTTTCTTGTTAGCTCAGCAGTTTAACTCTCGGGACAGGTCCGAAGCTTTTCCACCATGTAACTTTTCCCTAAAATGTAAAGACACTTAGTATCTATTCTCTTTTAAGCTACATATTGGGATAGAGAGTGCTTAACCCTCTCGAGCTCCCACTCATATTGCATTGAGGTGAACTTATTTTTCACAACCGTTTCTTCCTTAACGTAATGTAAATTGTTTCTTTCTAAAGTCACCTCTTTAGTATGGGATTAGCCCTTGCATTAACGGCCTAGTGCCAAGTAGGTTTTAAACAAATGTATTAGGAGTGCAGATCGCCTCCTCTCAAATTGGTATTTTAGAGGCCATGTAATTAACCTTTTCTCACTTAATAGGCCTCAGTAGTTTGGGTATTTTTACCCTTGTGTCTATGTCCTTGGAGGACAGCTTGAAGATGGAATTTGGTATGGCCTTTGATAGGCTAGAACATTGAGAGCTGGTTGCTCTTTCCTAAATAAAAATTGTGTTTTCTGCGAGCCTCGAGGAGGCTTTACTGGGTAATTGGGAGCAAGTGCTCCTGGGCATGATTGGGGTCTTCTGCCCCTTTGTTGAATTCTGTATATCGTAAAATTGGGCTAATTGCTCAAGAATTGTGTGTCTGGCTCTCGGAGCCCAAATCCTGTAACTCTGTAATTGTACATTCTTGAATAGTGGCTTTGCTACTCTGTACCTGCCATTCTTGTTATTTCTTGATTTTGCAAAGAAAATATAACCTTGTTAAATTTTAAATTAACTTTAATTTCGTAGCCTGAGACCTGTTCACCCCCGCACCTTCTTTCACCTCTGCTGTTCCACAGATACCTCGGAACAAGTGGTAGCAGAGCGTGGTTGAATGGGTCTCAATTTAGCCCCTTTTGACGGCTAAACATTGTTTTGATCCGAACTCTAACAATTTTCTCTGTTGCTGGAAATTTTTCATTTTTCTTTTTCAAAATTGTTCTGTCATCATGCCCGGCCCTCGCGATGTTCTCCATCTTAACTATTTGCGCAAGGAGGAGTTGATCTATGAATTAACTATTAGAAATGTGCAATCTGGAGGCACGGTTGCGGTAGATACGAATAAGCTTAGAGAGTCCCTTGATTTGCCCATTTCTATCCCCAATTTGGGAGAGAAAGAAATTGACGACTCTCTTTCCACGATCACTGACAATACTACTGAGCTAGCATCTGTAGTTAGTTTTTTGAAGAAAATGATCCTTCTCCTAATCAAATTAAACGTGTGCAAGCCAGGTTATTTCATTTTTCTAATAGAGTTAACGATCTGTTGTCTCTGAAGTTGAATGACGTTCAGAGGAAGGAAGCTAGTATGGTTCTTGAAAATCTTTCTGAATTGTCCAGTAAGGTTACCCAATTGTTAACTGGGGAAGTTCCTCCCAAAACTGATCAACCCACCACGGTGAATGTAGGTAGCGAGGAAGAGCCTCCTAAGGGAGAAGTCAATAGGAAAACCGTTGCAGCTCAAACAACCTCTGCGCCACTGGACAACGAGTCTGAACGCCGTACCTCGTTGAATAATGTACGTTCTGAATTAACATCTTTGCCACTTAAACCTTTACCTACTATGTCACCGGGGTTCAGCAGCTTGCCTCATCCATTAGCAATGTTGCTCAGAGGTATCTCTAAGTTTTCTGTTAATACCACCAGTGAAGTAATTTAATTTTTAAGGTTTTTAGTTGAGTTCCAGGACCATGCTCTTGTTTTTTCTCTTTCTCCATGTCAGATTTTGCAAATCATCTATCCCTATGCAATTGGTATTCGCTCAGACGAAATAGTAAGAGCCATTGCCGAGCAATCATCTATTGAAGACTTCCACGCCCACTTGCTAGCTAACTTCATCCCGGCTAGGGCAAGGTCCTCACTTATTCAGAAGTACTATAATCGTGTACAGCGGTTGGATGAAAACTTGGCAGATTTCATCCAAGATATTAAATTCTATACTAGGGTGTTTGCTCTTCACATCCCTGAAGATCAGATTGTACAGGCTATTGTGGAAGGCATTTCACCATCCTATAGGTCATATTTGTGTTTCGCGGCGTGCCCGCAAACCTTCTCTGAACTTGAAGCATTGGTCGTCTCAGCGGAAGGAATTAGATACGCCGATTCCTTGCGTGTAGCGAAAGAACCCCCTCCTTCTTTTAGTAATCCTCGGCCTCCACCTCGCCGACCAGTTACACCCCGTAAATGTTATGCTTGCGGGTCGCCTGACCATCTTCGCAATAAATGTCCATTGGTCAAATCTAGTAGGGCAAATAATTGAGCTGGTTCATCACAAGTTGTTTTAAATGTGGGGCTTTCTCACATATTGCCAAGAATTGCCCAAATTCGAATAGCACCCCTTCCTGCTCAACTTCTGGTGCAAATTCCACCAATGCCAATAATAAAAAATGACTAGTGGCTTCGGCTGAGTCGCCTAATCCTTCTTCCCGAGGCTCAGCCCCTGGTAAACAGGTCGTAAATTCAGGGAAAATTCAGTCCTCAAATTCATCTGTTGAATGCCCCAAAGAATGTCTTAGGATTGCGGCGGATACCCCCGCACCCGTACCTTTTCTCAAAATTGAGTTAAATAATGAGCCTATAACAGCTCTATTAGATTCAGGCAGTGTTTGTTCTATTATTTCGGCTGAATGGTATTCAAAATTGAAATCTGTTTGTAAGCTTCCTGACTATTGTTTGTCTGCGATCCAATATGTTTCGGCTAATTCATCTCCATTAGAAATTCTAGGTCCTTTACATGTCAAAATTCGTATTTTTAAATTTACATGGAAAATCAAATTGTTTGTGGCTAAGCACTTGTCTTGCCCCATTATATTGGGAGCTGACTTTATTTCTCACACTGGTCTTGTGCTCGATCTTCAGAGTAAGTCGTGCACATTCAAATTTGCTTCCAATTGTAAAATCCCCTTGTTAAAGTGTAATTCTGTATCATGTTCCTCTATTTCGCCTACCCAGGATGAGATGTTGTTAGACCTTAGACATCTACCTGAGGAGCAGGCTAATAGTATTCGTAAATTATGTCAGTCGTTTCCAGAGGTGTTCTCTGATAATCTTGGTGTTACTGACCTTATTGAATGCAAAATTGAGGTCACGGATTCGATTCCGGTCCGTTTTCCACCTTATAGGCTATCTCCACCTAAAATGAAGGCTCTGAAAGAAATCATCGATCAGATGTTGAAGGATGGTATTATTAGGCCCTCTAAGTCGGCGTATTCTTCGCCTATTTTTCTAGTCCCGAAACCCCAAGGTGGCTTCAGGCCTGTCATTGATTATAGGGCTCTCAATCGGAAGGTGGTGTTACAATCTGTGCCCCTTCCTGACCTTCATTCTTGCTTTTCGTGGTTTCGTAAAGCTAAATTCTTCACCATCTTGGACCTGAATCAGGCCTACAATCAAATTCCCCTTGCCGAAGAGTCTAAACATCTTACAGCGTTTGCCACGGATTGGAATTTGTATGAATACAACCGCGTGCCCTTCGGGCTCCCCACGGGAGCAGCTGTATTCACTAGACTGCTAGATAGGGTCTTCTCCGACATCAAATTTGAGTACTTGTATCACTACCTGGATGATGTCGTCGTATTTTCGGAGACCTTTGAAGAACATCTAGATCATCTGCGAGAAGTTCTCAATCGCCTTCGCAAGGCTGGGTTAAGTGTGAAGTTGTCCAAGGTTGCCTTTGCTAAGACCTCCATGTCATTCCTAGGGCATATTGTGTCACCTGATGGTGTTGCAGTCGATCATTCTAGAACACAGGCCATCCGTGATTTTAAACCTCCCAAGGACATCAAAGGTATCGCCAGGTTCATTGGTATGGTGAATTTATTCAGGAAGTTTATTCCTAACTTCGCTAATAGAGCGGCGCCCTTAAACCTTCTTCGTAGGAAAGGCATCAAATTCGAGTGGGGACCTTCTCAACAAGCCGCTTTTGAAGATCTTAAATTAGCTCTCTGTAATGCCCCTGTCCTTGCTATGCCCGATTTCTCGAAGAAATTCATCGTCCAAACTGACGCGTCGTCGTCGGCGGTAGCTGCAGCCCGTCTTCAAGAGACTGAACTAGGGAGGCGACCCATCGCCTATGCATCTAGGACTCTATCGACTCAAGAAGCCAAGTATTCCATCTATGAGCTCGAAGGTTTGGCAGTCTTATTTGCCTTAGAAAAGTTCCGTCTCTACCTGGAACATGTCAAATTCGACCTGGAGACAGATAATCAAGCCTTAAGCTGGCTCTTAGGTAGGCCGCGTCGTACTGGTCGTATAGCCCGCTGGGCCATCCGTATTTCTGCCTTCCAATTCGATGTCAGGCATATCAGAGGTACCGAAAATGTTGTTGCTGATGGACTCAGCCGTATGTTTTACAACGACGTTGAGACCCATGAACCGGTCGACAGTTCATCACCTCCCGAGTCCATACTATCTGATGTTAATGCCATCTTAACAGATGTTCCCATGCTCTTTAGGGATATCGAGAAATACCAACGTGAAGATCCGACGCTGGCTCCGATAATGGAAACCCTTTCTTCTGGGGAACATGTCGTCCCTTATGTACTGAGGAATGCTGTTTTATGTTGCCCTTCGAGGCATGATAATATGATGAAAGTTGTCGTTCCAGCTGTTCTTGTACCTATGATCTTCAAGTACTATCATGAGACCCCATTAGGGGGGCACCTAGGCATCTTTAAAACTCGTGAGAAGATTCGTGAAATGTTCATCTGGAAAGGTATGGACGGTGAAATCCGTGAACTAGTAAAGGCTTGTAAATCCTGCTTGCTTAGTAAACCCACCATGTCCACCAAGGTAGGCCTGTTGTCTTCTCATCAAGCGTCGCGCCCTATGGAACGCCTGTATATTGATTATGTAGGACCCTTCCCCCAGTCGAAGGGAAATGCCAACAAGTACATCTTTGTATGTGTAGATGGTTTTACAAGATTTTCCTGGTTATTTCCGACTAAGCTGGCTACCGCTCAGTCCACCATTACTTGTCTAAATTCTATCTTTGCTTCTTTTGGTCCGTGTCAATATATTGTATCTGATAATGCTAAGGCTTTCACATCTAATTTATTTCGTAAATTCTGCTTTGACCTGTCCATCTCTCATGTGACAACTTCTGCTTATTACCCTCAACCATCTCTGGCTGAACGGGTTAATCGTAATCTCAGGTCCGCGCTTATTGCCTATCATCATGAAGATCATTCCAGGTGGGACACGTCCCTGCATTGGTTAGCTTTGCTTTGAACTCGGCGGTTCATGAATCTCATAAGTTTACGCCAGCTTCGCTGATGTTCAAGTTTGTTCCCAACACGCCGCTCTCTAACCTCTGGTCTCTGAGTGACATTCTACCTGAGACAATAGACCCAGTCAACATTAAAGATCTTTGGAAGAAGGCTAAAGCCAATCTTAAAGTGTCTCATGAAAAGGTTAGGGAAAGATATGATCGTGGACGGAGACCCACCAATTTGAAGATAGGCGACCAGGTGATGGTCAAGAATTTTGTTCCCGCGGGCAAGCTTGCCCCCAGATTTCATGGGCCGTGTATCATTCTCGATTTCCTTACTCCCGTTACCTTATTGTTAAGTAATCCAGCCACCGAGAGGATATTTAGGGTTCACCTGTCACAGGTGAAACCGGTGTAATTTCTGTGCTAACTTGCTTCATATAATTTGGAAAGAAATATGAAGGTTATATTTTGTTTGAGTGGTTTCACTTTTAAGGCCTTCTGCCCTTGGAATCTGTTTCCTTTGTGTGTAATTATTTTTGTAAACCTCCCCCGATCAGTTAAACTGCCATCCTGTCCTTACCATGGCCATTACCACGCTCCCGTCTCCTGCTAACATAACACACAGTGGCTTATATTTGCCATGAATATCTTCTCGCCGCTGGCCCATCAACCTCTCCACAAAGCCTGTGCCCTCAATAAATGATGATGGTCAAACAAAATTCTGCCGCCGAGCTTTAATGTTTCAGTGCCCCCGCAGCAGCGCGGCGCCGTACCGCTCCTGAGGCAGGGCACGGGCCCGCCCTTCTCCAGTGAGGCCAACCTGTGTACGGCGAGCCGGAGTCCTCCTCCCGGCCAAGGCTGATGTGCGGCGCACAACCTGTAACTGGCCCGCGACCTGCATGTTCGCCGCGGGCGCGGCGTGCTTCAACTCCACTACTCCTCTCATAGTGCGGGCGAGCGGTATCTCAGGGTACTTGAGGGGTCCGAGCGGCCTCCTCTGAACTCAAGCAGCGGCGGCTAGTCTGGCCGTCAAACTGATCAACGTTTAAAGTACATATCCAGCTATATGGACATTCCAGTTCAACATTACTACCTTTTTTTTGGATTTTACTGCAATATCTGGTGTACTTAGAAAATTTTTCCTCAAGTTTAAAAACTAAAAGTTTCCTTCTGCATTCAACTTATACAAACATAAAGACATTACTTCAAAAGTTACTACAAGAATTTTGAAACTGGATGCAATCATTTTAAGAAAATTTGTTGGTAAATACTTCTGCTATCTACTTCCATATCAACATCATAGCTTGGACCTTATGTTGGAATAAAAGTTTATGTTCTTCTGTGTTACCCCTTGGAGGGACTTTTGAGGGGGGGGGGGAGGTCTGTACCGGGCGGTACACCTCCACGTTGCTAATTCAAACTTTGCGCCAGTTGAAACTCCTCTACTGGAGGAAGTCTGAACTTTATCTAATGTGTTAATTTTCAAGTTTCTCAGAAGATGTCACTACTTGGAAATTTTGAAGTTTCTGAACAGGGTCGTTTTCGATGTATTTTTGTTTTGCCTGTAGTAAGAAGTGTGAACATTCTCTTCTAGAGGACACTACTGAAGAACTACAATGGTGCACCCTAGTGCGAAGTGAAAGAACTGTTTTTTGGAGAAATTTTTATTTCAAAATTTCGTTCCTTGTTAAATTTCTTTCTGTTATTGTTTAAGTTGGCCGTATAACCCTTTTTTCCCTTGTTTTGAATTTAGCCAATCTCGAATTTCTTTAATTAATTTATGACCAATCAGGTGTATCTTCTCCAAACTCGGATATGTTGCTTAACCCTAACCAATAAAATTTTTGTGGGAGGGTGTTCTCATTCCTGAAACGCCTCGAACTTTCCGCGAGAGTATATAAACTGCTGATTTTCGGGTCTCCGCGCCACTTCAGTAACATCTTTCAGTGTGTAAAGTACGTAGCAGGGGGCGGGAAGCGCCTCTTTCTTCGGGCAGCAGTTCAACAACAAGGTAATGGCCGTTTAATTACTTCTTTTCTTGTTAGCTCAGCAGTTTAACTCTCGGGACAGGTCCGAAGCTTTTCCACCATGTAACTTTTCCCTAAAATGTAAAGACACTTAGTATCTATTCTCTTTTAAGCTACATATTGGGATAGAGAGTGCTTAACCCTCTCGAGCTCCCACTCATATTGCATTGAGGTGAACTTATTTTTCACAACCGTTTCTTCCTTAACGTAATGTAAATTGTTTCTTTCTAAAGTCACCTCTTTAGTATGGGATTAGCCCTTGCATTAACGGCCTAGTGCCAAGTAGGTTTTAAACAAATGTATTAGGAGTGCAGATCGCCTCCTCTCAAATTGGTATTTTAGAGGCCATGTAATTAACCTTTTCTCACTTAATAGGCCTCAGTAGTTTGGGTATTTTTACCCTTGTGTCTATGTCCTTGGAGGACAGCTTGAAGGTGGAATTTGGTATGGCCTTTGATAGGCTAGAACATTGAGAGCTGGTTGCTCTTTCCTAAATAAAAATTGTGTTTTCTGCGCGCCTCGAGGAGGCTTTACTGTGTAATTGGGAGCAAGTGCTCCTGGGCATGATTGGGGTCTTCTGCCCCTTTGTTGAATTCTGTATATCGTAAAATTGGGCTAATTGCTCAAGAATTGTGTGTCTGGCTCTCGGAGCCCAAATCCTGTAACTCTGTAATTGTACATTCTCGAATAGTGGCTTTGCTACTCTGTACCTGCCATTCTTGTTATTTCTTGATTTTGCAAAGAAAATATAACCTTGTTAAATTTTAAATTAACTTTAATTTCGTAGCCTGAGACCTGTTCACCCCCGCACCTTCTTTCACATCTGCTGTTCCACAGATACCTCGGAACAAAAAACAAAATTAGTTTTATTATTATTATTATTATTATTATTATTATTATTATTATTATTATTATTATTATTATTATTATTATTATTATTATGTGCAGTCCGCCTGTGTGGTGTAGTGGTTACTGTGATTAGCTGCCACCCACGGAGGCCCGGGTTCGATTCCCGGCGCTGCCACGAAATTTGAAAAGTGGTAGTCTACGAGGGCTGAAACGGGGTTTACTCAGCCTCGGGGGTCAACTGAGTAGAGGTGGGTTCGATTCCCACCTCAGCCGTCCTGGAAGTGGTTTTCCGTGGTTTCCCATTTCTCCTCCAGGCAAATGCCGGGATGGTACCTAACTTAAGACCACGGCCGCTTCCTTCCCTCTTCCTTGTCTATCCCTTCCAATCTCCCCATCCTCCGCCAAGGCCCCTGTTCAGCATAGTAGGTGAGGCCGCCTGGGCGAGTTACTGGTCATCCTCCCCAGTTGTATCCCAGACCCAGAGTCTGAAGCTCCAGGACACTGCTCTTGAGGCGGTAGAGGTGGGATCCCTCGCTGAGTCCAAGGGAAAAGCCAACCCTGGAGGGTAAGCAGATTAAGAAGAAGATTATTATGTGCAGGTATCTTCATTTACCGCTATTGAGGCTACCTGCATAAACAATTCGATAATCTGTTTCGCTCTACCATATCACAGAGGAAGGGATCTCTTTTGGGTCACCGATATATTGTGCCGAATGAACTTTCCAGCGCTCTTCTTCTGCCGGGTTTGACACGCGACCTTAGGATCTGAATGTGTACACTACCACTGATCCACAGAGGATCTCTGATAAGTTATTATTATTATTATTATTATTATTATTATTATTATTATTATTAGTGTTACGGAGTTTCCGTGGTTCACAGAGTAATAGGGAGCGCCTGGGTTGAATGCCTGGACAAGGGATTACTTAGAGCAATTTTTAGCAATGCAAATTTCAAAATGTTATTTCTTCTTCTTCCCCTTCTTAATCTGCTTACCCTCCAGGGTTGGCTTTTCCCTCAGACTCAGCGAGGGACCCCACCTCTACCACCTCAAGGGCAGTGTCCTGGAGCTTCAGACTCCGGGCCGGGGGATACAACTGGAGAGGATGACCAGTACCTCGCCCAAGCGGCCCCACCTGCTATGCTGAACAGGGCCTTGCGGGGGGATGAGGAGATTGGAAGGGATAGACAAGGAAGAGGGAAGGAAGCGGCCGTGGCCTTAAGTTAGGTACCATCCCGGCATTTGCCTCGAGGAGATGTGAGAAACCACGGAAAACCACTTCCGGAATGGCTGAGGTGGGAATCGAACCTACCTCTACTCAGTTGACCCCATTTCAGCCCTTGTACCACTTTTCAAACTTCGTGGCAGAGCCGGGAATCGAACCCGGGCCTCCGGGGGTTGCAGCTAATCACACTAACCACTACACTACAGAGGCGGACATTTCATTTATTTCCGTTCATAAAATTGAGAGGTAGAAAATCTAATAGGATAACAGAGCAATTGCAAGGTTAATAGCGAACTCGTCAACTCTAACAAAATCAGTTACAAAAACTTGAGATAATTTCCAAGTCGTTAAATTTCATAGAGAAGAGCATTATTGCTCCAGACAGGTACAATGTTAGCAAGAGCAAGATTTTCTCGGAGTTGGTACACTACACAGGAGTTTGAGCTCCAAAATACAAGAGTCTAGCCTCGAAGACGCAATTAGTTTCTCATGACGCACTTAAATTTACACTAGGCAACCTATCGTGTGACCGCACTTCAAAGTGTTCATCATTGCTCAACAATAATAGTAGTCACCGTTCTCAAAGGGAATTAAAACGAAGAATGAATAGTATAGAATAAACAGGGGCATAATTACTCATATTGCATGGCCTCAAGAGTAAACAGAAACGGTTGCACATAACCAGCTATCAACAAAAGGCAAACACCAGCACTACTCATTGAAATTTCTAGAAACCTAAGTGGGCTTATGGCTCAGTGATAAAGAGGCTAATCCCATACTAAAACGGGTGACTAAATGAGGAACATTTAAACCCGAGACAAGATTTACAAGATTTGGAGGTTGAAAACTTTAGTCACCCAATTGCAAGGTTGAATGGGAGACGGCAGAGGGGGCACCACTCTTCGGTCCCTTACATTACATATTTCCTAGTAGAAAATAGAAACAGAAACCTCAGACTTTGCCGAAACTCCTAAATTTAAACCACCAGATTACAAAATTATATTAAAAGAAAACGGCTAAAACCTTCCCCTCAAACTACTCACAGGCGCTATCACATGTTTAGGTAAATTCGGCCATTACCTTGTATTTCTGGATGTTTATCAAGCAGGCCTTGCCCCTGCCTCCTTAAGGCAAGTCGCACTCCCGAGCACTGGAGCTATTCAGACAAGACGGTCCTAAAGTGCCTTGTACTTCCGTAGGGGAAGCTTCACATTAAACTGGAACTACACTTTGGTTATAGCCTGAATTCCCCTACACACTCCCAGGTTTGATTTGCTAGATAACAATACAAGCATCATTAGGTAGATTATAATAGAGGAGGAACCAGCTGAAATGTTGACAACTTGGGTACATTAAATTAAAACAGTCGTCAGACAAAGGTTTACTTTCTTTCTTCTTGTACCACTTTTTCCCACACCTATGGGGTCGCGGGTGCGAATTGTGTAGCACATGTGGATTTAGCCCTCTTTTACGACCGGATGCCCTTCCTGACGCCAACCCGATATGGAGGGATGTAATCACTATTGCGTATTTCTGTGGTGGTTGGTAGTGCAGTGTGCTGTGTGAATATGAATAGGAAAGTGTGGGGACAAACACAAACACCCAGTCCCCGGGCCAGAATAATTAACCAGAGGCGATTGAAATCCCCGAATCTCAAGGTGAATTAATCGAACCCGGGACCCTCTGAACCGAAGGCCTCAATGCTGACTATTCAGCCAATGAGTCGAAGAAAAAAGGTTTACTAATAACAAAAATGAAATTGCCCAACCTATTAGTTTATTTGTAGTCCGGCAGGTAGCGTTAGGGCATAGATGGCAGAGCCATCTCACCATTGAAGAAGTAAGCTTTTGGGAGATTAAAAATTCAAGTCCGTTGACATAGATGGCCGTAGAGAAAGCGCACAGTTTAAACAGCCGGGAAGGGTGTACCCCTCTGGTACAATTATTATTATTATTATTATTATTATTATTATTATTATTATTATTATTATTATTATTATTATTATTATTATTATTATTATTATTCCAATCCAATCCCCGTGATGCAACAGCCCCGAAGAACCATGGCGTACCAAGCGACCGCTGCTCAGCCTGAAGGCCTGCAGATTACGAGGTATCGTGTGGTCAGCACGACGGATCCTCTCGGCCGTTGTTCTTGGATTTCTAAACCGGGGCCACCATCTCACCGTCAAATAGCTCCTCAATTGTAATCACGTAGGCTGAGTGGACCTCCAACCAGCCCTCAGATGCAGGTAAAAGTCCCTGACCTGGCCAGGTAACAAATCCGGGGCCTCCGGGTAAGAGGCTGGGACGCTACCCGTACACCGCGGGGCCGGCCATTATTATTATTATTATTATTATTATTATTATTATTATTATTATTATTATTATTATTATTATTATTATTATTATTATTTAATTCGTTTTGATTTCTGCTTCTACTTTCTATATCCATTGGTCTTTTCACAAATTGAATAAACTACAAATAGATCGTCGTTCTGCACCTTAGCTAACTCCTCATTCACACATTCCCTTGATGGAGATGGATTCTTAGAAAGGAAATCGTAATAAGATCAGAAATATCTGACCTCAGCGAAGCTAAAAATGCACAGTGCCGAGGCAACAGATCATTATGTAATCTAGTTTTTAGTTACAATCTCAGGATTTTATCTGTCGAGGTTCCACAGAAGAGACGTACAGTATAAGCATAAAAGAACCTCTCATTCCTAAGAACAATAGTGTCGAATCCAAGGATATTATGTGTTCGTTTTTCTGTATTATTATTATTATTATTATTATTATTATTATTATTATTATTATTATTATTATTATTATAACTGGCACCGTGGTCTAGGGGTAGCGTTTTTGTCGAAGTATTTTTGTTGTTGTTGTTGGTGGTGGTGTTTGGGTCATCACTTCATAGACTGGTTTGACGCAGCCGTCCATGCCACCCTATCCTGTGCTAAATCTTTTCATTTCTACATTACTACATCATACATCGAGTATAATTGGTTTTTCATAGTCATACATTGGTCTGTACCTACCATTCTTACAACCTACACTTCCTTCAAACACTAACAAGTCCTCGGAGTCTTAAGATGTATCCTACCATTCTATCCCTTATTCTGGTCAAATGTCCGACTCGTTGGCTGAATGGTTAGCGTACTGACCTTCTGTTCAGAGGGTCCCGGGTTCGATTCCCGGCCGGGTGGGGCTTTTAACTTTCAATGGCCCGGGGGCTGGGTGTTTGTGCTATCCCCAACATCCCTGCAACTCACACACCACACATAACACTATCCTCCGCCACAATAACACGCAGTTACCTTCACATGGCAGATGCCGCCCACCCTCATCGGAGGGTCTGCAATACAAGGGCTGCACTCGGCTAGAAATAGCCACACGAAATTAATTATTCTGTTCAAATGTAGCCAAATCATCCTCCTCTCAACAATTCGATTCAGTATTACATTTGTAATTCGATCTATCTATCTAACCTTCAGCATTCCTCTTGAGCACCACATTTCAAAAGCTTCTATTTGCTTCCTTTGTAAGTTAGTTATTGTCCATGTTTCACTTCCGTACAATGAAACGCTCCAGACGAAAGTCTTCAAAAATATCTTTGTAATACCTATACCACTGTTCGAAGCGAACAAATTTCTTCCCTTACGAAAGGCCTTCCTTGCTTGTGCTAGTCTGCATTTTATGTCGTCCTTACTTCTGGCATCGTTAGTTAGGCTACTACCCAAGTATCAATATTCATCTACTTCCTTTTTTAAGAACTTAATTTCCTTATCAATATTTCCTGCATCGCTGACTTCATTCGACTGCACTCCATTACTTTTGCTTTAGATTTAATGAAATTTATTTATTTATTTATTTATTTATTTATTTATTTATTTATTTATTTATTTATTTATTTATTTATTTACTTATTTACACCCTGTGCTCTTTCTCAAGGACTGTGTCCATACCATTTAGCAATTTTCCCCGATCTTCTGCAGAATCAGGTAAAATAACAATATTATTTGTAAATCGAAGAGTTTTGATTTCCTCTCCTGGGATTGTAATTCCCTTTCCAAATTCCTCGTTGATTTCCTTCGCTGTTTGTTCTATATAAACATTGGAAAGGAGAGGGGACAAACTGAAGCCTTTACTCAGTCCTTTCTGGATTGCTGTTATTTTTCATAGTTCTCGATTCTTATCACTGCAGACTGATTTCTGTACAGAGTGTAGATAATCCTTCTAACTCGGTATCTGATACCGATCAACTTCAGAATCTCAAATAGCTTGGTCCAATCAACATTTTCGAATGCCTTTTATAGTTGTACAAATGTTATGTTGAAGTGTTGTTAGTTCAAATTAATTGCTCTAAACTGCTGTTAGGTATTCAATATCTGAATGTTCAAACAGCCTGTTTTATTAGCTACAATATAATAGTTATCACCGCATAAGAGTGTAACAGGGGGCATGGCAGCAGAGTGTCATAGTGACTGGCTTCACAACAAGGGGGCTGCGGTTCAAGTTCCGCTCAATGCATGTGGGAGTTTGAAAAGTCAAATCCTTATGGTTCGGTTTCCACGTAAAACTAGAGGTCAAGTGGCTATTATCGCAATATCAACAGTCACGTAAAACTATAAGCTTACTTCCTTTGATTCTAAGCTGTAACATCCTCTCTAAATAACTACGGTAGAGTCCCACTAATTCGAACTAATCTGGACCGGGTCTTATTCAGTTTGACCTAATTTCGGATAATCGTAATTCTCTTCCGAAATCCAGCACTGCACTGCAATTACAAAGGCTGGCGTGTAATTATCAAATAGGAATAACTAACTTGGATTAATATTCTTGGAGCGTTGTGTTTTATTAATTCCTGTGTCAACGAATACTACAAAACCCGACTAAACTTCGTTATATTATTTTACTTCGAATTCTGTCTCCAGATAGCATCGTAATAGGCTGTACAGTGCAATATTATTTGATATTATTTCATACCAGAATTATAAAAACGCGAACAGTTTTAGTTCAGAAATGCATTTTTAATTTCTTTCCAGCTTTGTATCTTTTAATATGTTAGGTCGAATTAACCGAGCTTCCAGAATATCGGAGTTCGGATTATTTGGACTTTACCTTAGTTTTCATCTATTCTAATTAACACAACGTCACCAGGCGAGTTTGCCGTGCTGTTAGGGGCGCGCGGCTGTGAGCTTTCATCCGGGAGATAGTGGGTTCGAATCCCACTGTCGGCAGCCCTGAAGAGGGTTTTCCATGATTTCCCATTTTCACACCAGGCAAATTCTGGGGCTGTACCTTAATTAAGGCCACGGCCGCTTCCTTCCAACTACTAGGCCTTTCCTATCCCATCGTCGCCATAAGACCTATCTGTGTCGGTGTGACGTAAAGCCACTAGCAAAATAACACAGCGTCGAAGCATATTCAACACAAATCTACAGCCATGGTCTTTGTTAAGCAAAATTATTTTTCCTCGGTATCTGCACCTCATCCTCAAACAAAAAAAGAAAATAACAAGGAGGAGGTGAGATCTTGTTCTCCATGTGGGAGTGAGTGAAATAATAATGATCGGATCACCGTAGACCTTCGGAACTGGTGATACGCGCCCTGCTTACCAATTCCGACATTGTGATTGTACATCTATCTAGCAATGGGAGCTCAATTCTATTGAACGGTTCGAATGGCTGAGTTAATTGGATTTTGTTGGGTGATACTGTGTGTGCCATCAGAGATCTTGAACATGCCAACAACAATGACATGCTGATCGAAGATTTTTGATTCTTCTTCAAAATTCTCAGCCAGGATAGAACCCGCGACTTTAACACTTTACCAACGATCCACCGAGGCAACTAATGAGTCAAGTGAACAAGACAACTGAGCATTGCTGTTCGTCTACAGCTGGCTGGGATCGAAGCAGCTTCCCGTTTGGGAGCCACTGTGGTTAAAGTTGATTATATTCCCGTATTTTGCAGCGTACATCAAAACAGATCATTTTCCAAAAATTCCTTTACTCCATTTCTGCTTGACGGTGAACCAAATAAGTTAGAGCTGGGATAGATCTGCCAGAAAAGTGTCACTTTACGGTGTGATTATACGGCAACGCTATTACGTTTTCATTTGCAAACAAAACAGAAAAATGTAATCAAAAATGTCCTGAAGTTGGTTTAAATTTCGCTCCAGCGGATCACTGTCGTGATAACTAGTTTCATCTCTCTTTTACGTTAAAACAGATTCTAATTTGGTAAGAGTTTTTACCCAGCGAAAATTTTTTCATTATTAAAATGCACGTTTCCGTCTCTTTTCCTTTTTACATCTTGTTATTTTTTGCATTTCTTTCCTTTCTCCAATATACCCCAAACAATAATTTAACTAGTAATTGCTTTGCTTTGCTTTGCTTTGCTTTCCTTTGCTTTGTTTTGCTTTCCTTTGCTTTGCTTTGCTTTGCTTTACTTTGTTTTGCTTCATTCAAATCGTACAGATTGTTGAGACCCTTAAGGCAATAATCGCCATCACCATCATCACACAGGCGTTGTAGAGGTGGGTAGTATATTAGACCCCATGTGAAGGAAGTCTGCCATCCTCAGCCACCCTCGAAATGGTTTTCCGTGCTTTCCCAATTCTTTTCCAGGCAAATGCCGGGATGGTACCTAATTTAAGGTCACGGCCGCTTCCTTCCCTCTTCCTTGTCCGTCCATTCCAATCTTACCATCCCGCCCGCAAGGCCCCTGTTGAGCACAGCAGGTGATGCCGCCTGGGCGAGATACGGCCCTCCTTCCCAGTTGTATACCCCGAACCACAAAGTCTCACGCTCCAGGACACTGCCCTTGAGGCGGTAGAGGTAGCATCCCTTGCTGAGTCCAAGGAAAAACCAACCTTAGAAGGTTAGATTTATTGTTCAGGATCAACTCCAACTCTTGAAGCATCCTTTTATTGTTGTCATGTCTATTGTTATTAAGTTAAAATAGCCTAATTGTAAATTAATAATGATGCTGTCCCTTTGGAGAGCTCTGGAATCACCATAATGTGTTTCATTGTTGACGTGGACAGGAAACAAATCGCATTTTAATTTGGCAAATTTAATTTGTCTGTGATGACTATCAGGAACTCAAAAAAAAAAATACTTCACGCTGAATGCGACCATGTACTGTACATGGACTCGTCGATATGAGCTAGCCAGTCAGACCGACAGGAAGACACTCTCCACCCTCTGCCCTTCCCAGTACGTCTTGCCCAGCCGTTCGTTATATGCTGTATTAAGGAATGTATAGGAGATAGAAGATGCGAAAGGACGTTTGCTATAGCCTTGGTACTACACATTATTTTGACTAGAAAATTATTCATTCTTAGACTACCGGGCGAGTTGGCCGTGCGGTTAGGAGTACGCAGATGTGAGCTTTCATCCGGGAGATAGTGAGTTCGAATCCCACTGTCGGCAGCCCTGAAAATGGTTTTCCGTGGTTTCCCATTTTCACACCAGGCTGTACCTTAATTAAAGCCACGGCCGCTTCCTTCCCACTCCTAGTCCTTCCTGTCCCATCGTCGCCATAAGACCTGTCTGTGTCGGTGCGACGTAAAGCAAATAGCAAATATATATATATATATATCTTAGACAATCAAATAGGATCTAATCGTACACACCGTTGGTCTCCTTAACGCTGCTCGCTTGTGACGTCCAACTACGAGGTTTAAGCCGCTCTTTTAATCATATGAATTGTTTCGTAAACCAAGGAATTAGACAAATGAATACTGTCTAAAGTACTATCCATGACAAATAACGTCCATTGATAAGCAGTGTGAGGAGGAAATACCGACCTTTTTAGAACTGATGGAAATATAAATAATGTATACTCGTGTTGAAAAGCCTGAATATTGTACCATTCTGTTTAATCGCGAGAATGGATATTTAACACAGTAAAAATATTGCGCAATAGGACGCCGCTTGTGAGGGCATGATGCTATATAGAGCGCGGGAATCGAGAAGGTAATTCCCGAGGCAGGGTGTGGCTGTGTACAAGTGAGAAAGAATATATGTGGAAGAGAGAAAGAGAGATAAGATTTTGTTATGGGAAGTCCCAGCGCCAACCTAACAGAATTTTAAGCGGGAGCAGACAGGGTCGCCACACTACGGGAATCGAGCCATAATTCTTATAATTGAAGGTTTCTCAGGAAAATAAAAAGATGGAAATGATTGCCAGAATTTTACGAAGCCATAGATACCTCGAGGTTTATTAACATAGAATTAGATCAATGAATATGTAGCAAGCAGAACCACCGTGGGAAGATCTGTAGTGGCCGCTTTCCAGACTCAAGTTGTTTCTCGGTGGATTCCCGAGCGTCTCTTGGTATGTTGCCTCCTATAAGAGCTGAGAGATATTGGAAAGGGGCATTCAGTCGACGATCATATTGCTGCCAGTACGCGTCGCGCGTCTGCCGAGATTGCGCCAGAAACCCTTTTGTTCAGAACAAAGACAGCGAGTAATTAGTGCAGTGCGGTAACTTTGATCCAGTGGATCGGTGATCTACAGAGTTACAGGTGGTAGATTCATAGGTGTGACAATGTTCAGATACCTATCAGTGAGGTCGCATGTGGCTAATTTTATTGACAACAAAAGAACGCTGTACTTATAGACTCCGATAAGGAGCGGTAAGGGCGAAGCTCGTGAGGTGCCGAGGAAGTGCGGACAATAGGCTAAGGAGGTCTATATCCATCCTCTGATAGACTTGTAGATCCGAATTAAGCGGGCATGAAAAACAATCACTGTGTAGATAGTTTCAAGGGCTGAAAATAGTTAGTGACATCGTGCACGAGCTAGTGAGCATTCAGTTATACGAGAATTGAGGACAAGGAGTTGTAATGTTGCAAAGTGTTAGAGCGGTATGCTAGTTCAATCTAAATAAAAGTCCAGACTGATGCGTTGTGATTAAAGTAAACATTTCTTTGTAGTAAGAGGTCGAGACGTATCCCAGGGAAGTGAGGTGCAAGAACTTCAGAACGTGGCTTCGAGAAGACGCTACCTTGAACGAGACATCCCTCAAGAAGAAGACAGCACCATGGACCTGCTGTACGTGGAATCCGGACTCCCAGAATCGAGCCTGAATGAGACTGCTACGATGATGGATTAGACCATTATAGCCGGCGCGGATGGAGAAAGGACGAGGTCATCATAATGAGGTAAGTGGACCATAACTTTCCTAAGGCATGCAGTAGAATTGGGAGGGGAAATTACGCAGAAACAGGAAGATTTAATATAGGTTTTGATTGTAGCCCATCAGGCTGCGTATTAAGGTTGTTTTGATGGCTTTATAGTGTAACGGTAGATAGATTGTTTTTTCTCTTTATGTAAAGCAGACAATGATGTAATTTTGTTAACGCCGCAAGTGGTAGTGTGCCTAGTTGATACATGTTGTTTGAATGCGATAGACCGGATACTTCCTTCGTGTCGGTCGTTGGATACATTTTCCTTGTAGAGTTAGGATTATTATGGGTCATTACCATTACATGCCAGGGGGAAGGGCAGACATACCTGCGTAATGTAAGGCATGCATGCTGATGGTATTTATTTATAGACATGGCTCTATTTACGTGCCTTAAATGGACGTAAACTAGTGGAGGCGCAGGTTTTAATGCTATTCGACTCGGCTCTACTCTGCCAAACGTGGATTTGAACCTCTGACCCCCAAGGTTACTGTGTACTCGCCGCATAAATTGCCGGTAATGATTTGATGTGATAGTTTGGTAGAACACTTTATGTGATGAAACTGCGACCCGCGTGGGTTGTTAATTGAAGTCAGGTACGTAATGTGAGATGTGTTTTTCCTCACTTATTTTGTGGCCATTTGCTGCTATGTGTAGAAGCTTGAAAGTCCATTTGTGAAGGAATGTAGGGTACGAGGTCTGTAGGTAGTCTGTTTACAAGGCGAGACAGTAGAGGTCAATGTTCAGCCAGCTCAGTGGGGGTGTAGGCTCGGCCATCTTTAAATCTCTTTGGGGGAAGGTCATTCTTCTTTTGGCAGAGAAGCATTCTGCGAACACAGTTGCGTTATTTATTTTAACCATTTTACCCCCTTTTCTTTTCTTGTTTGATTCGCATTCTTAGGGTTGCGTATTTTACGTATGTGATCTTGGCACTATGTAATTGTAATGATAGCCCTGTTGACTCAAAGTTTTGCTTGGTGGACACGGGTTCACGTCCATGTATATATGTAGATGTGGCGGTAGTGTAGGTTATTTGAGACGTCTTGTAAACTCATTTGTGCTGCTATTTAGGGGTAGATAAATTTTCCCAATATGGGAGAGCACATTACCATAATAGCTCTAGTTTCTGTGGAATAGTCCTAATTCTACCGTCATGACATTTTATGTTGTAGGCATGAATGGTGCTGTCCCCTGTTAAAGGCACATCCGTTCTTTCCTGGTTCACAGATCGACAAACTTCAGCATAACGTCTTAACCCAGATTGTGTTTTTTTGTTTTCTTTTAAACTGTAAATGTGAGACTTTGGGGCATTTATTTGGGCCCTACAGGTGCAATTATTGTAAATAACTTGAGTTATGAATACAAACTTATGCTCAAAAATTCTGATCGCAGCGAAAGTGTTCCTCATTTCGTAGTTTAAGGTAATTATTGAGTTCCCCATGGTCCTCTCGTCATAAGAACCCTATTTTCGACCATTTCTGCCGACTGCAGCTGAGCTGGTGCCCGTATGTAAAAACAAGTGAGCAGGTATGATCCTGCAGTGTTGTTGTGCCCTGTAGGGTACAATACAATGTCAATGGACTTTCTTTCTCCCTTTATTACACCTAACTCTGCCGGGTTTGAACCCGCAGTGTTCGGATCCAGGGAACAGCATTCTACCACGGAACCACACAGGGAACTAGAAAAAGAAGACAAAGAACATGTAGATTTAGGTACCGCCTCTGTTGTGTAGTGGTTAGTGTGATTAGCTGCCATCCCCGGAGGCCCGGGTTCGATTCCCGGCTCTGCCACGAAATTTGAAAAGTTGTACGAGGGTTGGAACGGGGTCCACTCAGCCTCGAGAATTCAACTGAGTAGAGGGGCGTTCGACTCCCTCCTCAGCTATCCTCGAAGTGGTTTTCCGTGGTTTCCCATTTCTCCTCCAGGTTAATGCCGAGATGGTACCCAACTTAAAGCCACGGACGATTCCTTCCCATTTCCTTGTCCATCCCCTCCAATCTTCCCATCCCCTCACAAGGCCCCTGTTCAGTACAGCAGGTAAGACCGCCTGGGCGAGTTACCGGTCCTCCTCAGTTGTATCCCGCCGACCCAAAGTCTCATGCTCCAGGACACTTCCCTTGAGGCGGTAGAGATGGGATTCCTCGCTGAGTCCGAGGGAAAAACCAACCCTGGAGGGTAAACAGCCTAAGAAAGAAAGAAAGAAAGAAAGTAGTTTTAGGTAAAATAGATTGCCAATTTAAGAAGGGGAATTTGCAATATTGGCCGGTACACAAAGGGTAAAGGTAGATGTTAGAGATTGATTTGGTCAGACTTTCCTCAACCCCATCCCTCTTTTCGTTTAATTAGAGCTGAAATTCTAATCACCCTTATCTTAAATATCTAAACCAGTAGCTGCCGATGTTTTGATGGTGTCGCTCCGTCCCCTTAAGTACCCTGAGATACGATCTTCCCGATATATTGAGGGCTGAAGCCAAGGTGATGACAACCAAAGACTAAGTTGCACGGTCCCGCTCAAGGATAGAGTGGGAGGTTGAGTCTAGCCTCCTGGCATCTCCCAATAATGACAGTCCCAAAAGAGGCAATTTTAAGGCATTCTTTAGGACCTTCAAAGAAAGCTTGAAACGGTCTTCATTCTTCAGAACATACAATGGTATCGTCAGATTGAAACTGGGCTTAGCCCGGAGAGACAGACTGAGAAGATGATTCAGCCGGGCATTCTAGTCAAATTCTGTTGCTGTTGTTACTAGAGGTACAGTAGAACAAGAAGGTATACTATTCTGCAAATTAGAATTCTTAGCCAAGTATGTGAATGATCCACAGTAGTATAAGTGGACAGTTCTAGCGCCACCACTGCCACCGGCCCTCAATAGAGGCCTCCTCTACATGGCGGGAAATTTGAATTTTGGCGGGAGATTTGAATTTTGATACGAGATTTGAATTTGTAAACAAAGTCACGTGCTTTTTGACACCTGTCATCCGCCATCTTTTAAAAACAACGTATCGCTAACCTCATTGCTGCTATCTTGACGGGGCTAAACCTCAGTGCTGCCATCTTTACGGCACTAAACCTCACGGCGGGAAATTTGAACCTTAGCGCGAGATTTGAATTTCCACGTGATTTTATGACAGCTGCTATCCACCATCTTTAAACCGCAACTCATCGCTAACCTTAGTGCCGCCATATTGACGGGGCTAAACCTTATAGTTATCATCTTAGGCACGTAGTGGCGGGTAATTTGGAAAATTCTACATGCTTTACAAAGCCACGAGCGTTTTGACAGCCACGTGCTTTTTTGACGGCTGCCATCCGCCATCTTGCATCGCTAACCGCAGTGCCGCTATCTTGATGGAGCTAAACCTTATAGTTACCAATTTAATCACATGGTAGCGGGTAATTTGAAATATTCTACATGCTTTACAAAGCCACGTGCTTTTTTGACAGCCGCGTGCTTTTTTGACAGCCACGTGCTTTTGGACAGCTGCCATCCACCATCTTGCATCGCTAACCTCAGTGCCGCTATCTTGACGGGGTGAAACCTTTTAGTTGCCAACTTAGGCACGTGGTAGCGGGCAATTTGAAAAATTCTACATGCTTTACAAAGCCACGTGCTTTTTTGACAGCTGTCATCCGCCATCGTTAATCAACAGAGCACCGTGCTGCTATTCTTATCGTAGTAGCTGGCAATTTGAAAAATTCTGTCAGCTGACACCCGCCATCTTTAATTAACAGAGCATCGTAATGCTATCTTTACGGCACTGCGGGCAATTTGAAATATTCCACGTGCTTTTCTGATAGCTGTCATCCGTCATCTTGCATCGCAAACCTCAGTGCTGCTATCTTTAGCAACTACCTTTGAAATGTGATGGCGGATAATTTGAAAAAAAATCCACGTGCTTTACAAACCTACGTGCTTTTTTGACAGCTAACAGCGGCCATCTTTAATCAACAAGATGGCGGCTATACGCAGGCTCTTAAGGAGAAAGCTAGCTCAGGGGCTACTGTACAAGATGGTGGCTATACATAGGCTCTTATGGCCCCTTCCTCCTCTGAAGAGACACAGCTAACTTCCTCTTCCTTATCTGTATAGCAAAAGGGCAAAAGGGTACCTCCTCCTAGCAAAAAGAACATTTCCTGCTCATCTGTAGGGAAAAAGGGCTCCTTGGCAAAAGGGCACCTCCTCCTAGCAAAAGGGTATCTTTTCCTAGCAAAAGGGTAAATGGAACACTTCTTCCTTATCTGTAAGGCAAAAAGGCACCTCCTTCCAGCTAAAGGGCAAAAGGGCACCTCCTCCTCCATCTTTAAACCAGAACGCATCGCTAACCTAAAAGGGCAAAAGGACACTTCTTCTTCATCTGTAGGGTTAAAGGGCTACTTTTCCTAGCAAAAGGGAAAAAGGGC
Organism: Anabrus simplex; assembly: GCF_040414725.1. Classification (NCBI taxonomy): domain Eukaryota; kingdom Metazoa; phylum Arthropoda; class Insecta; order Orthoptera; family Tettigoniidae; genus Anabrus; species Anabrus simplex. The sequence goes on along the minus strand of NC_090265.1, from coordinate 1,027,698,328 downwards.
TCCTCTTCCTGGCAATAGGGCTCTTCCTTATCTGTATAGCTTAAGAGCTCTTCCTCCTGGCAAACGGGCTACACAATACAACATGTGTTTAGAACATATCAGGGGATACCTTTGTTCTAAGAAGATCGGATCACAAAAGAAGTGATTGAAACATAACAAGACTAGAATCAAACACTGTACTCGATACAACATGTAATCAGAACATTGTTTGATGTGTTTAGAACACGATGCAACTTGCGTTCAGAACATGTCAGGGGATACCTTTGTTCTAAGAAGATCAGATTACAAAAGAAGCATAACAGGACTAGAATCGAACACTGTACTCGATGTCGTTATCTTCAACATGCGTTCAGAACATTGATTGATGTGTTGAGAACACTAAATAAGTGATTAAGACTAGAATCGAACACTGTACTCGATACAACATGTGTTTAGAACATGTCAGGGGATACCTTTATTCTAAGAAGATTACAAAAGAAGTGATTGAAACATAACAAGACTAGAATCGAACACTGTACTAGATGTCGTTAACTTCAACATGTGGTTAGAACATTGATTGATGTGTTCAGAACACTAAATAAGTGATTAAAACTAGAATAAAACACGATACACGATACAACATGTGTTTAGAACATGTCAGGGGATACCTTTGTTCTAAGAAAATCAGATTACAAAAGAAGTGATTGAAACATAACAAACCTAGAATCGAATACTGCCCTCGATGTCGTTAACTTCAACATGTGATCAGAAGATTGATTGATGTGTTCAGAACACGATACACGATACAACATGTCTAATAATGTTATTTGCTTTACGTCCCACTAACTACTTTTACGGTCTTCGGAGACGCCGAGGTGCCGGAATTTAGTCCCGCAGGAGTTCTTTTACGTGCCAGTGAATCTACCGACACGGGGCTGTCGTATTTGAGCACCTTCAAATACCACCGGACTGAGCCAGGATCGAACCTGCCAAGTTGGGGTTAGAAGGCCAGCGCCTTAACCGTCTGAGCCACTCAGCCCGGCTACAACATGTCTGGGGATACGTTTGTTCTAAGAGAAAAAATAATAAGACTAGAATTCTGAACAGCCTGCGCAAAATAGCGACTGTTATAACCTCCTTTTCTTCTTCTGGCTCTGTCAAGGCATAGCTCTATCGAACATACAACGCGATCTTATGCATAAGGCAGTGCACATATCGCGTAGCCAACTCGCTCAGTAAACGATATAGCAAAAGTACAACTTCAATGATTTGCCTAGTGTAAAAATCAAAATCTATAAAAACACACTGTGCACATATCGCGTAGCTAACTCGCTCAGTAAATGCATCGCGATGGCTAAAGTGAGCACGTGTTACAGCGATGACGTTATTGTGCATGTTTAGACTTGAACACATACTGCAGCTCAAAACATATTACAAGTGTTGAGAACAAAAAATCGCATACTATAGCTCGATGTTCAGAACACTACATTGCAAGACTAGAATCGAACACTGTTCAGAAAAAATAATTCTCTTCTCAACATACTTACAGAGCTGCATTTCTAGGACGATGACATACTTACGAATCTGCTGAACACCTTCTTTCTTAACATACTCACTCTCCTTTCTCGAGTGATGCAGTATTGAACAAAACTTTATCTTGCAAAGAAGGAGCGGGAAGAGGAGGAAGAGAAGGTAATAACTAATCTAAAATAAAAGAATATACCAATTCTACATTATTTATTTACATCTTGTATGTACAAGTTTTATCTTGAATCATTTTACCGTAGTGATGTTTGCATACTTCACCCTTCTCGACGCAATTCTTGTATGTACATGTTTTATCTTACAATTAATAATGCAATTCTTGTATGTACGAGTTTTAGTTGATGCTGTGGCCCCCTACAGAACACTAGTAAGAGAATCGCTATCCTATACACGTTTGAAGAAGCAATAAACATATATTTTGTTCGATCGTATACTCATAACGTTTACGTACAGCATTTCTAGAAGTAAGTACATTGCGAGGTGTAAACGGCTAAAGTACACCTTTTGCCTTTCTTCAGTATTATATAGATGCAATGGTCAAGAAACCGACTAAGCAGAACGTGCTGATATAAAAACGTGAGAAGAGCAACAAAACGCATGCTTTCTCAGAAAAAATTCAAGCTGCAGAATGTTTTATTGCGAATATTATAAACTCTAGGACACATGTTTAAAGTTTTTCTAACACTTGCAGGAAAAAATTCCGTCAGTACAATACATGCTGCAGCGAACAATGCTATATCAAAAAACCGATCGATACAAAACTTAGAATGTTTGGATAGTGAATATTGAAAATATAACACTTGCAGGACAAAATTCCGGCAGTACAATACATGCTGCAGCGAACAATGTTATATAAAAAACCGACCGATACAAAACTTAGAATGTTTGATAGTGAATATTGAAAAAACAACACTTGCAGGACAAAATTCCGGCACTACAATACACGCTGCAGCGAACAAGCCATATCGAAAACCAACTGATACAAAACTTAGAATGTTTGATAGTGAATATTGAGAAAACAACATTTGCTAATAACTAGGTCTGTCGGATGGAGGCCGTCAACAAGGGCATCCGGTCGTTTTGAGCTGACTAATAAGAAAAACTGAATTTGGTATAACACACTGGATAGAAATACTTCGAAGTACTGACAGACGCACAAAATTCTTTCATGAAATTTTTTGTTTCTATGCAGTTAACAAATCCATATCGAAGAAACCAATCGATAAGAAACTTACTTTGAAGCTGCACACAAAAACTGACTAATGTGTTATTTGTTGCAAGACTAGGGTTTTGATTAAGCGCTATATGCATAAACAGCAATTTTTTCTACAGAAACATAAGAGCAAAGAACTTCGATCTAACACAAAAAACATGTATGTATAGTTTCCTAATTTATTACGCATCAACAATATTAATAACACAAGATTTGTTCTGTATACCGCGATATATAATGCAAATATATCGTTGATTTAGTTCTTCTATTTCTAAATCAGTTAGCACACTAAATCTATTGGGTACAAAAACTTGAAAATCCTTACAGACGCATAAAATTCTTTCACCAAATTTTGTTTTTAATCTTCGTAGCGAAATCACTTTAAATTGCTGATTTAGCCGTAGACTCATCAGCGGCTTGGTGGTTGGAGTTGAAATATGACCTATCTGGTTAATCTTCTGCATGGTTATTCTACAAAAAGCGGAATACTATTTTTTAGATTTTTAAAAACAATGTAAACATATGAGATCGATAAAAAAAAGATCGAAACATACCTTAAAATATATACGTTGCAGACTGCAAACTGTTACTCGGATGAATAGCGATAATTCTTAAAATGTGCACGTTGAAGCCTTTCCAACTGAGACTTGAATAAATGTCGACGATAATTCTTGCTGTACTTAGAGAAAAACAAAAATATATTAATGTATGTCTGTAGCGTTAGCACTTACTTCGCACATAGTGTTGATAGGATATGAAAGGGCAAGTCGGATCGTCAACAGCTAGCCTGTTATGAATATCGTCTAACTGCCTGAAACTAGCGTTAGCACATACTTATGTTTACACACAGCACTTACGTCGCACATAGTGGTGATAGGATAGGAAAGGGCTACAAAACTTACTTGGTTTGTTAACAGCTAACCTGTTACAAATATCGTCTGTCTGAAAGCAGCGTTAGAACATTTTTATATTTACATACAGCACTTGCATCGCACATAGTGATGATAGGATATGAAAGGGTAAGTCGGTTCGTCAAAAGCTAGCCTACCTATCTTTACTGAGTTAAAAAACATGCAACTCGAAGATCTTCATTACCTAGCATAGAAGCACTTGCATCGCACATAGTGATGTTAGGATATGAAAGGTTAAGTCGGTTCGTCAACAGCTAGCCTAGCTAACTTTACTTAAAAACATGCAACTCGAAGATCTTTATTAGCTAGCGTAGAAGCACTTGCATCGCACATAGTAATAATAGGATATGAAAGGATAAGTCGGTTTGTCAATAGCTACCCTAGCCTTCTTTACTAAGTTAAAATACATGCAAATTGAAGATCTTTTATTACCTAGCGTAGAAGCACTTGTGTCGCACATTGTGATGATCGTATAAGAAAGGGCTACAAAAGTTACTTGGTTTGTTAACAGCTAACCTGTTATGAATATCGTGTAACTGTCTGAAGGTAGCGTTAGCACATTGTTATGTTTACACACAGAGCACTTGCATCGCACATAGTGATGTTAGGATAGGATAGGAGAGGGTTACGAAAGTTAGATCGTCAACGGCTAGCCAACCTATCTTTGCTGAGCTAAAATGCATGCAGCTCGCAGATCTTTATTAGCTAGCGTAGAAGTTGCTTTCGAAAAAATGCAAACGCTAACCAACAGTTTAGGCTTACCTTAAGTTGAAGTCTGCAAACTGAAGAATTGTTACTGGAATGATGTTAACAGCAGACGGTGATTTTCTAAAAACAAAAAAAGAAATCGTAATAATAATAATAATAATAATAATAATAATAATAATAATAATAATAATAATAATATTCAAATAATTAATCTTACCTTTTGTTTTACTACTAGGCGGTGGACGATAATGAGCTTGAATCAAAGTACAGGAATTGAGTAAATTAGTTATATGAACACACTTTACACACACACACACACATACACACACACACACGGGGGACTGCAATCTGGCGTGCGTTTTACACAGACTACATCCGGTGGGCTGCGACTTGTTACTAGGCAGCGATTCAAGCTGAATACGTCTGCACTACAGTTGTAACAAAAGTTCATGCACTGACTTTCTAAGCAGTCGGTAATAACACAGACATTTAAAGTAAGCAGTAGACTAAAACCCTTCTTCCTTCCCTTATTAGTATCCCAAGAAAGGGTTGTTAACAAGGAGCGACTCTAAGTTAACAACAACGGGCTGTAAAAAGTGGGTATCATCTATGGTGTCCCCTACCGGATCGAACCTGCTAGAGACGTCGAGGTGTCGGAATTTAGTCGCTTAAAAGTTATACCAAGCACCTTCAAATACCACCAGACTAAGCCACAGGATCGAACCTGGAGACGCGAAGGTGCAGGAATTTAGTCCCTCAGAAGTTTTTCCGTGCACCTTCAGACTGAGCTAGGATCGAACCTGGTATGTTGACAACACAAGACACCGAAGTGTCGGAATTTAGTCCCTCAAAGTTCTGCCAGTAAATCTACCGACATAAGGCCGAACCACCGAACTGAGCTAGGATAGAACTTGCTGTTTTCGGAGACGCCGAGATGCCGGAATTTAGTACCTCAAAAGTTCAACCGTGCACCTTCAAATACCACCCGACTGAGCCACATGATCGAACCTGGAGACGCCGAGGTGCCGGAATTTAGTCCTTCGGAAGTTCTTTCGAGCACCTTCAGACTGAGCTAGGATCGAACCTGGAGAAGCCGAGGTGCTAGAATCTTGTCCCTCAGAAGTTCTTTTCAAATTTACTAAGCACCTTCAGACTGAGCCAGGGTCGAACTTGCTGTTTTCGGAGACGCCGAAGTGCCGGAATTTAGTCCCTTAGAAGTTCTGCCGTGCACGACCAGACTGAGCTAGGATCAAACCCGGAGACGGCAAGGTGCCAGAATTTAGTTTCTCGGAAGTTATTCTGAACACTACCAGACTATGCTAGGATCGAACCTGGAGATGCCGAGGTGCCGGAATTTTGTCCCTTAGAAGTTCTTCGTAAATATACTGAGCACTTTTAGACTGAGCCAGGATCGAACTTGCTGTTTACGGAGACGCCGATGTGCCGGGATTTAGTCCCTTAAAAGTTGTTCCGTGCACCTTCAGACTGAGCTAGGATCGAACCTGGAGACACCAAAGTGCTAGAATTTAGTCTCTAATAAGTTCTTCCGAGCACTTTTAGACTGAGCTAGGATCCAACCAGAAGACGCCAAGGTGCAAGACTTTGGTCCCTCAAGAGTTTTACCGACACGACGTATTTGAGCATAACCGGACTAAGCCAGAATCGAACATGCTATGTTATAATGCTAGCGCTTCTAAGCTACTCAGCCCGACCCGGCAAGAGAGAGCAGGCTTAAAGTCTGCTGCTGTTACTTATGGCGCAGGCTGTAAGCGAGCAGTGGACTTTGTACCGGGCGAAACTCGCTGATGCACTACATTCCAGCGAGTGTCCGTGCGCTGGCCGACTTGAAGCAGCTTGTGTGTTTGCTTCAAGCTCACTCTAATAAATATTCATACAACGTTTTAGTAAAACACATTCCCGATATTTTTCTTGCTCGGGAGGGACTTACGCATCTCTAACCCAGTGCCGGAACTCTAGGGTCTGCATAAGTCCTCTTTCTAAACCCGGTGCTGGTACATAGCCTACTCGCAAGGCATGACGCCCAAACTACACTGTAAATGCTAGGAAGTGGCTAGCTGCTTCCCCGCTCCTAGCGCTAAGAATCCGTTTTACGACCGGATGCCCTTCCTGATGCAAAGACTAGGAGTTTGTATCGCAAGAATCTGTTTTACAGTCGGATGCCCTTCTTGACGCAACGACTAAGATTTTAAATCGCAAAAATCTGTTTTACAGTCGAATGCCCTTCTTGACGCAAAACTAAGATTTTAAATAGCAAAAAACCTGTTTTACAGTCGGATGCCCTTCTTGACGCGAGAACTAAGATTTTAAATCACAGTATCCAGTGTCTTACTTTACGAACAATTGTTTTACAGCAGAATTCCCTTCCTGACGCAAGGGCCGGAATTTTAAGTCGCAAGAATCTGTTTTACAGCCGGATGCCCTTCCTGGCGTAACAAAACCGGGATTTATTAACTTACTTCCGTTTTGCTTGCTTTAACTCCGAGTTGTTGCACAAGAGCATGTCAGACGCAAGTAGTGCTGAGCAGCATTCGCCTAAGGCCGTAGTTGCTTCTGCATGATTTAACTCGAATCCTGAACAGATCCGTTGGATAGGGACCGTCAACAAAGAAGATAGCGCCTAACAAATTGCCTGCGTAAAGTTGCAGGCCTGTAGATTTAGCTAGCACTTTGTTGATGGTCGCTGTAGATTTTCCCGCTACTACGAGTGCTGTAAAGATAGCAGCTTGTCAAAAAGCACATAGGAAATGACGCTACCACATATCAAAAGTATGTAGATTTGTGCCTAAAGATAGCGAAAAAGCACATAGAATTTCAAATTGCCGCCACCACATGTCAGGCGTACGTAGCTAAAGATAGCAGCACGATGCTTTGTTGACTAAAGATGATCGCAGCTGCAGGTAGATTTTTTAAAATTACCCGCTACTACGATAGAGATAGCAGCACGGTGTTCTGTTGATTAAAGATTGCAGCTTGTCAAAAAAGCACATAGAATTGTTTAAATTGCCCGCCACCACATTTCAAACGTAGTAGCTAAAAATAGCAGCACTATGCTCTGTTGATTAAAGATGGTCGCTTTCAAAAAGGACGTAGAAATTGCCGCCACCACATTTCAAAGGTAGTAGCTGAAGATAGCAGCACTGAGGTTTGCGATGCAAGATGGCGGATGACAGCTGTCAGAAGAGCACTTGGATTTTTTAAATTGCCCGCTACCACGATTAAGATAGCAGCACGATGCTCTGTTAATTAAAGATATCGGATGACAGCTGACGGAATTTTTCAAATTGCCCGCAGTGCCGTAAAGATAGCAGCACGATGCTCTCTTGATTAACGATGGCGGATAACAGCTGTCAAAACAGCACGTGGGTTTGTTTCCAAACAAGAGCACGTAGAATTTTTCAAATTGCCGCCAGCACATTTCAAAGGTAGTAGCTAAAGATGCCAGCACGGTGCTCTGTTGATTAAAGATGGCTGCTGTCAAAAAAGCACGTGAAATTTTTCAAATTGCCCGCAGTGCCGTAAAGAAGGCAGCACTAAGTTTAGCAATGCAAGATGGCGGATGACAGCCGTCAAAAACGCACGCGGAATTTTTCGAATTGCCCGCAGAGCCGTAAAGATAGCAGCACGATGCTCTGTTAATTAAAGATGGCGGATGTCAGCTGATGTAATTTTTCAAATTGCCCGCTACTACGATAAAGATAGCAGCACGGTGCTCTGTTGATTGAAGATGGCGGATGGCAGCTGTCAAATAAAAGAACATGGCTTTCTAAAGCATGTAGAATTTTTCAAATTGCCCGCTACCACGTGCTTAAGTTGGCAACTATAAAGTTTAGCCCCGTCAAGATAGCGGCACTGAGGTTAACGATGCAAGATGGCGGATGGCAGCTGTCAAAAAAGGACGTGACTTTGTAAAGCATGTAGATTTTTTCAAATTACCTGCCACCACGTGCCTAAGTTGGTAACTATAAGGTTTAGCCGCATCAAGATGGTGGTTCTAAGGTTAGCGATGCGTTGTTGTTTAAAGATGGCGGATAGCAGCTGTCAAAAAAGCATGCGGCTGTCAAAAAAGCACGTGGAAATTCAAATCTCGCGCTAAGATTCAAATTTCCCACCCGTGAGGTTTAGTGCCGTAAAGATGGCAGCACTGAGGTTTAGCCCCGTCAAGATAGTAGCACTGAGGTTAGCGATGCATAGTTGTTTAAGGATGGCGGATGACAGCTGTCAAAAAGCACGTGGCTTTGTTTACAAGTTCAAATGTGGCGCCAAAATTAAAATCTCCCGCTAAAATTCAAATTTCCCGCCATGGGGAGGAGGCCTCTGCGGAGGGTCGGTGGCGGTGGTGGCGCTAGAACTGTCCACTTATACTACTATCCACATTTGAAACAGTCTGAAGAAGGCGAAGATCCATTCTTAAATCCACTTGTTTTCAGTAGAGGACACTTGTTTCTTAAATGGTCAGCAGACCCATAAGCATAATATTTGCGGGAAGTGTAAGTCTTACGAGGTGGTGGCCAAGAAATATTAGAAGGAGGTGGTGGATCTCGAGCGACTCGCAGTGTATTGGCATATTTTACTCCTTTCGCAGACACGGACATGGCCTCAAGTTCCCTAAACGTTTGAGAACGATTAGCAAAACACAAATATGATATGTAAGAGGGCGAAATGCCTTCAATAATGGTATGTACTATTTGACCTTCAGAATAGTGCGAAGCACAAAACCCTAGTGTAGAAAATATTTACCGAGGTCGATAACTGCAGTCGATTAAGTGCGGCCAGTATCCAGTAATTGGGAGATAGTAAGTTCGAACGCCACTGTCAGCAGCCCTGAAGATGGTTTTCCGTCGTTTCCCATTTTCACACGGCCATTTCCTTCCCACTCCTAGCCCCTTCCTATCCCATCGTCGCCATAAGAGCTATCTGTGTCGGTGCGACGTAAAGTAACTTGTAAAGAGACAAAGATAACTTAATATCCTGAATAAAATCAGCTAGATTTTCATCTAGCCTTTGGATTCGGAGATAATATTTTTGAATTAGAGATGACAAGCCTCTCACAGGGATAAAGTTAGCCAACAAGTTAGCATGGAAGGTTTCAATGGAACTCCTTTTCGATATAGCCTTAACAATCTTGTCCGATAGTACACCAACTGTGTAGGGATAGAGTATTTGTAAAATTTGTGAATGCGACAGGGCAAACACCAAAGCATGGTCCTGGAATTGTACATAGAATCTTAAGAAAGCAATAACGTCGTTAGTAGAGTTAATATAAAATCGACAAATCCCTTCAAGCAACAAGGCTAAAGGATGGGGTAAGCTGCTAAAGCCTGGAGATATTACCGGAGATTGCGCCGGAGGGTGAGGAGGTTCAAAGGTGGCATTACTAATGAAAAATGGTGGAAGTTGTTGGGGATTGCCAACTGGGTTAGCAATTTGTTCAGATGGGGCAGAAGCTAGCTTTTGCTCAACAGATTCTCTACTATCAGAAAACTTATTCGGGTCCTCTTCCGTATTCATAGTTAATGGGGCAACATACACACTCTTTCCACTAACATACCCATATAACAACAGGTTCACCTTACTGGACAGCTCGGAAATATGTTGACACAAGGAGTTAGCCATACTAGAACGTTCTTCACTAAGCTTCAGAGACAACAGATCCCCCATTCTAATATTAAAAGGAAAGAGTCTAGCATGAACATCTTTAAGTTGGTTATCGAAGGGCTTACCTCCTTCAAAAAAACAGATGCAAGATCAGCAATATTGGTGGTGATCGTGGATAAAGCGTCGCCAACTTCCTTCTGTCCATAAACAGGAATACAAATAGGTAACTCTAAAGTATCTTTTCGTCTAGACGCATATGTCGCAACCGTGCCACCAGACTGAACCTTTTTAATAGCTAATTCATAAATGACATATTCCTTGCGCAAATGCAGGGAGCAAGAGCCTCTCTAGGGCAGACATAATACAATAACTTTTTACAAAATTTTGAAAATTGGAAAGGAGAAAAATTTCTAGTGTTCAAATCCAATTTTAGAGAAAACCGTCAAAAGGAACTTTGTCCAGGCCCATTCAACCACGCTCTGCCACCACTTGTTACGGGGTTTCCGTTGCTAACAGAGGATTAGAAAGCCCCTGGTTTGAATGGATGGAAAAGGAATTAACTAGAGCAGAGCTTAACACAACCTACAACCAGTTGTTCATTCAGTGACCGAGTAAGGGATGGAATGAATGAAGCCCCCATTTTGCGTCGAGGATAGGAATTGTGCGGGCTGCCAAAGCCTGTCGCATTCCTGTAAGGCAATGATTAATGACTGACAGATGAAATGATATTGGAGAGTGTTTCTGGAATGAAAGATGATAGGGAAAATTGGAGTACCCGGAGAAAAACAGAACTTAAAACAAATTTTAAAATTTTATTTCTTTCCTTTTTTCTGAGTTTAAAATTGGAGAAATAGAAAGTCTGAATGAATAACAACAATATTACTGAGCTCGTCAGCTCTAACAATATAGTGGACTTAGAAGTCCGATTATCAGAGAGAATTACGAAAGTTAATTTACACAGAAGTAATCTGAATTGCTATTGCCCGGTACAAAATTTTATACGAGCAAGAAATGCTCCAGGAAAATACACTTCCCAGGAGTCTGCGCTCCAACTAGGCCTATATCATAGTCCAGCCTAGCAGTGGCATCAATTTTCTTATGGTGCACTTAAGTTTCACCTGACAACCTATCGGTTGTCCTCAATTAAAGTATTTACACACCGTTGCCCCGATGTGGGTGTTATCTATTACTCAACAGTTATAGGGTTCACTGTTCCCAAAGGGAATTAACACCAGAAAAATTCTACAACCATCAATAAATGTACAGGGGCATAATTGCCTATACTAAGTGACCTTAGTGTAAAAAGAAAAGGTTGAACATGACTGGCCGTAAACAAAAGGCTAAGAGGCGAAACACTTGCCCTCCTTATAGAAATACTTTAAACACTAACTGGGCTTATGGCCCAAAAATATACTACACCGGGATGAAAAACCTTAATGCCAAATAAGTATTAAGAAATTTAGATGTGTTGAAACTTTAGTCATCCGATGCCAACTTGAATGGGAACCAATAGAGGGTAATCACTATTTGTTCCCTTACATTACATATTTTCCAGTAGGGAATATAACTCGCCGAAAATTCTACATTTAAAACACCAAATTTAAAGGTTTACATTAAATAAAAGAGTTGAAACCTTCCCCTCAAGCTATCTGCAGGATCTATCCCATATCTATGGAAATTGTGCCATTACCTTGAGTCGCTGGGCCTTCCTCACGCAGCCCCTCCCTTCTGGTTCACGTCAATTCACCCTTGTCACACTGCAGCAATTCAGACCACACGGCCCTAACGCGCCCAGCATTTATAGTATTGTTAAGGGGAAGCTTCCAGTACTCTTTACTGATAGGCTGGATTCCCGTATACACTCCCAATTTTAATTGGCTAGAGAAAATATTTACAAGTTTCTGAAAGGTTGATTACGATTTAAGAAGGAACCAGCTGAAGTGTTGACAACTTTGATACATAAACAAAACAATCCTCAAAACCTCAGGTTGCCAAATGCAAAAATAAAGATTCCTTCATGAAATAATTAGAGTTCTTCCCGCTAGAGGGCGCAATTAAGCCGATGGTAGAGACATCTAACAGTTGATGACCAAGGTATCTTGTAGTACACAAGTTCAGATTTGTTTACGTAGATGGCGTTACAGATAGCGCGCATTATAACAGGCCGGAGAAGGTTTACCCCCGGTAGAAGGGTCTTGGCTTGCCAAGGCGACTGCTGTCCAATTAGATGGCCTGTAAATTATAGCCTGCCATGATATCCTCAGCCGTACTACTTGGCTTTCTAGACCGACTCCAATGCCTCTCGTATCAGCCAGCTCCTCAGTTGGTCTCACGAGGCTGAGTAAAATCTGATCGAGTCTTCACTCCAGAATTAAAATCCCTGAATTGGCCGGAATCAAACTCAGGACCTCCGGGTAAGTGTCAAGCAAGCTTCCCAGTTTCAATTAATTCCTTCCCGCCTTTTCCGCGATAGCGTAACAGACAAACAGACAAAACCTAAACTGAACCCGATATTCGCCATTATTTGTCCTGTCCGATATAGCATCAGGTTACACATTCACAAAGTACAAGCAGAAATACGATTTTACTTTAAATTTGAGAACTACCTACAAGTAATGGAACAGTTCACAAAACACTTCTTATCAAGTTGCAATTCGAGTTCGTACGTCGAACGGATAAGCAAACAATACGTCTTACTGTCGCGCGTCCAGAGTGTACAAAGCACGTGCGGTGAAATTATATGGCATCATTTTGTGCTTTATGTGAGCCATGTTACAGCGGCATTGTAGTGATACCGCCATTGAATTCTAAACAAGTCTTCCTGAATGTCGGGGATTTCCATGATTTCTTCTTTTGTATGAAGTCATCGCTTTATTTGACACTGAATATCAATAAACTGAGGTGTACCCTGCTATAAGAGCCAGACATATACTGTACTTAAATCTTAAAATATTGGAACGAACTTACAACACAGCAAGGGGGAATAAGCTAGTTTTTCGGAATATGTGGTATCAGGAAACGGATAATTCACTGTTACCAATATCGAGAGGAGATAGAGGAAATCAAGACAAATATTGCCCACGGGAGATTGCAGGTTAAGTAAGGGTTAAGTTATACTGTTGTACAATTACCTTTCTTTCTTTCTTTCTTTCTTTCTTTCTTTCTTTCTTTCTTTCTTTCTTAATCCGTTTACCCTCCAGTGTTGGTTTTTCCCTCGGACTCAGTGAGAGACACCAGCTCTACCGTCTCAAAGGAAGTCTCCAGGAGCGCGAAACTTTGGGTCGTGGGAATACAACTGGAGAGGAGGACCAGTACCTCACCCAAGTGACCTCACCTGCTGTACTGAACAGACACTTTGTGAGGGGATGGGAGAATTGGAACGGATAGACAAGGAAGAGGGAAGGAAGCGGCCGTGGCCTTTGCCTGGAGGAGAAGTGGGAAAGCACCGAAAGCCACTTCGAGGATAGCTAAGGAGGTAATCGAAACCCCTATACTGCTGACGCTGAGTGGACCCCGTTTCAGCCCTCATAACACTTTTCAAATTTCGTGGCAAAGCCGGGAATCGAACCCGGGCCTTCGTGGGTGGCACCAATCACACTAACCAATACACCACGTAGGCGGACTGTTCTATTAGCACGTAGTATACAGATCCACATGTCCCGGATGAAGTGGTAGGCACTGCGCCTTCACTGGCCTTTACCTGAACTCATAGTATCCATGTGGACATTATACATTATACCAAATGCCACCTAAAAATTGGTGGTAATTATTTATTAATTCGATAGCTCTAGAGGTTTCCAAATTTCAGACCTCCCAGTTGGAAATATAACGTCTGACCCATTGAAAAAATGTAATTTTTGCTACGAATGGACAATTCCTAATCTCATTTGTTATTTCTTCAGCACGAAATTGAAATACACTGCCTGTCTCTGACAGGAAGTTCTCACCTGTTAGTTTCAGGCAACGCTACCATCTGTGTCTATTAGGTGATAAAAGATCTGGTTGGTTGAAACTCCTGCCGGGTTGAGTAGTTCAGACGGTAGAGCGCTGGCCTTCTGAGCCCAACTTGGCAGGCTCGATCCTGGCTCAGTCCGGTGGTATTTTGAATGTACTCAAATATGTCAGCCTCGTGTCGGTAGATTTACTGGCACGTTAAAGAACTGATGCGAGACAAAATTCCGGCATTTCGGCGTCTACGAAAACCGTAAAGGTCGAGAGTGGTACGTAAAATCAATTACGTTATTATTTGACACTGCTATATTTTGTTACGGTATGTGGTTGTAAATTAGCCTTGATTCAAGCTATGTGAAGCAATCCTGACTTTACGTCTGATCTTAGAGGATCGAATCAAGAAGGACAAGCCCACGTACATGGCATTCGTAGATCTAGAAAAGGCATTGATTGGACCAAGCTATTTACGATTCTGAAGGTGATTGGGATCAGATATCGAGAACAAAGAATTATCTACAATCTGTATAAAAATCAGTCTGCAGTGATAAGAATCGAGGGCTTTGAAAAAGAAGCAGCAATCCAGAAAGGAGTGAGGCAAGGCTGAAGTTTTCCCCCTCCTCTTCAATGTTTACAGGCAGTAAAGGAAATAAAAGAGGAATTTGGAAAGGGAATCACAATCCAAGGAGAGGAAATCATAATGATGATATTGTTATTTTATCTGAGACTGCAGAAGACCTCGAGAAGCTGCTAAATGGTATGGACGAAGTCTTGGGTGAGGAGTACGAGATGAAAATAAATAAGTCCAAAACAAAAGTAATGGAGTGCAGTCGAACGAAGGCAGGTGATGCAGGAAATATTAGATTAGGAAATGAAGTCTTAAAGGAAGTAGATGAATATTGTTTCTTGGGTAGTAAAATAACTAACGATGGCAGAAGGACATAAAATGCACACTGGCAGAAGCAAGGAAGAGCTTTCTTAAGAAAATAAATTAGCTCACTTCAAACATTGATATATGAATTAGAAATATGTTTTTGAAGACTTTCGTGTGGAGCGTGGCATTGTATGGAAGTGAAATATGGACGATAACTAGCTCAGAAAGAAAGAGAATAGAAGCTTTTGAAATGTGGTGTTACAGAAGAATGCTGAAGGTTAGATGGATGGATCGAATTACGAATGAAGAGATACTGAATCGAATTGGTGAGAGGAGATCGATTTGGCTAAATTTGACAAGAAGAGATAGAATGATAGGACACATCTTAAGACACCCAAGACTTGTTCAGTTGGTTTTTGAAGGAAGTGTAGGTGTTATGAACAGTAGGGGTAGACCAAGGTTTGAATACGACAAGCAGATTCGAGCAAATGTAGGATGCAGTAGTTACGTAGAAATGAAAAGGCTAGCACAGGATAAGGTGGCATGGAGGTCTGCATCAAACCAGTCTACGGACTGATGATCAAACACACACAACTGAAGCTATGTACCTAAGTATATTACCACTTTTTTCTTTCTTTCTTACTCTGTTTACACTCCAGGTTCGGTTTTTCCCTCGGACTCAGCGAGGGATCCCACCTCCACCGCCTCAAGGGCAGTGTTCTGGAGCGTGAGACATTGGGTCGTGGGATACAACTGGGGAGGATGCCCAGTACCTCGCCCAGGCTGCCTCACTCGCTATGCTAAACAGGGGCCTTGGTGGGGGATGGGAAGATTGGAAGGGATAGACAAGGAAGAGGGAAGGAAGCGGCCGTGGCCTTAAGTTAGGTACTATCCCGGGATTTGCCTGGAAGAGAAGTGAGAAACCACGGAAAACCACTTCCAGAATGGCTGAGGTGGGTATAGAACCCACCTCTACTCAGTTGACCTCCCGAGGCTGAGTGGACCCCGTTCCAACCTTCGTACCACTTTCCAAATTTCGTGGCAGAGCCGGGAATCGAACCCGGGCCTCCGGGGATGGCAGCTAATCACACTAACCAGTACACCACAGAGGCGGACATTTCCAAATTTTTACCATTATAAATTAGTAGTAGTAGTAGTAGCAATAGTACTATTGTATTGTTTAGTAGCTGCAAAACGTTTCATTTATATTCCTTTACATTTTTGTACTTGTGTGTATGAAATCTCGCATTTCCTCGTGAGATGGAAGAGCGTGCCTAATGATGTCAGCCTTGCAAAACAAAAAAAATATGTTCTAATATGTATAATCTAATCTAATTACTTGTTTTTCGTCACAGTCATCAGGTTCCTGCAGGAGACGTGTACGTCTAGTAAACATTGTTCCGGTACCGATGTCCTGCCCTCAGCAATCGGACCACGATTTTCCGTGGAAACTAAACAACAGTGCTACCCTAAAATATTTTGTTACAAAATGCAATGTACAGTATATTGTTTCGGATTCTAACCGTGATTGAACGCACGAATTTTTCCTTAAAATACAGTAATGGATACCTCTGAAGGGGAATCCTTAAAATTATACAGGTAAGTTATGCAGCAGAACTCAATGAAGCTACTGCCCACCACAATATTTTATATATAAAGCCTTTTTTTTCCTACTTGTTTAACGTCGCTCCAGTACATGGCGGGACTTCGACGACGGAAGGCTGGGAAAAGGCTAGGATTCGGAAGGTACTGGCCGTATGCTTAATTAAGGCACAGCCCCAGCATTTGCCTGATGAGGAAATAGGAAATTGTGGAAAACCATCTTCAGGGCTGCCGAGGGTGGGATTCGAACCCACCATCTCCCGAATGCAAACTCACAGATGCGTGACCCTCACCGCACCGCCAACTCGCTTGGTAAGAAACCTTGTGCAGTTTGAACAGATTAGAATACAATGTTTCCTTCCTCTAGCTCCCTGAGGAAAGAGTATTTATTGAAATCCAAATTGTATTTGATCCATACATTCGATTTTTCTTATTACAACCAATGCCTAATACTGCTATACCTCAACAGCTCTCTTCAGATCAGCCATCAAAAGAACAACGTACCCAATATGTTCGCCAACATCCACTTACGGACAATGGCATTTCAAGATAAAGGTTACTACATAAAACAATATACTAAACCTAAGAAGTGTTTATATCCATTTTACAAATTATCAATTTTTGTCCCAGATGTTAAAGAGTATTATATATTTTGGGACAAACATGTATCCTATCCTTCAATTTTTGTATTTTTTTAAAATACAAAATATTGTTGCTGTCCTTCCAGGCGTGATTCACTCTTTGTTTGATAATTTTACAATTGAAACTTAAATTCCAGAAGGAAGACATAATTTATAATTGTATGAAATCATTTCGTCCGCCTCTGTGGTGTAGTGGTTAATGTGATTAGCTGTCACACCCGGAGGCCCGGGGACGTTTCCCGGCTTTGCCACGAAATTTGAAATGTGGTACGAGGGCTGGAACGGGATCCACTCATCCTTGGGAGGTCAACTGAGTAGAGTAAGGTTCGATTCCCTCCTCAGGAATCCTCGAAATGTTTTTCCGTGGTTTCCCACTTCTCCTCCAGGCGAATGCCGGGATGGTAGCTAACTTAAGGCCACGGCCGCTTCCTTGTCTCTTCCTTGTCTATCCCTTCCAATCTTCCCATCCCCCGCAAGGCCCCTGTTCAGCATAGCAGGTGAGGCCGCCTGGACGAGGTACTGGTCCTCCTCCCCAGTTATATCCCCGACCCAGAGTCCCACGCTCCAGGACACTGCCCGTGAGGCGGTAGAGGTGGGATCCCTCGCTGACTACGAGGGAAAAACCAACCCTGGAGGATAAACAGATTGAGAAAGAAAGAAAGAAGAAAGATGAAATCATTTCTTTCTATTTTTGTTCTATATTAAATACCCAGATATTTGAAAGTGAGTCTGCCTCCCTACATACTCTCAACAAATGTGCCTCTTCCTTTGTTTCTCCGCATAACAAACAACGATTCTCGTCATGTTTCTTTCTTTGACCTTTATTCTTATAGATATCGATTAAACACCACACGATACCTCTTACTTCCCATACTTGTAATTGTCAAATTTATGTTAATTTTCCAGAATTCTTTCTAGAATTATTTCTGTCTTTGTTTGTTTGTTTTAAATTCTCACATGATCATCTGCTTCTCAATATCTTTCACTCTAGTAGTTATTTTCTTACTCAGCATATTTTCTTTTTCTGAGTTCCACTAGTCTCCCATTCCTGTTCTGTCTAGCATCCTTTCTACCTTGTTTGCCCACTTGGCGCAGGAGTGATCAACTGATGTTTCAGTTAAGCGCACAACAACATTGTCGTCAGTTCTCGGAAAGAAGAAGAGAAAAAGAATATTCTGAAACCTTCAAGAATGAGGGTATCAGATATAGATAACAACTCAAAGCAAAAGCAAAGTCAGCTGTGTACAGGGCATGAAGGCCCCTGGAGGGGTGGAAAGTACTAACCGTAACCTCGACACTTGATTGAGTAGAGAGGTTAGCTCTACGCCCGGCCACATTTGCCCCCAGGAATTAACCTGTTACTCATTTCTGGTGTAGGCTGTGTGCACCTCAGGGCTATGTGCACCTCGGAAAGTGGAAATCTCATTTCTTAATTTTTTTAATTTTTTGGCGGCGAATCGATCCCACGTCCTTTCGAGTGAACCAAGCACGCCTTTACCGCCTCAGCCAGGTAGTCCCTACATAGATAACAAAGAAACATAAAAGTCCGGAAAACGAAAGACTTCCTATTTTTCTTACACCTCATGTCGTTAAAGGAAGAATAACATTACAGAACAAATTTAATCTAGGAATGTAACAGAATAACAGTTATGTTTATTTACAAACAAAATAACTTCGGGCGCTTGAATCGAAATAACTTTACGTGCACCTTTCTTAAGGAAAATCGGTGAACTTTAGAATGTAGCAATATTTGCTTACGTCAATGGCATCGTAAAGTACAGAGAATAACATGTTGTTTAATGCTCCAGCCTTAATTATATTAAGTACCTTCCCTGCATTTTCCAGTGTAGTTTTACAGTTCGGTATCTCTCCATTTGAGGCCCAACATTTCTTCTTAATTTATAAAACCATGAATCTAATTTACTTTCAGAGAGGAGATAGCGTGGTAGCCAAGTGAAAACTTTACTGACGTCTGATTTAGGCGATCGTGATTTGAATCTCGGTCAATAGATGTGATTTTCAAAAATTGAAAAGTCACGCTCCTGTGCTTAGGAATCCATATAAGGCGAAATATCTCGTGACTGCGATAATGACAGCCTACAAACAATCTCGTAGACCTTCAAGCTTGTTTGTTCGCGCTCTTTCAGAGCATCTATCATGACTTTAGATACGATCCCGTTATACTAGCCAGTAGTGACTGGAACTACGGCAAGATCACATTGTTATGTCAAATGTATTCGTAAGTGTCCACTTCTGTGGTGTAGTGGTTAGCGTGATTAGCTGCCATCCCCGGAGGCCCGGGTTCGATTCCCGGCTCTTCCACGAAATTAGAAAAGTGGCACGAGGGCTGGAACGGGGTCCACTCAGCTTCGAGAGGTCAACTGAGTAGAGGTGGGTTCGATTCCCATCTCAGCCATCCTGGAAGTGGTTTTCCGTGGTTTCCCACTTCTCCAGGCAAATGCCGGGATGATACCCAACTTAATGCCACGGCCGCTTCCTTACCTCTTCCATACCTGCCCTCCCAATCTCCCCATCCCTAGACAAGGCCGCTGTTCAGCATAGCAGGTGAGGCCGCCTGGGTGGCGTGCTGGTCCTACTCCCCAGTTGTATCCCCGACCCAAAGTCGGTAGAAGTGGGATCCCTCGCTGAGTCCTAGGGAAAAACCGACCCTGGAGGGTAAACGATCAAGAAAGGAAGGAAGAAAGAAAGAAAGAAAGAAAGAAAGAAAGAAAGAAAGAAAGAAAGAAAGAAGTATTCGTAAGTCAGAAAAGGTTGCAATAGATTCACAACTGTGATTTGTTTACTTGATGTCAGCTAGTTGATAATAAAAATTATGATAATTGTTCTGAGACACTTCTGTTTCTTGGGGTGGTGTGGAGTGGAGAGAATACGTAAGTTGGCAGTGCCTCTATGTTTTGTTTACTTACAGATACAAGACATGGTTGTGGTGGGGAGTCTTACTTGGTAAACCTAAGGTTGGTACTTTGTTGATGGTACTTTTAATTTTTGTACGATATCCGTCACTACTTTTTATTTTGCTTGTTTAATCAGTGAGCATTATGCTTCAGTCCTGTTTTGTCTGCTCCCATTCCAAAGGTCATACACAAAATGTTTAATAACACCAGTCTAATATGTCTTGTAAGGAGGCATCAAAACTATTTTATTTCATCTTTTAATGTTTCCTATTTGAATTAAATACAGTCAAACTTCTATAGCTCGAACGTCTATAACTTGAGTTTTCGATTCTTCTTCATCTACCTAGGATTGTCCCACATGTCCCACTCTTCGAGTTTTTAAATGCCATTTTGCACAGTCGTGAGCATCGTTTGACTTCAAGTCAACGGCCATCATATCATATTTTACCGCATCTGTCCAGCGCTTTTGTGGTCGTCCAGATGAGCGTACACCGTTGACATTAAGTGGAAGGCGAGGTTTGCAAATTTGTCAGGTGTTGCACGTAGAACATGGTCATACCATCGGAGGCGCCTTTCCTGCAGTTTCTCCGCAAATGGCGTCCGGCTCCATGGCTAAATGGTTAACGTGCTGGTCTTTGGTCACCAGGGTCTCGGGTTCGATTCCCGGCAGGGTCGGGAGTTTTAGGTTCCGTATTGAGTTAAGACTTAAAATGAATACAAGATTTATTGGTCCACCTTCTCAATACTTAAAATCATTTACCGTTTATCAAAACAATACAATATGATAGTGTCAGGTACTAGTTTCGATCCGTTTTTTGGACCATCATCAGCCTAGTCAAATTACAAGCAAAAGACATAATCTAAAATGATATGGATGAACAAGAGGATGGATGGTGATGGAATGACATACAAGTAAAACGTTATACATAAATTACACTGAATATAACCAAAATATGTTAAAATTAACAGATGAATAAAATCATTGTGATGTCGCTTAAAATTTCTTGATGCCAAAGTCTTAGGCTGATAGTTGAACTCGTGTTGCACACTTAAATTCGGGTGAAATCTTAAGTTTCTGGAAAGTTCTGAGAGCGAGTTCCACTATGGTGCAGAGGGAAATGTTTTAACCATAATTGGTTAATTTCGCTGGCGCGGGGGCTGGTATATGTGTCGTCTTCATCATCATTTCACCCTCATCGCAACGCGCAGGTCGCCTACGGGAGTCAAATCAAAAGACCTGCATGTGGCGAGCCAAACTTGTCCTCGGCACTAAAAGCCATACAACATTTCCATTTCATTTCCGTAATCGGCGCGATGCTTATTTGCTGATGAATTGTGTCATCCTTGATGTGGTGAATTACGGAGATGCCCATCGACCAGTGGAGCATTCGCATCACCATGGCTTGCAACCGGCTTTCAGTGCTCTTGTTGGACGGTCGGCATTCAGCATGATATAGCGCAACTATGTAGGCTCTGCTATCGTTCGGAACTCGAGCTTTCGATATCTCGAATGAATTTTTGTTTCCCGACGGAATACTTTTTTAATTCTATAACTAGAAGTGCCATTATTCAAAATTTCCTGTATGTCGAAGTATATTTTACGCCCTGATGTAAAATATGTTTCTATAAATCAAAGTTATGCAGAACATCACGTTTGTGTGTACTCTGTTATTACGATATTTCCTGTAATAGAAACCTGAACTTAAGTCGTCTCCTTGTACAAGAATAAGCATTATCTACATTTCAGAGTGTATAGCTTGACTAGCAAAGGAAAACGATGGACTTCTTCTCAAATACTCTTTATGAATTTGTAAGCATCCTAAAATTCCATTAAAAACTACAACATTTAATATCTATATATATAAAATAAGAGTTTTGTCTGTACATTGCTCAGAATTAGAAAAGAATGGTATTTCTGTATCGGTCATGTCCACAGTAACAAGGAAACGCATTTTTTACTTTTCCGTAATGTCTGTCTGTCTGTCTGTCTGTCTGTCTGTCTGTCTGTCTGTACACGCATCACTAGAAAACGGCTAAAGAGAATTTAATGAAAATCGGTATTCAAAATCGAGGAATAAACCGCTACAATCTAAGCCATAAATAATTTTATTCACGCTCATAGAAATGGTAGCTACCGGGCGAGTTGGCCGTGCGCGTAGAGGCGCGCGGCTGTGAGCTTGCATCCGGGAGATCGTGGGTTCGAGCCCCACTGTCGGCAGCCCTGAAAATGGTTTTCCGTGGTTTCCCATTTTCACACCAGGCAAATGCTGGGGCTGTACCTTAATTAAGGCCACGGCCGCTTCCTTCCAACTCCTAGGCCTTTCCCATCCCATCGTCGCCATAAGACCTATCTGTGTCGGTGCGACGTAAAGCAAGTAGCAAAAAAAAAAAAAAAAGAAATGGTAGCTTAGGGGAAGGACTAAAATTTAATTATCAAATATTTACGTTATTAGTAGTCCTATATTGATCAAAATTGGTATGAAAAGTCGGGGAATAAGTCGCTACAATCTAGGCTATGAATAATTGTATTTACGCTGAGCGAAATGGTAGTTTAGGGGAAGACCTAAAATTTAATGCTTAAAAATTTACATCATTAGTGGTCCTATCTCATTGAAAACTGGTATACAAAGTCGGAGAATGAGCCACTATAGCCACTATAATCGAGGCTATACATTATTTTATTTACGCTGAATGAAATGCGTATTTAATGAATATCAGTTTAGGGGAAGGTCTAACATTTAATTCTCAAATATTTGTATTATTAGTGATCGTATGGATAAATACAACATAACCAAAGTTTTATAGAATTAAATTTCCGACCATTTATGTCATACATTTTTACCGTACCAGCTATGATAAGACAGATATTCATGAATTTGTATTTTTGTTGCTAAGTCCATAACGACGCCTAGCCACGAGAAAATGGGTTGACAGAATTTAATGAATATCAGTATATAGAGTCGGGGAATAAGAAACTACAGTCTAAGCTATAAACAATGTTATTCACCCTGGACGAAATTGTAGTTTAGGGGAAGATGCCTAAATTTAATTTTTTAAATACTGTACCTATGATTTTTGTCCTATCGAAAAGTGCTAGATAACAAATGTAACGTTAAGAGCTATGCAATTTAATACAATCTTGCTAGTATCTAATAATATTAAAATGTTAGATATAGATGAGAAAAAGTACATTGGTGCCAAACATTAGGAAGTAAATAACGGCATAGCGGATATAATTATTCATTTACTTGAAATATTTTGCTCTTTTCTATAACTCGAATTTTCGAGAACTCGAAGTATTTTCAGCCCCAGAAGCACTTCGAGATATCGAAGTTGACTGAATTTAAATAACGAAAAAGTTAACTCCTTGTGTTATGGAATGCGACAGAAAAGTTCAAATGGTAGTAAAATAATTTCGATATCTCTGGAGTAATAGTAATATGATTTATGACAGTAGTTCCCGAAGCGGAGTCCGAGGACCCTCAGGAGTACCAAAAGCTCTTTCTGGGGGGGGGTCTACGAACGAATATCCTGGACAGGAAATAGATATTCATCCTCCAGAAACATGTAAAACATGTATTTTTCGTAACAAGCGCATTGATTTTAAATTCGTTCAATATTATTCCGGATATTACAATTTCACGAGTGATTCTTTCTTTCTTTCTTTCTTTCTTTCTTTCTTTCTTTCTTTCTTTCTTTCTTCTTAATCCGTTTAGCTTCAAGGGTTGGTTTTCCCCTCGGACTCAGCGAGGGATCCCACCTCTACCGCCTTAAGCGCAGTATCCTGGAGCATAACACTTTGGGATGGATACAACTGGGAAGGAGGGCAGTACCTAGCCCAGGCGGACTCACCTCCTATGCTGAACAGAGGCCTTGTTGGGGGTATGGGAAGATCGGAAGGTATAGACAAGGAAGAGGGAAGGAAGCGGCCGTGGCCTTAAGTTAGTTACAATCCCGGCATTTGTCTGGAGAAGTATGAAACCACGGAAAACCACTCTGAGGATGAATGAGGTGGAAATCGAACCCCCCTCTACTCAATTGACTTCCTGAGACTGAACAGACCCAGGGGGGTGCACTCAGCCGTGCCCAGAAGGTGTTGCATTTTCCTCGTTTAGCGCATGACGTCACAGTGGAACTGCTAGCCACGCGGGACCAGGGTAGATCGCGGCAAATCCTTCAGTTATCACATGTATCGGATGTATTTGTTTATGTTTACAGTGCGTGGGTGTTTAAAAGAGTGTCAGAGGACCTAGTTTCTTTTTTCGTTTGTGCTGTTCGACTGTAACTTACGCGGTATAAGGTATGAGATAATCGTGAATTGGGAAGCCGTAAAGTGTATTCACAGAGACATCGCTTAACAGGCGGTCGTGATACGGTGACGACGGTTCTATTCTTCACAGTGCTCTAGAATTGTGACAAACAAAGCCGGGCTGCGCTGTAGTAAACTGTAAATCCCACAACCGAAACATCAAAGAAAGTGAAATAGTTTTGCATGCTTTCCCGCGTGATACTAAACTACAAAAGGTTTGGGTATCGAAGTGCTGCAGAAAAGACTCGGTAAATATTGAAAATGCTCGAATATGCTCTCTTCATTTTCAGCAGTCAGACTACATAAGAGACTTGAGGTCTGAATTGCTAAGTTTGCCTCGGAAGTGGGTGCTCAAACCCGGGGCTGTTCCCCCACTTATGTTGCCATGCATTAACACGAATGCTGTTTTAGTGACTAGGAATGGTAACATGCCTGTATTTAGTGCCTGCATGATCTCTCCTACTGCAGAAGAGAGGAAAGAGCGGTACGAAAAAATACTAATGCAGAAACGAGCTCTTGAGACTTTGAAACAACTATCACCCATTAAGAGAACAGCTGACAAATGTACTGACACACAAGATAATCCTTCTGCCACTTCAGAAAAGGACAACTTACTAAAAACTATTGCAGCTCTGGAAGCAAGAAACGCTCGGTTGTCTGATATGAATATGAAATTAAAATTACGAAACAAAGGTCTTGCGAATATGCTGTCACTGTCACAAAGAACTGTTCACAAACTAAAGAAGAACATGAGTACTTTAGTGTCTGACGAAGTTAAACGAATATTGAGGGAAATATTTTCACCCAGCCAAATAAAACTACTGTTAAATGGATCGAAACGAGTTCAATGGAATAAGGAGGACATTTGTAAAGCGATTACTCTACGTGCTGTTTCGCAGAAATGCTACATTTACTTGCGAGAAAAAATGGGATACCCACTGCCTGCAGTTTCAACTTTAAGAACATGGATAAACCGCTCCTTTCGCCGTCGGCCAGGCATACTGCAAGACGTTCTACGTCTGATGAAAATGCAAGCTGAAAGACTGAGCGACAAAGAACGAATGTGCGTTGTATCATTCGATGAAATGAACATTTATGACCAAGAAAAAGACAGAATAGTAGGCACACATAGCAATGTTCTCGTTGTTATGGTACGAGGGTTGTTTTCATCTTGGAAACAAACTGTCTACTTTCATTTTGACGCACAAATGACAGCTGCGCTTCTGAAAAGAATAATATTGGCCTTAGAGTTCGTCTCGTACAGTGTTGTAGCTACTGTAGCAGACATGGGAGCCAAGAATGCATCTGTGTGGAAAGAACTTGAGGTAACACACCTAAACACTAATTTTCCTAATCCTCACAATAAGAGCAGAAATGTGTGGGTGTTTGCTGATGTACCTCATTTATTTCTTTAAGTTAATGAGAAATCACTTCTTGGACAAAGGTATTGTACTACATTGCAAAAAACCAGCAATGAAAAATGTGATTGAAAAATTATTGGTTCTGGATAGTGGTGAATTTAAAATGTGTCCTAAGCTTTCTCAGCATCATATTAATGTGGTAGGCAGGGAGCGAGCAGCTGAGTTGATTTCTAACACAACAGCACAGGCTATCCGGTACTTGATGCCAGAGGAAGAATATGTTAGTGCGTTCATACAGCTTGCCGATGAGACACTAGACATTTTGAATTCTAGAATACCTGAGAGTGACATGCCACTTGCATGTGGGTTTGGCATTCATTGCTATGTACAGGAGAAATGCCTCACAGAATTCTATGAATGTTGTGAGAACATGCGTGCTGGCTCTGCAAAACATATGCTTCCCTTTCAAAAAGGATTTTTGAAAAGTATCCGTTCCTTGCTTGACCTTTTCCAAGACATGGAATCTTTCGGCGTTAAATACATTCTCACAGCACGTTTGAATCAAGATTGCCTGGAGAATTTCTTTTCGCGCCTAAGAGGTCTTCCATCTCCACCTGAAGTCAAAAATAGGATCAGACTGTTGTTGTTAGGAGCCAATTCCAGCGATATTTCTCTTTCCAATGTGTCGCCTGCAGCTCCTGCCGAAGGAGGAGAATTTGTTACGTCGGCTATGTTTGGAAACATCCTCTCGGATATGACTGAAGCTCTGGCGGTGACTGAGGGTGAAAAGGATATTAATGACATTGAATTGCCAGCTGTTGATAGTGATGATCTATACTTACAGGAAGATACTGACTGTAGTGTGGAGGGATTCAAATACGTTGCGGGGTTCATCGCATATCGCTGTCGAAAATTTGACAGGTCCCTGGGCACGCCTACAGAAGATTTGTTGATACCACCTGATGACCCAAGTCTGGGGTGGGTACACGTGCTGTTTCGGAGAGGTTTGCTCGTCCCTTCCGATAGTTTTATGGAAATTATCACTAAATTCGAACTGATATTTGCTGAAGTTCACGGACGAACAGATTTGAACAGGGAACCAGAAGTTGTGAACAAGATGTTTGTGAAGCTGAAAAGTCGTTTTCCTGACGTCCATCCACAAGTCTTGAAATCATATGCTAAGATCCGAACCTTACTCCGTTTGCGTTGGTTGGCTGCAAAACAGAAATCCAAAAAAATTGGAGGCTGCCCGTAAGCGAAAAGCGAGAATGTGGCATACATCAACAAAGTAAATGTTTTCAAGGTCAAGAAATGTTCGTGACCGTTATATTTATTGTTTTAAACTTCATGTGCAAAGCCACGGGAACTTTGCCTTTTGCGCAGAACTCGGAAAAGAACGTATTTCATACCCTGTCTTAATTTCATCGACTACGACTCGAACTGTAGCTCTTTTGATGAAAATCGAGTAGGTAGTGAATATACTAGACTGTGATACTCTTCTTGACTTATGTGAACGGAAAGAAAGACCAACCATTTATTTGATCCTAGTGTTCCAAGACTTGAAGTTATTACATATCGCAATGTGTCCTCTAAGTTTTCACCGTGACGTTTTGAACAAATTAACAGTGTTTGTGCTATAAAACAATCCCCATCTATCAGTCACAGTGAGGTGCAGATACCATGCATTTCTTCAACATCATCTTCACTGAGGTAGTAGTGAATATCAGTTAATAAAAATAGTCTTATTTGTCCCGAATCTGTTGATTTAAACCTAACATATCGCGCACTTCTAAGTACCTTTTATTTTGTAGCGCTACGATGTTACACATACTTTATCTTGTACAGAATATATGTTTCTATAGAATACAGTGGAGAGGTTCAAAAATTCTAAAATATCTCTTCGGTATATTATTAAAATGTGAAATATTGCCCGCGCGCTAATACAATCTGCCGTCAGCGGCTACCAGCGATGTTCCATGGTGACGTCACAGCGACAGCCAATGGCAGCCCGTAACGCGGGAATGACTAACCTTACTGTTCTCTATTAACCTTGATGCTGTCTTTTGTTACTTTCTTGAGGTCCAGAGATAGCACCGAGGAATGCGAGTGCTATGTCTGTAGATTCTCATTATCTTTGTCCATATGACTAGAGTGGCCAGTTCAAATAGCAAAATGGAGGTCAACAGAAAAATAGCATGATCCCTGGACCAATAAATATTTTTATTTCTGTTCGAACGAAAGTAGCTCGATCCCTGGGCCAATAAATCACCAGTCCACTGAATTTGTCTGTGGATTTTCATTATCCTTGTCCATTCGCTGCTGTTCTCTATTAACCTTGGAACAGACCCCGTCGTACCACTTTTCAAATTTCGTGGCAGAGCCGGGAATCGAACCCGGTCCTCCGAGGGTGGCAGCTAATCACACTAACAAAGGTGGACATAATAAAATCTTACCCACTTCATATTTAGATTTTTTATCAGGCTGAGCTGCTAAACATTTGCAAACACAAATTAAGCGTTTTTCACCTCCCCGACTCTCTGTATATGTGCAAACCTTGTGAAATGGCTCTAAGGACGGAAGACCGTAACAAAAGGCTGTACAGATTATTTGTTACTGAAAGGTGCTTTTAAATCTTTTGTAATACAGCTATGTGCAGACTCATTTGTCCATTTCATATCCATTCATTCAAACACAATCAGTACGAAAATTTCGTTGGGAATTTATTTGATCTCTTGTTCTCAACTTTCCGTTGCTGTATACAGGTTTCATGTCATAGATTCTTTAGAATAACGTATCAATATCACATTCACTTTCGCGATAGTAAATGAACGCAATTCATATGATGATAAACCACCTGTTGAATTGTTTCATCGTTATTAAGAAGAACGGCGCTCGCAGGCGCCGTGGCTTAGTTACTAAAAGCGCCTGTCTAGTAAACAGGAGATCGAGGGTTCGAATCCCTCCGGTTCCTCGTAGCGCTTTTTCAGTTGAACTAACGTAACATGGGACATATTCTGTTGTAGGATATAATAGAAAACGTGAAATTTTCTTCTTTCTTAATCTGTTTACCCTCCAGGGTTGGTTTTCCCTCCGACTCAGCGAGGTATTCCACCTCTACCGCTTCGAGGGCAGTGTCCTGGAGCTCCAGACTCTGGGTCGGGATACAACTCGGGAGGATGACCAGTGCCTTGCCCAGACGGCCTCACCTGCTATGCTGAACAGGGGCCTTGCGGAGGGATGGGAAGATTAGAAGGGATAGACAAGGAAGAGGGAAGGAAGCGGACGTGGCCTTAAGTTAGGTGCCATCCCGGGATTTGACTGGAGGAGAAGTGGGAAACCACGAAAAACCACTTCCAGGATGGTTGAGGTGCGAATCGAACCCTCCTCTACTCAGTTGACATCCCGAGGCTGAGTGGACCCCGTTCCAGCCCTCGTACCACTTTTCAAATTTCGTAGCAGAGCAGGGAATCGAACCCGGGCCTCCCGGTGTGGCAGCTAATCACACTAACCACTACACCACAGAGGCGGACAACGTGAAATTTTATGAGTGAAATATATTGTCCACCTCTGTTGTAGTAGTTAGTGTGATTAGCAGCCACCCACGGAGGCCCAGGTTCGATTCCCGGCTCTGACACGAAATTTCAAAAGTGGTACGAGGGCTGGAACGGGCTCCACTCAGCCTCGGGATCTCAAATGAGTAGAGGGGGGTTCGATTGCTATAACAGCTATCCTCGAAGTGGTTTACCGTGGTTTCCCACTTCTCCTCCAGGCAAATGCCGGGTTGGCACCTAACTTAAGGCCATGCGCGCTTCCTTCCCACTTTCCTGTCTATCCCTTCCAGTCTTCCTATCCCCCACAAGACCCCAGTTCAGCATAGCAGGTGAGGACGCCTGGGCGAGGTACTGGTCCTCCTCCCCAGTTGTATCCCCTGACCCATTGTCTCACGCTCCAGGACAATGCCTATGAGACGGTAGAGGTGGGATCCCACGCTGAGTGCGAGGGAAAAGCCATCCCTGGAGGGTAAACTGATTAAGAAGGAGAAGAAGAAGAAGGCAGTATATTGCATGTCGGTTCAATAAATGTTGCAACTGTAGGAACTTCTACACTAACCGGATACTTTCACCACCAATCGCTAGTGCTGGGGTGCAGCACGTCCTGGAGTTCTTCACTCTCAGTAACGTACATTGCCTGCGCTTGGTGAGAAAGATTGCTAACCACGTACTCACCCTCTTCATTCCTTTTGTTCACTGTACCGTCGTCCGGCTCCATGGCTAAATGGTTAGCGTGCTGCCATTTGGTCACAGAGGTCCCGGGTTCGATTCCCGGCAGGGTCGGGAATTTTAATCATAATTGGTAAATTTCGCTGGCACGGGGGCTGAGTGTATGTGTCGTCTTCATCATCATTTCATTCTCACCACGACGCACAAGTCACCTACGCGTGTCAATTCAAAAGACCTGCACCTGGCGAGCCGAACTTGTCCTCGGACACTCCCGGCACTAAAAGTCATACGCCATTTCATTTTACTGTACCGTCGCGTTCGGTCTGGCTCTTAACCAGAACGTAGCAGTATGAACAGGGTCCCTCATAATCTCTGCACTATGGCAATTGCCTCAGCCGAACTTATGACAGGCGCAGACGCCCTGCTTTAAGCGTGTGTACAATCTTATATGAAAATCTTACCTTATTCTTACCATATAAAAGATGCTGAAAGTGTGATCCTTCCTGGGTAATACAGGCATTGTACCTGGTAACCGCATTCTGACTTACGCGAGTGAGTTCTGCCATTGTAATGTTTCTGATTTCATTTGTAAGGGATCCTTTCAGTTCCTCCAATGTGTGAGAATTTTTTTCAGTTTACCCCACAAGTGAAAATCACACTGTTAGATCTGGAGAACGAGGGGTATATAGACCATCACCGATCACTCTGTCTGTAAACACTTCCGAGACTGAAAGAAGGGAATCTTCTGTTAAAATTGTTCGTGTGCGCGCATGTTTCTTATTGAGCGCTGAGCCAGTAGTTTCAAATTTATTTACAATTATGTGAATCTGCGGTTATGAAAGTGGCACTTCACCAGGAAATTGCTGAATAAACCCGGCGAGCCGACTGGTACTTAAAATAACTTTACGTACGAAAATGCGGTGTTGCAATGATAACTGCCTCAAAATGTTAACAACTGAGATTCAGACATGCGGCTGATGCTCGTGAGGTCAAACATGTGCAGGCTGCTTGCAAGGTCAAGAACTATGCGCGCGTCTCCAATACCGCAGCTTACGTATCGGAGAGTAAAACCGCTTCTTGGACGGTCTTGTAATTTATATGAGTGACTCTGTATAAGTTGCAGGAAACGAGCGAGTGCTCGCAGAAACGAGATAACCACCAAATCTTCTATGAGTTGGGCAAACATCAGGGAGGTTTGTGCGACGAGATGCAAAGGTTTCAGTTTCATGCGGCCTTTCCGACAGCAATTATGTTATTGCAAAATTGAGCTAACACAAAACACGTACCAGATGAATGGATGGACCTACTGAGAAGAGTTAGAGTTAAGTAGACTTTCCAGGCAATTACAGTAGTACGAAAGTGATAAGTTTATAAGTACCATTTTTTTTTTACAATCATGTAAGTACCCTTTTAAACATTCCTATGGTTTCATATAAAAGTATTGTCCGACTCGGATGTTAACCTTCATTTGTTAATTCCAGTGGCCCGGGGGCTGGGTGTTTGTGCTGTCCCCAACATCCCTGCAACTCACACACCACACATAACACTATCCTCCACCACAATAACATGCAGTTACCTACACATGGCAGATGCCGCCCACCCTCATTGGAGGGTCTGCCTTACAAGGGCTGCACTCGGCTAGAAATAGCCATACGAAATTATATATTATATAAAAGTATGATTCTGTTGACATTAAGAAAAAGAACATCCTTGCTGGTAAGCTGTCACGAGTTGCCATTCGGTTGACACAGAAGTTCATTGACAAAAGAGCAATAAACCAACAGAGCTAAAGGACTTGCACATGATGAAAGTAACGGAAATGTTAAGCCTATGCCTTATTACATAATAACATTAATACAATAATATTTTGGACTGATGACGTTATTAAACAACCGGAGCCATTCCGGATCAAGAACATATGGAAGAGAATGTGGAAAGCCGATT
Organism: Anabrus simplex; assembly: GCF_040414725.1. NCBI lineage: Eukaryota > Metazoa > Arthropoda > Insecta > Orthoptera > Tettigoniidae > Anabrus > Anabrus simplex. The sequence goes on along the minus strand of NC_090265.1, from coordinate 1,027,666,542 downwards.
CCACATCCTACCATGTCCAACTAAAAGATCCCACCCGTACTTGTCCAGGAACTAGTTTGCTAAGGGTCACGTGGCGCCGACTGAACCGTGCTCGAAAAAGTCATGGAAGATTGAATAGGTCGGTCCGAAAGTGGGGTATTCTCGATTCCCTAAAGTGCGTTTGTGGAGCTCAAGAGCGAACAATTACCAGAATCATCCAAGAATGCCCAAATCGACGGTTTGAGAGTGATTGGAACGATGTGGTTTCTTCTCCAGCCTTGTCCTGGATGAATGTCCTAGATGGTCAAATGCAACATTTTATTGGTATATACACCCACGTCCAAAAAAACAAGAACACCTTGAAAGACGAGAGATAGAAGTTCATATTCACAGGATATGTGCGTTAGTATGTTCTGAAGAAGTGATTAGCATTTGAATCCTGTCGGCCCTCAGGTTCAAGGTCCACATAGATATCTCGGCGCACCACCACCGACTGGTAAAATGTGCCCGCGGCTCTTGTTGTCGCTATAAACCGAAGGTAGTGGATCAGTGTGACTTGAGCAGACGTGCAGGATGCCTCACAGACGTATGCGAGAACTGTACCGTCAAATGAGTGAATTTGGCATGAGAGAATGTGATGCATCCATCCGGGAAATTGCTGCTCGTGTGGGAAGAAGTGTGTCGGTAGTGCAACGGGTCTGTGCAGAATGGTTCACAGAAGGCCGTAAAACACGACGAGATGGGTATGGTCGCACCACCCAGACCACCAACCGAGAAGATCAACACTTCATCCGAATGGCATTGCAGGATAGATCTGCGTCCTCCTCAGCTCTGGTGCAACAGTGGAATAGTGTAACATATCGTACACTATCAGGAGTAATAGTTCGTCTGGGTTACCGGCGCGTCTTACTCTTCTCCACCTACCTTTGAGTAATGTGCATAAACATGCTAGACTGCAATGGTGTATGGAACGACGTCATTGGGAACAGGAATAGTAGCAGATAGTGTTTCCGGACGAATCCAGTTCTATTTGTTTGAAAATGAGGCCACATTTTGGTTCGCCGCAGACAGGGGGAGAGGCATCACATTGACTGCATTCGCACAGGGCATACAGGGCCAACTCAAGGCCTTAAGGTGTGCGGTACTATTGGGTACAACAATAAATCAGAGTTTGTGCGTGTCTAGGGCTCTGTGACCAGTTTGACCTAGGTGAATGATATCCTGCGACCCGTATCATACCCTTTCTGCACGACACCTAAGACGCCATATTTCAGCAGGACATTACGCGACCACATGTTGCTGCACGAACAAGTGACTTCTTGTTGTCACAGGATGTCAGACTGTTGCCCTGGCCCGCCCGATCACCGGACTTGTCGCCAATCGAAAATGTGTGGGATATGGTGAAAGGACGGGTGCGGCGCTCTGACACAATATCAACCACCAAAGATGAACTGTGGAACCAGGTGAATGTAGCATGGATGGCTATACCCCAGGACGCCATTCGCGCCTTATACGCGTCGATGCCATCACGCACGGAACAAGTTATCAGTGCCCATGGAGGACCTAGTGCCTACTAGGCAACAAGACACATGCTGAACCTAGGTGATTGAAATGCTAATCATTTCAGCAGAACATGCTAATGAACAAGTCCTGTGAATATGAACTTCCTAACTCTAGTATTTCAAGGTGTTTTTTATGAACATGAGTGTATTTATGTATTTCATTTGTGTTATAATTGTATGTTATAAATACCAAACGATAAATCTTAAAAACATATTTTAATTCATAAAATAGTGCAATCCATTTTCTGCATTTAGGTGCAAAAGTAGATTTGTTCAACAAAAAATAGTATTTCTCAATCACCTATTTTCACTATTCTATGATATACACATACATCTTCAGTACAGACTGTTATTTCTTTCGGCGTTCAGTCTGCAAGCCTATGTAAATTAACTAAGCACCTTCACAATCCTCTATTCGTAATTAGTTCTAGAGCCTCGTTTAGTTCCACCACTCTTAGCACTAAATGATTAAAAACGGAATCTGTCTATCGTCGCTGTTCCGTCCCTCTACTTCTCTTGCTGTCCATGACCGAGTCACTGTTCTTCTGGGTAGCCTATGCTGTTCCATTCTCCTCACATGACCACACTACCGAAGTCAGTCTGTCCGTACAGCATCATCCATCAAGCTTATTCCTAAATTAGCCTTTGTCTTCTTATTCAGGCTATCCACCCACCTGTTTTTTATCAGCGTTAATTATCACTACTTTCGTGCCCCTTACTTTTATGAATAATAATAATAATAATAATAATAATAATAATAATAATAATAATAATAATAATAATCGTATGGCCTCAGCTACTGTGTGCAAGCACCTTAATTGGACCCCATCTCACTGCTTGAATAAAGTATCTTGAGTCTACCCAGCTTTCACTTCCGTACAGTTAAGTCGGTCTGAAAACAGACAGATGTAAAGGTAGTTTAATCCAAGAACTCACTGCATTAGCATTGCTGCACTTCGGTTCAATTTAACTTAGTATGATGCCACCCTGGGAAAATATACGTCCTAAATACTTCAAATGATCAACCTATTCCAGTTTACTAATGCTGATATGACATTCAGTCCTCTTAGGTTTCTCCCCTACTGACATCACTTTAGTGTTTTCACATCGCTACATCTTTTCAAGTTACAAGAAATTTTTGTGTTGCAGCCTTTCAGGACAGCCTGCCATTACACCATTTCGCCAGAAAAGGTCAAACTACATACTGCAACTCCACGCAACTGAATTCCTCCCTTCCATTTTATAGCTTTTAATAAATGATCCACGTAAAAAATTACTGTGAATTAGAAAGGTGAAATGTTATACATTCGACTAAGCCACGTGACTAATTTGAAACAAGAACTCATTTTACCATCAGTACTCTCTGCATGAGATTGTCAACATAAAGTCCTTCGATTGCCTTCCCAAGACTCCTCAGTAGAGCTAACATCCATGTACCTGGTACCCTGTTATGTACCTTTTCTAGATTTACGAAACATAAAATTAACTGTTTACTCTTCTCGTAGCATTTTGTCGTTCCTTGATGCATACTGAACTTCTGGTCCTGACAACCCTTCTTCCGTGGTCTGAAACTCTCCCACATTGGTCGCAAACTCCTTTTCAAAATGATTGTAAACACCTTGCCTGATACACTGATCAATGAAATATATCGATAGTTGTTCTACCTTTCTATTTTCTTGCTTATAGATAGGTGCAATGACTGCTTTCGTACAATCAGAAAGTGTGTTACTAGCATCAAATGCTAATCCTATTTATCTGTGAAGCCATTCCATTCTTGCCTTCCCAATATATTTCACCATTTCAGTTGTGCAGTAATCTATTTCTGTTGCTTTGTGACAGTGTAGTTTATTTGCCATCCTTTCCGCTTTCTCGAGCGCAATTTCATCGCCATCGTTGTTCTCCTCGACATAAACTCCAATGTTCGGTACTTCAACAGAAGGATTTCCTTCTACGTTGAGAAGATTTTCAATACATTCCTTCTTTCTGGCCAATGATTTTCCAGGTCCGACATTGAGTCCACATGATTTATCCAAAACACTATTCATTTCAATTTTTCCCTCCCTTTCTAATATTCAGATCCAGAAAGGTTGTCATGTCATCAGACCAAGCCTTTCTAGGTTTTTACCGAAATATTTCTATGACTTCTTCTTGGACACTACAGTGATTCGTTTCGCTTTATTTCTTTCACCTACGTACAATTCCATCTTTATTCTTTCAAGCCCACCTTTTACGTTTACCAGCTGCCCTGACTCCATTCCAGCAATGTCATATTTTCCCATCTTTATACACAGTTGTTAGCAACTACTAGTTCCATACCAGCACAGAAGTCCAGCAAACTCTTCCCATTCTTCCTTGTTCCCATGCCATCCCCACATTTATCAATCACCTTCTCATATCCTCCATTTCTATTTTCAATTATCGCATTGAAATCCACAATTAGCACTATCCTGTTCTTGGTGTTGACTGTGGTAACGATATCACGCAGCACTTCATAACACTTGTCATCCCCATCTGCACCCCCACACGGTGAATACACTGAGATGATTCTCGTCTTAATTCCTTTAACCACGTTTAAAGCACGTTACAGACTATAACAACTGGTGTGCCTCAAGGTTCTGTTCTAGCACCAATATTATTTCTTGTATTTGTCAATGATATTGGTAACTTGCCGCTGTTCGGCAAGTTGTCATTATTTGCTGATGACACAAATATTTTCTACACAGGGAATTGTACATATAATCTTGAAGAAAAGATGCAACATGACATATCTTTAATTCAGACCTGGCTTACTACCAACCGACTAAGAATTAATCATAATAAAACTAATTATATCATATTTCACAAACCATTATGTACATTTCCTCTGGACATCAACTTGAGTTTCTATGACCAAGTGGTACCTCGTGTTCAATCAACCAAATTTCTAGGACTTTGCATAGATGAGTCGCTAACTTGGGAGAATCACATCACAATGCTGTGTGATAGAATAACTCCTGCTATTGGTGTACTCAGCCGATTAAAATACAAAGTTTCTCGTGGACTGTTGAAGAGTATTTATCATGCACTAATTGAAAGCCACCTGAATTATATGATTCATATCTGGGCATGTTGCAGTAAAGAACAATTTGAAAAGATCAGTATCTTACAGAAAAGAGCACTGAAAATACTCTTCAACTTACCCACCTTAACACCAACCATACAGGTCTACCAGTATTGTAATGTGCTGTCACTAGATGGTCTTCGTAAAAAAGCTTCAGCTATTATGTTGTATAAATTGAAAAATGGACAAACTCATTCGAACACACTTTGCAACTTGAATTCTGACATACATTCATACAGTACAAGAGGATCCACTAAAATTCACTGTAAATCATTGAAGTCTACTAAGTATGGCACTAATTCTTTATGGCATTTTTCTGTAAAGTTTTTCAATAGCCTTCCTGAGCATATTCGAGAAGCCGCTAACTTACCCATCTTTAAAACCAAGCTTGTTAATTTTCTAAAAGTAAAAATGCCAAGCCTATAGAGTACTGATTTAGTATACTATATCACTGCTGTTCATATTTGGTTTCTATCACTAGGATACCTTAATATTATTTTTATTATTCTTCATTGTACAGTATATTATACGTTTGTCCTAGAAGCTGATGTTCTAAAATCTCATCTTTGTTGCCAAATGTAATTAATATTATAATTATTAATTGTACAGTATATTATATTTTTGTCCTAGAAGCTGATGTTCTCAAATCTCATCTTTGTTGCCAAATGTAATTATTTGTACTGCACCATTATGAGCCTTGGCTCAGGTGCCTCTTTTGAAATAAATAAAATAAATAAAATAAATCATCACAGTGTAATAATGTGCACAAACTGCATTAGGATTAAACACTCGCTGATATAGTTGTCTTGTCTTTACCTTTGCAAAGCTGATTTTTCTCTTTTGTCACAAAATAATAGTCCATTCTCATAAGCACCCACTCAAATGAAGGCAAAACCCCTATTGTCGAACTTGATGGCCCGCTAAATTTCACCACCGATGCCTAATTCTCTCCCTCGTAGATTCTTTTTCCATATATCTAAGAAGAATTATATAAATCGGTGCTTGGTCGTGACAGGCGATCAATACCCCTGAGTTATAGCGTCTACTTTCGGCTAAGTTAATCATGTAACGACCATACGTGATTTGTTTACTGCAACTCAAATTGTTTTCCACAACCTTACCAGGAGAATATTTGCCCTTGGATCTCGCTACGAACTTTGTGTTTAACCATTTTCCTGACTGCTCTAGTATTTTACACCTTCTTGGGAGGGTATGATATGAGGAGATATTAAATGGCCGCGAAAGGAAACAGTGGGTTACTTCTCATGTTTTGAAGGGAAATTTAAATGAAACCAGCATCAGTACACTTTTTAAGAGATCTTGCCATCGTATTACCTTATTTATTATTACATCTTCTGGTCAAATTTAGCCAAATCACTCTCCTCTCACCAACTTGATTTGGCACCTTTTCATATGCGGTCCACTCTACTAAATTCGCCTTCAACATTTTCTGTACCACCAAATTTCAAAAGCTTCTGTTCCCCTCCTTTCTGCATTAGTTAATGCTTCACTTCTATACAACGCCAGGCTCTGCATAAAATTCTTCGAAAACATAACGTATTCCTAATGCGTACGTCCGTGTCTGAAGTGAAGAAATATTAGTTCTTCTTGGAAGGTCAAGTTTAAAATGTCTCTATAACTGTTGCGATATTTCCTGTTTCCTTTCTTGTTTTTTTAATTTTTTTCCAAGTTGTTTTACGTCGCATCGACACAGATATGTCTTATAGCGACGATGGGACAGGAAAGGGCTAGGAGTGGAAGGAAGCGGCCGTGGCCTTAATTAAGGTACATTCCCTGCATTTACCTGGTGTGAAAATAGGAAACCACGAAAAACCATCTTCAGGGCTGCCGACAGTGGGGTTGGAACTTACTATCTCCCGAATACTGGATACTGGCCGCACTTAAGCGACAGCAGCTATCGAGCTCGGTATATTTCATTTTCAAGACGGGTAATGCCTACAGAACCACTTCCTGCGGTCGTTAAGAAGGTGTACATTTTACGCTTAATTCCTTCATGAACTGGTTGGAATCTACACACACTGAGAAGCTGAACTGGCTAGAACACGAAATAAAGCTGCAATTAAAATTTAATTCACGTTTTGGCCTGTCTGATCGTGGATTAACCACGCTAGTATGACAAAAATTCCTCGAGAGCCTGAAATCACATGCTTTCATGCTGGAAATCACGTGATTGTAGAAAGTTACGACAATTGTTTCCGCTAAATGTATTTTCCTTCTTTTCTTCACTGTTGTCCGAGGTCTCCAACCGATGTTACAGTTACTTTAAAGAGTACTAGCTGATGTACCCGTGCTTCGCTACAGAAGTCTAAATTTTATACAGAATTCTAGGTTAGGTAGTGTAAACGTTGTGAGCAAGATTGTATTAGGTTGCATAGCTCTTAACGTTGCCCTAGAAGCACGACGGGCAAGTCACCAACGTCTTTTCTCATATCAAGACTGGGTTAGGGAATTTCCATTGTAATGGTAGGCCAGATTGCCTACCGTCAGTCACAATCAGGTTGGGGAGTTTTCATTATAATGGCAGACACTCACTCTTCGCCTGCCTTTATAGATTCTCAGAAAGACTAATGGATAGTCCCAGAGCAAAACCTAAGCCCGTTTACTTATCGGCTTCCTGGGAGTACCCGATGAGTCGGAAAATCTCAATTCACTACACTGGCGGGCGAAATAACTATCTGACGTGCAGGCAATTTTTCCTCCAAGCTAGAGAAGAAACCACATCTTCGCTGCTAATTTGGAATAAAATTAATGTAGATGTAATGAAAGTGAAGAGGAAGAAGTCTTTCCTAAGAAACGGCTCTTTTCAAGGTTGAATTTTGAGTTATTTATTGGATTCTGGTACTATAATTTGGAATAGGGCTAAATTGTAATTCCAGACCAGACTCCTACTACTACTAACTGAGCCTCTGACTTAAGTGCGCACACTGTTCATTCAAAACAGCGCGTCAGAGTAGGTATCGAATAGCTGGCATACTATGATGAACCAGTGTGATACGTACCAGCAGTATCAGAAAATGTATGAACCAGAGGATTGGCATGCTAAAGAAGAAAGTTATCTAACTCCTCAGCTATTTCCCCCCAATATTCAGTTAGGCTGTTATACTCGGTAGGCAGCAGTAATCCCATCTATCGGATTTGAATGTCAACATAAGAGAAAAAGAACATTACAACAAACAACGGTCAGTGTAATGTTATTGTTGATCTATGTTACGCCCTTTCGCTATTGTACGCCGTCACATTATTAATTGTCTTCTGGTTCTGAAATACCACTCTTATCATAGTTGGTACGGTAAAACTGAATAAAACATAAATGATCAGAAATTATATTCTCTATAACTTTTGTTATGTATTACTTTTCCATAGGACCAAGAACATAGGTAATTAAAAATTAAATTTTAGGTGCCTTCCCCTAAACTACCATTTCACCCAGAGTGAATAACGTTGTTTATAGCTTAAACTGTAGTTTCTTATTCCCCGACTCTATATACCGATTTTCATTAAATTCTGTTTACCCATTTTGTCGGAGCTCGGCGTTGATATGGACTTAGCAACAAAAATCCAAATTCATGAATATCTCTGTTATCATAGCCGGTACGGTAAAAATGCATAAGACGTAAATGATGAGAAATTTAATTCTACATAAGTTTAGTTATGTAGTATTTCTCGATATGACCACTAATAATATAAATATTTGAGAATTGAATTTTAGGCTTTCCCCTAAACTACCATTTCACTCAGCGTGAATAAAATAATTTATAGCCTAGATTGTAGCGGCTCACCCCCCGACTCTACATACCGATTTTTATTAAATTATCTTCAGCCGTTTTCTCGTGATGCGTGTACATACATACATACAGACAGATAGACAGACAGACAGACAGACAGACAGACAGACAGACAGACAGACAGACAGACAGACAGACACAGACATTACGGAAAAGTAAAAGCTGCATTTTCTTGTTATCGTGGACATGATCAATACAGAAATACCATTATTTTCAAATTCTGAGCTATGTACAGACAAAACGCTTTATATAGATTACATTTCAGGCCTTCCCCTAAGCTACCATTTCACTCAGTGCGAATAACATTATTGATAGCCTAGATTATAGCGACCTATTCCCCGACATTGCATACCAATTTTCGTGAAGAAACGACCACGAATAAAATAAATATTTGACAATTAAATTTTAGGCCTTCCCCTAAACTACCATTCTTCTCAGCGTGTATAGCCTATATTGTAGCGACTTAATTCCCATCTTTGTCTAGCGATTTTCATTAAGACACGACCACTAATAACATAAATATTTGAGAATTAAATTTCAGGCCTTCCCCTAAACTACCATTTCACTCGGCGTGATTAAAATAATTTTTAGGTTAGATTGTAGCGTTCATCACCCGACTTTACCTTCCGATTTTCATTAAATTCTCTTCAGCCATTTTCTCGTGATGCGTGTACAGACAGACAGACAGACAGACAGACAGACAGACAGACAGACAGACAGACAGACAGACAGACAGACAGACAGACAGACAGACAGACAGACAGACAGACAGACAGACAGACAGACAGACAGACATTACGGAAAAGTAAAAAAATGCATTTTCTTGTTACTGTAGACATGACCGATACAGAAATACCATTCTTTTCAAATTTCAAATTTTATAAAAATAAGAGTTTTGTCTGTACATTGCTCAGAATTGTAAAAGAACTAGCTGATGTACCCGTGCTTCGCTACGGAATTCTACATTGTATACAATATTCTAGGTTAGGTAGTTTACATGTTGTGAGCAAGATTGTATTAAATTGCGTAGCACTTAACGTTACCCTAGAAACACGACGCGGTAGTTACCAAACGTTTTTTCTCATATGAAGACTGGGTTGGGGAATTTTCATTGTAAGGGTAGGCCACCTTGCCTACCATCAGACACAATCAGGTTGGGGAGTTTTCATTTTAATGACAGACACTCACTCTCCACCTGCCTTTTTACAACCTCAGAAGGACTATCTTAGTAGTTTCCCCAACTGAAATGAACATAGATCATTACAATGACGTCAGTATGAATGGCGCGATTAAAAGCAATGTTTTAATATGAAATACTCGATCAAATGAAAAACCTCAAATTTTCTCTGCCGATCTAACAGCCCAAAGTTCCAGAGCTGGAATGACCAAGCCGCAGAGAGCCGTGAACACACTTCGTCTTATCTTCGGCCGGGTGGGGGTGTCGAATAGTGGAGACTCCCAGGGCAAAAACGATGTCCTCTTACTAATCTGTTTAATAGGAGTACCCGTTGAGTCGGAAAATCTCAATTCACTACGCCGGCGGCGGACAAATTTTTCCTCCAAGCCAGAGGAGAAACACCACCTCACTGCTAATTTGGAATAAAATGCACGTAGAATTTAATAAAAGTGAAGAGGAAGAAGCTTTCCTTAAGAAACGGCTCTTTTCAGGGTTGAATTTTGAGTTATTTCGTGAATTGTGGTGCTATAATTTGGATTAGTTCTAAATTGTAAACCTAGACCAGGTCATACCAATACTAATACTACTAAGTGAGCGTTTGCCTTAAGCGTGCACACTGCTCATTCAAAACAGTGCGTCAGAGTAGGGGTCGAATAGCTGGAATACTCTGCTGAACCAGTCTGTAACTTACCGGCAGTATCAGAAAATATATGAGCCAGAGGAATGGCATGCTAGAGAAGAAAGTTTTCTAACTCCCTAGCTATTTTCCGCCAATATTCAGTCAGGCTTTTATACTCGTTACGCAACATTAATCCCATCTATTTGAGTTGAGCAGCAGCATAAGAGACAAAGAACATCACAACAAACAATGGTCAATGTAATGTTATTGTTGATCATTGTTATGCACTTTCAATATTGTAGGCCTCCACATTTAGTTTTCCTCCGACTCTGAAATACCACTCTTATCATAGTCGGTACGGTAAAACTGAATAAAACATAAATGATCGGAAATTGTATTCTCCATACCTTATGTTATGTAGTACTTTTCGGTAGGACCAATAACATGGGTAATTAAAAATTAAATTTTAAGCGCCTTCCCCTAAACTACAATTTCATCCAGGTGAATAAAATTGTTTACAACCTAGACTGTAGTTTCTTATTCCCCGACTCCATATACCGATTTTCATTAAATTCTGTTAACCCATTTTCTCGTGGCTCGGCGTTGATGTGAACTTGGCAACAAAAATACAAATTGATGAATATCTGTATTATCGAAGCCGGTACTTTAATAATGTATGACGTAAATGATCGGAAATTTAATTATATATAACTTTCGTTATGTAGTATTTATCGATAGGATCACTAATAAATATTTGAGAATTAAATTTTAGACCTTCCCCTAAACTACCATTTCACTCAGCGTGAGTAAAATGATTTATAGCCTAGATTGTAGCTGCTCATCCCCGACTTTACATACCAATTTTCATTAAATTCTCTTCAGCCGTTTTCAAGTGATGCGTGTACATACATACATACATACATACATACATACACACATACATACAGACAGACAGACAGACAGACAGACAGACAGACAGACAGGCAGACAGACAGACAGACAGACAGAAATGACGGAAAATTAAAAAGTGCATTTCCTTGTTACTATGGACATGACCGATACAGAAATACCATTTTTTTCAAATTCTGAGCAATGTACAGACAAAACTCTTATTTTATATATATAGACTAGCTGATGTACCCGTGCTTCGCTACAGAAGTCTAAATTTTATACAGAATTCTAGGTTAGGTAGTGTAAACGTTGTGAGCAAGATTGTATTAGGTTGCATAGCTCTTAACGTTGCCCTAGAAGCACGACGGGCAAGTCACCAACGTCTTTTCTCATATCAAGACTGGGTTAGGGAATTTTCATTGTAATGGTAGGCCAGATTGCCTACCGTCAGTCACAATCAGGTTGGGGAGTTTTCATTATAATGGCAGACACTCACTCTCCGCCTGCCTTTATAGATTCTCAGAAAGACTAATGGATAGTCCCAGAGCAAAACCTAAGCCCGTTTACTTATCGGCTTCCTGGGAGTACCCGATGAGTCAGAAAATCTCAATTCACTACACTGGCGGGGGAAATAACTATCTGACGTGCAGGCAATTTTTCCTCCAAGCTAGAGAAGAAATCACATCTTCGCTGCTAATTTGGAATAAAATTAATGTAGATTTAATGAAAGTGAAGAGGAAGAAGTCTTTCCTAAGAAACGGCTCTTTTCAAGGTTGAATTTTGAGTTATTTATTGAATTCTGGTACTATAATTTGGAATAGGGCTAAATTGTAATTCCAGACCAGACTCCTACTACTACTAACTGAGCCTCTGACTTAAGTGCGCACACTGTTCATTCAAAACAGCGCGTCAGAGTAGGTATCGAATAGCTGGCATACTATGATGAACCAGTGTGATACGTACCAGCAGTATCAGAAAATGTATGAACCAGAGGATTGGCATGCTAAAGAAGAAAGTTATCTAACTCCTCAGCTATTTCCCCCCAATATTCAGTTAGGCTGTTATACTCGGTAGGCAGCAGTAATCCCATCTATCGGATTTGAATGTCAACATAAGAGAAAAAGAACATTACAACAAACAACGGTCAGTGTAATGTTATTGTTGATCTATGTTACGCGCTTTCGCTATTGTACGCCGTCACATTATTAATTGTCTTCTGGTTCTGAAATACCACTCTTATCATAGTTGGTACGGTAAAACTGAATAAAACATAAATGATCGGAAATTATATTCTCTATAACTTTAGTTGTGTATTACTTTTCCATAGGACCAAGAACATAGGTAATTAAAAATTAAATTTTAGGTGCCTTCCCCTAAACTACCATTTCACCCAGAGTGAATAACATTGTTTATAGCTTAAACTGTAGTTTCTTATTCCCCGACTCTATATACCGATTTTCATTAAATTCTGTTTACCCATTTTGTCGGAGCTCGGCGTTGATATGGACTTAGCAACAAAAATCCAAATTCATGAATATCTCTGTTATCATAGCCGGTACGGTAAAAATGCATAAGACGTAAATGATGAGAAATTTAATTCTACATAAGTTTAGTTATGTAGTATTTATCGATATGACCACTAATAATATAAATATTTGAGAATTGAATTTTAGGCTTTCCCCTAAACTACCATTTCACTCAGCGTGAATAAAATAATTTATAGCCTAGATTGTAGCGGCTCACCCCCCGACTCTACATACCGATTTTTATTAAATTATCTTCAGCCGTTTTCTCGTGATGCGTGTACATACATACATACAGACAGATAGACAGACAGACATTACGGAAAAGTAAAAACTGCATTTTCTTGTTACCGTGGACATGATCAATACAGAAATACCATTATTTTCAAATTCTGAGCAATGTACAGACAAAACCCTTTATATAGATTACATTTCTGGCCTTCCCCTAAACTACCATTTCACTCAGTGCGAATAACATTATTGATAGCCTAGATTATAGCGACTTATTCCCCGACATTGCATACCAATTTTCGTGAAGAAACGACCACGAATAAAATAAATATTTGACAATTAAATTTTAGGCCTTCCCCTAAACTACCAATTTCTCAGCGTGTATAGCCTATATTGTAGCGAATTATTTCCCATCTTTGTCTAGCGATTTTCATTAAGACACGACCACTAATAACATAAATATTTGAGAATTAAATTTCAGGCCTTCCCCTAAACTACCATTTCACTCAGCATGATTAAAATAATTTATAGCCTAGATTGTAGCGGTTCATCACTCGACTTTTCATTCAGATTTTCATTAAATTCTCTTCAGCCGTTTTCTCGTGATGCTTGTACATGCATACAGACAGACAGACAGACAGACAGACAGACAGACAGACAGACAGACAGACAGACAGACAGACAGACAGACAGACAGACATTACGGAAATGTAAAAAATGCATTTTCTTGTTACTGTGGACATGACCGATACAGAAATACCATTCTTTTCTAATTCTGAGCAATGTACAGACAAAACTCTTATTTTATATATATAGATGGTGTGTTATTTTGTAAATGTGTTGTCGCAGTTTGTACAACACTAGTCATGTCAGTTCTGCTTCAAATGGAGAGTGTGAACAAGATAAAACTGAGTTTGAATCAATTTTTACCTCGCAGGAAAAGTTCAAAGTTAGGCTCGAGGAGCTTGTAAAGAAGAAAAGTGATAAAAATGTAAATCTGTTTTCCAAAGAAAAAAATGATCATTTAATTGAGAAGTGAAGGAAGTTAAGGAACAATATAAAACTCTCAAAATGCTATAGCCTTTTTTAATTATCTCCTCAAATACATACATACTGTACGTACATACACACGTACATCATTATAGACCGTTATGCCTTTCAGCGTTCAGTCTGCAAGCCTCTGTGAATTTACTAAATGTCGCCACAATCCTCTATTTGCAGCTAGTGCTGTGGTCTCATTTAGTACTATACCTCTTATCTTTAGATAGTTAGAAATTGAGTCTAACTATCGTCTTGTTCTCCCTCTACTTCTCTTACCCTCTATGACAAGGTCGATTTTCTCATAGGTAACTTATCCTCCTCCATTCGCCTCACATGCGTACAGCTTCATCCATCAAGTTCATTCCTAACTTAGCCTTTACCTCCTCATTCCGAGCACCCTCCTGCCATTGTTCCCACCTGTTTGTACCAGCAATCATTCTCGCTACTTTCATGTCTGTTACTTGTACTTTTGAATAAGAAATCCTGAGTCCACCCAGCTTTCACTCCCATAAATCAAAGTTGGTCTGAAAACAGACCGATGTAAAGATAGTTTCGTCCGCGAGTTGACTTCCTTCTTATAGAATACTGTTGATCGCAACTGCGAGCTCACTGGATTAGCTTTACTACACCTTGATTCAATCTCACTTACTATACTACCATCCGGAGAAAACACACATCCTAAATACTTGAAATTATCAGCCGGGCTGAGTGGCTCAGACGGTTAAGGCGCTGACCTTCTAATCCCAACTTGGCAGGTTCGATCCTGGCTCAGTCCGGTGGTATTTGAAGGTGCTCAAATACGACAGCCTCGTGCCAGTAGATTTACTGGCACGTTAAAGAACTCCTGCGGGACTAAATTCCGGCAACTCGCGTCTCCGAAGACCGTAAAAGTAGTTAGTGGGACGTAAAGTAAATAAAATTATTATTATTGAAATTATCTACCTGTTCCAGCTTTGTATCACCAACCTGACATTCAATTCTGTTGAATTTCTTACCTACTGACATCAATTTAGTCTTCGAAAGGCTAATTTTCATACCATACTCATTGCACCTATTTTTATGTTCCAAGATATTAGACTTCAGGGTTTCGGCACAATCTGCCATTAAGACGAAGTCGACCGGGCGAGTTGGCCGTGCGGTTAGGGGCGTGCAGCTGTGAGCTCGCGTCCGGGAAATAGTGGGTTCGAACCCCACTGTCGGCAGCCCTGAAGATGGTTTTCCGTGGTTTCCCATTTTCACACAAGGCAAATACTGTGGCTATACCTTAATTAAGGCCACGGCCGCTTCCTTCCCATTCCTAGGCCTTTCCTATCCTATCGTCAGCATAAGACCTATCTGTGTCGGTGTGACGTGAAGCAAATAGGAAAAAAAGAAAAAAGACCAAGTCGTCAGCGTAGAACAGACTGCTTATTACATTTCCTCTTAAATCAATCCCTCCCTGCCACTTTGCACCTTTCAGCAGATGATCCATGTAAACTACGAACAGCAAAGGTGAAAGATTACAGCCTTGTCTAACCCCTGTAAGTACCCTGAACCAAGAACTCATTCTACCATCAATTCTCACTGCAGCCCAATTGTCAACATAAATGCCTTTGATTGATTTTAATAATATAATAATAATGTTAAAATATTGTAAAAGAAATGAACAGCTTTCGGCGATTATGTCTTTAGCAATTATAAAGGTTATAAAAACTCAGACTGCAGGAACATATGAGGCTAAAATAAAGTGATAGTTTTAAGGTAATTTCTCTAACTCTTTCATGTGATTCCTTCAATCTTTAGAAAACATATATAAGTTGTTTTTGACGTGAAACATCATTCGAATTGGTTTTGGGAATCTGCGGTGAAAAATGTTCGATGACGTCCACTCAGATATTTCCATTATATTTGAAGTACTTGGATGAAAATTACTCACAACGAGAGGTGTCTTATTCTTCTCTTTTCGAAATACTTCTGGAAAATATTTCTCAATTTCGTATGTTGATGCAGAGCAATTAGGATTCACTTCACTTTTAACAATATTCCTAACTACCCTTTTCCTATGATCTATAGAAGTTACACTGTATTACATCAATAGCGTTCCCTTTTTTTCTTTTTTCTGTCTCTTTTGGACCTCCGAGAGGGGTTGCAACTCTTTGAATAGGTAAATAACTAATTTGTTGCCCCATTTACGCCCTCTCTGGGTGGGGTCGGTAGAGCAACAGCCACGGTATCCCCTGTCTGTCGTAAGAGACGACTTAAAAGGGCCCTAGGGGCTCTCAAATTGGGAGCGTGGTGTGGCGTCCACGGGCCTTTATCTGAGTCCTGACATTGCTCCCATTTACTTGTTTGATGATGATGATGCTTGTTGTTTTAAGGGGCCTAACATCGAAGGTCATCGGCCCCATTTACTTGTTTCAGGGTCCTCGCTTCCATCTATCCTATCTAACCTCCCTTGGTCAAGTCTTGTTCTTTTCCAACCCCGACGGTATTAGGCCTTGCGAATCCTAGAGAGTCTTTCATTTCCTGCTCTTGCCTTTCTTTGGCCGATACCTTCATTTTTCGGACTGCCGGACCCCTTTCCGTTTTTCCCTCTGATTGGTGTTAATATAAAATGGTTGTACTTCATCTTTAAAACTTAACAAAACGATAGTGTGTTCATCGAGGTTACATCAGATACAATAGAGTTATATTTATCCGAGGCGATTAAAACCTTGTTGATCCTATGTGCCGATGATTTCATTAAATTCTGTTGGTTGTCTTGAGACGGCGTACGAGCGGAGATAGCATCTGCATTTGCTTGTGCATCTGATTCTGAAATGTTGTCAGGAGCGGTTGCTTGTGGAGCATAACTTTTCAGTAATGGCTGTCTGTGTGTTTCGCGATGAGCTTTACTAATATCTATTGTAACGGTTTTATAAGACTTCCCAAAGAGACTGCAAGTTTGTTTTCCATTTTAAGAATATACTTTATCACAGGTGGAATAATTAAATTCATTTTCAAAGTGAAGCACTGTCCGTAAAAGATTTAGTAAAATAGAAGGGTAACACAGTTTAATAATGCCGTATAACTGTAAGGTTTTACCTATGCATTAGGGAAATGCAAGTAAGCTTACATATTGCACCATAAAAAATTCAAAATACTCTGCAGGACTTAGAAATTATATCCCACCTAGAGATTTATAAAAGAATAATGAAAGGGTGTATATGGTTAAGATAGAAGACAAAAATATAACTAATTCGTGCGTCGAATGGATATGATAAACACATGGCGTGGCTGCTAATCAACAGCTAGTGTGAATACCACCTACCTGGCGTTAACTTCCTGCGTGATATTTCTCTTTGGCAGTAGGCAAACAATGCACAATTTTTTTTTTTTTTTTTTTTGCTAGGGGCTTTACGTCGCACCGACTCAGATAGGTCTTATGGCGACGATGGGATAGGAAAGGCCTAGGAGTTGGAAGGAAGCGGCCGTGGCCTTAATTAAGGTACAGCCCCAGCATTTGCCTGGTGTGAAAATGGGAAACCACGGAAAACCATCTTCAGGGCTGCCGATAGTGGGATTCGAACCTACTATCTCCCGGATGCAAGCAATGCACAATCAACGCCAAGCAAATTAAGAGAGGGCTGCCCTCTTAGCCATAAAAATAGCTTACACAAATAGGGAAGAATTTTCTCAACAAAAGCATGTAAATGACAGATAACATCGTACGGCACACAAAAACCCATTAACAAATCATACAGTAATAATCTCATCCGTATTTCATCCATTAAAACCTTATTGAACTTATGTTAGAGAAGAGAAAAGCTACATTGGAGGATAAACCGCCAAAAATAAGAGACATCACAAGGTACCATATATATACAGGGCCTCACACAAGGTACCATATATATATACAGAGTCTCACACATGGTACCATATATATATACAGGGCCTCACACAAGGTACCATATATATATACCGGGCCTCACACAAGGTACCATATATATACAGGGCCTCACACAAGGTACCATATATATATACAGAGTCTCACACATGGTACCATATATATAGGGCCTCACACAAGGTACCATATATATACAGAGCCTCACACAAGGTACCATATATATATATATACAGGGCCTCACACAAGGTACCATATATATATATACAGGGCCTCACACAAGGTACCATATATATATACCGGGCCTCACACAAGGTACCATATATATATAGTGCCTCACACAAGGTACCATATATATACAGGGCCTCACACAAGGTACCATATATATACACAGGGCCTCACACAAGGTATCATATATATATATACAGGGCCTCACACAAGGTATCATATATATACAGGGCCTCTCACAAGGTACCATACATATACAGAGCCTCACACAAGGTACCATATATATATATATATACAGGGCCTCACACAAGGTATCATATATATACAGGGCCTCACACAAGGTACCATATATATACAGGGCCTCACACAAGGTACCATACATATACAGAGCCTCACACAAGGTACCATATATATACAGAGCCTCACACTAGGTATCATATATATACAGGGCCTCACACAAGGTACCATATATATACAGTGCCTCACACAAGGTACCATATATATACAGTGCCTCACACAAGGTACCATATATATACACAGGGCCTCACACAAGGTACCATATATATATATATATATATATATATATATACAGGGCCTCACACAAGGTACCATATACATACAGAGCCTCACACAAGGTACCATATACATACAGGGCCTCACACAAGGTACCATATACATACAGAGCCTCACACAAGGTACCATATACATACAGGGCCTCACACAAGGTACCATATCGTCCCTGCTCTGGCAAACTAACGAATCTGCAAATTGTCAAAAGGTTAGGAGAGCTGAAAGAAGTTGTGATTACTCATGTAAAATCAATTTTTATATTTAATTATTGGTTTTATGTGTTAGGCATACAGAACGAGCTGCAGATGTGAGACTTTGTCAGAGGGTAGACAATATATAAATAACAAAATCTAGACCAGAACTTCAGAACTACAGATTCCTTAGTTTATCAGTTTCGCTAGTCTGCCAGAGTGGGGACGATATATACAGGGCCTCACACAAGGTACCATATACATACAGAGCCTCACACAAGGTACCATATACATACAGGGCCTCACACAAGGTACCATATATATATATATATATATATACAGGGCTTCACACAAGGTACGATACATACAGGGCCTCACACAAGGTACCATATATACAGGGCCTCACACAAGGTACCATATATACAGGGCCTCACACATTGTACCATATACACAGGGCCTCACACAAGGTACCATATATATACAGTGCCTCACACAAGGTACCATATATATACAGGGCATCACACATGGTACCATATATATACACTGCCTCATACAAGGTACCATATATATACACAGGGCCTCACACAAGGTACCATATACATACAGGGCCTCAGACAAGGTACCATATAGATATATATATACAGGGCCTCACGCAAGGTACCGTATATACAGGGCCTCACACAAGGTACCATATATACAGGACCTCACACAAGGTACCATATATACAGGGCCTCACACAAGGTACCATATACATACAGAGCCTCACACAAGGTACCATATACATACAGGGCCTCACACAAGGTACCATATATACAGGGCCTCACACAAGGTACCATACATACAGGGCCTCACACAAGGTACCATATATACAGGGCCTCACACAAGGTACCATATATACAGGGCCTCACACAAGGTACCATATATATACAGTGCCTCACACAAGGTACCATATATATACATGGCCTC
Organism: Anabrus simplex; assembly: GCF_040414725.1. Classification (NCBI taxonomy): domain Eukaryota; kingdom Metazoa; phylum Arthropoda; class Insecta; order Orthoptera; family Tettigoniidae; genus Anabrus; species Anabrus simplex. The sequence goes on along the minus strand of NC_090265.1, from coordinate 1,027,646,796 downwards.
ACACAAGGTACCATATACATACAGAGCCTCACACAAGGTACCATATATATACAGGGCCTCACACAAGGTATCATATATACACAGGGCCTCACACAAGGTACCATATATATACAGTGCCTCACACAAGGTACCATATATATATATATACATGGCCTCACACAAGGTACCATATATACAGGGTGTTAGGTGTATACGTGCAGATATTAAGCTAGTCGGCAAAGAAAAAGACATATCACAATATATGCTATGTACTTTTTACCTTGTCCTATTAGTTTGCCCATAACTGAACCAAACATTTCAGGACCTAATGTGTTTTGAACGGCCGTAGCAGGATATGCCGGTTACGTCATTCTGTCCACGCGTAGTGGAAGTACAGTAGCAGAATATAGGGCTTGTTGAACCTGTTTCTTATCGCAGGCCAACGCATGTTATTGTGCACTTCCCCTAAAGGCTTGGCAAGTAGGAGAGGATGACTCACGTGCCAGCCACTTGCTGTACTTGAAAACCGGTCTAGGGTACTCTGTATGAAATGTACACAGAATCCTTACAGTGACCTCGAAGATACGTACCAGCACATACATGCGAATCAAGTATTGTGTAGGTGTGTGTGATTCATAAAACGTCAATGGCAATACTCAGTGATCCAAGCTGACAAAATGAAAGGAAATAGTTAATAAGTAAATGAAAAATGAGCGCAACATTTCGGTGCTGTTATTGCGACAGGCTACGATGAATTTCTGACAATAGACAATGCGAGTTGTCTATGCTTATTCATAAACTTTTCAGGTCAATGAAATGACGGTGGACACTGAAAGAAAAGGCTGTACGTATTCAGTCATATTGTTATTAATGAGACAGATTTCAAAAACCGTAGTTGCAACCATGCGTGAACATTGCTCGAAGGAAAAATAGCTACTGTGGATTTTTTTTGCTAGTTGCTTTAAGTCGCACCGACACAGATAAGTCTTATGGCGACGATGGGACAGGAAAGGGCTAGGAGTGGGAAGGAAGCGACCGTGGCCTTAATTAAGGTACAGCCCCAGCATTTGACTGGTGTGAAAATGGGAAACCACGGAAAACCATCTTCAGGGCCGCCGACAGTGGGGTTCGAATCTGCTATCTCCCGATACTGGATACTGGCCGCACTTAAGCGACTGCAGCTATCGAGCTCGGTCTGCTGTGGAATTGCCGCCGGGCATTTCTAATAGAAGGCTTATTCTTCTTTTTCCTAATCTGTTTACCCTCCAGGATAGGTTTACCCTCGGACTCAGCGAGGGATCCCAACTCTACCGCCTCAAGGGCAGTGACCGGGAGCGTGATACATTGGGTCGGGGGATACAACTGGGGAGAATGACCAGTACCTCGCCCAGGTGGTCTCACCTTCTATGCTGAACAGGGGCCTTGTGGGGGAATGGGGAGATTGGAAGGGATATACAAGGAAGAGGGAAGGAAGCGGCCGTGGCCTTCATGACGTTACAGCCCTAGCATTTGCCTGGTGTGAACATGGCAAACCACGGAAAACCATCTTTAGGGCTGCCAACAGAGGGGTTCGAACCCACTATACCCCACTCATGAGCTGTGGAACATCTCCATTCAATAGGACAAGGCGATTTCCAGCACCGGTTCTAATTAACATCTGGATGGGTGTAGTTGGAGGTCGGTTACATCTTTTTATTAATTTTATCTTGCTCCTGTAGAGGCAGTACGTTACTGGAGCTTTCAGAGGATGTGTCGCTTCGACTACGCCGAACCACGTGGATTTTACACGATGGTGCGGACATTTCCTCAACGGTAGACAGGACGATGTGGAACTATCAATTGGCCAGCCCTTATTCCAGACCTTATTCCAGTAGATTGTTATGTCTGGCGGGACATGAAACACAAAGTATACTGAACTGAAGTAACCACTTCGGATGACCTCTGTAAACATATTTTTTCGGCACCAAAGGATATTCTGAACAACACAGGTTCCTTGTCTCGAATGCGTCTGCATTCGGAGAAGTGAAGCCCGCATAGAAGCCCAGGGTGGTCACTGTGAACAATTGCTACGAGTTTCGCTTTGGTATGTCAGATGTTACGCCATTTCTGCACCGTAATGGCTTGGGAGTGCAGTACAGTATCGATATAGTATTTTGAGTCCCGATAGTTCGATATTCTCATAAATCCGAGCAGTGAAATTGAAGTACCGGTAACAAAAATTATAAATCGAGAGTTTCAGTGCGCGAGTGACTTGTACGTGCCGAAAGCTGAACACAACACAGGGAAGACGTGCTTGTTAAAACTCTAGACATTGACCTTGAACGCATTTTGGCAGTTCCTCAATTCTACCCTGCATGTGGTTTTGGTTTTTTACGTTTGTTCGAGCAATTTATATTTTGTTTCTTATTCACTACGAGTTAAAACAAAAGGCACGCGCTTTTAAGGGGCGATGACGTTAAAACAGCAATCATCATCATCATCACCATCATCATCATTAACACGTATAAAAATTCAATAAAATGCTTGTGTTATATTCATCACTACTGAAATAGGAAAAAATTCAATGAAATTAGTTATTTCATTCCCAGACCTCGTGGAGGAGTGGGTGGGCCTTCAGCTATGCGTGTAGCTCATGGGCCATGTAGTAAGGAAGTAGAGTACCGGGCGAGTTGGCCGTGCGCGTAGAGGCGCGCGGCTGTGAGCTTGCATCCGGGAGATAGTAGGTTCGAATCCCACTATCGGCAGCCCTGAAAATGGTTTTCCGTGGTTTCCCATTTTCACACCAGGCAAATGCTGGGGCTGTACCTTAATTAAGGCCACGGCCGCTTCCTTCCAACTCCTAGGCCTTTCCTATCCCATCGTCGCCATAAGACCTATCTGTGTCGGTGCGACGTAAAGCCCCTAGCAAAAAAAAAAAAAAAAAAAGGAAGTAGAGTTGTGAGGATGATATAATTCAAGTTGGACGTATGTCTTGTACATACAATAAATTGAATTGAATACGTTAGTAAATATGCTTGTTGTTTAAAGGGGCCTAACATCGAGGTCATCGGCCCTGTTAGTAAATACCTGACCGCGCAGAGAGATAACCGCAGCAACAACACGGACCCCAGAGGAGGCCCGCAGAGCACCCCACCCAGGACAGAGGTCCCCCAAACACCCCGTTTATTGAGTAAATTTTCATGGTACAATGTTGACATACATACATACATACATTGGTAAATAAACAAACAAACAGAGAGAAGTGGTTGGCCTTGAACTTGCTGGGCCGATTGAGACGAGTTCTTAGTCCAGTTATGTGAACAAAACAAGCACTGAGGTCATTAACCATGCTACACTCTTAAAGGCTACAGAGCACATTAAAGGTGATGTATCACAAGGTCAAACTTAAACATGTAACAGAACGTAAGATGTAATTGTGACACATGAGAAACGAAACGCAATCCGGGCTGGGAAAACAAACACAGATAAACGAAATAAACTAAATCTAAATAATAAAAATAACAATAATAATATAAAAATAACAATAATATTAATAACAAAATATCAAACGTGAATAACTAGTATACGACTTAAAAGGAGAGTAAAAAGAGGAATAAGACGAAAATATGAACAGGTGAATAATAATAATAATAATAATAATAATAATAATAATAATAATAATAATAATAATCAGACGAGGAAAAGAGTAATAAGAAGTAGTTCAATATGAGTAGTAGCAATAATAATAAGACTGAATAATAATAATAATAATAATAATAATAATAATAATAATAATAATACCGGTAATGTTATTTGCTTTACGTCCCACTAACTACTCGTACTGTTTTTGGAGGCGCTGTAATTTAGTCCCACAGGAGTTCTTTTTACGTGCCAGTAAATCTACCGACACCTTCGAATACCACCGGATTGACCCAAGATCGAGCCTGCTAAGTTGGAACCAAGAAATCAGTGCTTTAACCGTCTGAGCAACTCAGACTGGCCACTTTTATTTTGATAAATTTATTAAGCACTGCAAAGGAAGCAGTACGTTATACTTTATTTTACCATTACACACATGCTTTTCGTTTGTAAGCACGAAATAATAATGTAATTGTTTACGTCCTAATAATTACTTTGACGGATTTTGGAGACGCCGAGGCGCCGGAATGTTGTACCGCAGGACTTTTTTTAATGCAAGTAAATCTACAGACACGAAACTGGCGTATTTCAGCACCTTCAAATACCCCCGAATTGAGCCTCCATCGAACCTGCCAAGATGGGATCAGAATACCAGCGAACTATCGTCCGAGGTACTCAGCCCGGCATTAGAGCTTGGAATACGTTGGTCGTGCGGTTAGGGGCGCAAAATTGTGAACTTTCATTGGGGAGATACTGGGTTCGAACTTCACTGTCGACAGCCCTGAAGATGGTTCTCCGTGGTTTCCCATTTTCACATCAGGAAAATGCTGGAGCTGAACCTTTTTTAAGGCCACGAACGCTTCCTTCTCACTTCTACACCTTTTCTGTCCCATCGTCACCATAAGACCTATCTGTGTCGGTGTGACGTAAAGCCAATTTTGAAAATCATCATATTTAGGACATTATACAACTGTCGAGATCCATAGTTATAAACGATGAGAAGTATTTTCTGGGCAGACATTATTGGCGAGTAGTCAATAATAATAATAATAATAATAATAATAATAATAATAATAATAATAATAATAATAATAATGGTATTTGCGTTACGTTTACGGTTTTCGGAGACGATGAGGTCTCACAGGGGTTCTATTTACGTGTCACTAAATCTACCGGCATGAGTGTGACGTATTTGAGCACATTCAAATACCACCGGACTGGGCCAGGTTCGAACTTGCGAGGTTGGAGTAAAAAGGCCACCACCTCAACCGTCTGAGCCATACAGCCCGGCAGGAAGCACGAAATGTAGGTACGTACACCGGTAGCAGCCTTCAGCTGTTATCGTAGTTCAGTTGCTCGTAAACATAAAACCAGTTTGGCAAGTATATTACGTAACATCTCGTTACAGTAGTACATTTGCTCTGAAACATAAACAGAAACCGGTTTGGCACGGGTGGCGCGTGACTTGCCTGTTATCAACGGAAAGCTATTCATTCACAGAACAAGGCATACTACCTATTCTAAAAACATCGTACCCCTTTGCTTTCGAAAATAACTTCCGCTGATTACTAAAAGTTTGATATATAGTGGTTCGTCACATCGTTCTCTATTGCTACAAGAAATATCTGCACGTATACACCTAACACCCTGTATATATATACAGGGCCTCACACAAGGTACCATATACATACAGGGCCTCACACAAGGTACCATATATACAGGGCCTCACACAAGGTACCATATATATACAGGGCCTCACACAAGGTACCATATATATATATATATACACAGGGCCTCACACAAGGTACCATATATATACACAGGACCTCACACAAGGTACCATATATTATACACAGGGCCTCACACAAGGTACCATATATATATATACAGGGCCTCACACAAGGTACCATATATATATATACACAGGGCCTCACACAAGGTACCATATATATACAGGGCCTCACACAAGGTACCATATATATATACACAGGGCCTCACACAAGGTACCATATATATATATACACAGGGCCTCACACAAGGTACCATATATACAGGGTGTTAGGTGTATACGTGCAGATATTTCTTGTAGCAATAGAGAACGATGTGACGAACCACCATATATCAAACTTTTAGTAATCAGCGGAAGTTATTTTCGAAAGCAAAGGGGTACGATGTTTTTAGAATAGGTAGTATGCTTTGTTCTGTGAATGAATAGCTTTCCGTTGATAACAGGCAAGTCACGCGCCACCCGTGCCAAACCGGTTTCTGTTTATGTTTCAGAGCAAATGTACTACTGTAACGAGATGTTACGTAATATACTTGCCAAACTGGTTTTATGTTTACGAGCAACTGAACTACGATAACAGCTGAAGGCTGCTACCGGTGTACGTACCTACATTTCGTGCTTCCTGCCGGGCTGTATGGCTCAGACGGTTGAGGTGGTGGCCTTTTTACTCCAACCTCGCAGGTTCGAACCTGGCCCAGTCCGGTGGTATTTGAATGTGCTCAAATACGTCACACTCGTGCCGGTAGATTTAGTGACACGTAAATAGAACCCCTGCGAGACCTCATCGTCTCCGAAAACCGTAAACGTAACGCAAATACCATTATCATCATTATTATTATTATTATTATTATTATTAATATTATTATTATTATTATTATTGACTACTCGCCAATAATGTCTGCCCAGAAAATACTTCTCATCGTTTATAACTATGGATCTCGACAGTTGTATAATGTCCTAAATATGATGATTTTCAAAATTGGCTTTACGTCGCACCGACACAGATAGGTCTTATGGTGACGATGGGACAGAAAAGGTGTAGAAGTGAGAAGGAAGCGTTCGTGGCCTTAATAAAGGTTCAGCTCCAGCATTTTCCTGATGTGAAAACGGGAAACCACGGAGAACCATCTTCAGGGCTGTCGACAGTGGAGTTCGAACCCAGTATCTCCCCAATGAAAGTTCACAATTTCGCGCCCCTAACCACACGACCAACGTATTCCAAGCTCTAATGCCGGGCTGAGTACCTCGGACGATAGTTCGCTGGTATTCTGATCCCATCTTGGCAGGTTCGATGGAGGCTCAATTCGGGGGTATTTGAAGGTGCTGAAATACGCCAGTTTCGTGTCTGTAGATTTACTTGCATTAAAAAAAGTCCTGCGGTACAACATTCCGGCGCCTCGGCGTCTCCAAAATCCGTCAAAGTAATTATTAGGACGTAAAAAATTACATTATTATTTCGTGCTTACAATCGAAAAGCATGTGTGTAATGGTAAAATAAAGTAGAACATACTGCTTCCTTTGCAGTGCTTAATAAATTTATCAAAATAAAAGTGGCCAGTCTGAGTTGCTCAGACGGTTAAAGCACTGGTTTCTTGGTTCCAACTTAGCAGGCTCGATCTTGGGTCAATCCGGTGGTATTCGAAGGTGTCGGTAGATTTACTGGCACGTAAAAAGAACTCCTGTGGGACTAAATTACAGCGCCTCCAAAAACAGTACGAGTAGTTAGTGGGACGTAAAGCAAATAACATTACCGGTATTATTATTATTATTATTATTATTATTGTTATTATTATTATTCAGTCTTATTATTATTGCTACTATTCATATTGAACTACTTCTTATTACTCTTTTCCTCGTCTGATTATTATTATTATTATTATTATTATTATTATTATTATTATTATTATTATTATTATTATTCACCTGTTCATATTTTCGTCTTATTCCTCTTTTTACTCTCCTTTTTAAGTCGTATACTTGTTATTCATATTTGATATTTTGTTATTAATATTATTGTTATTTTTATATTATTATTGTTATTTTTATTATTTAGATTTAGTTTATTTCGTTTATTTATAACTTCTCTTTAGCTTCACGTGACACAATACATTTTCCGTCTTTAATTCACCTTTTGTGTCGTGTGCCAGTGTACATCTATGTTTCTGTCTGTGCTTCAAGACAGTGTTGCAAGATCTGTGTTTGTTTTCCCAGCCCGGATTGCGTTTCGTTTCTCATGTGTCACAATTACATCTTACGTTCTGTTACATGTTTAAGTTTGACCTTGTGATACATCACCTTTAATCTGCTCTGTAGCCTTTAAGAGTGTAGCATGGTCAATGACCTCAGTGCTTGTTTTGTTCACATAACTGGACTAAGAACTCGTCTCAATCGGCCCAGCAAGTTCAAGGCCAACCACTTCTCTCTGTTTGTTTGTTTATTTACCAATGTATGTATGTATGTCAACATTGTACTATGTCAACATCGTACCATGAAAATTTACTCAATAAACGGGGTGTTTGGGGGGACCTCTGTCCTGGGTGGGGTGCTCTGCGGACCTCCTCTGGGGTCCGTGTTGTTGCTGCGGTTATCTCTCTGCGCGGTCAGGTATTTACTAACAGGGCCGATGACCTCGATGTTAGGCCCCTTTAAACAACAAGCATATTTACTAACGTATTCAATTCAATTTATTGTATGTACAAGACATACGTCCAACTTGAATTATTTCATCCTCACAACTCTACTTCCTTACTACATGGCCCATGAGCTACACGCATAGCTGAAGGCCAACCCACTCCTCCACGAGGTCTGGGAATGAAATAACTAATTTGATTGAATTTTTTCCTATTTCAGTAGTGATGAATATAACACAAGCATTTTATTGAATTTTTATACGTGTTAATGATGATGATGGTGATGATGATGATGATTGCTGTTTTAAGGTCATCGGCCCTTAAAAGCGCGTGCCTTTTGTGTTAACTCGTAGTGAATAAGAAACAAAATATAAATTGCTCGAACACACGTAAAAAACCAAAACCACATGCAGGGTAGAATTGAGGAACTGCCAAAATGCGTTCAAGGTCAATGTCTAGAGTTTTAACAAGCACGTCTTCCCTGTGTTGTGTTCAGCTTTCGGCACGTACAAGTCACTCGCGCACTGAAACTCTCGATTTATAATTTTTGTTACCGGTACTTCAATTTCACTGCTCGGATTTATGAGAATATCGAACTATCGGGACTCAAAAATACTATATCGATACTGTACTGTACTCCCAAGCCATTACGGTGCAGAAATGGCGTAACATCTGACATACCAAAACGAAACTCGTAGAAATTGTTCACAGTGACCACCCTGGGCTTCTCTGCGGGCTTCACTTCTCCGAATGCAGTTGCGACGCATTCGAGACAAGGAACCTGTGTTGTTCAGAATATCCTCTGGTGCCGAAAAAATATGTTTACAGAGGTCATCCGAAGTGGTTACTTCAGTTCAGTATACTTTGTGTTTCATGTCCCGCCAGACATAACAATCCACTGGAAAAAGGTCTGGAATAAGGGCTGGCCAATTGATAGTTCCACATCGTCCTGTCTACCGTTGAGGAAATGTCTGCACCATTGTGTAAAATCCACGTGGTTCGGCGTAGTCGAAGCGACACATCCTCTGAAAGCTCCAGTAACGTACTGCCTCTACAGGAGCAAGATAACATTAATAAAAAGATGTAACCGACCTCCAACTACACCCATCCAGATGTTAATTAGAACCGGTGCTGGAAATCGCCTTGTCCTATTGAATGGAGATGTTCCACAGCTCATGAGTGGGGTATAGTGGGTTCGAACCCCTCTGTTGGCAGCCCTAAAGATGGTTTTCCGTGGTTTGCCATGTTCACACCAGGCAAATGCTAGCTGTAACGTCATGAAGGCCACGGCCGCTTCCTTCCCTCTTCCTTGTCTATCCCTTCCAATCTCCCCATTCCCCCGCAAGGCCCCTGTTCAACATAGAAGGTGAGGCCGCCTGGGCGAGGTACTGGTCATTCTCCCCAGTTGTATCCCCCGACCCAATGTATCACGCTCCCGGTCACTGCCCTTGAGGCGGTAGAGGTGGGATCCCTCGCTGAGTCCGAGGGTAAACCTACCCTGGAGGGTAAACAGATTAGGAAAAAGAAGAATAAGCCTTCTATTAGAAATGCCCGGCGGCAATTCCACAGTAGACCGAGCTCGATAGCTGCAGTCGCTTAAGTGCGGATAGTATCCAGTATCGGGAGATAGCAGATTCGAACCCCACTGTAGGCGGCCCTGAAGATGGTTTTCCGTGGTTTCCCATTTTCACACCAGTCAAATGCTGGGGCTGTACCTTAATTAAGGCCACGGCCGCTTCCTTCCCACTCCTAGCCCTTTCCTGTCCCATCGTCGCCATAAGACCTATCTGTGTCGGTGCGACTTAAAGCTACTAGCAAAAAAAATCCACAGTAGCTATTTTTCCTTCGAGCAATGTTCACGCATGGTTGCAACTACGGTTTTTGAAATCTGTCTCATTAATAACAATATGACTGAATACTTACAGCCTTTTCTTTCAGTGTCCACCGTCATTTCATTGACCTGAAAAGTTTATGAATAAGCATAGACAACTCGCATTGTCTATTGTCCGAAATTCATTGTAGCCTGTCGCAATAACAGCACCGAAATGTTGCGCTCATTTTTCATTTACTTATTAACTATTTCCTTTCATTTTGTCAGCTTGGATCACTGAGTATTGCCATTGACGTCTTATGAATCACACACACCTACACAATACTTGATTCGCATGTATGTGCTGGTACGTATCTTCGAGGTCACTGTAAGGATTCTGTGTACATTTCATACAGAGTACCCTAGACCGGTTTTCAAGTACAGCAAGTGGCTGGCACGTGAGTCATCCTCTCCTACTTGCCAAGCCTTTAGGGGAAGTGCACAACAACATGCGTTGGCCTGCGATAAGAAACAGGTTCAACAAGCCCTATATTCTGCTACTGTACTTCCACTACGCGTGGACAGAATGACGTAACCGGCATATCCTGCTACGGCCGTTCAAAACACATTAGGTCCTGAAATGTTTGGCTCAGTTATGGGCAAACTAATAGGACAAGGTAAAAAGCACATAGCATATATTGTGATATGTCTTTTTCTTTGCCGACTAGCTTAATATCTGCACGTATACACCTAACACCCTGTATATACACAGGGCCTCACACAAGGTACCATATATATATACACAGGGCCTCACACAAGGTACCATATATATATATACAGAGCCCCTCTTATAAACCCAGACGGAACGCACGGTGTTTGTACTCTGGGCTACGGCAGCTGCAGTATGGGAGGCGCGCGCATAGTTCTTGCAAGCAGCCTGCACGTATTCAAACTTGCAAGCATCAGTAGGCCTACCTAGTCTGAATCTCAGCTGTTAACATGGTGAGACAGTTATCACTGCAACACCGTATTTCCGTATGTAAAAGTTCTGGTTTCATCTTAACGGTCGTGAGAACAGTCATAACTCTCGCTAATGGCGTGCAGAAAATCCTAATGGTGTTTAGGAAGTCCCTCTTCATGATAGGAAGTTTGGTGTTTGGTGTGCTGTTAGTGCAAGGCGAATAATTGGGCCTATCTTTTTTTTTCGAGACAGCAAATGCAGAGAGGTAGCAAGAAGACATTTTGACGCCGTTCTTCCATCAGTTAACGGAAGAAGAAAAATCGTGTGGGTGGTTTCAACAAGATTCAGTCCCTGCTCATACAGTAGAAGATCCCCTTCTTACAATCTCGGAGGTGTTTGCAGACAGAGTGATCAGTGCTGGTCTATTTCCCCATCGGTCTCCAGATCTAATAGTGTGTGATTCTTACTTGTGAGGTAAACTGAAAGAAAAGGTGTAGCAAACAAATCCTCACACGTTGGAGGAACTGAAAGAACTCACCCGTGCAAGCCAGAATGTGATTACCATATACAATGCCTGTAAAATCAAGAAGGATGACACTTCCAGGATCTTTTAAAGGTAAGATTTCATATAGTCCGCCTCTGTGGTGTAGTGGTTGGTGTGATTAGCTGCCACCGCCCGAAGGACCGGATTCGATTCCCGGTTCTGCCACGAAATTAGAAATGAAATGAAATGGCGTATGGCTTTTAGTGCCGGGAGTGTCCAAGGACATGTTAGGCTCGCCAGATGCAGGTCTTTTGATTTGACACCCGTAGGTGACCTGCGCGTCGTGATGAGGATGAAATGATGATGAAGATGACACATACACCCAGTCCCCGTGCCACCGAAATTAACCAATTAAGGTTAAAATTCCCGACCCTGCCGGGAATCGAACCCGGGACCCCTGTGACCAAAGGCCAGCACGCTAACCATTTAGCCATGGAGCCGGGCACGAAATTAGAAAAGTGGTACGAGGGCTGGAACGGGGTCCACTCAGGCTCGGGAGGTCAACTGAATAGAGGCGGGTTCGATTCCCGCCTCAGCCATCCTGGAAGTGGTTTTCCGTGTTTTCCCACTTCTTCTCCAGGCAAATTCCGGGATAGTACCGAAGTTAAGTCCACGGCCGTTTCATTCCATCTTCCTTGTCTATCCCTTCCAATCTTTCCATCGCCTCGCAAGGCCCCTATTCAGCATAGCAGGTGAGGCCGCCTGGGCGAGGTACTGGTCATCCTCTCCAGTTGTATCCCCCGACCCAGAGTCTGTAGGTCCAGGACACTGCCCTTGAGCTGGTAGAGGTGGAATCCCCCGCTGCGTCCGAGGGAAAACCAACCCTGGAGGGTAAACAGATAAAGAAGAAGAAGAAGAAGGAGATTCCATATACAATTTTATACACGTTTAAAGCAGGGTGGCCGTGCGTGACGTAAGTTCGACCGTGGCATATAAAAGGAACTGTCCAGGCATTCGCCGTAGTAAAGACAATGAAGAAACCACGGAAAACCATTCTCAAGATAGCCGACGGTGGGACCAGCCCACCACCTCCCGAATGCAGAGCTGTAGAGCCATGGTAAAGCCATGGCCACCGTTAAGCCGAAGCCTACTCTACTCGATGGGCTATTATTGCTGTTGTTACTACGACTAAAATGTTTTAATTATGCTCCCTACAGGGTGCGGTGGGCCTCCTAGAGGATTACACCCTCTCTCAGGCCAAGGAGATTTGAGGTGCGCAGAAGATGAGCATATAAAAGGATCTGTCCCGGTATTTGCCTTAGTGCAGGAGAATGAAAAACCACGGATAATTATCCTCAGGACAGCCGAGACTGTAGAGCCCAGCTCCTCCGTCTCCCGAATGCACAGCTGCAAGGCTAGTAAAACAAGCCTCTGTTGAGCAGAAAGCCACTCTGCTCGGAGAGTCATTATTCACCGCGCAATTCCGTAAGCTCTGAGCTAATGTTTATCGTGTGTGTTTCCTAATAAGGATAGGAAAGCTTTACATAGGTTATGCAAGTATCTTGTTAGTTTCAGGGTGGAAGACGTTAGCGTTTTCTGGAGCCGACTTCACGACAGACTAGAAGAGACAATTGAAACTGTTCGGTACTTATTTCGTGGTTTTACATACTGAGAAAAGACAAATCTGTACAGTAGTTAGAACACTGGATGCAACGAATAACCTTAGGCAAGAAGCCTCCTCTATGGATCAATGGTAGAGTGTTGGACGCTGGACGACCTAATTCTAATACCACGTATCTGAAAATGCTCTTGAACCGAACGGAACCCCATGGCACTACACCCCTTAAAGGGCCTTGGCCTACCAAGCGACCGCTGCTCGACCCGAAGGCCTGCAGATTACGAGGTGTAGTGTGGTCAACACGACGAATCCTCCCGGCTGTTATTCTTGGCATTTTATACCGGAGACGCTATCTCACCGTCAATAGCTCCTCAGTTCTAATCACGTAGGCTAAGTAAACCTCGAACCAGCCCTCAGGTCCAGGTAAAATGCCCTGACCTGGCCCGGAATCGAACCCGGGGCCTCCGCGTAAGAGGCAGGCATGCTACCCCTCCACCACGGGGCCGGCGACAATGTTCTTCCTCTCCATAATTCTCCTTAACACTGGTCACTCATCCCAGCCACATATGAATATGTAGTCCATCACAACAATTTTTATTGCCCTAATTTTCCTTTGCGAATATGTAAAGGGAAGTGAACTTTAAATACATTATACTGTAGGAGTGCGTAAACACTCCACGCAAACACACATTCCTACAGTACGGCACGATAAGGTTAATTTCCCTTTACACATATGCGTAGGAAAATGAGCACAACGAAAATTGTTCTGAAGGACTGCATACCTATACGTGGCTGGGAGGTATAACCAGTCTTAATGAAAATAATGGATAAGAACAGCACTGTCAGATAGGCTACGTGGTATTAGAACTAGACCGTCGATATGGATATTTGAAGAGCGTAAAAATGCCCATTTGCCAATCCAAGTCATACGATATCCACATCTAAAAATCTTTAGTGATACATTCGGTGTTTACCTCACAAAATACATTTAAAAATAGCCATAGATCCCCCAACAGGAATCTGATAAATGGAACGTAGAAATTGATACGCTGCGCTGGTAGACCAAATAGGGTCAAATCTAAACACCTGCACATGGCAGCTGAGGCCATATAGTAATGTATTATTATTATTATTTCACAATTTGTTTTACGTCGTACCGATACAGATAAGTGTTATAGCGACTGAGTGTGGTCTGGCGTTGGCGTGCAGCAACACGGTGCGTTTTGAGAGAGGTCACTTAATGTTCTAAGAATTGCTACCCGCAAACACTCCAATGTAACTGGCAGCATTTAATATCCCTCACCTGGTGACGAAATCAACCATCTCGGCCATCCTCCTCACAGTCCCGACCTGGCAACCGGTGATTCCCATCTTTTCGGACCGTTGAAGAAATACCTGGGTGGTGAGCGATTAAGCCATGATACGGCGGTTCAGCATGTCGTCATGTCGTGGCTTCAGGAACTGAATGCAGTTTTCTTATATGCCGGGATCGATGCCCTGGGTGTGCCGTTGGAAGAACTGCTTGGACAAGAATGGTGATTATGTGGAATTGCATTGCGTATCAATGCCCTATCGTTATATCCCTGTGAAATAAAGTTTCACCGTGCGAGCTCTTGTTAATTATTTAAATGTATTGTACAATTCTACAGAAATGTAAGTATGTTACTAGGAAACGAATCTCAGTATTCTAGCTTACATTTAAATTATTTTTGTTTAGTTTTTTACAGTTTGCACCGACGCAGATGAGTCTTATGTCTACGATGGAATAGGAAAAGGCTTGACTGAGAAGAAAGCGACCATAGCCTTAATTGAGGTACAGCATGGTGCGAAAACTGGAAACCACCGAAAACCATCTTCAGGACTGCCGACAGTGGGTTTCGAGCCCACTACCTCACGAAAACAAGCTGGTAGGTACGTGACCCAAACCGCATAGCCACTCGCTTGGTATTTATGTTTTTAACCCTTTGTCCTCATTTCTCTGGGAACATGCCTGTCATTCTAGGTCTATTTAAATACCTTCACTTAGCAGGGTAATATAGCTCATAAATAATTTAAATAAAATTGACATGCAATTGCCCAACAAACTAAAGTACAACGATATATTTACAATAATACATTATTCAAGAGCAAAGTTAAGTATTTTGGACACTGGTATTCATCAAGTTTTGTACTTTTTACATGGCCAGAAATAACTCTCCACAGAGTCTGTTACCAAAGAGAAAATAACCCACGAAGAATTCCAAAGAGTCGCCAAGAAATGCAGGAGCATATTGTAGTGCCAATCCAGAAGTGGTTGGGAGGTAACCGAACAACGAAGTTGTAGTCGGAAATATGTATTGTCGGGTGTTCCTACCTGACTCTAGACCGAACACTTAACAGACTTTTCCCAGTCAACAACTGATTCAGTCCAATTCTCTGGCCTACATTGTAAGATTTTTGCATATCTTCTCACAGAGTCCTTGGAAAAAACTTCTACGTTCTTAAACAAGGAATCTATGCACATATGAACAATTAAAATTGTCGCGTCTCTGAAGACGTGAAATACAAGAAGTCTTCTTCGGCTATGTTCGGTGGTTTACAGTCAACTGGATGCATTTTGCAAAGAAGCCTGTGATTCTCTCTCATTGCGTCAGTCACTCTCAAACTAACCTCTTCTCTCCATTCTATCTCCTCCTCGTGGCATGCGCATGCATGAAATTTTATGTACAGGGCACTCTCCTATTAACGCCGTGGGTCATCTGTGGGCTAGAAATTTCGTGCCTAGCATAACAGCTCAGGTTCGAATCTCGAATTAAATATTTCTGTTCCCGATTGAATACACCATGATGACGTCAGTAAACTAAAAAAAGTTTGGCCGAGCTAACTGCGATGCTAAATTCTCAACTCCATTCTGACATGGCACATTGTTCACATGCGTAAAGAGAGGAAGTGCCGGCTCTCGTCCAAAACGGAAAATTTAGCATTCGTGAGGCAGCGTTTCGCCTAGGGCTGCTCAGAGATGAATGCCGCATTGGCGAGTTTCAGGGGACATTAAACGTCTACCGGACACTAGTTTTGTCGACTCGTTTTCAGTATCTTGAACAGTATATTATTGAAATACTTTTCAAACAAAGTCTTGAATATCGATGCGACGTAAAGCAGATTGTAAATATATATAGTCTATATACTGACATTGGGAGAGCCTTATCGACGATAAGGAGAAATTTCAAGTTATTTGGGCTTCATAAAACTAAATTATTATCATCTTAAAGGGTACATGTCTGTGAAGGACCATAATTTTTAACGACAAATCACACACAAGGTATCACCAGCAGTATGCTTCATATACACCTGAAATTCACTGTACGAGTGTAATTAACCTTTTAGAACCATAAAACAATAAAGAAAAATTAGTTAGTCAAGTATTTTAGTAATTAGCCTAATTTATCCTTCGTAAGTAATTTACTTTTTAGGAGTGTAGACAATTTTTAGGTACCTATATCTTTGAAACCTATCAATAAAATCCACCAAATTGTTTACTGTATACAGAGAATGTGTGTGTGCACACAAAGTGGACTACTATGGGGAACATACAGAAAGAAATGATTTAACAGCATTAATTAAAACTTGGTACATAAAAATACAGCAATTTTTTGTTGGGCGTAGCTGAAGTCAAGTCCTTATTTTTTAAGGTAGGTCCATGATTGTAGTCTACTTTTCTTCAATCATCATACTGATTCCATGTATAAAGTTTCAGCCTTCTAGCTTAAGTAGTTTCTGGTCTATTAAATTAAATATGTCAGAAAACTAAACTTTCGGGAAATTGGACTTAAAATTTAACTTTGCTTTTAATGAAAGTTGTGGCCTAACCTGATGTGTTTAATGCATTCCAGCCCCACAATCATCTTGGTTCAGAAGATATTCACCCTCTTTCTTCCTGTTTATATTCCTTTTTCTGGTTCTTGCCTCTTTTCTTCACTAAATCTACTTCTGCATGAATAGTCCAAATATTTCAGTTTCTTTTTTGAAGCACTTGATTGCACCTTAACCTTACTCTCACCAGAACCATTACTGGTATTGATTTGTGTTTCTTGCTCTTTAGATGTAAATCTATTTCCATAGAACTTGCGCCTGCCAGCACCAAATTTCCTAGTCCTCGGCATATCTATGGAAACATTTACTACTTTTCTTTTAAGAAAAACTATTGTGATCAACACTGTTGTTTATATATTACTGATGTGGAGAAAGATGAACATTGTGCAGGATAGCCAAATTTTTGAAAGTTATATCTACTGCTTTTGCATAGAAGTTACCTTTGCTGCCCCAAAGTGACTTGTTCAGGAAATATTATGAAGTTTATATACATTTGACATGTAAAGGGGCGTGGCAGAGTTCTGCAGATATTTAAGATTAGGGCTGTAAAAGGTCCTGAAACATTAATAATATGTATTTATTGCATATGGCTGGATTCAGGAAAAACAGGGGGATAAGAGCAGAAAAAAATGTCGATTTTTTCTAAAAATTCGCGTACATGTTCTTTTTTATAGCGTTATTTGGGTTGCCTATCTGCGAAAACGTAGGGGGCTGGTGAACGATCCGGTATATAAATATAATGCTGGTCATATTCTCAGATCACATATCTCTACTTCTACATCAAAAATTAGGTTCCCAGAAGAGAACCATAACTTGATTTCACCAATTACGAATTTTAAATTATTGAATATCTTTAGGAAATTTCAACCGTGGAATTACCAGCGTTTTACCCCTGTGTAACTGCTGGCTGTTCACTTGGTTTGCCACACATTTACAAGACTCTGGCGGCTAGTGCGGCGTTGAGACACCATTGCAAGCCTATTTTATGGGACAAGGCAGTGACGGTACACAGGGGGAGATATGTACCTTCACTTGTGTTATTGCCAGCATGTTGGCTTTTATATCAAAAACATATCAAAAGTTTTCAGAATATAACACTGCCTCACTATGGCGAAACTCTGGTAATTTCATTATTAAATAGGCCTAAAGAGCTTGTATAATTTAGCTTTATGTTGTTATTTCAAATGTTGTAGATGTTCCCATTCATGTTAGAGGCTTCTTCAAACTCTTTGTGTAGGAACTGTCTGGTTATTTGTGTTAAAGTGTGAGTAATATGGCGAGTTTCGTTGTGTGTACACTGCACTTTTTCTTTTTTTCTTAATCCGTTTACCCTCGAGGGTTGTATTTAGCCTCGGACTCGGCGAGGGATCCCACCTCTATCGCCTAAAGGCCAGTGTATTGGAGCGTGAGACTTTGGGTCGGGGGATACAACTTGGGATGGACCGGGCGAGTTGGCCGTGCGCGTAGAGGCGCGCGGCTGTGAGCTTGCATCCGGGAGATAGTAGGTTCGAATCCCACTATCGGCAGCCCTGAAGATGGTTTTCCGTGGTTTCCCATTTTCACTCCAGGCAAATGCTGGGGCTGTACCTTAATTAAGGCCACGGCCGCTTCCTTCCAACTCCTAGGCCTTTCCTATCCCATCGTCGCCATAAGACCTATCTGTGTCGGTGCGACGTAAAGCCCCTAGCAACTTGGGATGGAGGATCAGTACCTCGCTCAGGCGGCCTCACCTGCTATGCTGAAAAGGGACCTTGCGGAGGGATGGGAAGATCAGAATTTATATATAAGGAAGAGATAAGAAAGCGGGATCGTACCTAACTTAAAGTCACGGCGGCTTCCTACCCTCTTCCTTGTCTATCCCTTCCGATCTTCCCATCCCTCCACAAGGCCCCTGTTCAGTATAGCAGATGAGGCCACCTGGGCGACGGACTAGACCTCCTCCCCAGTTGTATCCCCCGACCTAAGGCTTGCACTCCACGACACTGCCCTTGAGGCAGTAGAAGTGGGATCCCTCGCTGAATCTGAGAAAAAAGCCAACTCTAGACGGTAGACGGATTAATAAAGAAATACAGGTTTCTTTTTAAATTGTTCGTATTTCATCTCTTAACCATAATCTCCACAGTTTGACAAGCAGAAGATTAGGATAAATCACTATCCCAGCACTTCTGTGAAAGGAGTATATGAAATGAGTGCACTGAGGTTCGAGCCGCGTATCTTGGAGTTCTGTCGCAGAGTTATAATTGATCTCTCAGCAATGTATGGTAATCTGATGGTTCATCAAGAACATTCCGTTAAATTCGTATTTTATTATGTGTTCTAACAATATGTCCATCGGATTTAACACTGGATTCCGTTCCGTTATATCGTATGAACCCTTTACAGACCATATTTTTTTGGATCAGATTCCACGTAAAACTGGAGGTGCTATGTCTATGACCATAATGTCAACATTCATCTGAGACTCATAGGCTGACTGGCTCAGTGTTGGCTTTTTAAGCCCTAGTTGGTAGGTTTCATTCCGGCTTAGTCCGGTGGTATTTGAAGGTGCTCAGTTACTTCAGACTCGTGTTCATCGATGTACCAGCACATATACGAACTACTGTGAGACAAAATTCTGGCACCTCGGCGTCTTCAAAAACCGTAAAATTTAATGGGACGTGAAACCAATATTATTATTACAAGCCCGTTTGATTTTTATGATTAAAAAACGGTTACTTAAGTTATGCGAAGCATTATCTTATATATGACCTCGAGAATAAAAACCAGTGAATTAGGGATACACTACGACTGAGCATTCCATTTTAATTAGAAAGGGCCCATTCAAGGTCAGCGCTTGTCGTTAACCTTGCCTGTCAATTAACATATCAGCTATCATAATTAATTCCACAGGACTGCGCTTTTAATCCTATTCTAGAGTAACAAACGTGGCAGCTCTGAAAACAATATGCATAATTAGCCATATTAAACACACTAACTCTCTACGTAATTGATGAAGTAGACAGCTGCAATTTATTTTGAAGACGAGGAGATATAATGTCACTTATATGAAAAGAAGTAGGACGATATTCTGATTTATTATGTGAGGGAGAAGGCAAGCAAACTTGAAGTATTGCGTGGCTACCAATCTATTGATCATAAAGCACGGTGCTTAGTACCTATAATTTTGCTTAGAAACCCAGCCACACGGACGTGACTTGCGTGCCATATTGACCGGGCTACAAACACAGCTGACTAGGCAAAATGCTAGTTTCGATGTCAGTAAGTCATCGTATTTTCTACAAGAGTAACTAGTATCCTGTGGAATAATTTGGACGGATGAAAAATGCTTTCAGGCTACGAACCTCTGAAAATCTAAAATTAGTTAATTTATAGTTATTTATTTATTTAGTTAGTTATTTTCAGAAACTTTAACATCGATATCACAACCCCAAGTCTGAGGAAGGTGGAAAACGTATTCCAAAATTTCGTAAGGCATAAACTAAAGAAAGAGGAGCATATAATTTGAGGGAAATTGAAAGACAATCTACGCTTCGCAAACCTAATACTGTCGGACTGGGGCAAGAGCAAAATCTGACCAAGTGTTTATATCACTCTGTGTTAGATTTTAGTACATTATTTGATGATTTGTAGGCCATTTTTAGCATTTCAGGTCAACAAAATCCGGAACATGCTGATGACTTCGGATTTTAGGCAAACACATATGTTGTTCCTGAAGGGATAAGTTAAAATGAAATTGTATTTACACGTTTCATATATTCAGAAAGTTAAAATGGTGGCCATGTAGTGCCTAAAATGTCTAAATTGACGTCAGGACCTGTATTTGCCTATATTCCTGAAATTCCTATTTTAACCCTGAATCGATTTGATCCAAGAAATTACCGAGCTCGATAGCTGCAGTCGCTTAAGTGCGGCCAGTATCCAGTATTCGGGATATAGTAGGTTCGAACCCCACTGTCGGCAGCCCTGAAAATGGTTTTCCGTGGTTTCCCATTTTCACACCAGGCAAATGCTGGGGCTGTACCTTAATTAAGGCCACGGCCGCTTCCTTCCCACTCCTAGCCCTTCCCTGTCCCACCGTCGCCATAAGACCTATCTGAGTCGGTGCGACGTAAAGCAACTAGCCAAAAAAAAAATAATAATAATCCAAGAAATTAAAATATTTGTCGACTCGTTTTCAATATCTTGAGCAGTATATTATTGAAATACTTTTCAAACAAAGTCTTGAAAGTCGATGCAACGTAAAGCAGATTGTAAATATATATAGCCTATAATGAAATTCGGAATCTATAAACCTTAAGAACCTCCGGCAGTACATGCCCTTATTCTCTGTCACGAATGACAACAAGAAAAGTGTCAGATTTCAAGACATCTTTCACTGAAAGTTTGCAAGAGTTTTCCCACTTCACATAGGATGGTGAAATTACATTCTGTGACGTTTGCAGCAAAGAGGTGAGTGATATTAGTTTCACATCACTCACCCCCCCCCCCCCACTAAAAAGAATTATCTATTTAGCAAAATAAGAAATTGTATTTTAATTGATAAATGCCTATTAAAATACGTAAAATTGAGGCCGCCTAATATATTTTTAGAACCTACCATTTTCACATTTGAGAGCCTATTTTAGTCAGCTAAAATAAAATTGTTAAAACCTAAAAATTCGAGGTCTACTGATGACTCATGTTATCTCGCCAGGTTCCCCTGTCACATTAAAAGACTACACCATGCAACCAGCAACTCTGGGCCGAATGTCAGTTTGCAGTTAATACTAACCGCGCACCCCTGAGGAGAGGGGGAAGGTAACGTCATCGAGCGGGGAAGCCACCCCGAGGGTGGATGATGGTCATCATGGGAGGAAATATCCGTGAAACTTATCTTGTTAATCGTTTTAGGGGGCTAGAGCTTCAACATATGTGGCTTGAGGCCGAAGAGGACTTTGTATGCTCCGAAAGGTTTCCTGCGAAGCTAGGCAACAAAAAACCACCTCATTATTAACTACTCATAGTACAGTCAACATGACTAATAATTGCTGAATAATAAATCTCAGTTATTGGAAATAAGTAATCAGATCTGATGCAAATGGCAACGATGTTCATGATGTCGAAATTCTGTCACATTGGCGCATTTGGCAGAACAGTTGTTTGCGAGTGAGCGCGGAGTGCTTATGGAAGAAATTTCGAGTGTTTCGTGCATTGTTGAATAAGGTATGCTTGTAAAGTAGGTTCGAAGTGGGACTGCGCAACCGAAACGGCTGTCTTTCTTGCTGAAAACGAAAGAATCACTTAAGCTTCAACAATCACCGCACAGCTTTTCTCATAACAACATAGATTTTATCTATATATATAAAAGAACTTGTCCTGACTGACTGACTGACTGACTGACTGACTGACTGACTGACTGACTGACTGACTGACTGACTGACTGACTGACTCATCATCGCCGAGCCAAAACTACTGGACATAAAAAAATGAAATTTTGGGGATACATTCATATTAAGATGTAAGTGCTCGCTAAGAAAGGATTTTTGGATATTCCATCGCTAAGGGGGTGTAATGGGGGCGGGTGAAATTTTAAAATGAGTGCATCTATATCTCTAAACTTCCAAAGTTTACAGATGTAAAAATTGGTATTTAGAGTCCTCTTTAAAAATAAGGAGACACGTATTTTTTGTTTTCGAAAAGTTCCAAAAGGAGGGGTGAAAGAGAGTGAAAAAGGGGTTGAATGCCTTTAGTCAGAATATCGGTACTTATATCTCAGAAATTGAAGATTTTACAGACCTGAAAATTGGTACTTTTACTCTCTTTTAAAAATAAAGTGTGTTTTTTTGTTTTTGGAAAATTCAATTAATGGGTGAAAAGGGGGGCGAATTTTTAAAATGAGTGTATGTACTACGTATATCACAAAACTTTGAAAGTTTACAGATGTAAAAATTGGTATTTAGAATCTTCATTAAAAATAAAGAGAAATGTATTTTTTGTTTTCGGAAAATCCCAATAGGAGGGGTGAAAAGGGGTGAAAAATGGTCGAATGCCTTTAATGAGGATACTTAAATCTCAGAAACTGAAGATATTACAGACCTGAAAATTTGTGTTTAGGATCTCTTTTAAAAATAAGGAAACATGTATTGTTTGTTTTTGGAAAATCCAATTAATAGGGGGGTGGAAAGGGGGTTACATTTTTAAATGAGTGTATCTATATGTCAAAACTTTTAAAGTTTATAGATGTAAAAATTGGTATTTAGAATCTCCTTTAAAAATAAAGAAACACGTATTTTTTGTTTTAGGAAAATCCCAATAGGAAGGGTGGAAAAGGGTGAAAAACGGGTTTGAATGCCTTTAATGAGGATACTTATATCTCAGGAACTGAAGATATTACGGACCTGAAAATTGGTATTTGGGATCTCCTTTAAAAATAAAGAAATACATAATTTTTGCTTTCAGAAAATCCAGTTAATGGGGATTGGAAAGGGGTGTGAATATTTAAAATGCATGTATATATATATATATATATCTCAAAACTTTTAAAGTGTACAGGTGTCAAAATTGGTATTTAGAAATCCCTTTAAAAATAAACACATTTTTTGTTTTCGGAAAATCCCAATAGGAAGGGTGAAAAAGGGTGAAAAAGGGATTGAATGCCTTAATGAGGATACTTATATCTCAGAAACAGAATACATTACAGACCTGAAAATTGGTATTTGGGATCTTTTTTGAAAATAAAGAAACACGTATGTTTTGTTTTTGGAAAATCTAATTAATGGGGGTTAAACAGGAGTGACAAATTGGGGTGAATTTTTAGAAGGACTATATCTACAGTATATCTCAGAAACGTAAAATGTTAAAGACGAAAAAATTGGTATTTGGAATCTCCTGTAAAAGTAAAGAAACATAGGTCATTTGTTTTTGGAAACTCCACTTAAGGGGGAATTAAAAGGGGATGAAATTTTAAAATGAGCATTTCTACAGTATATCTCAGAAACTTAACATGTTACCGAAGTGAAAAATAGTATTTTTTATCTCTGTTGAAATTAAAGAAACATGTACCTTTTGTTTTCTGAAAAACCACTTGGGTGGAGGGGTAAAAGTGACTGAAAATGGAGTTGAATTCTTTTATTTAGGATACTGATATCTCAAAAACTGAAGATGTTAGAGTCGTGATAATTGGTATTTAGAAGATCCTTTACTATAAAAGGGACACGTACTTTTAACAGGAAATTCACTTGAGCGGGAGGGGGAGGGGGAAGTGTGAAAGGAAGTGAAAGAAAGTGAATTCTCTTTGTGGGGATACATATATCTCAGAACTGAAGGTAACAAATGTGAACATTGGTATTTGGAATCTCCTTTAAACATAAGGAAACACACTTTCTTTCTTTTCTGGTGGGGGGGGGGGTAAATTAACTTAACGGCAGTGGGATGAAAAAGGAGTTGAGACCAATTGATTTTACTGTTCATAATGTACTTATTCTGATCATAAAACTGATCATTTTTAATCTTTTCTGGGTTCGTTTTCAAGAACCATCTTTTCCTTTGGAGTACATAAAGTTAGATTACAGTAGATCCTACTGGCATGAAAATGAAAACCTACAACCTGTTTTCCAGTCATTGACCGGGTCAGGGATGTAATGAATGAAACATATATATAGGCTGTTATTACAATGGGGTCGCCACTCCCAAGGTGATTTGTTAATGAGTGATAAATGCTATGAAATGATAATGGAGAGTGTTGCTGGAATGAAAGATGACAGGGAAAACCGGAGTACCCGGAGAAAAACCTGTCCCGCCTCCGCTTTGTCCAGCACAAATCTCACATGGAGTTACCGGGATTTGAACCACGGTATCCAGCGGTGAGAGGCCGACGCGCTGCCGTCTGAGCCACGGAGGCTCTCCTACTGGCATATAAATAAAAATTTAAACACATTTGAAATAAACGATATGAATGATATAGACAGTGCAATTGTTCACCTCTATAATAAGTTCAATAATTCACGGAAGTATATAATTCGTGTCGCCAGAAATCTCGCGCACTTTCCTACGCGCGACGATGGTGCTGGTCACATTGTCAGCAATGACAATGGCAGAGATATAATTTAAAGCCAAGTAGCGGTCTTGCATCTTGCTGTGGGTTCCAGACCATCAATAATAATAATAATAATAATAATAATAATAATAATAATAATAATAATAATCTATACCATCGTCAATCTGCCTGCTGTCATTTCTTGAAGGATACAGTAATTTTGCATCCATCTCTTGGCACAGGCCAGAGTAAAGTGTAGCTTCCACCGAAGTCCCAGTCAACATCCATGGCTGTGACAATATGGAAGTTGCTGGGGTATGGGTAGTGCTGAGTAATGACATTCAGAGCATGACTAGTGCATCTGAGTGTTATGAAAGGTGCTGCTCATAGGGTCAGTTGTGCTGCAATAGTACTTTCTGACCCAGTGAGGAAAGCAATGGCAAACTACCTCACTCCTCATCTTGCCTAGTACGCCTCATTTTAGTGCTGCCATTCGTTTTTGGGGTTTCCTCATAACCGCATAACCTTTGGTGGTGCTATTTGAGGATCCAACCAGCCTCTGGGCTTATGACATAACAGACAGACAGACACCATCGTCAAAATGTGCGGACCGCACTGGAATCGGGTCCTGGTCGGGTACGATTGCAGTCCGGCCGCGGGTTCACTACCGCCAAACACCCAAGATAAAACCACGCCGCATCTCTTAAAGGATTTGATCCATATTAAAATGCTTATAGGAAAAGATGGCAAAGATTTAGAGACCCAACTGGCCGGGTGGAATACCTGGACCTAGCCCGTGAAGTACGAAATCGATTGCTGCAAAGAAAGATTGAAAAATTGTAGGAACTTTGCCATAATCTCTCAGAAAACAAGTCAGATCACGAATTTTGGCGGATTCTCTCAGAAAACGAGTTAGGTCGCGAATTTCAGCGGATTATATATAAAAAAAGCATTCAATTATAAATTTCATTATAATATCGTAGCGAAGCACGGGTATCTTGCTAGTCTATATATATATTATAATAACTTGTCCTGACTGACTGACTGACTGACTGACTGACTGACTGACTGACTGACTGACTGACTGACTGACTGACTGACTGACTGACTGACTGACTGACTGACTGACTGACTGACTGACTGACTGACTGACTCATCATCGCCGAGCAAAAACTACTGGACATAAAGGAATTAAATTTTGGGGATACATTCATATTACAATGTTGGTGCTCGCTAAGGGAGGATTTTTTGATATTCCTTCGCTAACGGGGTGAAAAGGGGGGGAATTTTTAAATTGAGTGTATCTATATCTCAAAACTTTAAAAGTTTACAGACGTAAAAATTGGTATTTACAATCTCCTTTAAAAATAAAGAAACACGTGCTTTTTTTTTGTTTTCAGAAAATCCAAATAGGAGGGATGAAAAAGGGTGAAAAAGAGTTAAATTCTTTTAATGAGGATGCTTATATCTCAGAAAATGAAGATATTACAGACCTGAAAATTCGTATTTGGGATCTCCTTTAAACACAAGGAAACACGTATTTTTGTTTTGGAAATTCCAATTAATGGGGCGTGAAAATGGGAGTGAATTTTTAAAATGAGGATATCTATATCTAAAGAACATAAAATTTTAAGACGTAAAAATTGGTATTTGGAATCTCCTTTGAAAGTAAAGAAACACGTACTTTTTTCGGAAAATCCCATTAAGGCAGGGGGAGGGTGAAAATGGGGGAAAAGTGGTTGAACACCTTTTATGAGGAGACTCATTATCTCGAAAACTGAAGATGTTACAGACATGAACATTGGAATTTGGCATCTTCTTTGAAAATAAGGAAACACGTATTTTTGTGTTTGTGGATAATAGGATGAATAGGGGGTGAACAGGAGTGACAAGCGGGGTGAATTTTTAAAAGAACTATATTTGAAAATTATCTCAGACAGGTAACACATTACATATTTGAAAACTGGTCATTGGAATTTCCTGTAAAAGTAAAGAATTTTTTTTTGAAAAATCCACTTAAGGGGAACTGAAAGAGGGGGTGAATTTTTAAAATTAGCGTATCTACAGTATATCTCAAAAACTTAACGTGTTGCAGACGTGAAAATTGGTATTTGGAATCTCCTTTGTTTTCGGAAAAACCCTTTAAGGGGGGTGAAAGAATTGAAAATTTTGTTGAATGATTTGTATTGAATATATACCGGTATACCAAAATATCTAAAGATGTTAAAAACGTGAAAACTGGTATTTGGAATCTCCTTTAAAAATAAAGAAACACGCACTTTTTTGGTATGGGGAATCAACTTGGTAGGGTGGAGGGACGGAGATGAATTCCTTTTACGAGGTTACATATATCTCAAAAACTGAAGATGTTACAGTCGTGATCTTCGTACTTGGAAGCTCTTTTAAAGAAATGGATACTGTTTATTTTTGGAAAATTCACTAAGTGGGGAGTGTGAAAGGAAGTTTAAAAAATTGAATTCTCCTTCCGGAGAAACTCATATCTCAAAACTGAAGTTTACAGACGTGGAAATTGGTATTTGGCATCTCCTTGAAAAATAAAGAAACACGCATTTTTCTGTGTGGGGTGAAACCAACTTAACGGGCGTGGTGGAATGTAAAAGGAGTTGAATTCTTTTCATGAGGATACTTATGTCTCAAAAACTAAAGATGTTAAAGACGTGAAAATTAGTGTTTGGAATCTTTTAAAAATAAACACGCATTTTTGAAGGGGGAAATCAATTTAACGGGGTGGGGTGAAAAAGGATTTGATTTCTTTTTATGAGGATACTTATATCACAAAAACTAATGTTAAAGACGTGAAAATTAGTATTTGGAATCTCCTTTAAAAATAAAGAAACACGCATTTGTTTTTTCTCAGAAAATCTACGTAAGCGGTATGGGGTTGAAAATAAGTAAATAAGGAGTTGAAATATGTTTATGAAGATACTTTATCTTAAAAACTGAAGCTGTTACAGACGTGAAAGTTGGTATTTTTAATTTCCTTTCTAATAAACACGTATTTATTTTGTTTTTGGAAAGTCCACTTAAGGCGGGAGAGGGATGGAAAGAAGTGAAGAAGAAGAAGAAGTTGAATTATTTTTATGAGTTTACATTTATCTCAAAAACTGAAGGTGTAGGGGGAATAGGGGTGTATTTATGTATTTATTTTTTCGACTTGAGAGAAGACTGTTTCTCACATGTACAGTTCTATGAAAACACGTATTTTTTGGTTTTCGGAAAATCCAGTTAAGGGGCTGAAAGGAATTGGAAAAGCGGTTGAATTTTTAAAATGAGTACCGGTACACCTACATTATATGTCAAAAACTTAACATGTTAGAGACAAGAAACTTGGTATTTGGAAAGTCCTTTAAAAATGCAAGAACATGTACCTTTCTGTTTTTCGGAGAAGGCACTTAGGACCTAACGGGGGGTGAAAAGAAGTGAAAAATAGTTGAATTATTTTTACGAGGCTACTTATATCTTAAAAACTGAAGATATTACAGACGTGCAAATTGGTATTTGGAATCTCCTTTAAAAATAAAGAAACATTTATTTTTGTGTTCGGAAATACGCTTAAATGGAGGTGGAGGTGGGGGGGGGGAGGACTGATCAAGGGGTTGAATTCTTTTTATGGGGATACTTATGTATATCTCAAAAACTGAAGATGTTACGGATGTGGGAATAGGGGGTGTATTTATGTATTTTTTCGGCTTGAGAGAAGACTGTTTCTCACATGTACAGTTCTATGTCGCATGGTCGCCTTATCCCCAAAAGGTAATAGCACAAACATGGTTTATAATGAATTGCTGGGGTAAATGAAACTCAATTTTTGAGTGAGTTTTCATACTTTAGAAATTTTTAGATAATGTCTTACGAGGGAAGTACCCCAGCTCGAACGGCTAAAACCGACTGGAAGTGCGCTTAACATACGAAGATATGTCTGTTCTACTACCCACCAAGGGCATTTATCTGTAAAACCCCGCATTAGTGTACAATCAATGTTTGGAAGTTACGGCGTACAAATATTGCAGAAACACAATTCGCAGCAGAAACTACCGTGCAACAGGCACTTCGGACCATTATAGTAATAGGAAACAGATGTAGTGCGGTATTATCTGGCAAAAGGTTGAACACGTGCTTGCAAGAACTCTTAACACATGCAGTACCGTGTTGACGTAGTCATCTTACCCACAATAGAAGATACTGTGTTGTCCTTTATTCGACGTCGAAGTGTAAATGTGGAGTTTCAATGGAGTGATTAAAACACAGCGGAATGGAACAGTATGCAAACTTAACGAGGGCAACATGTAGACATAGCACATTATTTACAATGTTCCCGCATTGCAATAGTCCAAACTCAAATGCCACGGTGATCACATTATCAAACGAAGCAACAGGAACTCCCACACCATAACCTGCTCTTTGCCATGCGTATGTTAACGTAGGTCTGTATCTCGGTGCAGATAGTTGGTTGTAAATAACGGAGTGAAGTCGAATGATGAAGTATCGATCATGAAACGTGGCCTATGTGGTATCTATTTGCAAACGTACAAAATCAACAAGACGTCTGACATAGAGCTTGTATTGCCTTAAAAAATATACATCCAGAGGTTGACAGTATTTGGTTGTCTTTAATGGCAATATCTTTAATGTAATATCTTTATTTGGAAAACATTCTTCAATGACGCTATAGTCTTTGTGTCCTGACCAGGAATCGCAAAGTAATAAACCTCTCTCACCAACATGTTCAGCCACGACCGAATTAAAGAAGCTCTTCATATGTGCTTTAGTCATTTTTCAAATTTTTCTCGCCTCAACACGGATGTTCCGTGGACAAATTGCTGTCCGTTTCTTTGCAACCTTCGGACCAAAAGTTCCATCCTTTTCTTGCAGACAAATGTAGGGCTTGTTCGCTAATTTGCCATTCATGGGCACAGCCACATCAATTGTGTAACTGTGCGTAGAACTATGTTGATATTTCCTCTCTGATTGAAAGTGTTGCAGAAGACGTTAGTTCATAAAAAATTGGCTGTGATCACTATCCCACACGCATTCCTTCATTATATTCCCTTCTTGAATAAACATGTTTACGTCTGCCACAAATGTGTAGTTTTGGGGGTGAAGGAGCGAAATCACTGTCACGTGTACTGTAGTTCCTTCCATTGCTGGATTGTTGATACAGTTGGAACCCTCATACACATGTGCTGTTTCTTCTACGCCGTCTGCCTCACAGTCACCTTTACTCTCCAGTGTGTCGGTATGTAGTTCTGTTACAGATCCATTGTATTTCTGCGATATGATATCATGTAACATGCACGCAAATGGCTTATCCTCCACTCCACTTACATCTACACTATCCAGTGTGTAGCGTCGCCTTACATTTTCACAACATTCACAGGGTTGATTAGCTTCCACCTACTTATGTCGGACGTTTGTGTGTGCACTATATTACGACACACTGCAACTGACTAACAGGCATTGCGTGTACAGTTCCAATGCAGCGCAGCCTGTGCGCTGACTGTCAGATACTGCTGGCGACCGAATACGTAGTTTTACAGATGAATGGCCTTGATAGCTATTGGCATTAACTGTATGCTTTAAGCCCACTTTCTGTCGGTTTTAGCCGTTCGAGCCGGGGTACTTCCCTCATTAGTACAATGCCGAGGAACGATTACTTTGATCATATTACGAAACCCACGCGAGCGAAGCCGCGGGTAATTGCTAGTCACTTATATTTTTTCAGTAACATATCCGTATTCATTCTCCAGAATATTCTGTACTCCGTGGTGTCTTCACTTTCTAGCTCTTGGAGAAGATCCATTTTCCAATCTACATTCGCTCATGTTTAATCTCCTAGTAGTTCAGTCAACGAAGGACAAATAATAATAAACTTGGTGTAATACTCTAACATTTTTTTCACTCTCACCCATTTATAATGACCACTCCTTCTTCAAACGTCATTGACTGCACATTGCGGCTAAAGTGAACTGCCTCGGTCAAAACATGTTAGACCTATGCGTTTAGACGCCTATTCATTTTCGGCCGAGTAACACAGCGAATAGCCCGGCCCCGCGGTGTAGGGGGCAACGCATCCACCTGTCACCCGGCGGCCCCAGGTTCGATTCCCGGCCGGGTCAGGGGTTTTCAATTTAAATGATTAATAACCTCTGGCCTGGGAACGAGTGTTTGTGTCGTTGTACACTTCCGCAATTCCACTTTCACGCACGTTCCTGTCATATGGTGAAAGTAGACGTCGACGCCACGAACAAATATAATTCAAAGAATAAAAAAATAAAATACACACAGTATATTGGCCGAATAATCATCAGGTATTATTATAATGAGGACGTCCATTAAACTGAAATATCAACCAAACAATTATACCAACATTTGACAAATTGTAAGAAATCATAAAATGCTTTCTTTCACCACGAAGTACTATTATTACATCGTCGCTGCCGGGACAAAACCTCCTATGTGATAATATTTTTGGAGGTATACTGACCCGCAGCACATACTTTATGAAGAGCGAGAATGCCTTGACAATATGCACACGATATTGCACCTTAGATGACAAAACCTTACCGGCCAAAGTTCTAAGCTAAAATATTTCATATAGGAGGTTTTGTCCAGGCAGCGACGATATATTGTTTAAAGCTGGAAGAGTATAAACAGTCTGACCTGAAGTTACCTGTGACGCATAAACAAAACTTTTCAGGCACGTGTTGCGGTGAGAATTTGTAATTGTGTTGATTTGGCTTCATGGCCTTGCTAATTGCTTGTCGCACTGATTTGGCTTCACAACTTGATTGCTGTTCCTTGTTCCACCTCCCTCCCATTACCCCACCCCCGCTCTAAAAACGTAGCAATTTCAGCATTTTTCAAACTGAAGGGCCATTTTTCTCTCCTACCGTCAGACCTGTGGTGGTGAGAGAAGACGAGGATGGTTTTGAACTAGAGTATGCTATTAATTTTTGAAGCGTGGTCTCAATCCTCTAAAATAAAATTATACACTGACTTACAGAGCAAATGCAACACCAAGAAGGAGTGGTTCGAAAGGGATGAAAGTTGGGGAAAAAACAGAGACGGCACGGACGAATAATTGATGTTTATTTCAAACCGATATGCAGGTTACACAATGCGCACGGCATCGACTCAGTAGGATGTAGGATCACCGTGAGCGGCGATGCACGCAGAAACACGTCGAGGTACAGAGTCAATAAGAGTGCGGATGGTGTCCTGAGGGATGGTTCTCCATTCTCTGTCAACCATTTGCCACAGTTGGTCGTCCGTACGAGGCTGGGGCAGAGTTTGCAAACGGCGTCCAATGAGATCCCACACGTGTTCGATTGGTGAGAGATCTGGAGAGTACGCTGGCCACGGAAGCATCTGTACACCTCGTAGAGCCTGTTGGGAGATGCGAGCAGTGTGTGGGCGGGCATTATCCTGCTGAAACAGAGCATTGGGCAGCCCCTGAAGGTACGGGAGTGCCACCGGCCGCAGTACATGCTGCACGTAGCGGTGGGCATTTAACGTGCCTTGAATACGCACTAGAGGTGACGTGGAATCATACGCAATAGCGCCCCAAACCATGATGCCGCGTTGTCTAGCGGTAGGGCGCTCCACAGTTACTGCCGGATTTGACCTTTCTCCACGCCGACGCCACACTCGTCTGCGGTGACTATCACTGAGAGAACAGAAGCGTGACTCATCGGAGAACACGACGTTCCGCCATTCCCTCATCCAAGTCGCTCTAGCCCGGCACCATGCCAGGCGTGCACGTCTATGCTGTGGAGTCTATGGTAGTCTTCTGAGCGGACGCCGGGAGTGCAGGCCTCCTTCAACCAATCGACGGGAAATTGTTCTGGTCGATATTGGAACAGCCAGGGTGTCTTGCACATGCTGAAGAATGGCGGTTGACGTGGCGTGCGGAGCTGACACCGCTTGGCGGCGGATGCGCCGATCCTCGCGTGCTGACGTCACTCGGGCTGCGCCTGGACCCCTCGCACGTGCCACATGTCCCTGCGCCAACCATCTTCGCCACAGGCGCTGCACCGTGGACACATCCCTATGGGTATCGGCTGCGATTTGACGAAGCGACCAACCTGCCCTTCTCAGCCCGATCACCATACCCCTCGTAAAGTCGTCTGTCTGCTGGAAATGCCTCCGTTGACGGCGGCCTGGCATTCTTAGTTATACACGTGTCCTATGGCACACGACAACACGTTCTACAATGACTGTCGGCTGAGAAATCACGGTACGAAGTGGGCCATTCGCCAACGCCGTATCCCATTTATCGTTCGCTACGTGCGCAGCACAGCGGCGCATTTCACATCATGAGCATACCTCAGTGACGTCAGTCTACCCTGCAATTGGCATAAAGTTCTGACCACTCCTTCTTGGTGTTGCATTTGCTCTGCCAGTCAGTGTATTTAAGTACTTGTATCACCCTAAATGCATTTATAACATTCGAATTACCGGGCGAGTTGGCCGTGCGCGTAGAGGCGCGCGGCTGTGAGCTTGCATCCGGGAGATAGGGGGTTCGAATCCCACTGTCGGCAGCCCTGAAGCTGGTTTTCCGTGGTTTCCTATTTTCACACGAGGCAAATGCTGGGGCTGTACCTTAATTAAGACCACGGCTGCTTCCTTCCAACTTCTAGGCCATTCCTATCCCATCGTCGCCATAGGACCTATCTGTGTCGGTGCGACGTAAAGCAAATAGCAAAAAAAAAAAACATTCGAATTATTTTAAATTGAAAAAATACTGATGTCACTATTGCTCACCTCAGTGAAGTAAAACAAGATCAGTAGATTGATCCATTTTATCTACGGCTACTAAGGGATTTCCCAGTGCCAAGACTGAGCCTACTGTCATTCACTGCAACGCCATGGTTACTATCTTTCCTTCCCTCTCCCAGCTTTCCGAAAACCTACCTGTGTATGTGCGTATGTCCAACGTAGGACATCTGGCAAGAAAACGGTTTACCAATGGGAGAATTCTTTTATCTCCCTCTGTGGTGTAGTGGTTAGTGAGATTAGCTGCCACTGCCGGAGGCCCGGGTTCGATTCCGGCTCTGCCACGAAATTTGAAGTGGGACGAGGGCCAACAGGGTCCACTCAGCCTCGGGAGGTCAACTGAGTAGAGGTGGGTTCGATTCTCACCTCAGCCATCCTGGAAGTGGTTTTCCGTGGTTTCCCACTTCTCCTACAGGCAAATGCCGGGATGGAACCTAAGGCCGCGGCCGCTTCCTTCCCTCTCCCTTATCTATCCCTGCCAAACTTTCCATCCCCCCACAAGGCCCCTGTTCAGCATAGCAGGTGAGGCCACCTGGGCAAGGTACTGGTAATTCTCCCCAGTTGTATCCACGACCCAGAGTCCAGGACACTGCCCTTGAGGCGGTAGAGGTGGGATCCCTCGCAGAGTCCGAGAAAAAACCGACCCTGGAGGGTAAACAGATTAAGAAGAAGAATTATTTTTACCGGGCGAGTTGGCCGCGTGGTTAAGAGCGCGCAGCTATGAGCTCGCACCCGGGAGATAGTGGGTTCGAAGCCCACTGTCTACAGCCCTGAAAATTGTTTTCCGTGATTTCCCATTTTCACACCGGGTAAATGCTGGGGCTGTACCTTAAAATAAGGCCACGGCCGCTTCCTTCCCATTCCTATGCTTTTCCTCTCCCACCGTCGCCATAAGACATATCTGTGTCGGTGCGACGTAATCAAAAAGCAAAAAGAGTTATTTTACAATCTGTTGTTTTAAAATATGTCTTAATTTTGGAGAAGACGATTCATATGGCGAAAACAGAAAATAATAATGAAAAGAAACCCCATAGTCTTCCGAAAAGAATCGAAAAATTGACGAGTCCTATTCAAAAAATGTATCGATCCCTCCCAGTACTCCCAAGTATTGATATTAACGAATATTGAACGTATTGATAACCCAACTCTTCCATAAACTTATAACAAGAGGAAAGTTTCTAGGGCAGAACTCCGGTTTGTGGTCTATTAGGACCATCGGAAGTTCATTGTCCGCCTCCGTAGCGTAACGGCTAGTGTTATTAGCTGCCGTCCTCGGGGGCCCGGGCTCGATTTCCCGTATTGCCAGAAATTTAAAACTGGCAGGATGGCTGATATATGATTGAAATGGTACATGCAGCTCACCTCCATTGGGGGGTGGGGGGTGTCTGAAAAGATCTGCACCACCTCGGGGTGAGTACACGAGTTTACTTTATCGGAACTTCATTTGACCTTAAGCATATGGCATAAAAATTAAATCCATCTCTATACAAGCCGTGAATACCTTTGGTGATGAATGTTGGGTATTCAGCCCGAAGGCTGGTTGGATCCGCAACAGGTTCACCATTAGCTGTCATAAATGGCCTAGGTGTCACTGAAGAGGCGTACTACGGAAATGAGGAGTGAAGTAGTTTCCCGTTGCTTTCCTCACCGAGGCAAAAGTTGCTATTGCACATCAGTCTGCCAAGCCCACTGAAATGCCTGCACCAGCCGACTCTATGAGCGACATTTTCACACCATTCAGAGCAGGGACTGGCTGCATAAGGAATGGCATTACTAGTGTCACTCATACCTCAGCCACTTTCATATTGTCAAAGCCAAGGAAGAGACTGAGACAGCTCAATGAAAGTAACAATTTTATTCTAGCCCATACCAAAAGACATAGTGCACTGTAAACACTACATCTTGCCAGCAAAGGCATAACCTTTGGTGATGTGTAAGGTAAAGACTTTCCACAAATTTTTTAAATCATGTAAGAAAAGACTAGGTAAACAACTGATAGGTTATCTGCCACTTGGATAACAGACCTAAATTCAGATCATTGATTGATTGATTGATTGATTGATTGATTGAAACTGCCCCTCTTTGAAACGCATCAAATATTCCCCAGGACTGTTATTTTAGAACGTAATCCTATCTTACCTATTTCCTGGACCATACTAGTTCATAGAAAAGACCTATATTTTGAATTTTCCATATATTGCTAATTTTAAAATAGGCTATTTGTAGAATGCATTGGTCCTATTACACAAACAAAGCATTCTTGAATGAAAATAGTAAACTGCTTTAAAAGAATCAGGAATGTAGTGTGATATGACGTACAGAGGATGAAATGTACTGCGTATGTTGGGAAACAGAGTAGGTGTCGGGTTTTATTCCTTCAATGTCATATCAATGAAAAGGACATCATTGACCTTTCCTGCAAAATTATTTTCAACTGATACACCATATGACCTCATAATTGACATTTTGCATGTAATGCATGAGCTTAAGAGAATTCTTATGATACAATTAGTGTTCAATATCGCTGATGTATCATTGTCATTAGTGCACAGATATGTTTCTTGCGAACATGTTACATGTGTTACATGTGTCTAGTGTTGATATATAGTTACAAATGCTCTGTATTTTCAGATGGACCACCTTATTTTGTTATATTAACATGATATATTTTGCACATTAATACTGACAATTTAGCAATTCAATACCAGTACGATAATCAAAAAGTTATGTTTGTTTACATTCAACCGATGCGTCGCCATGTTAATTTTGTATTAAGGTCTGATACTATTGGAGATGGTACCGTGTGAGACGTTTGGGAGGATCAAGTGCTTATTTACCTGAATAAAAATGGTCGTTTGGGACATTCAGTTCAAGGGGTCGTGTATTACTTCACCTGAATAACTAAGGACGTACGGGTCTGTCATTACAAATGGATCGTGTATTGGTTTACCTGAATAACAAAGGTCGTTCGGGACTGTTAGTTTAAAGGGATCGTGTATTGGTTTACCTCAATAACAGAGGTCGTTCGGGACTGTCACTTTAAAGGGATCGTGTATTGGTTTACCTCAATAACAGAGGTCGTTCGGGACTGTCAGTTTAAAGGGTTTGTGTATTGTTTACCTGAATATTAAAAGTCGGATGGGACTGTCATTTTAAAGGGATCGTGTATTGGTTTACCATAATAACAGAGGTCGTACGGGACTGCCATTTTAAAGGGATCATGTATTCGTTTACCTGAAAGTACAGTAGTATAACTGGGAGATTCGAGCACCACCACCGCCACCGGCTCTCCGCAGAGGCCTCCGCCACCTCCTCCACCACACGCTCTCGGGAGAGGCTTCCTCCTCACGCTGGCCAAGAGCGCGACCCTAACCTCACCTCCGCCATCTTGGAGGGGCTTAACCTAACTTTTTATGCGTAAGAGAGCTAGCGTAACCTCATGGAAGGGCCTAACCTCAGTTTTTCAGCGGAATACCCTCCGTGACGCCTAAAAGCGCGAACATAACCCCACATTCGCAATCTTGAAGGGGCTTAACCTAACGTTTTCTGCGTAAGAGAGCTAGCCTAACCTCACGGATGGGCCTAGCTACAGTTTTACGGCCGGATGCCCTTCCCGACGCCAATTGCACAATATGGCGGCTATACATGACTCCTTATGAGACGCCTTAATGGTGCTTGCGCAAGAACTTTTGACGCGCAGGACAGCAAGCCTAATCTCATGGAAGGACCTAACCTCAGTTTTACGACCGGATGCACTTCCCGACGCCAATTTCACAAGATGGCGGCTATACATGGCTCCTTATTAGACGCCTTAAGGGTGCTTGCGCAAGATTGTGGTCGCAAGATGGCTGCTACTCTTATGAGACTCCCTAGGGATGCTTGCGCAAGATGGTGGACACAAGATGGCGGCTATACACAGCTCCTTTTGAGACGCTTTAAGGGCATTTGCGCAAGATGGCTGCTGCTCTTTTGAGACGGCTTAAGGGTCCTTGCACAAGATGGCTGCTATACATAGACTCTTATGAGACTCCCTAGGGATGCTTGCGCAAGATGGCGGCACTACTCGGCTCCTTATGAGACGCCTTAAGGGTGCTTGCGCAAGATGGCTGCCGCTCTTATCAAGAAAGCTAGCTTAGAGTATAACGTGCCGTGCTAGAAACAACGGTTCGATTCAATAAATTTGCTAAATGTTAAATATCCCGAAAACGGTGCGTCGTAGAGCAAAACGGACAAAATTTTTCTGCCTAATACCCCCAGGTTCGCAGTATCAGGAACATGATAGCATAAGAAAAAATAGTCTAATGATGAGATCAACAGTTCGGTCCCTACTTAGGCTCTTTGGCATTGGTCTGTTTTAGCTGGTTATGTCGTGTCTTGAGCAAGTTTTCGTAACT
The DNA here is from genome assembly GCF_040414725.1 of Anabrus simplex. Classification (NCBI taxonomy): domain Eukaryota; kingdom Metazoa; phylum Arthropoda; class Insecta; order Orthoptera; family Tettigoniidae; genus Anabrus; species Anabrus simplex. Next base: position 1,027,608,854 of record NC_090265.1, on the reverse strand, counting down.
TGATCAGGTCTTGGTATGGTAGAGAGTATAACGTACCGTGCTAGAAACAACGGTTCGATTTATTCAATTTGGGGCTTAAATGCAAAATGTTAAATATCTCGGAAACGGTGCGTCGTAGAGCAAAACGGACAAAATTTTTCCGCCAAATACGTAGGTTCGCAGTATCAGGAACATGATAGCATAAGAAAAAGTAGTTTAATGATGAGATCAATGGTTCGGTTCCTACTTAGGCCCGTTGGCATTGACAGCTATCTAATTCTACAAGATGGCGGCTATTCATAGCTTCTTATGAGGCTGCTCAAGGGTGCTTGCACAAGATGGCTGCTGCTTTTATGAGACTCCCTAGGGATGCTTGCGCAAGATGGCGGCTATACATAGCTCTTATGAGACTGCTTAAGGGTGCTTGCACAAAAATGACTGCTATACATAGGCTCTTATGAGACACCCTAGGGATGCTTGCGCAAGATGGTGGACACAACATGGCGGCTATACACAGCTCCTTATGAGACGGCCTAGGGGTGCTCACACAAGATGGCGGCTATACACAGGCTCTTATGAAGAAAGCTAGCTTAGAGGCTACTGCGCAAGATGGCGGCTGCTGTTATGCATGCAATTTGAAATTCCGCGTGCTTGCTTTCATCTTTAATCAACAAAGTATCGTGCTGCCTAGTTACTAGCTTTGAAATGTGGTGGCGGCAATGTCCACGTGTTTTTTTCACAGCTGCCATCTTTAATCAACAGAGCACCGTGCTGCCATCTTTAGCTACTACCTTTGAAATGTGGTAGCGGGTAATTTAAAAAATTCCACGTGCTTTTTTGACAGCGGCCATCTTTAATCAACACAGCATCATGCTACTATCTTTAGCTACTACCTTTGAAATGTAATGGCAGGCAATTTAAAAATCTCTACGTGGTTTTGTCAGCTGTCAGCCGCTATATTTAAACAACTACGTATCGTGCTGCTATCTTTACGGCACTAAACCTCATCGCGGTGGAGGGTTATTTGAAAACTTCCACTTGCTTTTTTGACAGCTCTCATCTTTAATCAACATATCATCGTGCTGCTATCTTTACAGCACTAAAACTTATACCTTTGAAATGTGGTGGCGGGTAATTTGAAAAATTCTACGTGCTTTTTTGACACCTTTCAGCGGCCATCTTTAAACAATAGCGCTAAACATAGGCTGTTAAGGCCTCCTCCTATGTCAAGGCATAGCTCTATATCTCTATCGAACAAGTTTAAACCTGCATCGCGAAGGCAAGAGTGTGCACGTGTTGCAGCGATAACATCAGTATGCATGTTCAGACTTGCAGATGACAAAAGAAGTGATTGAAACATAACAAGACTAGAATTAAACGCTGTACACGATGTCGTTAACTTCAACATGCGTTCAGAACATTGTTTGATGTGTTCAGATCACTAAATAAGTGATCAAGATTACAATCGAACATTGTGCTCGATACAACATGTGTTCAGAACATGTCAGGGGATACCTTTGTTCTAAGAAGATCAGATCACAAAAGAAGTGATTGAAACATAACAAGACTAGAATCAAACACTGTACTCGATGTCGTTAACTTCAACATGTAATCAGAACATTGATTGATGTGTTCAGAACACTAAATAAGTGATCAAGACTAGAATATAACACGATACACGATACAACATGTGTTTAGAACATGTCAGGGAATACCTTTGTTCTAAGAAGATTAAATTACAAAAGAAGTGATTAAGACTAGAATCGAACACTGTACTCGATGTCGTTAAGTTCAGCATGTGATTAGAACATTGACTGATGTGTTGAGAACACTAAATAAGTGATTAAAACATAACAAGACTAGAATAGAACACGATACACGATGACGTTACTTACAACATGTGTTCAGAACATGTCAGGGGACACCTTTGTTCTAAGAAGATGGATTCGAACAGAGGAAAAAAATAATAAAGCTAGAATTCTGAACAGCTTGTGCATGATAGCAGCTGTTATAACGTCCTCCTTCTCTTCCCGCTCGGTTAAGGCGTATCTCTATCGAACATACAAAGCGATCTTATGCATAAGGCATTGCACAAACTGCGTAGCCAACTCGATCGGTAAACGATAATATGAATACAACAAAAGTACAACTTCAAATGATTTGCCTTGTATCATTTGTCTTGTTGGAAAAGCAATCGAACAAGTTATCGCATAAACATGTGACATGAAATATCGGTTCGGAAACATATTGTTTCAATCTGTTGGCATGTGTTACAAGCATGTAGCTCATGCGGAAAGCAAAATTAAACAGAACGCTAGTGCTATAAGAAATACACTGCTTACATTTAAGTCCCTAGCAGTTGAACAAGTTATCGCATAAACATGTAACATAAAATATCGGTTCGCAAACATATTCTTTTAATCTGTTGACATGGGTTACAAGCATGTAGCATGTGCAGGCGAGGGCTACTATGCAGGATGATTGAAAAATGCTGAACTGAAAAAGTAATCGAGCTACACACATGATAGGGAAAGGAACCCAGGGGTTACGTCTTATCAGAAGGGCAAAAGGATGAAAGGACTCTTCCTCTAACTCCTCCTCCTGACTGTGTCCTCCTCCTCCTCCTCCTCCTCCTCCTCCTCCTCCTCCTCCTAGGGCTAATGGGCTCAAGGGCTAATGGGCTAAAGGGCTATTGGGCTAAAGGGCTAAAGGATTCCTCCACCACCTCACCACGTCCTCCTCCACCTCCTAGAAGGAGTTAGCTGATGTTGGTAATTTTTTATCAGCAGCAACACCCTCATCGATTGTTATCAGCAAGAACGCATCTACCTTGTTAAGTGTAGCAAATTAATCTTTATTGGTAAATGGTTTTGTGTTCAGAACCGAAGAAATTCATGCTGCACAAAACAGGGAATGGAACTCAGGAGTCACGTCTTATCAGAATTACCCAATAAAGAATAAAACCCGCGACTTATTAGCGGTGCAATGAGTTGCGTTTTTCTAACAGAAATCAGTATCTGCTTGATAGTTTTTAGTGTTTGGAACACTGAACTTTTCAAGAAGGCAGCAGTGAGGTTAGCGATGTTCTGTTGTTCGATGTTTAAATTCCGCGTTACGACGTACATAAGGTGGCAGCAATGAGGTTTAGCATCGTAAGGATGGCAGCAGTGAGGTCAGTTTAAAGGGATAGTGTATTGGTTTACCTGAATAACAGAGGTCGTTCGGGACTGTCAGTTTGAAGGGATTGTGTATTGGTTTATCTGAATAACAGAGGTCGTACGGTGCTGTCATTTTAAAGGGATCGTGTATTGGTTTACCTGAATAACAGAGGTCGTTCGGGACTGTCAGTTTAAAGGGATAGGGTATGGTTTACCTGAATAACAGAGGTCTTTCGGGACTGTCAGTTTGAGAGATCGTGTATTGGTTTACCTGAATGACAGAGGTGTACGGGGCTGTCATTTTAAAGGGTTCATGAGTTGGTTTACCTGAATGACAGAGGTCGTTCGGGACTGTAATTTTAAAGGGTTCGTGTATTAGTTTACCTGAATGACAGAGGTCGTTCAGGACTGTCATTTTAAAAGGATTGTGTGTTGGTTTACCTGAATAACAGAGGTCGTTTGTGACTGTCAGTTTGAAGGGATCGTGTATTGGTTTACCTGAATGACAGAGGTCGTTCGGGACTGTCAGTTTGAAGGGATAGGGTATTGGTTTACCTGAATAGCAGAGGTCGTACGGGGCTGTCATTTTAAAGGGATCGTGTATTGTTTACCTGAATAAGAAAGGTCATTCGGGACTGTCAGTTTAAAGGGATAGTGTATAAGTTTACCTGAATAACAGAGGTCGTTCGGGACTGTCATTTTAAAGGGTTCATGAGTTGGTTTACCTGAATGACAGAAGTCGTTCGGGACTGTCATTTTAAAGAGTTCTTGTATTGGTTTACCTGAATGACAGAGGTCGTAGTGGACTGTCAGTTTGAAGAGATCGTGTATTGGTTTACCTGAATGACAGAGGTCGTTCGGGACTGTCATCTTAAAGGGTTCTTGTATTGGTTTACCTGAATGACAGAGGTCGTAGTGGACTGTCAGTTTGAAGAGATCGTGTATTGGTTTACCTGAATAACAGAGGTCGTTCGGGGGTGTCAGTTTGAAGGGATCGTGTATTGGTTTACCTGAATTACAGAGGTCGCTCGGGGCTGTCATTTTAAAGGGTTCGTGTATTGGTTTACCTGAATAACAGAGGTCGTTCGGGACTGTCAGTTTGAAGAGATCGTCTATTGGTTTACTTGAATGACAGAGGTCGTACGGGGCTGTCATTTTAAAGGGTTCATGTATTGGTTTACCCGAATGACAGAGGTCATTTGGGACTGTCATTTTAAAGGGTTCATGTATTGGTTTACCTGAATAACATAGGTCGTTCGGGACTGTCATTTTAAAGGGTTTGTGTGTTATTTTACCTGAATAACATAGGCCGTTCGGGACTGTCATTTTAAAGGGTTCGTGTGTTATTTTACCTGAATAACATAGGCCGTTCGGGACTGTCATTTTAAAGGGTTTGTGTGTTATTTTACCTGAATAACATAGGCCGTTCGGGACTGTCATTTTAAAGGGTTCGTGTGTTATTTTACCTGAATAACATAGGCCGTTCGGGACTGTCATTTTAAAGGGTTCGTGTGTTATTTTACCTGAATAACATAGGTCGTTCGGGACTGTCATTTTAAAGGGTTTGTGTGTTATTTTACCTGAATAACATAGGCCGTTCGGGACTGTCATTTTAAAGGGTTCGTGTATTGGTTTACCTGAATAACAGAGGTCGTTCGGGACTGTCGTTTTAAAGGGTTTTTGTATTGGTTTACCTGAATAACAGAGGTCGTTCTGGACTGTCATTTTAAAAGGGTTCGTATATTGGTTTACCTCAATAACAGAGGTCGTTCGGGACTGTAGTTTAAAGGGTTCGTGTATTGGTTGACCTGAATGACAGAGGTCGTATGGGACTGTCAGTGTGAAGGGTTCGTGTATTGGTTTACCTGAATGACAGAGGTCGTTCGGGACTGTCATTTTAAAGTGTTCGTGTATTGGTTTACCTCAATAACAGAGGTCGTTCGGGACTGTCAGTTGGAAGGGATCGTGTATTGGATTACCTGAATGACAGAGGTCCTTCGGGATTGTCATTTTAAACGGTCCGTGTATTGGTTTACCTGAATAAGAGAGGTCATTCGGGACTCTAGTTTAAAGGGTACGTGTATTGGTTTACCTGAATAAGAGAGGTCGTTCGGGACTGTAGTTTAAAGGGTTCGTGTATTGGTTTACCTGAATAACAGAGGTCGTTCGGGACTGTCAGTTGGAAGGGATCGTGTATTGGATTACCTGAATGACAGAGGTCGTTCGGGACTGTCATTTTAAAGTGTTCGTGTATTGGTTTACCTGAATAACAGAGGTCGTTCGGGACTGTCAGTTGGAAGGGATCGTGTATTGGATTACCTGAATGACAGAGGTCCTTCGGGATTGTCATTTTAAACGGTCCGTGTATTTGTTTACCTGAATAAGAGAGGTCGTTCGGGACTCTAGTTTAAAGGGTACGTGTATTGGTTTACCTGAATAAGAGAGGTCGTTCGGGACTCTAGTTTAAAGGGTACGTGTATTGGTTTACCTGAATAAGAGAGGTCGTTCGGGACTCTAGTTTAAAGGGTACGTGTATTGGTTTACCTGAATAAGAGAGGTCGTTCGGGACTCTAGTTTAAAGGGTACGTGTATTGGTTTACCTGAATAAGAGAGGTCGTTCGGGACTCTAGTTTAAAGGGTACGTGTATTGGTTTACCTGAATAAGAGAGGTCGTTCGGGACTCTAGTTTAAAGGGTACGTGTATTGGTTTACCTGAATAAGAGAGGTCGTTCGGGACTCTAGTTTAAAGGGTACGTGTATTGGTTTACCTGAATAAGAGAGGTCGTTCGGGACTCTAGTTTAAAGGGTACGTGTATTGGTTTACCTGAATAAGAGAGGTCGTTCGGGACTCTAGTTTAAAGGGTACGTGTATTGGTTTACGTGAATGACAGAGGTCGTACGGGACTGTCAGTGTGAAGGGTTCGTGTATTGGTTTACCTGAATAACAGAGGTCGTTCGGGACTCTAGTTTAAAGGGTACGTGTATTAGTTTACCTGAATAAGAGAGGTCGTTCGGGACTCTAGTTTAAAGGGTACGTGTATTGGTTTACGTGAATGACAGAGGTCGTACGGGACTGTCAGTGTGAAGGGTTCGTGTATTGGTTTACCTGAATAACAGAGGTCGTTCGGGACTGTCATTTTAAACGGTCCGTGTATTGGTTTACCTGAATAACAGAGGTCGTTCGGGACTGTCAGTTGGAAGGGATCGTGTAATGGATTACCTGAATGACAGAGGTCGTTCGGGACTGTCATTTTAAACGGTCCGTGTATTGGTTTACCTGAGTAAGAGAGGTCGTTCGGGACTGTCATTTTAAACGGTCCGTGTATTGGTTTACCTGAATAACAGAGGTCGTTCGGGACTGTCAGTTGGAAGGGATCGTGTAATGGATTACCTGAATGACAGAGGTCGTTCGGGACTGTCATTTTAAACGGTCCGTGTATTGGTTTACCTGAGTAAGAGAGGTCGTTCGGGACTGTCATTTTAAAGGGTTTGTGTAATGGTTTACGTGAATATTAGAGGCCATTAAATCAATCAATCAATCAATCAATCAATCAATCAATCAATCAATCAATCTGCATTTAGTGCTGTAACTCACGTGGAAGATTCCCGATTAATTGTTACTTTGTATTTACTTAAAGGATTTCAAGCAAGTTAGAATAATAATAATAATAATAATAATAATAATAATAATAATAATAATATACTTAAACGTAAGGAGTTCTAGGACAGACTAGCAACAAAGAAGACTGGCGCCCTTTGGACAAAGGAGAGGAAGGAGCAACACAGCCTGAGGATGTGCATCTACTGGGCAAACATCAAAGCCCATTCCAAAATGTAATAGTTGAATGTCGTGGTCCTTAGCTGGCCTATACCAAATAATAATAATAATAATAATAATAATAATAATAATAATAATAATAATAATAATAATAATAATAATAATAATAATAATTTTTATTATTATTATGTGCGTATGGACCCAATGGATCACGCAAAGCTCTAACGATTCTGTTTTCTGAGTTGCCAAACAGCTCTCATCCTTTCTCCGTGGATCCTTTTTCGTTCTTCTGTCCACTTTGCTCCAGTCTTCTTTTTCACTTCGTTCTCTGGTTGCACTTTCCATCCATTAATTTTTTTCCTATAAAGGTTTCTGTCCGCGGTGTCATTTGGGTTTATCTGGGCTTTTTCCAGATCCTTCTTCACTTCTAGTACCCATGGAATGTTTTTTAGATGTTCTATGTAAGTGAGAATCTTGTGTGTCAGTCTACTTGCCGGCAATCTGTGGACGTGCCCATAGAATTTCAGACGTCTTTTGCGGATGTCTGCTGCAATGTTGGAATGCTCTTCTGTCTCTTTGCGTGACCTCATTCTATATCCATCTTCTGTTTTTCGGGGGCCGAGAATTTTCCTCAGGATTCTTCTTTCTTCTTTTAAAATGTTTTCTAGGTCACCTTTCCCGTTCAGTGTAAGGGTCTCGCTGGCATATAAGACTTCGGGCTTTATTACTGTATTATAGTGTCTGATCTTTGCATGGCGGGACAAGCACTTTTTATTGTATATGTTGTGAACCCTACCGTAGGCTTTCCGAAATTTTTGTAGGCGAATTTTCTGGGCAGCCTTCTCGCCTCCCGTTGGTTCAAGTATTTCTCCCAAGTACTTGAAGTGTGGTACTCGGTTGATTTGCCCATGTGTCGTGTTCAAATTTTGGATGTCAAATTTTGAGCAGAAGAACTTAGTCTTTTCAAAGGAAATTTGTAGGCCAACCTTTCCAGCACATTCGCTAAGGGTTTCAATTTGTTTAACGGCTGTGAATACATCATCTGTAAGTATGGCCAGGTCATCTGCAAAAGCGAGGCATGATATCTCAATACCGTCTTTGGGTCGTCCTAGTCGTATGGGGCGCCAGTATCCCATATCTTTCAATACCTTTTCCCACTCGCGGATGACTTTGTCTAGGACGAGGTTGAAAAGAAGCGGAGATAAGCCGTCACCTTGTCGGACGCCAGTTTTAATCGGGAATGGTTCAGAGATCTCCCCCATGAATTTAACTTTGGAGATAGTGTCAGTGAGTGTTGCCTTGATGAGGTTGAGGGTCTTGGAATCAAGTCCCAGTTCCTCAAGAACAACGAAGAGAGACTGTCGATCAACCGAGTCGTACGCTTTCCTAAAGTCAACAAAAATGCAGATGACCGGTTTGTTCCTCAATGCTTTGTATTTAAGTGTTGTCTTCAAGTTGAATATTTGTTCTGCGCACGAGCGACCAGGGCGGAAGCCTGCTTGATATTCGCCAATACTTTGTTCAAGTTGTTCTTGCGTTCTCTTCAAAAGGCAAGCTGAAAGAATTTTCTAAGTCACTTGGAGAAGAGAAATGCCCCTGTAATTATTTACGTCAGTCTTATCTCCCTTTTTGTGTAATGGGTGGATGAGGGCGCACTTCTAGTCCTGAGGTAATTCTTCCGATTGCCAGATATCTGTAATGATTTGAGTGAGCTCCTTGAGGGAGTTAGGTCCAAGATTTTTCAGAAGTTCCGCAATGATGCCATCTTCTCCGGAGGTCCTATTGTTTTTAAGTTTGAGGATGTGGCCGCGGATTTCTTCCTCTGTCGGTGGTGGAGATTCTGGGAAAGTGTGCCTTGGGGGTTCTTGAGGGAATCTTGTGAGGGGCTCTGGACAGTTGAGGAGATCAGCGAAGTAAAGTGCTAATTCTTGACAATTATCCTGATTACTGAGTGCAAGTTTTCCATCTGATCTTTTGAAAGCCAGGTTTTGAGGAGCGTACCCACGGACTTGTCCTCCGAATTCCCTGTAGAAATCTCGTACATTGTAGTTACGAAAGTTGTCTTCAATCGAGTCAAGTTGTTGCTTCAGGTGTTTTCTCTTGACCTGCCTGATGATTTTGGCTACTCGTTTTCTAGTTTCATTGAAATATGTTTGGTTTTCTGGTGATTTCTTGCTGTTGTATTTCTGGAATGCTTCTTTTCGTTCCTTCAAGGCACGTTCACATTCAGAATTCCACCAAGGGTGTTTAGTATTCTTTTTCAGGGGAATTTGCTCTCGAGCTTTCTGGATGATTTTGTTGCGGAATTTCTCCCAGGTGCCTGCATGTTCTCTTTCCCACACTTCTTGCAGATTAGTATTTCCAATCTGTGTCGTATCAAACTTCGGTACTTGTGACCTCTTATGATGAATTTTCTTCGGGGTGAATTTTACCTTTATTCTCACTAGGTAGTGATCGGAATCGACGTTTGCTCCTCGGCGTACCTGTGCATCGTGTACCTCTCTCTGCATGGGATGAGAGATGGCAATGTGATCGATTTGAAATTCACCGATCCCTGGAACGGGAGACCTCCAGGTCTTCTGTTTCCGTGGAGATTTTCTCAGAGAAGTTGACATGATTTTAAGATTGTTTTGTAGACACAGTTCAACGAGTCTCAACCCGTTTTTGTTAGTGAATTTGTGAGCAGGGAATTTGCCAACAGTTTTCTGGTGTTCTTTTTCTTTACCAATTTGTGCGTTAAAGTCGCCCAGCAAAATTTTTGTATCCTCTTTTGGAATCTTCGCCATGATTTTCTGAAGTTTAGCCCAGAATGCATCAGTTTTTTGCGGTTCTTTTTTATTGTCCGCGTTAGTGGGTGCATGTACATTCACTATTGTATATTTCTTGTTAGCACATTGGATTCGCATTGTCATAAACCGGTTACTTATTGGAGTAACTTCTTTTATTGAGTCTACAATACTTTTATGTACCATGAAGGCCATTCCTAGTAAGGGAGTTCCCTTACCAACTCTCCGCTCCGTTTTACTCTTGAAGATACGGTAGTTTCCATAATCAGCTGTGTCCTCATCAGTGAATCTCGTTTCCTGCAGGGCAAGTATCTGAATTTTCTGTTGATCTAGTTCTGTTGCAAGATTGTGCAATTTACCAGGTTGGATTAAGGTATTTACATTGAACATGCCAATGTATGTGAAGGTTTTGGATGTTAGTTTGCCAGAGAACTCCGACTTTCTCTGTGTACGTGATTGCCTGGGTTCCCCAGAATCCGAATACCCAGTAGCCGTCTCATGACGGGTGGATTGGTTACCACCTGGGGTAATGCTGATTTTACTCTCACGAATCATCATAGCTTGTAATCAAAGATTGATCCAGTGTTTCCACTGGGAAATTAGGACCAGGGATTGCTAGTTCCTGGAACATAACTATACAGCCGTACCTATTAGGTAAACAGACGCTGACCACTTCACCGCTCGATCCGAGTCAGACGCGAGGTGGATTTTATTTTTGGTTCTTCCGCCCTCTCAGCCATTGAGACATATGTCCTCTTCTGCCATCGAAGCCGTTGACCACAGTTCTAGTTTCCTCAGTTGATCCGCGAGTGCTTATTTGACTACATCTTATTCACACTTGTCCTGTATATCTACAGGAGACTTCCCCTATTAGCCATTAGGACGCGCCGTGTCGGGGTTGAGGGCACCATCCCAGTGTCTCACGCAGGGTTATGCTTAGTTCGTACTCAGTTCGGAACTAAACCCCCACGTGAGCTGACCAGGTAATAATGCACTATGCTGTCCATTACATATGCGTCACATTGCCAGGCTTAAAAATGGCTGACAATATAGTGGCCGGCAGTGTGGCCTTGGCAACGCTGATAGTAAAAGGAATATTGCATATCTTATTCGTGGTTTCTATGGAATTGATGACAAAGGAAACAAAATGAGTGCAGTTATATCAAAAATGTTCACTAGATATATGAAGTGACCTCTAGATCGTGTTATCTATGGAATAATTGTCGTATTTACCAAGATGGCGGACATTTACGGCATGAAATTCATATTAAATATTAACCAAAAACCCTGTTATATAACAACAAAATCACAAGATAACACTAACTCACTTGTAACACCACAAGTAGAACCACTATTATTCCTCGGAAGCCATAAAAGAAGTACAGTTCTTCTGTATAAGCCGACAAATGACGCAGCACCATTACACATGATCTTACCCAATCTTACCCAATAATAATAATAATAATAATAATAATAATAATAATAATAATAATAATAATAATAATAATAATAATAATAATGGGTTTACACTCCACTAACTACATTTTTGCGGTTTTCGGAGACGCTGAGATGCCGCAATTTAGTTCCACAGGAGTTCTTTTACGTGCCAGTAAATCTTTCGACACGTGGCTGACTTATATGAGCTCCTTCAAATACCACCGGACTGAACAAGGATAGAATCTGCCAAGTTCGGGTCAGAAGGCTAGCGCCTCAACCGTCTGAGCCTCTTAGCCCGGTAAGGAATTTGGAATTCTATCGAACATCTCCCTTGGAAAATTATTCCAATCCTTAATTTTTTTTTTTCCTAAAACAAATATTTGTCCCAATTTGTTATTTCAAATTCCAACTTTATCTCCGTATGGTGATCCTTCCCACTTCTAAACCGACCGGGCGAGTTGGCCGCGCTGATAGGAGGGCGCGGCTGTGAACTTGCATCCGGGAGATAGTGGGTTAGAATCCCACTGTCGGTAGCCCTGAAGATGGTTTTTCGTGGTTTCCCATTTTCACACCAGGCAAATGCTGGGGCTATACCTTAATTACGGCCACGGCCGCTTTCTTCCAACTCCTAGGCCTTTCCTATTCCATCGTCGTCATAAGACTTATCTGTGTCGGTGCGACGTAAAGCAACTAGCAAAAAAATAGCACTTCTAAACCTTTTAGAAATATCACTCAACTTTCTTATATAAACAACGTTAGTAGTAGTCCGTTTGTGGGGCGATAGCCCGACCGTTAAATCGAAGTTTCTTCTATAGAACAGGTATTTACTATAAAAGGGGCAATATTTGTGACTTGAAACAGGCTGTGGATTTTCATTTGTGTTTTGAATGACAACTTCAAATTACGTAAGTGATGTGAACTAAAGGATGTAAAGGTGAAGTTTCTGTGTACTGACAGAAAATTCAGTGTAGCAGTAAATCTTTCTTTCTCCTTTCTTAATCCATTTATTCTCCAGGGTTGGTTTTTCCCTCAGTCTTGTGGAACGATCCCACCTCTACCACCTCAAGGGCAGTGTCCTGGAACTGAGACTTTAGGTCGGGGTGATACAACTGGAGGGGAGGACCAGTACTTGGCCCAGGAGGCCTCACCTGCTATGCTGAACTGGGGATTTTTGAAGGGGCTAAGTATATCTGAAGGGATACACCCAGTTCTACACCTCATACCCAAATGTGCATGAAGTAATTGACGATTCGTCTAAGAAGAAAGTAAACTTAAAATGAATGCAATTGAAAGAAAATTGTTTAACATATCTCGTAAATGCACTGAAGAAAGAGATGCTAAGTTAATAAAGAAAAGTATTGGAGCATGTAATAATGTGGAATATATAAATATGCTTCGTTTCATTATGATAAAATTTCGTCTTAAATCTGCCAGATATAATGAAGTGACGATAGGTCCCTTGATTAAATTTTTTAAATTTAAGAAACTACATTTTAAATCATACCAGGGCATCAGTAAATGGCAGTCGCAAATCTGGATAAAATTAGAAGAAGGATGTTGTTCTTTAACCTTTCCAAAAATCCTATGGAAATGGTAAACAGGTAGGTGGGATTGTACCGTACTCACCGTCACAAATGTCCTATGAAAATGATCCCCAATGTAACGCATTTAGGAGGGAACGTCCTAAACATCCAATACTGCCTGTCCGCCTTTGTCCGCAAGAACGAACCTGGTACTCATTTCCGGTGTCGACTGACTGAGCCCAGGGACCACGCACATCTCAAGAAGTGGAAGTTCTATTCCGAAATTTTCTGACTTCCTTGCAGGGAATCGAACCCATGTTTTTACAGCTGAAGCGAGCGGGTCTTCACCATCTCGGCTAAATAGCCCACTTTCATGAGTACTGCATTACATTTAGTTTTGAAAAGTTATTTTTATAATTCGTTGATTATTCGTGGGATGTTCATATTGAATTAATAATAAAACTTCTCTAACAGTTGCTTTGTGACTTTTCCTCAAGTCTTGTTACTCTTATATCTTACTTTGGTCTTAAATCCCGAAAAAAGGTTGATAACTGTGCCTGACAGACTCGAAGAAGCACTGGCTTTCACTACTCCTGTCAATAAGTGAAGATGTTACAGACGTGGTAATAGGTATTTGGAATCTCCTTTAAAAATAAAGTTCTATGTCACATTTTCTGCTAGTAGCCTGGTGTTCTTAGCCCCAAAAGGCAATACCACAAACGTGGCTTACAAAGAGTTTCTGGGGTTAATTAAAATTTTCGGTGAGTTTTTATATTTTAGGGATTTTCAGATAATGTTTCAGTGCAGTACCTAGGAACGATTACTTTAACAAATTACGAAATCTGCGCAGGCGAGAAGAATTCAAGTAGTTCTTCCCTTTTTTTACACCTCCCCCCCTTTCGAAAGTAGATTTTCCGACTACTAAAAAATACGTATTTCTTTTTTAAAGGAGATTACAAATACCAATTTTCGCGTCTCTAACACTTTCAATTTTAGAGATATAAGTATCCTCATAAACAATTCAACTCCTTCTTTCACTTATTCACCCGGTTTTCCAGTTCTCTTCACTCCCTGAAGTGGATTTTCCGAAAACGAAAATATAGGTGAACCTTTTATTTTTTAAAGGAGTTTTCAGACAGCAATTTTCAATTCTGTACCATCTTCAGTTGTTTAATTATAAGTATCCTCATAAGAAGAATTCAACCCCTTCTTCGCTCCTTTTCACCCCCCCCCTCCACCCGACCCATAAGTGAATTTTCCGAAAATAAAACAACATGTTTGTTTATTTTTAAAGGAGATTACAAATACTAATTCAAGTCTGGTACATGTTAAGATTCTGAGATATACTACCATAGATTTATTCATTTTTAAAATGTACCAATTTTTTTATACTCTTCACCCCCTTAAGAGGATTTTCCGAAAACAAAGAAACGCGTGTTTATTTATTTACTAGCAATGTACCCGCGCTTTGCTACGGTATTCTGCATTGTATAACGATATCGAAGTAAATTACTGTACATGCAGTGAATAAGATTTTTAAAAATTGCAAGTCTCTTAGCGTTATCCAGAAACAACAGGGGGAGGTTCCTATACGTTGTTTCCAATGTAAAGTGCGAGGTGCGGAGTTGTGATGATAACGGCAGCCTCACTTGCCTACTACTATCCACAGTCGAGTAGGTAAGTTTTTATTATAATGGGAGGCTTCATTACCTACTGCGCAGTTACAATCTATTTTGGGGAGTTTTCGTTACAGTGGCAAGCGCCCTTTCCTACTTCCAAACAGATAACCGTTGAGGAGTTTTTTATTATATTAGCAGGCACCTTCCCTACTGCCAGTCGAAATGGAGTTGTGCTGTTATCATTATAATGACAGGTCCCTTTTCTTAATGACAGTCACACCGAGTTGGTGAGTTTCCATTATAACAGCAAGGAACTATGCCTAATGCCAGTCACACTTTGGATGCGTAAATTTATTTATAATGCCGGGCACACGTGCCTACTCCCAAACACAATCGGTTAGGAGCGTTTTGAACAAAATTTTAAGCTCCCTTGACTTCTTGCAGTCAAATCGAGAAGGGAGTTATTAATTACAATGGTAGTCCCTCCTTAAAAATGCTAGTTACACAGGAGTTGGGGAATGATCCAATTCCTACCACCAGTCAAACTCGATGTGGAGAGTAATGATTACAATAGGAGATACCCTCCTGCTGAGAGTCACTATCGTTTCGCAAAATATTGATTATAATGGCTGACACACCCTGTCTATATCGCTACAAATCGACTTTATATAGATCTACATACGAATTATATGCATATTTACAATATTGCGAACCTTCATTTACAGATTAACTGCGAGTAAACGATACACAATATCGACAAACGGATTGTACCATAAGACGCCTCATTTAGCGGTCTAAATGGCTGGTCTTAAGACATTTTCTCCTGTCTCAACTATTTATGGGTAAAATTGAGTTAGAAACGTTGAATAAGGTGAAATTTGGGTAAGGTTTTCTCACAGTGCATTACTTTGTGGTACAAATGTATCAGCAAAAAACATGGAATTTGGCTGACGTATGAATACTGAGTGGGCCAAAGTTCGTGTAGAATTAGATGATTCTACCTTTCGTATAAGTGATTCTCACTACGATTTATAAAAGTACAAAGAGAAAAAATGTAGGTATAATCGAGAAATAGAGACAAATCTACAACATGTAATGAATAGGGATACGACGAAATATCATAGGACCAACGATAAAGATCACTTAAGTTTGAACGGAGTTTGTGCCATCCGTTTTGTGATAGGACTTACCGTTTAGCCGCAAAATACCTCGAAACGAAGGTCTGCATCGTCATTAAAATTGCCTCCATATTTCGATATTCTTCGGGGATACAAAGTTAAAATTTAGAGATCTTGGAAGTTTTCTGTCGATTACCGGATACAACGTATAATTTTGCCTAATTTCAATTTTCTACCTCGTCTGGCAGATTGTGCCGAAATATTGATTTTGGACAAGGGGAGTAAAATTTAGGACATTCAGGAAACTATAGCTAAAAATATGCAGGTGGTCATTATTACCTCTTAAACGAATATCTGTACGAAAATTTCGCCAAAATAGTCAGTGCAGAGACACACGGTCATTACGATTTCATTTATATAGATAAGGAATCTGCTCCACTTACAACAACTTTTGGGCTATGTCCGCTCGACTTAGCCTGCAAAACCGACCGTTCATGATATCTCCCTTATTAATCCTCCCGTCGGAAAAATGCCCATCAGAAAAAAGTTTTAGATATGTATTTCCATCAAGTTTAATCCATTTCCAGTCAGGTTGGTTTTGTATATATTGTGGGAGAGTAAAATCGCCGTATCGGCTCCCTATAAACCCCCAATCCATTCCTGGAATTTGAAATGGTATGGACCTTAAAACCTACCTTTGAATAGGTGGATGCTAAATATATAGTTCAGTAGTTTTCAAGTTTTAAGAAATACGCTTTACACGCACCCGCTCTTGAGTTAAGTCCGGTGGGACTTGTACCGGAAAAACGGTCCGTTAATGATATCTACCTCATTAATCCTCGCATCGAAATGATGCACAGGAGAAAAAAGGTTTAGAAATTGATTTCCATTAAGACAGGTAGATTTCAATTAAGTTTGGTTGTGTATATTTTGTGGGAATGCAAAATCATGGTTTCGGTTTCGTATAAATCCCCAGTCAGTTCAGGGATTTACAAACAATATTGGCCCTAAAATCTACTCAAGGACAGGTGGATTCTAGATATGAAGTTTGCTGGAAATATATCCAGTAGTTTTCAATTACAGACACCAAAGCCAAAAAATATGTAGATGGTTATTATTAGGGCCTACACCTGAATCGGATAACTACGAAAATTTCGCCAAAATAGTCAATGTACAGACACACGGTCGTTACTGTTTTATTTATATAGATAATGGAGATTCGAAATACCGATTTTCACATCTATAACATTTTCAGTTTTTGAGATATATCCTCATAAAATAATTCAACCCCTTTTCTCGGTCCTGTTCACCCCTTAAATGGGTTTTCCGAAAACAAAAAATATATGATTAGTCTGGTGAAAAATAAGGCAAATTCATTTTAATGATCTCACAACACTTGATGTTCATGTAATGCTGTTATTTTTGACATTTGGAATGGTTAAAGACCTTTGATTGCCGTTTTGAAATCACCTGGCAAAGTGGGCTTGGCCAGGCGAAAGCAGCTGGAGCTTCGGTTGTGAAAAATTATTCAATTGTGACCTCCTTTATGTAATATAATGATGTAATATTTGTCCAAGATGTTGTATTTATATTGTGAAACAATGCTATAGTTGTTTTATGCTATAGTTTCTCTGTTTTATGATATGTTTTTGTTGTGTTGCTTGGCTATAGCTTATGAGTGACTTGCTCTGAGGAAACAGTCATTGCAATTCATTTGTTGTCATGGAAGTCCATGCTGCTTTTTCACTATACTTCTGTTTAGCCATTGTGAATGTTCCCACCTTTGAGTCAAGTTTAGTACAGGGAGATCAGAGAGGAAGAAATGGCGATATATGTTTCATGTATTCAACCCTCTACCCTTCCAGCTTTGAAATGAGACACCGGCATGAGACAATCACAGGGTCGCTGAGTGGGCACTACCCACAGGGACATCTTCGAATATTACAAACTAACCTTAAATTATTAAGCAGGAAGGATGAGAGAGAAGATAAAATTAAATAAAAAGATGTGAATGAGAACATTTTAGTAAAAATACAGATTTATTGAAATGAAAGGCTAAACTTTGGCAAAGTAACACTCCTACACAAATAAACAAAAATTCGGACTGTACCTGGATATGTCATTCATTACCTTGGTCAACTCATATGAAAATTTGTTTCAATTTACACAATTATTTACTATAAGTCATCAGCTGTTAATAATTCGTCAACCTAAGTTATCAAATTAATGTTTCTTTTTGTCAACTATGACCATGAAAACCAACAATCGTATCCATGAATTCAAAATTCATCCAAATGTATCGCTTAATTGAGTTCATATTACATCTCACTATCATTTACCAACATTACTTTACTCCACTAATTCCTTTTACCTAATTTATCTCGGTTTTCATTATGTTTGGTTGACACCATATTTCAAAAATAATAATAATATTAATGTAGTTGACCATCATTACATCCATCACTTTCGTCAGAGTGACTTTTGAAATACAAAAGGAATAAATTCAAAATACATCCATCTATCGATGAATTCATTAGTCTGTATCCACTTTCCATACTTTCAAAATTATTCAATTATTAAGTTATAAAGTCGTAGTATTATTATTATTAAATCATTTAAATATATTGTTACAATATTTTCCATCATGGAATCGTGAAGCTGTTTGAAATTATTAAATCCTAACATTTGTTACATCATTAATGAATTCCACAATTTATTAAATTAAAATCATTAAATCATTAATGATCGTTAAGTCTGAGGTTATTGCACCGTTAAAAATCATGAAATCTGAAATCATTAAAATTATTTAATCATCCAATTTGTTAAATCATTAAATTGTTAAATCCGCAAATTTGTTAATCATTTAGTTATTAAGTCCTCAATTCTTTTGTTAACTCATTCCTAACTTTATTAAGTCCTCTCAAATTTCGTTAACTCATTCTTTTATATTTGCTTCCTCCTCTCATCTATATACAATTAACACGGAACGTGACCGAATCGAATAAAATTAACCCACTATTCTGATTCATCATTGAAAGGAAAAATATTTCGCATACGCACAATCAGCTGTTTCACGAATACGTAAAATAAACACAAACTCTGTAGCAAAGGACCTACACTAAATTGCAAATCCACCAAACTTATTCTACACTGAATCTATGGCAATAGGAGAGAACCATATTGTCGCAAACATATCAACCATAAGAGAAATGAATTCACACATCAAACAAAAATTTTCAACTGCAAACTAGTATTTGCATTGCCAAATACATCGTCAAACACACATCACATATGCAACAAACACAACATCAGTCAAATACATAATTACCAGGAAAATCATGTTCATTTACCTTGTCGGGCATCGATCTCCGACCATCAGCATCGCAACATTACAGTGACCTATCATTCCCTACATTACAATGGACTGTCACGAAGTGTATCTAACATTTTAATTTCAATGTGCTGTTCCTAAATCTCTCAAGCAGAATTGTATAATAAATGGCATTAATCCTTTCAATTTTAAGACCCTAATCAACGCAGTTTGAAACTCTTTTAATATACATGTCCAGCCGGTAAACGAATATCTTGTCTCCGAGCGCAACTCATATCTATTTATTCCACTGACACGGCAATCTTCCCGTCAACACAAAATGAATATCTCTCCGTTCTAATTAAATCCATGTGTTTCTCTTAAATCATCTTTCGTATAACTGATCCTCTCTGGGGGAACATTAACAATTATTTATAAGCATTCAACGCTTTCAATGCACATTATTCATTTCATACATCACATATTTAATTGCACTTTCCTCACAGGATTCACAACATATTAAGAGACACTTATATCACTTTGCCGGCACTATATTCACACATTACGCTCCACAATATCATCGGTTCGTTTCCTGCTACTGGCGTTTGTATCTTAAAGGTCTTACTTCGAAGCTAATCTCACTAAATCTCAATTGAATTATATGACAGAATATATATTCCCTCACAGCACATTTTCATCTACTGGTTAAAATACGTGTCACTTACTGATGAAATAAAGTCTAAAATTTCACTGTAATGTGCATGGATGGCCAATGATTCGTATCTTCACGATGTCAATGAATTTTCTCTCGACGATCTTAACTTAACATCATGCAGCATGCCACAACTATCCTATTCCCATGACTATAAAACACATACTGATTGCCATCTATATTACTTAAGATATTTACACACACACGGATATCGTATCAGAAGATCACACACTATAAAAATCATATTACTATCTTACTATCTTATTACTATAGAAGATCGTATCTCAACACACACAATCTTATTATTAAAGAAGATCGTACCACAACACACGCTTCTTATTCTACATAAATCACTCCCCCAAGGCATCAGCATAGAAAGTTACTCCCTACATCTAGCTACCCTTACTACAGTAAAAGAAATATAAAGTAAACTTTCATGCAAGAAAATTTATTTACAAGTTAACAGCGGACAATGCGTAAACAAAATATATTGAATCAGGAGGTACTTACCGAGTTCGGTGACGTCGCATGTTCAGCTACACAGCATCTTTGACCTCAGGTCGGTCACATGATGTGGTTTATTCCATCATGATGGTGGCATTAACATGTGCACCAATTCCTTTCTCGATGCCCATGTTATTCACTCTTGCTGGCTTTAATATTTCACCCGGCTTCACACGCATTAACACACTAAAATACACAGAAAACATATACATGAGTTACTTATAAATACACATTAAACACTTATTCACAAGGTAAAAATACTCCGTCTCTGCAATACTCTGCGATTATCGACACGTGGACTCTAGCTTCAAGCTTAGGCAAGCGGAATTGCAACACATATCCGGCCTCTCATGTAACGTTCCTCCATTCTTCCCGTAACTTTCTATGATTTACAATATTCTATGACAATTATATGAACCCTTCGGGTTCAGTATGTCCCTTTGCTTGGTGCCTCCACACAGCGTGTCAATTTTTTGCTCCGTTTGTTGTTAGATAGTTGTAAATACAGGGTGTTTACAAATGAATATCGGAGTTTTAACGCCTTATAATATTGAATACGTTAAACTTACAGTTATAAATTATATGTCAAATGAAAGAGCAACTCAAACAGTTTTGTTTGTTGGCACCAGTGCGCATGTACGTGCAATGGTTTCGCCGCAATCCGCTAGACAGCGGTAGTAGTACGTCGTTATGCCAGTGAGGTGGCGCACCATCTTGATGGAAAATGAAGTTCTCTGGCTCATTTTCTTCCAACTGAGGGAAGAGCCATTGCTCTAGTGTATCGAGGTAAGAAGCACCAGTTACAGTACGTTCACCATAAAAGAAAGGCCCATAAACCTTTCACAGGGATACGGCACAAAAAACATTCACTTTAGTGGAATCTCGTTGCATTTGTACCAACTCGTGAGGATTTTCTGAGCCCCACATGCGCACATTATGAGTGTTTACATGTCCACTAAGGTGAAAGACCGATTCATCACTGAAAACAACACGATTCATAAACTCATAATCATGTAACAACATGTCGTTTGCGAAGTTGGCACGTAATCTATGGTCTGCCGGCTTTAGAGCCTGTAATAACTGTTAACGGTAAGGACGTAGCTGTAAGCGTTTTCTTACAACTTTCCAAACGGTCGATACAGGAAGTTGTAATTCACGACTAGCCTTCCGGACTGATTTCTTTGGGCTACGAGTGAATGACTCTCTCACTCGCTTCACTTAATCTTGGTCGTCCCTTGCTCTTCCCTTTACAAAGGCAACCGGTGTCTTCAAACTTACGATACCATCTGCGAATGTTATTATCACTTGGAGGATCACAACCGAACTTTATGCGGAACGCACGTTGCACATTAACTACAGATTCTGTCTTTGCAAACTGCAAAACACAAAAAGCATTCTGTTCACTAGTCGCCATATTTGCTACTACCGCTGTCTAGCGGATTGTGGCGAAACCATTGCACGTACATGCGCACTGGTGCCAACAAACAAAACTGTTTGAGTTGCTCTTTCATTTGACATATAATGTATAACTGTAAGTTTAACGTATTCAATATTATACGGCGTTAAAACTCCGATATTCATTTGTAAACACCCTGTATTTTATATGCATTCTATTTACGTTATATCTTTCTAAAATAACAATATGACTCGGCATTCAAGGAAACAGAGGTCTAAACTATCCATCAAATTGGACAAAGTTAGGGAGATGAGGTGGAAGATAGATCCTAACCCCACCACTCTGAGATCTGATGTAGGTGAAGGACAACACAATTTTCAAACATCAGTTGACCCAGTTCCATCAACAAGTTATTTCCATCAGCCTGAAGCTCTTATACAGGGAAATCAACAAAAATCTGGTCCTTCAAGTGGTAATAAAATGTTATCTGCAAGTGAGGAAAAGCTGAAGCGATTTTGTGCTTCTACTAACATCCCAACAAACAAAAAACCATCACTTCCATCTTCCAATGAAGACGTCCTTGTTCACAAATACATTTTAGTGAACTTCTTAGGAATTTGCAATGCAGTGGATGTGGGAAAACAAGTTGTGAAGTGCAAGTGATGGACAGTAAAGGATATTCTGTGTTACTGGTTTGTAAGTGTAATGAATGTGATTATCAGCTTGGAAAGTCTTACAGCAGTTCAAGTGTAATGGACCTTCGATATAAGTTGAATACTTTCGATCGATTGGTGAAATCAGGTAGATACAAAGGAAACAATTTTGAATTATCCATGAATGCGTGAATATGCATTTGAACTGGGTGTTCACGCATGGGCGCCCATATGACAGTTTGCCACAATTCACCTAGAGCCACCGGCGAGTGCAGACGTACGGAGTGGAGGGTCCCTGGAGTGGGAGAAGGTAGTGTAAGTGCGGAGTGTTGGAAGTCAGCGAGGTGCTTACAGGCAATGATTGGTACAGAGCAGTACAGGGCGAGCATAGGTGGTTGGGAGGGAAGGAAGAAGAAAGAAGACGTGAAGACAAGAAGATGCAGAATAGAACTGGATAAAATAGGATACTTTATACTTTCTGCAGCGGTGATTTTGATATTGCTTTGGATTGGGGGAGTAGAACTGAACCCAGGTCCGACTTCCAGAGGAAATATGAGCTGGGAGGACATGGAAACAATCAGAAAAATCGTAAAAGAGGTGGTAGCAGAGACATGTCCCTTCGAACAAATCAAGAACATGATCAAGGAACAAACGAGGGAGTTTGAAAAAATGAAGGGGTGGTTTCAGGAAAAGATAGAAGACACAGCTTCACAGGTGAGAAGAAATGGTGAAGAAGTTTCAGCATTAAGAGAGGAGATAGGGAGATTGGAAGAGGAGATATCGAAACTGAAAGCCGACGTAGTTGTTAACACCCGAAGTCGCAGAAATAAATGCTTATTTATATATGGAGTGCAAGAGGGTAAGAAGGAAGATAAGACGAGTATAGTTTATAAAGTAGTGGACATAATTCAGGGTAAAATGAAAATAAATTTCAGTGAAGTGGACATTGATGATGTGACAAGAGTGGGAAGATTTAGAGGTAATAGGCCTATCAAAGTGCAATTATTTTCTACACTGATGGCTGATACAGTGGTGCGTAATGCAGGTAACGTGCAAGGAGAAAAAATATGGATAAGGAGGGACATAGGAGCTGAAGAGTGGAGGAATGAAAAAACTCTTAAAAAACACATGATACGAGCTAGGCAGCAAGGGTTGAATGCAGTCATCAGAGGACAGGAATTAGTGGTGACAGGCAACAGATGGAGGAGAGTATGGTCGGTGAATAGACTGATGGACCTAGAACGGAGGATGAAACAAGATGAGGAGGCTAAGAGAAGAGTAGTGAATAACGGGGATGACAAACGAGTGGAAGATAATAGGCAAGTGAAAGATAACGAGGGTAGAAGTGTAATTATAGGAAGTAGTACTGAAAAGTGTCAAGAGAGACAGAGCGAGGTGCTAAGTGGAAGTATGAACAACGGTAAGGAAAGAGCAGTGGACGGGCAATGCAGGAGAGAGGCTGAAGATCAAAGGGGTGATGGGGGAAAGGAGAGTGAGCAACAAGAAGCTGAGAGAGCTGAGTGTAGTGGTGTAGTTAGACAAGATCAGGGTATAAAAGTAAGGCCAGTGTTAACCCGTGAGTACCTCGCACAGAATTTGAGTATGAGCGCAGGGAGAGATAGAAGATATACGGACATGATGAGAGTAATGAAAAGTAGTGAGGGTTTTGTTACAAGAAGTAAAAAACAATAATATAGCGAGTAAGTAAGTAATTAAGGGCGTGGAGGCTGAAATGTTGTGAAGGAGAAGTGGTATATAAGTTATGATATGTTATAGGGTTGAAATGTGGTGTTGGAGAAGTGGGGGTATAAGATGGTGGATGGCAGTTTGTTGATATTTGGAGATGGAGGAGTGATGGTAAATGTGGTGTTGGATAAGTGTTGTAATTTGGCTATTTGTAAATTTTGGTTTGGGGGAAGTTGGAGTTTTCGGTAGGTAATTATGATGGGTATTAGGATGAGTATGAGTATGAGTGTATGGCAAATTGAGCAAATTATGATATGTTATAGGGTTGAAATGTGGTGTTGGAGAAGTGGTGGTATAAGATGGTGGATGGCAGAAGGTGAGTGTATTTGTAGAAGAAGTAGAGGTGGTGGTACTGAGATTGTATTGGTGTCTGGTATAAATGCTGAGTGATGGCAGATGAGTGTGTGTTAGGGCTGAATTGTGGTGTTGGAAGTAGAGGTGGTATATGTTGAAATGTGGTGTTGGAAAGGTATGGAGATGTAGTTATGATATGTTATAGGGTTGAAATGTGGTGTTGGAGAAGTGGTGGTATAAGATGGTGGATGGCAGAAGGTAAGTGTATTCGTGGAAGGAGTAGAGCTGGTATGCTGAAGTGTGGTGTTGGAAGTATTGAAGGCTTAGTATTCAAGTTATGATATGTTATAGGGTTGAAATGTGGTGTTGATGGCTATTTAATTTTTGGAGCTGGAAACAGGTGAGTTTGTTATCATTTTGTATTGTATTGGTGACTGGTATAAATGCTGAGTGATGGCAGACGAGTGCGTGTTAGGGCTGAAATGTGGTGTTGGAAGTAGAGGTGGTATATGTTGAAATGTGGTGTTGGAAAGGTATGGAGATGTAGTAATGTAACTCGGCTATTTGTAAATTTTGGTTTGGTAGAAGATGGAGTCTTCAGTAGGTAATTATGACGGGTAGGATGAGTATGAGTGTATGGTAAATGCAAGTTATGATATGTTATAGGGTGGAAATGTGGTGTGGGAGAAGTGGTGGTATAAGATGGTGGATGGCAGAAGGTGAGTGTATTTGTGGAAGGAGTAGAGCTGGTATGCTGAAGTGTGGTGTTGGAAGTATTAAATTATGATATGTTATAGGGTTGAAATGTGGTGTTGGAGAAGTGGTGGTATAAGATGGTGGATGGCAGAAGGTGAGTGTATTTGTAGAAGAAGTAGAGGTGGTATATGAGGTAGGGTTGGTGTGGTATTGCTGAAATGTGGTGTTGGAGTATTGCAGGTCAAAATTTTTGGAGGCGTGATTGGTATTTGTTATTCATTGCCGAAATTTCTGGAGATGAGAGGTAATTTTATTATGGAGTGTTATGACGGAATGAAATGAAATGAAGCAATGTTAACGCAGATTGGTAAAAGTTGCGGTATGGTTGATTGGAACGTAATGACGGAATAAGATGGCTGGTTTGGTATGCAATCATGTAATGGCTGGTTTGGAATGCAACCTGGTAATGCTGCTGTTGCAGCTTATGCTGGAGTAGGTCAGGGAACAATAGAGGTGATGAAAATGCTGAAGTAAGAAGGTTGCGTACGTGAGAGTGATAACAAGCATGGAGTTGTAACACCAGCAGTAGAATGTAAACATTGACCAGGCTGTTGTGAATTGATGTAGATGGAGTGGGTTCTGGTATAAAACCGGGACGGTATTGTTTATTTCATTTTATGTTATTTAGTATATAGTGGAGAGGGGTGGCTCAGGTTGGACTATTCTTATTAATCTTATTTGTTATTTATTATTATTATTGTGAACAATGTATTCGGGGCTGAACGCCTGTTTTGTTCACTAATAAATACAAATACAAATACAAATACAAATATGACAGTTTGCAGGGTGAGGGGGGCAGACCTGGGGGAATGTAGTATTTTTAATAGTTTGGAACATGGGCGCCAACAGAATCTTTTTCAGGGGGGGTGGCACATCAACAGTTTTCTCGAATATAAAAAACAATATAACGTCAGCAATATTAAATTGTTTACAGAAATTTCCGGTTATAACAGCTGCTAGATGACTGTCAGTAAGTTCAGTTTATGAAATAATCCGGTATGATATTAAACATTTGAACATCAACCTTTTTAGAATTCCAGGGGGCAAGCGCCCCCCTTGCGGGCGCTTATGTTCGCCCTTGTGTTCAAGTGCTCATGTGCTCCTGAGAGACTACCGCCACTGATGCGCAGCCTTTGCAGTCTGAAAACGAAGTACCAGCTTCTCGCAGCGGGCGGGAGAACGAGACGGCCGGGAGAAAAAGTTCCACAATGCGTACGCCGGCAAGCATTTACATTACAATGTGCTGCACAAGTAGCATTTAATTACAAACAATCTCGTAGAATCATAATAATCCTATTAATGGTTCAGTTACTAACACAGTCTATACATGACGCGTAGAAGTTTTTATGCCAAATTTCAAAATGATACGAATTTTAATGTCTAAAGGAGCAGATCTAAATAAATAAATAAATAAATAAATAAATAAATAAATAAATAAATAAATAAATAAATAAATAAATAAATAAATAATGTAATGGCTCAAGTTAGTGTCTTCTGGTCTTCCGCTGGACTGGAGACGACGGTGAGCTATTCGGACGTTCACCGCAGTTGTAAGTTCAGCTGCCTGACCTGTTTCGTTCGCCGGGCATATAGCGCGTTGATTTCCATTGTGCTGTGTACTTGCATCCGGAAGATAGTGGGCTCGAATCCCACTGTCGGCAGCCCTGAAGATGGCTCTCCGTGGTTTCCCATTTTCACACCAGACAAATGCTGGGGCTGTACCTTAATTAAGGCCACGGCCACTTCCTTCCAACTCATAGCCCTTTCCTATCCCATCGTCACCATAAGACCTATCTGTGTCGGTGCGACGTAAAGCCACTAGCAGACAGACAGATTTCCATTGTCAGCTGGCACTTTGTGACCAGAATTATTATCATTCGCAGTTACCTTATACATTCCTTGCCCCGTCTTGCGAGTACACACTTCCGCAGTTGGTGAAATCAACTGCTTATCCATTTCCTTCAGCTGAGCTGGAGTCCAAGTTCGCGACCAATTTTCGTCACTTACTACGAGGCGCTTACCTCTCATTTAGGTCTTAAGTCCAGAATTTCTTGCTTTTCCTAAACGGAAATTTCACCCATATCCTTATCCCCTTTTTTAAATTCTTTGCGTTCAACAAAACTTTGTTAGCCATCAGAGCGGAGAGAAACTTAACTCTCCCCAATCTGTGGACGTCATTAATGTCCGTTTCACTGCAGTTTGTATTCATATGGTGATTTATAACGTCCTGCACTGTATTCACTAAATCATTTAAATCTTCATTTTCATTCTCCGCTATATCGTAGATTATTTTATTTATTTATTATCCTTGCTTCCTGGCTGATCATGTTCTCTTGTAACTTGATTTATCTCAACTCTTCCTATCATCCCTTCACTTTACCCTTCAGTAATTCCACTTCGCTAGAACTTTCCACAACCATTACTGGTATAATTTCTTGCCCTTCTTTTCCGCACTCCTTTATCTCCTTGTACTCTCGTTCTCTCTTTCTCGTTTGTTCAGCCTGACAAGCCTCTCTACTTCCCTGAGATTTTCCATTTCTTCCCAGCCGATTGCTTCCAATGGTCTAGGATTCGTTTCTACACCACCTATCATAAGTATTATTGCTACTACTGCTGCCACCATCGGAGTTATCTGCAGCCCAGTTTGTTGCAGGTGACTCTTCTCACTCGCCCGTATCATCGAGCTATCACCGCCCGAAATTGTTGAACAACAATTTCCATCTTTCTCACTCAGCACTCGCAATACAATACAATACATTAAGTTATCGCTTCGCAACGTTGATTGCAATTGGTTTGACAATGTCTGCTTCTGTTATGTACCGGGAGGTACACCTCAACTCCACACTTTCAAAATAAGCGCCTTAATGAACTCCTTTACCGACCAAAATGTGAAATTGCTACTTCAGGAAGTTGAGACTTTAATCAAAAGGTGTCACTACTGAAATATTAAGGAATTGTGTTGTTGTGAAGTTTCCTAAACATTGAATTTCTCCTTATTTTGTTTCGCTATACATCAAGAAGTTTTGATATTTTTCCACAGATATCACTATCAAAAAAACTATGTTCACGCACTCTGGTGCCAGGAAGAATAATTTGTTATTGAAAGAAATTTTGTGTTTATAGGTTTTCTCAACTTTCATTTGTTTTGTTAGGTATGTACTTCTAGGTTTGTAACACTTCCTCCTTATTCAGCCAGTTTTGAATCTGGCCAATGAAAATTGTCTGTAATTAATTTTCAGCCTATCACAGGCTTCTTTTTGGTCCTTTGGGTGTAACTTTTGTGTCTGCCAATAAAAGTGAGCGGGTGTATCTGGATTAGTCCAGTATCCTCTCGAACTTTCCCTGAGGGTATATAAACTGTGGCTTTTCTGGCTACCTTGTCAATTGATCATCGTCTTTCTGAGCATGTGTGTTAAGGCAGGAGGCGGGGCGCCTCTTTCTTCGGCCAGCGGAACAACCAGGTAATGACCACGTAAATTCTATATTTCTTGCTGTCTCCACAAATTTATCCGAGGGGAAGGTCCGATTCTTTAATTATGTAACAAACTTTTCTAAAATGTAAATCCTCTTTCAGCTAATGTAAAATTTCCTAAAGTTCTTAACTGTAAATCGGGGATAGAGAGTGAATTACCCTCTCGAGCTCCCCTTCATCTTGGTTTGAGGTGACTACGATTTAGCATTTTTTTGGTAATGTATTAAAGTAACGTCCAAGCCAGCCACCTCAGTAGTTTGGGACTAGCCCCAGTTTCATTGGCCGAGAGCCCTGAAGGTTTTAATTTTTCATTATCTGGGAGAGCAGTGTACGCCTCCATTCAGTTTGTGTTCGGACCGTTTATTTCACCTGTTCTTTTTCGCAAAGGCCCAGTAGGTTGGGTACTAGATATCCCTGTGTAAAACTATTTCAATTTGTAAATAGTGCCTTTAGAGGCCAGTGAGTATAAGATTTTGATGTGAGGTTGCCTTGAGTGGGTTGTAAGAAATCGAGAGCGAGCAAGCTCTTTTCTATGTATGGTAATAGTGAGGGTGCCTTTGGGAAGGCGAAATATTGTAACTTCTGTTTAAATTTTGTGAGTTGTCAAGTTTTGTAAACTGGATCCGTTATCTCTGAAGTTGTAAACTAAGGGCTTGAATCCCCAAAGCTGTAAACTTTATTAATCTTGGATTTTTCCAAGTCTGGGTTCTAGATTGGCATTATACCTGACTTTTCATTGTTATTCCACCTAGTGGAAATTTCTTAATTTTTTTTTAATATTGAAAGAAATATAACCTTTGTTTAAGATCTAATTCAATTCTTGATATTGTAGTTAGACCCATTCAAGCCCGCACCTTCTTTCACCTCTCTGCGTTCCACTAAAACACGGTAACAATTTAGAATGATAATAAAGCGGTATTTTTGTCTGTTGACTATGTTGTCATGGTTACTTGATGTACCGATCGTCACCACTGAGATTAACAAGATTTTTCTGCTCCTGACACTGGTAGCAGTAGTGAATATAAATGGTTTACGATATAGACAAGAAAGGCAGCTCGACGATGGTCCACCTGACGGATTGCTCAATGTGGAGAGAAGTGGAGAACGCTGGCTTGGTAATCTACAAGAGCTGCTAGCCCGTATTCGAACATTAAGTTTCAGACGTGGTAAAATATTTTAAAGTGGCGTTTCTAAGTGTTTTTCTTTTCTCTCTCAAACTAAATGGTCATAACTTACCGTCTGTCATATTCCTTATTGAATTCTATATCCACACATCTTAAAACAAATTCTATTAGTTTACTTAACCTAATAAACAAACTTTAAGCTAGGAGTTACTTCACATCGTGGAAGCTTTACTTCTAAGATTTAAGTTGGGAGTGCTGATATCTCTTTGTGCCTGTCGTAAGAGGCGACCACAAGGGGCCCTAGGGGCTCTGAACTTTTGAGCGTGGGTTGGTGACCACGGGGCCCTCAGCTGAGTCCTGGCATTGCTTCCACTTACTTGTGCCAGGCTCCTCACTTTCATCTATCCTATCTGACCTCTTTTGGTCAACTCTTGTTCTTTTCCGACCCCGAAGCTATTGGGTTTGCGAGGGCTAGGGAGTCTTTCCTTTTCACGCCCTTTGTGGCCCTTGTTTTCCTTTGGCCGATATCTTCATTTTTCGAAGTGTCGGACCCCTTCCATATTTTCCCTCTGATTAGTGTTATATAGAGGATGGTTCCCTAGTTGTACTTCCTCTTAAAGCAATAATCACCACCACCACCACCTGATATCTCTTTGTTTCACACCGTATTGATCAGCAGTCCCAGACTAAAATTTAGGATAACAGCATAGCTTCTTCAAACATCTTTATTGTTACTAAAATTAAACTCTACCCAGTGTAAAAAGGAATGTAAGAAAGAAAATGGCGTCCCATTTATCCAAAGAATTATACATATGAAAAACATATGAACACTAGTTACCAACATGATTAATTTGACATACGCTGTCTAAATCAAATAGCGAATATTAAAGATTAACTTAAATGTTATATTTAAGTGGTCCGCCTAGTACATGTTTCGTCCCCTAAGGGACATCATCAGCTATAATAAACCACAATAACATATCACAATACCAAAATTGCATTATTAAATTCGAAAGACACATTAAAAACATGGTTGTATGATAGGTCATTTAAAATAAAATATTGGCAAACTTTGTTAAAGTTGCAAGTCATATAATCAATAAAACTGGTTGAATTGTTCATTAAACTCTTGATGATAAAGTTCGTGGTAACTAACAGTTGTATTCATAAAATCTTAAAATGATCGTTGTCGTGAATAAGAACTCTTGATTTAAAATATTTCTTGATGAATGATCTATAAGATATTTGATAGACATGTTTATATATTTAATGATAAAATAAACATATTTCAACACTCCCCCTTTTTCTCGTGAAAAAATAAATTACACTTCAATCAACTACCCCTTCATCGTAAACCAATAATACTACAAAAACTCTTAAGTTCAGTGCTCGATAAATTTTTAATGAACAAATCTGCAGCATTTATTTCTGATACCAAACAAACTCTACTAGTTCTCTTCATACATGATACACGATACATGATATCAGTATGTCTTGATCTTTCACTCACAATATCACTTTTCTTTGACTTAATTGCTGCTGCATTGTATGAGTAAAAATTACAAGGAGTGGGCCTATCCATAAACCTTTCCAGACGTAGCTGCGATAGCAAATCTTTCATCCAGGTCACTTCTCGAGAAACCTCTGCCATTGCCATGTATTGAGCATCCATGGTTGATCTAGCAACACAGCTTTGTTTCTTACTATACCACGAAACTGCTCCCCCTGCTACTGTAATTGCATACGCACTCACTTATCTCCTTGATTCACTGTGTCCTCCTCGATATGCATCGCAAAATACTTGCACTGACTGTTCACAATCGTTAAAACATAACTTTAAATCTCTAGTACCTGCTACATAGATATTTCATAATATGCTTCACCTCCTTCCAATCTCTAATCTTAGGTTTATGACAATTTTGGCTAACTTTACTTACCACAAACGCAATGTCAGGTCTAGTATTACTTAACAAACATAGCAAGCTTCCTACTGCACTAATATAGACAGTATAATCAAATTCCTGCTCGTAATCTTCAGCTGCTGTATACGGTTTTGGTAAAATAGTCTTACTGGGTTTACAGTTACTCATGAAAAAATCAGCAAATACTTTGTCTATATGCTTAACATAACCCCTTCTTTGGTCTGTTCTAGCTTGATTGACAGTACGTTTTAGCTTACTATAGATATTTGATCTCTAACTCATCTGCCAATCTTATTTTCACCACCTTGACTACTTCTTTGTTGCTTATTACAATTTCATCGTCAGCGTACAATCCAATGATACAACTCTCCTTTACACACACACATATGGTTCTTTGACACACCTCTTAAAATCTAGCTTTCTTATTTTAGCAACAACACACACATTCCAGTCTTCACTGGAATTTGGTAGTCCATAGATACTTTTCTTCAATTTACATACGTAGTGCTGGACATCCTTTTCTACGAACAATTCTGGTGGTTACATTATACAGTACATCTGATTTCACTATTTAAGTAAGCACCAGTTATATCAACATGCTCTATAGTCCAACCTTTTCGGAAAGCAATGCCTATCAACGGTCTCATTGTTTCCTTCTTTATAACAGGACAGTATCACATCATACCTAAGGTCTATCTGTCTCTTAAAACCTTGGGCAACCAGTCTGACCTTGTATTACTGATGTTACCCTCACTGTCATACAGTAGCGGCGATTGGGGATTAGAAGTGGGGGACAAAAAATATGCAGACAACAGAAAGTAGCCGAGGTTAGGGATATAGCGGGGCGGGGAAGTTATACACATCAAAACTGAAGAAAAAAGCTACAAAATGGTAAGTTTTTGATGTTCTTTGAGGGAATTTCGACAGAGAGGTAAAGGTTGACAGTTTACTAACTTAAGTGCGGCAATGATAGTTTTTTGAGACGATTCAATACTATACTTTCACCAAAGAAACAATATTACACACGTATTGCAATTAAACAGAAGTGCGGCGTGATTATAAAATTTAAAAATCATTTAGTATTTGACTACACTCTAAGAAACTAACAGACAATATTAAGGAGACTGCCAGACTGACGAATGCACGCGGCAAGCAGGTGAATAATACCTCAGTGCCCACGACCTTGGCAAAAACTATACCCCTGTTACCCTTCCTCATAGCATTTGCGAAGTCTCCACACTTGCTGTGGTGCTATACAAATCGGTTAGGCGCGACGAACGACATTTTGTGCGTATTTTCGATACTAATTTTGTTAATAATTTTTTAACATAATTCCTATAATTCCTAGTTTCATCCGGCTAAAATGGAATAAAAATGTAATGTTTTCCCTAAAAAGTTGGGGGGTCAACTGCCCCCCCCTCCCCCCCCCCTTAGTCGCCGCTACTGCTGTCATATTTCAATGAAAACACCCACTTGGAATATCTGGTCTTTTTACAATTTCCCTAACATCTTCCTTTCTCATTCCACTAATTTCCATTTTCATGGATTCTATCCAGTTATCAGACTCTGAACTTACCGTTCTAGTCTAACTTTCATCACTACATTACAACCTGAAAAAGTCTATCCTACGTCTTATTGGCCTTCTCAGATTGTATACTGGCTTCTCTATAGCTACAGACTCAACCTCTAGTTGTTCCTCTCCGGTTGCGGACTCAACAGGCAATGTCTCCTCTCCGAACTCCCCACCATCTAATTTAGTCCACATTTATATCTCTGGATCTTCAATATGTCAAAGTATGTCTCATCGCCCCTTGTCTTGAGTACATTTACCTTTTTCAGAATATCAACTCCAGGACCTTTCTCCTTAAGAATAAATATCTGCTCCTCAAATACCACACTTCTCACTGTTACCTTTTTTTCCCTTTCAAGACTCCATAATCTACATCCATCTTTAGTACCTACTTTATATCCTACTATAATGCACGACTCTGCTCAGGAATCTAACTTCCTGCTGTCTACTCTCACTGTCCATGCCTAACATTCAGATACCTTCAACCAACCTATGCCTTCCTCATCAAACTTCTTACTGAACAACAGTTCATAAGGTATCTGAAAATTTATTGCTGAGGATGGGCACCTATTTCTTACATTAATAGTCTGCTGTCATTACAGCTTATCCCCAAAATTCCTTTGGTATCCCAGACTGGATCGACAGACATGTAATAGTACCAAACATCGTTATATTATGTCTAGCTGCTAATCCATTTCGCTGTAAACTGTACGGTACAGACCTTCTGCAGACCTCCTATAAGTAAAACTCCACTTCCGCAATTGTGCCTGAAACCCGCTATAAGTGTATTCTGTACCATTGTCAGTTTGTATCACTTCAATCCCTACACCATGCAACTTTTCTACACTTTCCTAATACCTACGAAACACCCCCTGCACTTCATCCTTACTTTTTCACACACACAGCTACATTGTATCTGGAGTATTCATCAATCATAGTTACAACATACAAGAGATGTTCGACTAAACTTTGCAACTACATCAGTGTGCACATCAAGTGCTTTTGTCAAATGCACTCGCAAAACGTAGGTACTCCATGGTTACACAGATTTCCCTGAAGGCATACAGAACAGGTATTAGTATTATTACTTCTTTTCAATTCGAACATAGGCAATTTAAACGGAACTTCAGAATGTACAGGTCCATTTCTTTCATGCCATAAACTAACATGCCCAACACATTTAAATGTTACAATAGAGGATAATTATGGTGACCACTGGGTGGACAAGGTGAAGAACACCTTAGATAGATTGGGGTTGGGGGAGTTTTATAACGTTAAATGGGGCGCGAGAAAGGGCACGCATTGGAAACACGTGATTAAGAGGGCGAGAGATATTGCGAGAGAATTGGTGGCCGAATGCCGGGAGAAGGCTACCCTAAAAATGTTTCTGAGAGTAAATCAGATGTTAAATCTGAGAGTGGCAAATGTAAATAGGGGGTGAGAAGGAGGTTAATCTGGTGGTTGTTAGGAGTATATGTTAACAAAGGTTGGTCTAAGTTAAAAGTAAATACGGTGTGCGTATTATGCGGTGAAGAAAGGAAAGACTTTCATTTGCTGATAGAGTGTAAAGGAATGCTGGAAGAGAGACGGATGTTTACAAACATCAGTTGGAGTGGATTTCTCATCCGTACAATGAAGATAAGCTTTTGAGGTGGATAGTGGCGGAATGGAAAAGTGCTGGGAATTTGTGTAGGTTTTTGTCTGAAACCAGAAACAGATGTTCAGTAGCCTTAAAGGCGAAGTCTCAGTTGTACCAAGAGAAGGAAGATAGCGTAGTGGCATATCATGACACAAGCAATGTACTGAATCAGCATAGTGGAGTGATCGACCTTCCTAGCTGCTGACTAGTAGCGGGGAATGGGGGAGGATATGTGCTGGCATGTGCCACCACAGAGAGACTTACTAGCATGTGCAATGATTGCTAGTTCAGGCGGGTGACACATGCCATCACGTATCCAGAAAGTGAGGTGGTTTTTAACAAGGGGTTGCCGTGTTTTGCCCTTTTAAATTTATTTTAATTGCCCTTTTAATTTCATTTTTAATTGCCCCTTTAATTTTATTTTTAAATTCAGCTGGCAGAGAGGCCAGTGGACTAACTTTCCCTTGTGTTCTAATTTCATGCTGATATGTCCACCAATGGGGGATATCATTGTACTCTTAACAATGTATTGTATATGACATCTACATTTCCTGGGGGTATTTTTGTCCTTGCTGTAATAGTCGTAGTTTTGCATGATTTTTGTTTTTTCTTCTTTTTCTAATTGAGGATTCTTATTTTTCTCCGTTAAGATCGTTTAGGTTGTGTAAACTGTAAGATCGGGAGAAAAATAAGGGTGTACTACTACTGTAGTACATTTAAATGTTACACTATTATTACCTTCTTGCTCTATCAAGGGGTCACGGTCACTCAGAGCGTCTTACCTCTGACTACACTACATAAGCCTGCCTATACGTCATTCTTCCTGTTTGCAATAA
The DNA here is from genome assembly GCF_040414725.1 of Anabrus simplex. Lineage (NCBI taxonomy): Eukaryota > Metazoa > Arthropoda > Insecta > Orthoptera > Tettigoniidae > Anabrus > Anabrus simplex. The sequence continues at coordinate 1,027,573,522 of NC_090265.1, read as the reverse complement.
ACAATGTTTCGTCTCCACTCTTATCCACAATCGCTGCTTTCTCACATCCAAATACCACTTTGAAACCTTCTCTCATTAACTTATCAACGGATATGAAATTCATATCAAGAGGCTGTTGATGCTGATGATATGGGAAAACCAGTTTTGAGGTCAGAATTCGACAGAACTTTGAGAAACCTAAATAGGAACAAGGCACCTGGAACTGATGACATATCCTCAGAATTACTGACTGTTTTATGAGAAACCAGCATTGCGAGGTTACTCCATTTACTGTGTAAGATGTATGATACAGAAGAAGCGCCATCCGATTTTAAGCAGAATGTTGTTATACCTATTGCACCGAAATCGAATGACAGCAGGCACTTCACACTTGGCGAGAGACTCTATTGCTCTGCGTAAGGCTTCATCGGCTTCTCACTGTGGTTTTAATTTCGCGACCGATCGGAGGTTGAAAAAATTAGCCCTCGTATATAAAAATCAGTCTGCAGTGATAAGAATCGAGGGCTATGAAAAAGAAACAGCAGTCCAGAAAAGAATGAGGCAAGGCGTCAGTTTGCCTCCCCTCATTTTCAATGTTAATGTAGAATAAGCGGTAAAGGAAATCAAAGTGCAATTTGGAAAGGGAATCACAATCCAAGGAGAGGAAATCAAAACGCTTACATTATCCGAGGATGTTATTATTTTATCTGAGTCTGCAGAAGATCTGGAAAAATTTCTGAATGGTACGCACTGAGCCTTGGAGAAGGAAGACACGATGAAAATAAAGAAGTCCAAAACAAAAATAATACAGTGCAGTCGAACGAAGTCAGGTGATGCAGCGAAAATTAGATTAGGAAATTCTTAAGAACATTGTTATTTGGGTAATAAAATAACTAACGATGGCAGAAGTAAGGACATCAAATGCAGACTAGCACAAGCAAGGAAGATCCTTCTTAAGAAAAGAAATTTGCTCACTTCGAACATTGCTATACAGTAAGAATTAGAAAGATGTTTTTAATGGCTTGCTTCTGGAGCGAAGCATTGTATGGAAGTGAAACATGGGCGATAACAAGCTCATAAGTAAGGAAAGAAAGAAAGAAAGAAAGAAAGAAAGAAAGAAAGAAAGAAAAAGAAAGAAAAAGAAAGAAAGAAAGAAAGAAAGAAAGAAAATAGAAGCTTCTAAAATGTGGTATTACAGAAGAATGCTGAAGGTGAAAATGAAATGAAATGGCGTATGGCTTTTAGTGCCGGGAGTGTCGAGGACAAGTTCAGCTCGCCAGATGCAGGTCTTTTGACTTGACTCCCGTAGGCGACCTGCACGTCGTAATGAGGATGAAATGATGATGAAGACGACATATAGACCCAGCCCCCATGCCAGCGAAGTAACCAATTAAGGTTAAAATTCCCGACCTGCCGGGAATCGAGCCCGAGACCCCTGTGACCAAAGGCCAGTACGCTTACCATTTAGCCATGGAGCCGGACAATGCTGAAGGTGAGAATGGCAGATCGAATCACGAATAACCCAATGGTGATACGTTTTCTAACCCCTTATACTGAATAAACCTGGTAGACATGATCGTTAAGGCGTCAAGTCTATATGGACTGATACCGTGGTTAGCCGGTTCGAGTCCCGTTGGTCGAAAAAATTCACCGTCAGAATATTGGCCTGCAGGGTAGGAGAGGTAAGGTAAGGATGTATTCTGCCCGAAGGCAGCTCCGAACCTCCGCGGAGGTGTGCCTGGACCGGAGTTTACGTACGGTAGGGTGCCCAGTTCTTCTCCGCTCCTCCATTCCCTTAACCCCCACCAACAGCGCGTGGCAACCCATCCAAATCTTAACCACACCCAATGTTGCTTAACTTCGGAGTTCTCATGGGAGCCGGTGTTTCAACACGGCCACGGCCGTCGGCGCTAGGAGAAGTGGTGGTACACATTGTCTAATCGCTAGATTGCGTGCCAACAACTGGATTCAATTCCAAACCTCCCCGCAGTTTTCACATGGAGTGAGGGCATATCACGCTGTTGATGGTGACTCGCCTGTCGAATGGAGACGTAAAGCTTTGAGGAGACCCTTTGGTGTTTTTCGACACCGGGTTTCACCCTCATCCAAACGTGCAGGTTGCCCGTAGGAGTCAAATACACATCCTGGAACACTTCCGGCACTAATTTTTTTTTTGCTATTTGTTTTACGTCGCACCGACACAGATAGGTCTTATGGCGACGATGGGACAGGAAAGGCCTAGGAGTAGGAAGGAAGTGGCCGTGGCCTTAATTAAGGTACAGTCCTAGCATTTGCCTGGTGTGAAAATGGGAAACCACTGAAAACCATCTTCAGGGCTGCCGACAGTGGGATTCGAACCCACTATCTCCAGGATGCGAGTTCACAGCTGCGAGCCCCTAACCGCACGGCCAACTCGCCCGGCCCGGCACTAAAAGCCATACAATAAGGCCTAAGTAATACACACACACATCTTAAACCTAAGCGAAACCTAATCCCTTACGCCTCGCTTCACTCGGCATATGTGCTGTAAAGAAATCAATGCTGAAAAATTATATTGACCCCAAAACCTGGGTGCACAATCCCTCGGTTAGTAGCAATTCTTACGAACCAAGTACTTCCCTAACCACAAACGGATCTCATACAGGGGTACGTGAGAGCTCCAGTGCACTTCGTTAAATTGTATGTATGTTAAATATTCAGCCCGAAGGCTGGTTGAATCCTCAATAGCTGAGCTATCAGCTGTCATAAATGGCCTAGGTATCACTAAAGAGGCAAACTAGGGAAATAAGGAGTGAGACAGTTTCCCAGTGCTTTTCTAACAGCGCCAGAAGTTGCTATTGTAAATCAGTCTGCCAATCCCGCTGAAATGCACGCACTAACCGACCCTATGAGTGACAATTTCACATCATCCGTAACAGGGATTGACTGCATAAAGAATGGCATTACCAGAATCATTCATAACTCGGTGACTTTCATGTTGTCGAACCCAAGGATGAGATTAAGACAGGTCAACTGAAGTAACGCTTTTTCTAGCCCGTACCAAAAGACATAATGCACCATTAACTGGAGGTCTCGCCAGTAAAGGCAATTCGGAAATTTAGACGATTTATGTATGGGAGATTTTAAAGATGGGAAAACGCACTCATCATAGTGGAAATGTGAAATCTGAGTAACATACGAACAGAAAGTATGTAAAAACGGCTTCAAATAAGAAATATCACGGAAGAACAAAACAATGTACTGGAAACGAACAGAGCTAGACAAACGTATCTGTAGCCTAAACTTAGTTCACATAGACATGAAAACTTGCTCAATGGGAAAGCAAACTTCCTCGGTGATGTCCCGGTGTATAGGTTTCATTGGTAAAAGACAACAGTGGTCCCGTAAGAGAATCACGCTTTTGAAAAGAAGGTAAGGTTCTAAAGGGTCACAAGGCAGCAGGAGCGGATGAATTAAGAGAAAATTCGGCGAACTCTACCGACAAGGTATCAGGTCTGAGAAAGATACTTTCTGTTCTTACTAATTGGATAAAAGCAGAGATCACGCCAATCCATAAGGAAAATACCAGGAGAGATTTCAACAAATAACGCTATATTTTACAGATTAGTATCAGGCCGCTGTTTGTAGATTCCTATACAAAATTAAATCGGTAATTAACTCCGTGTGTAAATTACGGACCAATCCAATGGCCGGTTCACGCACGAAGTAGAGAAAGAGCTTATCAAAATAGTGGGGCATGCTTCCCACTTTTCCAGTCGTATGCTTGTTGAATAATCAACCTGAAGGCTGATTGGATCCTCAACAGCTCCACCATCAGCTGTCATAGATGCATAGGCATCAATGAAGAGGCGTACGATGGAAACGAGGACTGTTGTAGTTTCCCGTTGCTTTCTTAGCTGGATGCCCTTCCTGACGCCAACTTCAGTTGGGAGAGCTAATGAAGCTGAAATGAATGACGGTGACTGGAACTGGGTAAGAAGGCGGAATGAATTGGCTCTGGCGTATGAACTAGAACTGTCCCGGCATCACTGCTCCATAGCAGTAGCGCCTTAACAAGCGTGACTACTCCAAAGCATAATATTAATATTACAACAATTTTTTACCAGTTATTGTTGATAATAATAATAGTAGCAATAATGGTAATAGTCATAATATATTCCGAATACTACAAAATAGTCGCCAATTTGGACTTAAATTACCGTACATATTTATGAGCTTGTAGCCGCAAGGCTTCGCGCGAATCGACTCTGGTGTTCGGAATCGATGGAGCCAACACTCTCGATTCGATTCCATGCTTCAGTCGCTCTAATCCCTAGCGTCAGGTAAACATTTTTCTTTGCATCAGTGTGATCATTCTGGAACGTACTGTGGTATCTTTCGTTAGCATATGACGAGGACAAAGATAAGAAACGTGTTTTGGTCCAGAATTTGGCGCATGTCCCTACAGGCATCATAGGAGGGAAAGTGTGATTTATCCTATCCGACCTCCCTTGGTCATCTCTTATTCTTTTCTGACCCTGATTGTATTTGTTCTCCGAGGCCTGGGTATCCTTTCATTTTCACGCCCTTCGTGGCCCTTGTCCTTCTTTGCCCGATACCTTAATTTTTTGAAGTGTCGGACACCTTCCATTTTTTCCTTTCGTTAATGTTAATAGAAGATGGTTGCCTAGTTGTACTTCCTTTCTAGAGACCTGGTGGACCTTTGGCTACCAAGTGACACTGCTCAGCCTAAAGGCTTGCAGAATACAAGGTGGCTTGCGATCAACGCGACAAATTCTCTTGGCCGTTATTCTTGGCTTTTTAGAGCGTGCTCGCTATCTCACAATTAGATAATTCCTCTATTGTTCTTGGAACCAGCCGTCAGATCCAGGTAAAAGTCCCTGATTGGCCAAAAATCGCAACCGGGGCCTCCGAGTAAGAGACGGACTCACCACCCTAGAACTTGGGACCAGCAATAATACGTACAAAGGCTGTTTTTTACGTTTTGGCAACCATTCTCCAGGACAGCCGTGCAACGGTACCAGGCCCTGTTATTCTTACCAGAGTTTGTTGATGTGCACTCTCTTCACCCTTCCGCCTCCACATTCGTTTACAGTGGCCAGGTTCGCGAAAGACAGTCGCCATGTTTTCCAAGCATGAACCAAGAAGCTGGTTAAGAATCCGGTGTGCTAGAGATCGCACAAAGAACGCGAACGTGTGTTCGATATGTCTCGACCTGGTCACCCACCAGTAAGTGACAAACATGTACAGACTGTGTCCGCATTAATGGAGATGCATCGGATGTGATCTTAACGCATACAATTCCCCCATGGCAGACCGTTAATGCGGAGTAGTAATGTTCATTTTTGCAAAACAATCTTCGAGCAGCTCTGAGAAGAAAACGGCGGCACTTCATGGATAACCCACCCATCGTTTTGTATAGTGCTACGGCACACAGAGCAGGAGTTGTGTCTGAATTTTCAATCGCTGGGGATGTTCTGTCACCCAACCCCAATGCTTTCCGGATTTAAGTCCCTGTAACTTCGGTCTAATTCCTAAGATGAGGGAGCCACTACGCGGGGAGCGATTTCATACAATTAAAGACGTTTTGCAGGCCACCGATCGCTCTCTTCGCACCATCGACAGACTGAGAAGTGCCAACGGGATCCAACGGCTCCCGCATCGCTGGAAACACGTTGTTCCCAACACTGGTGACTATATCGAAGGCCTATGGAACTTAGGACCATGTATGCATGCTACGTTTCAATAAATAAAATAGTTGCCAAAATTTAAAAACCAACCCTTGTAATAATAGGGGTAATAATACCATACATACGTACATTCATCATCATTACAGATCATTGTGCCGTTCGGCGTTCAGTCTGCAAGCCTCTGTGAATTTACGAAACGTCGCCAATTTGCAACTAGTGCTGTGGCCCCATTTAGTTCTATACGCCTTACCTTTAAATCGTTAGAAAATGAGTTAACAATCGTCGTCTTGGTCTCGCACTACTTATCTTGCCCTCATTAACAGAGTCCATTTTCCTCCTAGGTAACCTAACCTCCTCCATTCGCCGCACATGACCCCAAAACCGAAGCCGGTTTATGCGTACAGCTTCATTCATCGAGTTCTTTCCTTAGCCTTTATCTCCTCATTCCAAGAACCCTCCTACCATTGTTCCCACCTGTTTGTACCAGCAATCATTCTCGCTACTTTCATGTCTGTTACTTCTAACTAAGTGCGGCCAGTATCCAGTATTCGGGAGATATTAGGTTCGAACCCCACTATCGGCAGCCCTGAAGATGGTTTTCCGTGGTTTCCCATTTCACACCAGGCAAATGTTGGGGCTGTACCTTAATTAAGGCCACGGCCGCTTCCTTCCCAGTCCTAGCCCTCTCCTATCCCATCGTCGCCATAAGACATATCTATGTCGGTGCGACGTAAAGCCAGTAGCAACAAGAAGTTACTTCTAACATATGAATAAGATATCATGAGTCCACCCACCTTTCACTCCCGTAAAGCAAAATTGGTTTGAAAACAGACCGATGTAAAGATAGTTTCGTCTGGGAGCTGACTTCCTTTTTATAGAACTCTGTTGATCGCAACTGCGAGCTCACTGCATTAGCTTTACTACACCTTAATTTAATCGCACTTCCTATCCTACCATCCCGGGAGAACAAACATTCTAAATACTTGAAATTATCTACCTGTTCCAGCTTTGTGACACCAATCTGACATTCAAATCTCTTGGATTTCTTACCTATTGACATCAATTTAGTCTTCGAAAGGCTAATTTTCATACCATACTCGTTGCACCTATTTTCAAGTTCCAAGATATTTGACCGCAGGCTTTGGGCACAATCTGCCTATAAGACGAAGACGTCAGCATAGGCCAGACTGCTTACTACATTTCCACCTAACTGAATCCCTCCCTGCCACTTTATATCTTTCAGCAGATGATTCATGCAAACTACGAACAACAATGGTTGAAGATTACAGCCTTGTCTAACCCTGTAAGTACCCTGAACCATGAACTCATTCTACCATCAGTTCTCACTGCAGCAAAAATGCCTTTGATTTTAATAATCCACCCTTAATCCCATAGTCCTCCAGTATGCGCCATCTTTTTCCTCGGTACTCTGCCATACGCGTTCTCTAGATCAACGAAATATAAACGTTACTGTCTATTCCTCTCGTAGAATTTTTCAATTACCTAGCGCGTACTGAAAATCTGATACTGACAGCCCCTCTGTGGTCTGAATCCACACTGGTTTTCATCCAACTTCCTCTCAACCACCGATCGCACCCTCCCTTCCAAGATACCAGTGAATGCTTGCTTGGTATACTAATCAATCGGATACCTGAATAGTTGTTGCAATCCTCCATGTTCCCTTGCTTATAAATAGGTGCAATTACTGCTTTTGTCCAATCTGAAGGTACCTTACCAACACTACATGCTAATCTTATTATTCTGTGAAGCCACTTCATCCCTGCCTTTCCACTATACTTCACCATTTCAGGTTTAATTTCATCTATTCCTACTGCTTTATGACAATGGAGTTTGCTTACCACCTTTTCCACTTCCTCAAGCGTAATTTCACCAACATCATTTTCCTCCTCTCCATGACCTCGGTTGTTCACGACACCACCAGGAAGATTTCCTTTCACGTTGGGAAGATTTTCAAAATATTCCCTCCGCCTGTCAAGTGATTCCCTGGGATCTGTTATGAGTTCACCTGAATTATCAAAAATACTGTTCATTTCCTTTTTCCTTCCCATCCTAAGATTCTTTATTACTGTGCAGAAAGGTTTCCCTGCTGCTTGACTTAGCCTTTCCATGTTATTACCGACAGTTTCCCACGACTTCTTTTTGGATTCAACAACTATTTGTTTCGCTCTGTTTCATCTACGTACGGTTCTCTGTCTGCTCCCCCTGTGGGTGGGGGCGGTAGAATAACACCCACGGTATCCCCTGCCTGTCGTAAGAGGCGACTAAACGGGGCCCCAGAGGCTCTAAACTTTGGAGCGTGGGTTGGCGGCCACGGGGCCCTTAGCTGAGTCCTGGCATTGCTTCCACTTACTTGTGCCAGGCTCCTCACTTTCATCTATCCTATCCGACCTCCCTTGGTCAACTCTTGTTCTTTTCCGACCCCGACGGTATTACGTATGGAGGCCTAGGGAGTCTTTCATTTTCACGCCCTTCGTGGCCCTTGTCTTCCTTTGGCCGATACCTTCATTCTTCGAAGTGTCGGATCCCTTCCATATTTTCCCTCTGATTAGTGTTATATAGAGGATGGTTGCCTAGTTGTACTTGCTCTTAAAACAATAATCACCACCACCACTTCTCTGTCTGCATCAGCCCTTGTTTGGAGCCTTTCTGATACGCCTTCTTTTTACGTTCACAATCCGCCCTCACTTCATCATGTTCGCTTTTTTGCCCCTTTACACACATTCGTTTTTAGTAATTCCCTTGCGGTTTTTACTACAACATCCCTGTATGCCACCCATTCTTTTTCTATATCCGTAATCTCCTTATTGTTTCGAATTTATCACTAATCATATCCCTGTATTTACGATTGCCGGTCCTGGATATTGTCCACTTTTATTCGCCTGCAGACATATTTCACTTTCCCTATCCTAGGCTTAGAGATCCCACACAAGCACAGAAGTCCAGTAACCTCCTCCCATTCCCATTAGCCTCCACATCTTTCCCACATTTACCCATCACCTTTTCGTATCCTTGAGTTCTATTTCCAGTTCTTGCATTGGAATCGCCTATTACCACTATCCTATTCTTTCTGTTCAGCCTGACTACGTTGTCGCCCAGTTCTTCACAAAACTTGTCAATTTCATCATTTCCACCCTAACATGGTGAATACACTGAGGTAATTCTCGCCCTAATTCCTTCAACAGCTAAATCTACCCACATCACAGGCTCATTTACAGTACGTGCCTGACAGAAACTATGTTGCGTGCAATAGCATTCCTGATGAACAGCCCTACTCCACACTCTGCCATAAAAAGTATATTGTCACCTTCTTGAGTACCGGTAACGTACATCAGTTTCCTTTCCGTATGAATCTCTTAAACACCGTATCTCGTAAATCTCGTTACATCACTAAGAAACTGTACACACACATTCGTGCTAATATTAATAATTTAATCAATTAAAATAACATAAAACAATGTTCTTCCATTCGTCGGCAGCCCTGAAGAAGGTTTTCTGTGGTTTCCCATTTTCACACCAGACAAATGCTGGGGCTGTACCTTAATTAAGGCCACGGCCGCTTCCTTACCATTCCTAGGCCTTTCCTGTCCCATCATCGCCATAAGACCCACCTGTGTCGGTGCGAGGTAAAGCAAGTATAAAAAAATGTCCTTTCCATCACTTTCAACATGGCGCTTAACAACAATAGACAAAAGACTACCCTCACTTCTGCCTCACATTCTGTTTTTTCGTCCGTTCACACGTAGCGACCGTCACTTGTCTCCCGGTCCAGCTGTAGGAGGCATTACTAGACTCGTAACACTGCCCCTCCTTAAAGCTTTTCCGTCCCGGATCAATTCTCAAGTAGTCGTTAGTCATGGAGTTTGGTAACGGATTGAACTGCATCACCTTCGGCTTTCTTCGAGAAAGTCTTCGAATGTGGATATAATGGCATTTATCATCCTTGGCACCTCGTACGGACCGTTCCATGTACGTTGGAGTTTATATGACAGACCTCGCCGCCTCTGTGGACTAAAGAGCCACACCAAATCCTTGGCTTCAGGAAGCCACCTTCTTCAGCCCGTGTCGTAAACGCGTTTCATTCGGCCACTAGCAGTTTCTGCCGGGTTCATCGCAGTCACATTGGTTGTCTGCTACAACTTTAGAAAGGTGTTTTCCAATCGTCCATTTCATCCGTTCGACCATGCCATCCGCTGTGCATGTAATGACGTCGTTCGGGTTTGTTGTATCCCCATGAGTTGACAAATTTGCTGGAAGTCTGCCGATTCAAAATCTCTCCTTGATCGGGGCGTAATTCCAAGGGAGCAACAAACCACGAGAATAAGATTGCGGTTTTTAATAAAAATCTCTTAGGTTTCTGACCTCCTTCTACGTTACCCTTGTCCACAATGGTGGTGGTAGCCCACGTGTCCAGAAGTATAGCACGATCCAAACCATTCACTGCTCCGTCGACAAATATACTGTCTATCTGACGCACGAGTGAAATGACATGTACCACCTTTCTCAGACAGCAGGAGTGACCCACGGTGCTTGACCCTTAGCACTGACCCTTTTAACTTTTCTGAAACTTTGACACTTTGTGGCAGCGGCTTCTGACATGACCAAACTCACTCAGCAGCGTATCTCCCCCTTCGACGTTGTCCAGCCTTACTAGCAAGGGTTTTCAAAAGAATCCTCTTAACCCTCTCGACTAGAAGCTCTTCTTAATCCTGAAGTCAAAGCTGCTCCTGTACATTCGAGGTTTGTGTATCAGCTTCAAATTCCAATGTACGATCTAACGCATAATCTAACGTATTTGGGTATGCTAAACGAAGAGCTCGTTGCAATTCTGGGTATGTTATACCCATCACAATCAAGACGCGCGATGTCTGCCTGAAGTGCTTGTAGCCAGCCACACTTCTGACGTCTGCTACGAAGATGGCTATGGTAAAGTTGTTGAAGGTGTTCATTATGATACGTCATCTCTAAAGGAACCATCAAAGAATTGTAATTAGTTTCTTCACTGTCTGGAATCGCTTGGATTATATCAAGGCATCACCTCGCAGCGCAATCACTAAGGCAATAACTTTGTCTTTTCTCTATTTCACCCATCGGTGGTGGCAGCCTCAAATTGTCTTCGATTCGTGGACTACGGAGTTTTTCCATCGGAAGGTGGTGGTTTCACATGGACGGTCCCTGAAGCATTCTCTGATCCTGTTCTGAATTCGGCGGTAGACCTGTTTACTTCTATGGACTCTTCGCCAGTGATGAAAATCGATCTTCAAAAGCTCTTATTTTATGCTCTACATTAATTTCTACTCAATGAACTTAGATTCTAAACATCTACTATTTTGTGCTTCTTTCTGAGTCCAGCACCATAAAATTGCCGGCTTCTCTTTTAAAACTTCCTGCGAACTTCCCTTCTAATATATGTGCAAGGCTGTTAACATAGCCCGATTTAAAAATGTCTTTGTGTGGATTCCTACCGTGTGTTTCTGCGGCTGCCGAAGTAGTGACCGTGATACGCCCTTGCTTCGAGAAATATCCTCATCCCGTTTTTCCAGCTCACACTTCACATTTTCTCTATTTTCTTTACGTCGCAGCCGACACAGTTCAGTATTATGGTGACGATGGGACGGGAAATGCTAGGAGTGGGAAGGAAGCGACCGTGGTCTTAATTAAGGTACAGCCCCAGCATTTACATGGTGTAAAAACTGGGAAACCTCTGAAAACAATATTCAGGGCTGTCGACAGTGGCACTTCTACCGACTATCTTCCGAATGCAAGCTGATAGCTACGTGACCCATACCGCGCGGCCACTTGCTCGGTCTCTTCACACTGGCAACCTTTAAATAATCCAATCTCACTTTCTTCAGACCCGCCATTCCTTTCAATGCCATTCTTATATCTTATTATATTTTTAACGGTTACAGGTTGTCTAAATACGATCCCACTTCTGACGCCAGTTGTTAGCTTCATGTGTACCGGTAATGTACATCAGTTTCCTTTCTGTAGAAATATCTAAAACACCATATATCTTAAATATCGTTACAATTTACTAAGGAACTGTACGCACACATTCACGCAAATACTATATAATCAAAATAACATAGAGCAATCTTCAATATTCTTCTTACATTCGTGAGTACATACATTTCTTTTCCATCACTTCCAACATGGCGCTCAACAACAACAGACAAAGACTGCCCTCATTTCTGTCTCTTCGTCCGTTCGCGCGTAGCGATCGTCACTTGTCTCCCGGTCCAGCTGGGGGAGACAATACTAGAATCGTAACAACAACTTGGTTCAATTTAACGTTCTGCGATATCTTTCCTACAGTTTTTGAGAGAAACTCAGAGAAAGATCCATTAGGTTTAGGAAGTCAGATCTTCAATTAGGTAATTTTATTTCATAAACGGTATTGATAAGCAGAAGAACTGTACACACAGCCATAGATCAGCTGTTTTACATACGGTAACTTGTCCTAACTGACTTCTGTCTTCTTCTTTGCAGGAAATGAACAAAACCCTTCACCACCTGCGAATAAAATCCAGCCAACAGTTAAATATATGCAAGATGAGGGATCTGAGTTCCCTGATTTTACTCCCCAAAATAAACCATGTTCTGATACAGGTTGTCAGAAGATTGGCTTTCTCGAGAGGCATGGTCTAAGAAAAGGGAGTTCTGATAAATCCCATGGTTGCCCATGGCAAAAACTGAGCGGTACGGGTATCTGGTGTATGCTCGGAGTCATCATTTTTCTCTTGCTACTTATGCTGGTGTGTATGCTATGCTACATGGTTTACCGGTGGAAGAAGGCAGAACAAGACTACGAATACCTGTTATCCAAGGCTCCAAGTTCAGTAGACTTCTACTATTGCAGCTCTGGTACATGCTGTCATTGTGGATCAGGTCAAGGTCTAGGTCCAAAATATATTTACTACAAAGATGGCCTAGAACACAAATAAATTCATCTTTATATATGATAACGGAGCACAAAATCGTATGCTAGCGAATTTGAACTCAAGAGAATAAAATTTACTACCTACTCGAATCTGCCTGTTGCTGTTTCTTGATAGATGTAGTATTTTTGTACCTGACTCTTGGCACAGGCCAGAGAAAAATGTAGCTTTCACCAAAGTACGGGTGGTACTGAGTAATGACGTGCAGAGAACGGGTAGTGCATCTGAGTATCATAATAAGGGCTGCTCATAGGGCTGGTCGTTTTGCAATAGCACTTTGTGTCTTAGTGACGAAAGCAATGGCAAAATACCTCACTCCTCATCATGTCCAGTACACCATTCTGTGGCGCCCCGATTGGTCTTTGCGGTTTCCCTATAACCGCGTAACATCTCGGTGGTGTTATTTGAGTATCCAAAAAGCTTCCGGGCTGCTTGTAAATATATTTTCATCGTAAGTGCCTTACCAAGTGCTTATTAAGGATTATACGATTATCAGCCCCATTTACATTCTCTGTACTTATGTAGTATTCATTTCTTGTAATGTGCACGTGTTTGTAAAAATAATTTTCTGCGGACTGGACTGGGCTGACAATGGCGTCACAGGAAGTTTTGAGTAATATATATGTCAAGTGTTCTACCCAAAGGCAGATTGGATCCCCTATAGAGCATCCAGGGTTAAGAAAAGACTACAGACCTCAGGGGCTTTTACTTCTATGGCTACATAATCGCGCGGGGAAGAAAGGCTTGTCTCTCAAGCTCTAGAGCACCCTCATATTCTTGGTGTGTTAAACACAAGATTAGATGCTTCATTATTTGTCAATAATGTAGAAGTTAAACGCTGTAAAGAGGTATCTTTGCCCAAGCATGTTAATATCCTTACAGAAAGTGAAACAATGATACACAGAGCACATTCTCTGTATCCATCTTCAACTATGTCTAACAGCCCAGACACCGAACCCCAGCACACTGAGTCTCAACTGATTCCATAGTAATTCTAACACTAATACTAACTCACTGTCCGCGGCTAGCCTCCTCTTTATGAGTCGGGTGATGTGTAGGCCTACCAGAATTTTCGCGATGTAGCTAGAGATGGAACATTCTCTCTAAAACACAGAGACAAACCGGCCGACGAGACCAATACACGGCGCCGTCCTACAGGCTGGCTGGGAGATCCCCGGTCGTGTGACTCACGCCCCTTCCAGGAAGTACCCAAAAGGGGCTACCACAGAGTTGGCACGTAACAATATGGTTTCTCTCTTAGCTGAAAGCTTCGTATCTTAACAAATTTGGAACGCCAAAATGTTTCTTTGGCATTTACAATTATTTGTTTTCTTTAGCTATCGCCCTGAAGGAAATATGGCCTAAGAAAAAATTGGATTGCTGGAAAAGTACAAGAAATAATCGAAATAATCTGTACGTGGTCGGACATAGTAAATGTCAAACCCCTATGAAAAGGCATTCGTCTCAGAATTCCTTTTCAGGAGCCTGTAACCAATGTCCGGCGTCAACGCAAGATTATTTGGAGACGTTACTTCAATGGTTAGATATTTGGAAGTCTGGTGATTCTTCCAGAAGACTCAGTAAAGAGACAAACACTGAATTGACTAATAATAAGAAGAAGAATAATAATAAGAATAATAATGTTAATGATTTTATATCCCACCAACTAATTGGCACTGTTTTTGGAGACGCCGATGTGCCGGAATGTTGTCCCGCAGTTCTTGTTTTACGCGTCAGTAAATCTCCTGACACGACGCTGACGTATTTGAGCACCTTCAAATACCACAGTACTGAACCAGGATCAAACTTGCCAAGCTGGGGTCAGAAGGCCAGCGCCTCAACCGTATGAGCCACTGAGCCCGGCTCACCGTCTCTACGAACGGTTTATCAGAAATGGCGAATCGTTTCCTCGTTGAAAAAGGTCACAGCTTGTACTTGGCTGGTAAAGTGCAAGTAGACAACTTGGAAGCTCGGTTTGGTAAATATTGACAACTTGCAGGTAATTAGTACAATATATTTCTCAAGCAAAATATATGAAGTTGAAAATAAATTGCGACGTGAGTACGTTATGGAACTGAATGTTACTGATGATGCAGAAGACAAGGAGTGTGATGTTGGCGCATTTGTGAAATGTACAGCAGATGAAAATGATATGGATAGGATTGATGTCAATCAACTATCCCTTTGTTGCATTACATCAGTGGATACATTTCCTATGGCATGTTTCCCTGTGGGTGGGGGCCGTAGAATAACACCCACGGTATTCCCTGCCTTTAATCAGAGGCGACTAAAAATTGCCCCAGAAGCTCTGAACTTGGCAGCGTGAGTTGCTGACCACCGTGCCCTTCGTTGAGCGGTGGCATTTCTTCCACTTGTGCCAGGCTGCTTTCATTCCTATTCGACCTCCCTTGGTCAACTCTTGTTCTTTTACGACCCCGATGGTATTACGCATGGAGGCCTAAGGAGTCTTTCATTTTCACGCCCCTAATGGCCTTTCTCTTTCTTTGGCCAATAGCTTCATCTTTCTAAGTGTTGGATCCCTTCAAGAGGATTCTTGCCGATTTATACGTTGTAACTTAATTCCTCTTAAAACAATAATCACCACCACCGCCATTCCAATAGTATAACGAAACAAAACAGATGCGATTATTGGTAAGTTTGTATCTGCAATGAAACAGGGAATGGTGATAGAGCCTACTCAACCTTTAAAAATACCAATGACAGGGGAAGGATAGTGTCATCCAACTATGAAATATTTGGTCCCTGACATTTGTATGGACCACAAGTGCCCCAGTCATACGACAGATCACATTCAACGAGACATTCTTCATACAGCTAGCAATATATTGATCAATACTTTTTAAAAGGATTTCAATGATGATTATAAATCTAACACTCTCGTCCAGCATAAAAAAGGAAACTAGTATAGGCCTATTGGTTAGTGCTGATTCTATAATTTTGTAACAATGTACGAACTGCTTTTAGTCTAAGAGCTACGACTCATGATCAATATTCCTTGGAGTTGTAGACGAGAGAAGTTTCATTTTCTGCAAACGAAATAATAGAAAGCTTGAAGAATATTAATCCATTTTCACGGGAAAGTAGAAGTTACGCGAATTTGAGGAATTACTATCATCTCAACTGCAGTAAATAGAATAACAGCAACTTGAAAATTCCTTTTGTGTGTGTTTATGTGAGTGCATCATGAACGATCCTCCTGACACGGGTCAGGCAATTAACGCTGCCTTACAAGCATGCTACAGCAACTCTCCATCGATGATTCCAGACTTTACTTTAAATGCTAAAATTCCTCTGAATCCACATCAACTTCTGTCGACTCAACAACCTGTCAACACCTACTCAACAGAGATGCAAGGAGCATCTGCCGCATTACTTCAAAGAGGTCAGGTACCAGTATCCATTGCATCAGCACAACCAGCCAACAAATCAGGTAATTCTGACTCTGAGTTTTTAAGTGAATTCAATCCCCAGTGCAAAAAATTGCGTCCTAGTGGAAGTGAACCCCGTCCTACTGAGGAGTCTGACATGATCCTTGATGTCACAAACAGTTCCGGTTCAACTCATACCACGAATAGTTCTAATGGTGCAGATGTGGGAGAAATAAATACTTTATCCTCATCTGTAAATCAGCCCAACACTAATCAAAGAGTTATATATCGCAATAGTAGCGAAAATAGATACAATCCCAATGATCATGGCCCTTTCGTTGTTATCGTTGAAAGTGTAAACAAAGACGTAGGTAGTCTCCATCCAATGGCGCTTGGTAGGCTTTTATTTAACGAGCAGGTCGTTAGCCGTCAAAACATCCTGGACATAAAATCCATAGGGCGAAACAGACTTCGAGTTGAAACCACTTCAGGAACAGTGGCGAATCAACTAGTGGAAACAGAATTTTTTCGTAAACAAAAACTAGAAGCTTACATTCCGTCTAGTGTTATTCAAAGACAAGGTTTAATTAAAAATGTCGACCCCTCACTTAGTGAAGATGAAATATTACGGGAGATACAAACCCCGTTACCAGTTGTTCGTGTAAAGCGCTTCAGTAAGGTTATTGGCGGGGAGAGAAGGCCTATCCCAGTTTGTCTGTTAACTTTTCGGGCACAACAACTGCCAGCATATATCCACTTACTCGGAACTAGGTGCCCAGTGCAACCATTTGTGATGTCTGTGCAATTATGTGAACGATGCCTCAGATTCAATCACTCTAGCCTGCAATGCCGAAGTGCTCAACGCTGTAGCCGTTGCTCAGGGCCTCACGATATTAGTCAGTGTTCAGATTTAATTTCTCCCTGTTGTGTTCACTGCAAGGGAGCTCATCTCTCCACTGATAAAAACTGCACAGAATATAAAAAGTGGATTTCTGTTCGGGAACTTATGGTATTTAACAATATCTCTCAAGTGGCTGCACTCGATATTTATAACAACAGAGCGTACGCGGACTCAGCGGCACGCCCACCAGTTAATTATCAAAATCAGGTGGAATTTCCCCCGCTACCTAATATTTCTGCAACCTCTAACATGTCAACAGCAAGAAACTTTCCAAAACAACATGAGCCCTTGACACCAAGTGTTACAGCAGAGCCACCAATGAAGGAAGATACCCCATGGAATATCACACAACAGATCTCTCCCCATTCAACATTTAACCAACAACTCGACCATCCACTCGCCTCTCAGCGTAAAATTTCAGTTCCTGTAAACTCGTCAAGACGTCCGGTACAACCTTTCAAACCCCATTTCCCACCAATTTCTCAACTGGCCTATATTCCTCCACATTTGCCTGTTACTCCGATTACTCACAATCCATACCCTCCCCAACCCCATCGCGTAACATCAAATCCTGCTCAAAACAACGAACAACTCATTGAGCATATATTCAATATTATTATGCTCATCGTAGGTCAGCTCCAATCTTCAGCATCCAGCAACATTCATCCAACAACAATCCGCAACATGATTACCAATATTTTCGCCTCTGAAAATGGCCTTTAAAATCTTACAGTGGAACGGCCGGTCGGTGATCTCGAACAGAGGTGTTCTACAGCGTGAGATTCAAAGCCAAAATGCATCCATAATCGCACTATCTGGGACATGGCTACTTACTTTACTGATCCAACTATATTCGTCTCAACCATCTGACTCTCTACAACCCATGGCGATCAAGTATATTCTGCGACAGATTTTCCAAGCTCATAATGGCATTTAAAATTCTTCAATAGAATGCACGATCGGCTATTTCAAACAAAGAGAGTCTAGATAATACACTTCACAATATAAACCCTCACGTTGTTGTCCTGTCAGAAACATGGTTCAAACCTCAAAGATATATACATTTTCGCAACTATACCATTTTAAGGGAAGACCGTGATGATGGATATGGTGGCATTGCTATTCTGGTACACACGACATTATCTTACAGACAGCTAACTATCCAACGTAGTGTACCATCGCCATTTCAACTGATTGCAGCTAGTATACAACTACCTTCTAGAACTCTTACGATAGCATCTGGATATTGCCCACCGAGAACAGCAGTCACCTTGGATATTTGGCAGGAAATCATGTCGCAACTTCCTCCCCCACAGATGATCTGTGGAGACTTCAACGCTCACTCCACAGCATGGGGTTGTCCAACCACCGATCGCTACGGCAATGATGTAGTCAATATGGTCGAACATTGGGGTGCACGGAAGAAGCCTCCCCGAAGATTGTATAAATTACGCTATGAAAAATCAGTACAATCGGGCGCACCCTGGGCAACGTTGCAAATTAGCAGCGGCGGATTCTTCCACTACCGGTCAACACAGAAGTAGTAATCCTCCTAAAGGGTCTTTTTTAAGACCACTTGTTATAGTCTCGATAAACATTGAGGGTTTTTCGTGTGCCAAAGAGACCGTATTGGCTGACTTGTGTAAGGAATGTAAATGTGACATTCTTCTAGTGCAAGAGACTCACCGGGGCTACAACAGCCATCGACCGAAAATCGCAGGCATGGAGCTTGTTCTGGAAAGGCCCCATGATAAATACGGTAGTGCCATTTTCACCAGACCAAACCTAAATATCACATCAACCTCACTAACTGAAAGGGATGATATTGAGATTCTTTCTGTATGTACGCCACACTTTAGCGTTACTTCTGTATACAAGCCTCCTAATGTTGACTTCACGTTTGAAGAACCTACTAACTTTAAGTACCAGGGCGTAAATTTCATCCTTGGCGATTACAACTGCCGAAGCACATCTTGGGGATACCCAGATTCAGATACCAATGGAGATAAACTGGAAACCTGGGCAGAGAATCATGATCTTCATCTAATTCATGATCCAAAACTACCAGCATCCTTCAATAGCGGTCGGTGGAAGAGAGGCTACAACCCTGATAATATTTTCGTGTCATCAAAAGTTGCTGGGAGTTGTGTGAAGATGATGGGTAAGCCTATCCCATCTACCCAACATAGACCTGTAATCTGCAAAGTGAATGCCATGGTAGTGCCGGAGGAGGTACCTTTCAAGCGAAGGTTTAATTTTCAGAAGGCCAATTGGGAAAGATTCACCAACGAGCTTGATATAGAAGTTGCCAAGATCCCACCGAAACCTGAGATGTACGAGGCATTTGTCAAATGCGTCCAGACAGCCTCTAGAAGGACCATTCCAAGAGGTTGTAGAACAAATTACATACCAGGAATGACTGATGACAGCAAACAGCTGATGAACTATTACAAAGATCTTTTTGAGGCTGACCCATTTGCTGATGAAACTATCCAGGTTGGTGAGGAATTGATGCAAACTATCTCAGCAAATCGCAAAGTTAAGTGGACCTCACTGGTAGAGAATCTGGAGATGAAGTTGAACAGTAGGCGAGCCTGGAATCTGCTGAAAAACCTCAGCGGTGACCCAACAAAACCTAGAAACTTCACCACAATTACAGCTGACCAGATTGCAACCCAATTACTCATGAACGGGAAGATTAAAGGTCGGAGTACACGGGAGCAACTGGAACGAACCCCAGGAAGTGAGAACCAAAATCTCCAAGAACCCTTCACCTTGAATGAACTAGAGTCTGTCATCTCCACCTTGAAATTAAATAAGGCTGCTGGCATCGATGATATCAGAGTAGAACAGATCAAGAAATTCGGCAGGACTACTCTGCAATGGCTGCTTACAACGATTAATGAGTGTGTATCTAAGCTTTATATTCCCAAGCTCTGGAGGAAAGCTCGAGTGGTTGCACTACTTAAGCCTGGTAAGGAGCCAAACGATCCTAAAAACTTTCGCCCAGTATCATTGTTATGCCATTGTTTCAAGATCTTCGAGCGCCTTATCCTTAACCGAATTAGTGGCATCCTCGAAGGAAAGTTCATTCCTCAACAAGCTGGTTTTCGACCTGGAAAGTCATGCTGCAGTCAAATCCTGAACCTTACTCAACACATCGAGGATGGTTTTGAACAGCGTAAGGTAACTGGAGTTGCCTTTGTTGACTTAACAGCTGCCTATGACACCATCAACCACAGGAAGTTACTGAGGAAAATTTACCAGCTCACTAATGATTATCAACTAACATCTCTTATTGGCATTCTCCTGCAGAATAGAAGATTCCAAGTCTCTCTCCATGGTAAGAAGAGCAGATGGCGCGTACAAAAGAACGGTTTACCTCAAGGCAGTGTGCTAGCCCCTGTGCTCTTTAACATTTATACTAATGATCAACCCATAATGGAACATACCAGGCTTTTCATCTATGCCGACGATACTGCAGTGGCTGCCCAAGGAAAGACATTTGAAGAGGTGGAGGAAAAGTTGACTTCTGCACTAGATACTCTTGGCTCTTACTATGAAGGCAATCATCTGAAGCCAAATCCCAACAAGACTCAGGTGTGCGCATTTCACTTAAGGAATAGAGAAGCTCGGCGGGAACTGGACATTATATGGCAAGGCAAACGACTAGAACATTGTCCAACACCTGTGTATCTAGGTGTTACTCTTGACCGAACACTGTCCTTCAAGAAACATTGCCACAACACCAGGCTGAAAGTTAGTTCACGGAACAGTATTTTGAGAAAGCTCACAGCCACCACCTGGGGAGCAAGCCCTCACGCCCTGAGAACCTCTGCTCTTGCTTTGTGTGTGTCCGCTGCAGAGTACGCTTCACCTGTGTGGAGTGCATCCACTCACACCAAGGAGGTTGACATTGCAATCAACGAGACCGTACGTATCTTGTCGGGATGTCTGAAGCCAACCCCAGTTGACAAACTCTACCCGATTGTTGGAATAGCTCCCCCCGCTATCAGAAGGGCTGTTGCTGCTGATGCAGAGAGGACAAAGCAGACTAATGATTCTCGCCACCCACTGCATGATCACCAGGCTGTAGTCTGTCGACTGAAGTCGAGAAAGAGCTTCATCACCAGGACTCAACCACTGGTAGGAACACCTGAGTATAACCGCATCACCAGGTGGAAGAGCATGCTGCCGCCTGATACTCCTGCAAAGGAAGAGCTAGCTCCAGGAAATGACCTGCCCTACCCTATTTGGAGATCACTTAATCGTCTTAGGGTGGGCGTACCTCTTTGCAAGACCAACATGCAAAAATGGGCCATACTTCCAGCTGATGGAGACGCATCCTGCGAGTGTGGTGTAACACAAGATCCGAACCACCTGCTCATTTGCCCCCTACTAGAACATCCCTGCACTACACAGGACCTAATCGAGGCGAACAACAAGGCCATCGGAGTTGCTACATTTTGGAAATGCTGACCGGACACGGAATGATGATTTAGTCATCCTGAATAGGGAACATGCATGATCCGGGGTTTTAATTAAAAATATGCTAATCTGATTCAAAATTGCATGCAGAATTCAAAAATGTGATCAGAATGTACAAATAATAACTCCAAACATGATAAAAATCTACGAAAATGTCACGTCACGCAAGTACGCGATCTCATTGGCCTGACGTCATCGTACAGGTTGACTGAATTAGCAGACGAAATAACACGTAGTGTGCTGTGAGAAGCAGGATACACTTCGCGTATTTCTACTTTACGTTAGTGTCTAGTATGGTTAAATTCGAGGTCTATACATTGGATAATAATCTGAGTGGTATATTTTAGACTTAAAATGAATCCTGCGCAGACAGTGAGGCAGAAAACTTATAAATGGTGTAGAGTTCCGATGTGCAATAGCACATCGCATACCATCCCAAACAAATTGTTTATAAACGTTCCAAAGACGCTAAAACTAGGGAGAAATGGATTTTGGCGAGCTGGAGAAATGCTGGTGATATATCGGAAAAGTCTACAGTTTATTTTTTTGAAGATTTTAACGTAAGATGAATTTGTTTGAATTTTCAAATCACTTTTCCATGTCAGCTGTTCTAGTGGTAAAACTTTAAATTTTAATGTATGATGCTTTATTTAAATGCTTCAATTACATCTTGGAATATGAAAGTAATAAACAGTGCATTAAATAATGCTGATTATTAAAGTATTCTCCAAACCTCACCTATGTTTTGGATGATCCATGTCAAGATAATAAATCAAAGGGGTTATGAACCATTTTGACAGCTCTATTTCTACCAATATATCTTGGCATGGGACAGTTATGTATGTCTTTGTTGAAGAGCTTAATTGGTAAAGAAATTTAGGCTATATCTAAATACCCTATAATGTAACAAAGAATAGGCGTGTACATCATGAAAGGAAACGACGTGAATTTAACAAATGTATAACTCTACACAAAACCAATGCTTGTCTGTTGGAGTCTTATAAGTTAACAATGCTCAATTATAATAATTATCATAATATTAATGAAATAAATAGCATAATTGCACACAGGTGAAAATAGTGATGTAGGTGTTTAAAATATAATCCAACTTAGCCTAAGTTTTAGGTTATACAAGCCAAGTCTATAAACCGAAGGGTAAAAATACCGCGCGAGTTGGCCGTGCGGTTAGGAGCGCGCAGCTGTGAGCTCGCATCCGGGAGATAGTGGGTTTTGAACCCCACTGCCGGGCAGCCCTGAAGATGGTTTTTCGTGGTTTCCCATTTTCACACCCGGCAAATGCTGAGGCTGTACCTAAGGCCACGGCCGCTTTGTTCCCATTCCTTGGCCTTTCCTGTCCCATCGTCGCCATAAGACCTATATGTGACGGTGTGACGTAAAGCAAACAGAAAAAAAAATTAAAGTCACAGCACCCAAAGACATTCCTGTATTGAGCGACTAAAATGTCACCAGGACACTTTTCTTTCCTGATATGCTCAGCTTGTTAAAAGCCAAATGTAATTAATGTTACTGGCTTCACGCCCCGCTAACTACTTCTACGATTTTCGGAGACGCCGATGTGCAGGAATTTAGTCCTGCATGAGTTATTTTACGTGCCAGTAAATCTACCGACACGAGGCTGACGTATTTGAGCTCCTTCAACTACCACCGGACTGAACCAGGATCGAATCTGCCAAGTTGGGGTCAGAAGGCTAGCACCTCAACAGTCTGAACCACTCAGCCCGACTTGTGAAAACTAGATGAAGTCATATTTACCTTTATCATGTTTAACTTTTTCCCTCCACAAAGATATTTAATTCTCTTTCATGGGCCCCGGAAGTGGGTAAGCCAGTTGTCCCAACCATAAATATATATTTTTTGGGGAATGATAGATTATAGCCCTATAGTACTATGATCTTTCTTTCTTTCCTTCTTTCTTTCTTTCTTAATCAGTTTATCCTTCAGGGTTGGTTTTCTCTCGGACTCAGCGAGGGATTTCACCTCTACCACTTCAAGGGCAGTGTCCTGGAACGTGAGACTTTGAGTATGGTGATGCAACTGGTGAGGAAGGCCATTACCTCGCCCAGGCGGCCTCACCTGTTATGCTCAACAGGGGCCTTGTTGGAGGATGGGAGGATCGGAAGGGATAGACAAGGAAGAGGGAAGGAAACGGCCATGGCCTTAGGTGCCTGGAGGAGAAGTAGGAAAATACGAAAAACCACTTCGAGGATGGCTGAGGTGGGATTCGAAACCCTTCTACTGAGTTGACCTCCCGAGGCTGAGTAGACCCCGTTCCAGCCCTCGTACTATTTGTTTTCAACTTTCATAGCAGAGCCGGGAATCGAAACCGGGCCTCCAGGAGTGGCACACATTAACCACTACACCACAGAAGCGGACTAGTACTATAATGCTACCTATATGTTTATGTTAGTGCTGAAATCCGATTTCTTACTTTACTAATGCTGAAAGCCCGAAAATGTAATGTTATTCTTTAATAGGGGAATCAGTCTAGAAGGAAATGTTGAAATTGATGTGATATCTATCCAGGTTCGTTGTTATTCTAATACTATGGGTTACAGTACATTGCACGTATATAAAAGACGCCACTTACAAACTTGCTTGTTATCCCCGAATTTCTGCGGCCACAAAAGTCACTATTTTTCAAGAATGATGACATTTGCACATGGTAGATTGTCTGACTGTGCTGTTTGGAACCTTTCTTCTGTCATTTCGAAGTCATTCGCGATCATGAATAATAAACAATCGGCTTTTAGCAACGGCTGATGCACAACGGCTGGTAGAGCTGCATGCTGTACTGGATCGTGACGTCACAGCGCGCCGCTTACGTAGAGGCCGTTTCACTCGCCTTGCGGAGAGGCACTATTAAATATTTTTTAATGGTAGAAAACAAGGCAACATACCACAATGTAATACGTTTACGTACTATTTCATTGGCGTACTTTACAAAAAAAATATTTTTGAAAATGATGCATGTTCCCAATTATCATTCCCCTACATTGGTTCCTTCACCGAATCGGCAGAAATCGGCAGTTGACCTCACTATTGCCAACCCCTCTTTATTCTTGTCCACCAACTGGTCCGTCCTTACTGATTCTGGGGGTTCCAACCACTTTCCCATTTTGATCACAATAGAGACTTCTCCTCCACCTCATCAGCAGAAAGTGTCAACAGGAAAATGGAACTGCTCTAAAGCAAATTGGCCAGTATTTACAGCCAATATGGATGAAGAGATATTACGCCTTCCACTGCAAAATCCTAGTGGTGTCAGCTACAACCTCTATATCTCCGCTATGGAGAAAGCTGCATCCGAGTCGATTCCCCTGAAGAAAGTTGGATCTATACACACGGGAAAACCAGCTGTCTGGTGGACCCCAGACTGCTCTCGAGCTGTTGCACGACGACGGACAGCGCTTCGGCAATACCGGGAACAACCCACTTTTGAGAGGTACCAGCAATGTCTGCACACTACAGCTCAAGTAAGGAGATTTTTGAAAGAAAGGAAAAGACACAGCTGGAAGGAATTCTGTGCATCATTAGATAGGAATGCCAACATCTGCTGAAACAGAGCATTGGGCAGCCCCTGAATGTACGGGAGTGCCACCGGCCGCAGCACATGCTGCTCGTAGCGGTGGGCATTTAACGTGCCTTGAATACGCACTAGAGGTGACGTGGAATCATACGCAATAGCGCCCCAAACCATGATGCCGCGTTGTCTAGCGGTAGGGCGCTCCACAGTTACTGCCGGATTTGACCTTTCTCCACGCAGACGCCACACTCGTCTGCGGTGACTATCACTGACAGAACAGAAGCGTGACTCATCGGAGAACACGACGTTCCGCCATTCCCTCATCCAAGTCGCTCTAGCCCGGCACCATGCCAGGCGTGCACGTCTATGCTGTGGAGTCAATGGTAGTCTTCTGAGCGGACGCCGGGAGTGCAGGCCTCCTTCAACCAATCGACGGGAAATTGTTCTGGTCGATATTGGAACAGCCAGGGTGTCTTGCACATGCTGAAGAATGGCGGTTGACGTGGCGTGCGGGGCTGCCACCGCTTGGCGGCGGATGCGCCGATCCTCGCGTGCTGGACCCCTCGCACGTGCCACATGTCCCTGCGCCAATCATCTTCGCCACAGGCGCTGCACCGTGGACACATCCCTATGGGTATCGGCTGCGATTTGACGAAGCGACCAACCTGCCCTTCTCAGCCCGATCACCATACCCCTCGTAAAGTCGTCTGTCTGCTGGAAATGCCTCCGTTGACGGCGGCCTGGCATTCTTAGCTATACACGTGTCCTGTGGCACACGTCAACACGTTCTACAATGACTGTCGGCTGAGAAATCACGGTACGAAGTGGGCCATTCGCCAACGCCGTGTCCCATTTATCGTTCGCTACGTGCGCAGCACAGCGGCGCATTTCACATCATGAGCATACCTCAGTGACGTCAGTCTACCCTGCAATTGGCATAACGTTCTGACCACTCCTTCTTGGTATTGCATTTGCTCTGTCAGTCAGTGTATGTGCGTTATCATGACAAACTACTTGGCCAACGGAAAGTCTCACAAGGTCTGCCTCAAGGTGCTCTGCTTAGTCCCCTGCTCTACACCATTTACACCAGTGATCTAGAGACCATATTTTCACCCAGTATTAAAATATTACAATATGCTAACGATGTGTGTGTATATACTAGTGCAAGCTCTCTCCAGACTGTAGAAGCCCACATGGCTTTAGCTGTATATCAATTAGACCATTGGCTCCTTGAAAATAATTTATCCCTATCGCCTTCCAAGTCTCAAGTAGTGATATTTACGCGAAAATACCTGAGAGTCCTACCCTTAACCTTGAACTTGGGTCCATACAACATCAGAGTCAAACCTCAGGCAAGGTTTTTAGGTCTCACATATGACACTCGACTGACATGGTCGCCACATATATCTGAGCTTACACCAAAACTGGAAAGATCTATGAATATTCTTCGTGCTCTCACCCGAACATGGTGGGGGGCTGATCCCTGTGTTCTCCTTCTCCTACATCGCAGTTTGATCCGATCCAAAATGGATTATGGGAGTATGTTTTATCATAACGGAAGCAAAATCGCTTTGCGCAAGCTGGACAGAATACAATATAGCTGTGTCAGAACCTGCATTGGAGCAATGGCTTCGACCCCAACAAATGCGTTGTTACTAGAGTGCGTCGAACCTCCTCTTGCTGTACGTCGACAATATTTAGCAGACAAATTTGTATTATCCAGGATGTACAACAATGAACCACCAATCTGCAGCAGTCTGGATGATTTAGAAACAGTTATGAGAGAACACGGACACCTAAAATGGATGAAAAATATATGCCTTCTGAACAGTCTTCAGTTTCTACGCCCCATACTTCCATCGTCAGCACCCCACAAGTCTTGCCTTGCTTTTGAGATTCCGTACTCCTACTTATTGTTTTCTGTTCCAATACATCTTTTTACAACAGACTTACTTCCTCTAACCACAGTTTAGTCTTACTTTGTGGAATATACTCAAAGACAGTGGCCCAATGCTCTTCACTGATGGCTCAAAAATACCCTCACCACCTGCAGTGGGATGCGCTTTTTACTGTCCCGCAACTGAAGAATCTCGTTTATTCACTTTACAAAATGACTGGTCTATTTTTACAGCAGAAGCTGTCGCTATTTCCGAAGCTCTAGCATACAGTTTAAGAGTTAAACCTTCTGCAGTTCGTATAATTACTGACTCTCTCAGTGTCTTGAAGACTTTACAGTCACCTGCTACATACAAACTAACGGTTCATCAAATTCAGATCATTCAGAGAATTCGACAACTTACTCGTTTCAATATTGCTGTACACTTCCTTTGGATACCTAGTCATAAAGGTATCAAACACAACGAGTATGTTGACCGGTTCGCTAGAGCAGCAACGCATTTGGGCGAACGGCTAGATTCACCAGTGTCTATTCGAGACTACGTGCCACGTATCAAGCAGCGTTCCTGGACGCAAATTGAAGAAGAATGGTATATTACAAAAGGGCAACGGGGAAAACAATACGCTGCAGTCCAACCATATCCTCCTCACTCACCTTGGTTCTCCAAATGGAATGCTTGTCGCCGATACATCACTTGTCTTATTCGCATGAGGTTCAACCACGGCAGTTTTGCAAATCATCTCTATCGGATAGGAGTCCTAAACTCGCCCTACTGTTCCTGTGACCGCCAAGCAATCGCTGACCTCAACCACATCTTCTTCTCGTGCCATCTTTATAATGTACAGCAGGAAAAATTTATAACAACTTTACTTTCATTGAAATTCCAACTACCACTCAACATCCAGTGCATTTTATCATCCCAACAACCAGAAGCGTATAATGCAATCGCCATATTCTTAAAAGACACCGATTTAAGATTATAAAGTTTGATGTGATACTACTTCAGAAAAACTACGTAAACATACTACAGTTGCAGTGTCCCAATTTGTTCTTTTGTTTTTTTTCTCTTCGTATGTGTGTGCGCGCATTCTGTACGGGCTCGGAACGTAATACCATTATAATACTATGGAAGATTCATAGGTGTATATGTATTCTAAGTGTATATTTAATGTATATGCTTTGTTATCTAATGTATATCTAGCTGGCTGTTTGGTCTGGCACCTAAAGCCAATAAATTAATTTTAAAAAAAGATCTACGACTAAACTTTGAAGGAGAAAACTATATAGTCGGCGTCAACGCAAGAAGGGGTCACTCCTGTGGGTCGAGGCGGTAGAATAACACCCACGGTATCCCCTGGCTGTCGTAAGAGGCGACTAAAAGCCCCACGGAGCGTGGGTTGGCGACCTTGTGGCCCGTAGGTGAGTCCTGGCATTGCTTCCATTTACTTGTGCCAGGCTCGTCACTTTCAGCTATCCTATCCGACCTCTCTTGGTCAACTCTTGTTCTTTTCCGACCCCGACGCTATTAGGTTTCCGAGGGAGTCTGTCATTTTCACGCCCTTCGTGAACCTTGTTTTTCTTTGGCCGATACCTTCATTTTTCGAAGTGACGGATCCCTTCCATTTTTTTCTCTCTGATTAGTGTTATATAGAGGATGGTTGCCTAGTTATACTTCCTCATAAAACAATAATCACCACCACCACCAGGATGTTATACAGGTAGTCAACTAGAGAATTGAAGAAAATACCCGTTCGCGTGTGAGTCTTTCCCCTCTTTCTCCTTCTCGATCTCTGTTCTCGTCCTGATCCTGGCGGGTAATGTAAATGGCTTTTATACAACATATACAACATCAAAGGGGCCGCCTAGGACTTGAGTTGATACCGAGTATAGTTTTGTAAATGGAATTATCTGATACTTTTCTCTAATTGCTTTACACAACTGTCATTAATTGGTATTGTTAACTTATACGTTGACGTCTATGCCCTGTACTGCATTTCATTCGTTGTTAAGGTAATTATAGCGTGATTGAGAATGCATGCCAGATAGTTGGTGTATCTTAAGTTCTTGTTTTAGTGGGAAACATCTGGGTCATGTAACTTACTGCATTTCGTTATTAAGGAAAATATGTGAAGTCATTGATTGCTCATGCCATCAGGGGCGGCCGTACCTTATGTGCTGAAGTGCTGCAGCACATTGTCTAAAAATAAATTACTTCAATAATACTATCTACAATCAAATTCAGTGCATTGAAAAAGACGTCAGCCAAAGAATAGGAAATATTTCAACTCCCCTCACAACCAGGTAACTGACTAGTCGTGCGCTCCACGCCGGGTGTTGTGCAGATCACAGCTCAACGAGAATTTCTTAAGCTTTTTGCCAGAAAGCAGGAACTCTGCCTTTGCGCATTCGTGCCCAACTTTTCCGATGTGCTGTGGAAACAGCAGCCAAGACATCACATCACAGCGAGTCTTCGTTCGACCACATAGAGGCAGCACTTATCATACTTGCATTTCGACCGAAATGAGAACGCGACAGGTAGCACCCTATTGGCTCAGAGGCAGTATTTGAGAGCGGTCACTCAAAGCAAATGGGAAAACAAAATACTGTAGCGGAAGTCGTCAGCTGTTCCCACCAGGTCTTTTAATGCTCCCAACTTGCTTATTCCATAGCCACATTTGTAAATCGATTAACTATAAAAATTTCTGCCTAGGAGACTGATTACCTCGGATCGAGTAGGGGTATTTCAGTCGCCTTGACAAAGAATACTGCAATGTATTCGAAACGTCGGCCAACTGTACATGATATGCGTACAAGTACAACACGGTTCAACCCGGAAATTAAATTAAATAACTATAAAAATTGTTCATGTTGTCAAAATAAGGACATGATATTGTGATTTGATTTAATTACAAAATGTCTAGTTTATAAATTTCACTATAACATAACATAATTTTGCATTAAGATGTTGCTAGTTTTATTTCAAAGACTTTGGTAACATTGAGAAGTTATGTTTTTGCGGGCTCACCCCAAGTGTTTCCGAGTTCGTGAATGTTTTGTCATTGCAGGTGTTATTGTGTGTTTAATTAGTTTTGCATGAGGAATGTGTATATGTGCTGGGGTTGTTTGCGTGTTTGTTCAGTATGGAAAACTCAGTGGAGAGCCTCTTGAAAACCGCATATGTTTCTAAATATTTTTATATTTTGTAGAGGGGATGGGTTACAGAACACAACTGACTTTCTGCACCATTCGCCACTGGCTATAAGTCGCCCTAGAACTTCAACGTCATAGCAACCCCCGTCTAAAATTCCTAGGCGGAATACGTGTCCTAATTGTAGATATAACAGCAGTCACAAGTTTTGCACTGCTGTTAGTGCTGTACGTCATTCTTGTGGGAAAATGTTGTAAACAAGAAAGTAAGTAAGTCTTTGGTATATAAGATATCCAGACTCAAAAGAAAAAGAATGATCATCTCGATGAATTGACAGTACTGGAATTAAATTGCGAGTCTTGGAAGCTACCTATAAAAATTGCTGAACCGAAAGTAATGTGCAAGCTGGATTCTACAGAATCACTGTTATAGGTGCGGCTTTATCTTATAAACTTGGCTTTAAGTTAGTGAAAACTGATAGAAACTTGTACGATACCGCTAAATCACCTTTAATTGTGAAAGGAGTGATCAGTGTCTTACTCAGGTATAACGATAGGCAGACCTTAGAGGATGTCTTAAATGTAGTTAGTTAATCAAGCCTGTCCTCTATTAGGTAGAGAGGCATTATCTAAACTAAACCTAGTCAACTTAAATATATATATGAAGTGGAACTTGATGTCGTTAGAACATTTCTTGGCGTGTTTAATAACAAACTGGGCACGATAAGTAAAGTAAACTCGTGTCCTCATCCCGAGGTGGTGCAGCTCTTTTCAGGCACACCCCCATTGGAGGTGAGCTGCAGAATGGATTATAAATCAGGCCCACTTCCCAGCCTATACCGTATCGTGCTTCCTGTCTGTGCGTCTACCTCCTGTTTTAAAGTACGTATTCTGTGTATCCGTATTCGTTCTACGGGTTCATTCGAGGTACCCATAATGAATTAATAATGGCGATCGAGATTTCTGCTGTCTTCTAGCACGTTATATTACCCCGGTTTAGGGATATCTTTCAGAATTGTAGTAAATGTGAAGGGATGCATAAAACTGGATCGAAAGGGGCTGGTGGACCACCCGGTATATAATAAGAGTTTTACCTTTAGATTGCTCAGAATTAAATAAGAATGGTATATATGTATCGGTCGTGCCCACAATAATAAATAAATGCAATTTTTAATTGTGTGTCTGTCTGTCTGTCTGTCTGTCTGTCTGTCTGTCTGTCTGTCTGTCTGTCTGTCTGTCTGTCTGTCTGTCTGTCTCCGTCCCTGCATCGCGAGAAAATGGCTGAACAGAATTTAGGCCTAATAAATATCGCAATGTAAAATCAGGGAACAAGGCACTACACTATAGGCTATTAACAGATTTTCTTTTCAAATTTGTTTCCTTTTTACTAGAAAAAGATATATACTTGTTGCACTGGTCCAGATGACAAGTTTCCTATTTGTGACTATCAAAGTAAACTAACTGCCAACCACCATAAGCATATTTATTTGCAGAGAAATACATAATAATATTGAAATATTCATTATAATACACAAGAATTGTTTTAATCATTCACTAAAATGCCGAATCTCAGAAATACCCAAGAATTATTTTAATCATTCAATTTATTATCCTCAATCATACATACTATAAAATTGCAAAATTAGTATTGTCACAGTCATAACTCACTCACTCGCGTCATTAGATGATTCGTAATCTTTTGGATCTCTGTGGTGTGGTCAACTTTCGTAAAATGGTCGGGTTTCTGATCCTAGTGCCAAAGGCACTGACATAAACAGGTGCATCAAATAATTATACTTTTTCTTTGTTATAGACAGGATGGACGTATACAGCGACTTGGTGTCTGACAGTGGGATCTTGTGTATTGTTCTTATTATATTGTTGCATTACAGGGTTCTAAACTCCTCGTCAAAACGTTATTTAAGGTATGTATTCACATTTGAAATAGCGATTTAGATCAAAATCAATATTTGATTTTTAATGTCCAATGAAAGCCTGGAATTCCTAGTTTCCAAATATGTAACTATCATTAACCTGAGACATAGAGAGGCCGTAAATTGCATTTAAATGGAGCACTGCGTTCATATTTCTCTGCTCTGGGGGCGTGGTTTGGTGCTAACATTCACTAGCTTTCCATACTCAAGCAGATTTTTCAACATAATTACATTTCAATATATCGCACTTGTGTTTCGTCATGTAGTACCTTTGTAAACCAAAAGATGGCATTGGTTGTCATATGATATATCTCTGGAGAAGGAATGTTGAATCTCGTATAAATGCTGTGGAATCCAAATACGACTGCCATGTGCTGTGTTATTTGTGTTTATATTGAGTGACTAACTTCTGCTAAGTGAATAATGGGTAGTAATAGACACAGTGGCTATAAAAGAAAGCGCCTTTTCTATGGAAATAAGCATACAATGAATAAACAAAATATTATTGAGGCAGTAGTCCAAAATGAGAA
The DNA here is from genome assembly GCF_040414725.1 of Anabrus simplex. Classification (NCBI taxonomy): domain Eukaryota; kingdom Metazoa; phylum Arthropoda; class Insecta; order Orthoptera; family Tettigoniidae; genus Anabrus; species Anabrus simplex. The sequence goes on along the minus strand of NC_090265.1, from coordinate 1,027,541,064 downwards.
CAATGAACAATAACTTCCCAATGTGAGTAGTGCTTCTGAGTTCAAACTTTCTACTGTACTACGCGTTTGGATAGTAATTGTGGTGATTCTCAAGGTAGTTTTAACAATATATTTAGTGTGGAATGTGTAGGAAAACTGTGATCTTTGCTGGTATGTCCTGTCTGTATGAACTGTGGATCAATATCGCTAAAAACTTTTGTAAACAGAAGTTAGGTTGCGCTTTCATTGTTGGTTTGGTGTATAGTAATTGTGATTTTCAATCTGAACCTCAGTGGGAAAATTGGTCAGGTGCCTGAAATGAATAGAAAACTTGTGCATAGGATGCGCCTCATTGGTTGTAGGCGAAGTGAAGCAAGAAAATTTTCGTATATAATGAATTTATCTCCACCGCCCGCACCTGCAGCATATACTGATCATGTCAAGATTCTGGCTGAAGTTACCACTGAAGATATCTCAGAGGAAGAGAACGACTCAAAGAGGGCAAAAAAGTACAACAGGAGGGACCTACTTTAGCATCAAACCAAACCAAACCAAACCAAACCAAACCCTTAGGCACTACAGCCCGTGAAGGGCCTTGGCCTACCAAGTGACCGCTACTCAGCCCGAAGGCCTGCGTGTGGTCAGCACGAAGAATCCTCTCGGCCGTTATTCTTGGCTTTCTAGACCGGGCTCGCTATCTCACCGCCAGGTAGCTCCTCAATTCTAATCACGTAGGCTGAGTGGACCTCGAACCAGCCCTCAGGTTCATGTAAAAATCCCCGACCTGGCCTTGAGTCGAACCCGGCGCCTCCGGGTACAAGGCAGACACACTACTCTTACACCACGGGGACGGCACTTATGCATCAGGAGGGTTTGAATTAGCCAAAGTAAGTCATTCTAATCCCGAAATAAACTTCCAAGATTCAAGTTCAATTTTCCACACAATGGATCTCTGCAGATATTTCATAATTCAAAAAATCATAATGTCTTCAAATTTTAAGTTATAGAATACACTGTTATGTCAAATTGAAGCTTATTAAACGTAGAATGTTTTGAACTAAAAATAATAATAAATAATACTATGATAAAAAGATACCAAATGAAAAAACAAATCTAAATATTCGAAACAATATTCTAACATTTTGAGCGCCATGAAAAATATATTTTAAAAAATATATCAGTAAATTCTTGCATTTTGTTTAGTTCATCATATTGTAAGCATTATTAGAATGAATTATGCGCAAAAATAATTGGAATTGAACTATTTTCCAGAAAGCTATGATTTTTGGAAATTTATGCAAAATTTTGGAGTTTTTCACAATGATTTAGGAAACGGTACCTTAAGTGTGAAATTTTTATAGTGTAAATATCTTCCGTAAATGCAAGTATTTTATGGTACAAATTTCAAAACCATTGGTAGAATAGTACAGATTTTGGTCCGAAACGTGAATTATTTAGGAAACGGTACCTTAAATGTGAAATGTTTAGCAGGCACATCCTCTGCCACCCGAGTGTATTCCCGTTCACATAATCTTTCCTAATAGTCATGTGATGACTCAGATGACAATTCCAGGTCGATAACCTTCTCATGGATTATTTCGTGAACAACATAAAGTTTGTCACCCTTCCTTTTTGCACTTCTGGTAATAGTCTTCAAATCAACGGACCAGATCACTTTTCCGACTTTTTTAAAATTCTATGTTGATGACCGAATGCATTGAGTCACATACCATTTCACTATGACCAATAACCATGAATTTTAATCAATGGTTTCCTGAACAGCGCTGAAGCACATTGTTGCAACAAATTTGTTTAGATTCTGTCCGCTACAGCGATCACCGGAACAGAAAATGTGGTTCGCCATAGCAGGAAGAGATTTGAAATGCTGGTACAGACAGCTTGCTATCTCACAGCTTCCTCTTTTCCCTTCCACTTCCGACCACATGAAACAATATCTTTGTTTTGATTTTACGTCATACACTGTAATATTAAAAGTGTTCAATCCTTGCTTATAAAACAAAGCATTGTCGGTAGGATCAGTTAGAGACAACATAAACTTGCTGAAGATCGAAGTTGTAGCTTACAAAATTCCCTTCTGAGTTTTGGGCTCGTTCCTTGTCTTGTTTTTCTCTCTACTCCTACATTTTGCAGAAAGGTGAGAGTCATAATTAGCTGTAATTTCATCTTATCGACCTCAAGAGTATTGTAGGACGTGCATAGACGATATTGGTTCTTTTTGGGATGATGAAAACCGAGATTGTACTCCTCTGTAAACATCTTCCTGTAAATATGGGCATTAGACACTTCAAGACCATCGTCTTTGCGCGCTGATTTGTACATATTAAGCGATATTAAGCGACGAACTTAGGAAATTTCTTTTCGTCTCAGAGCGACGATAGTGGGATTCAACAACTGCAAACCTTTCAACGCGATTCCTCACACTATCCAATAGTTCAGGTAAAATGACTTTCTTTGCCTGGTGACCCCTTTTGTCTTCTTCACTTGTATTTTCCTATGTTATTTTCTTCATCGCTATATCCACAACACCTTTACGGATTCCCAGTGTATTTAAAATATGGTCTTGCAAACTTGGATTTGTTCCGTGCTTCGTGGCAAACAGAAGACAACAGTGAAGTTTATTTTTTAACACGATCGTGTGCTATTCTTCTTAATTATATTGTCTGAGTTGTCGTTTAGTTTATAATATCTTTGAAGGATGTTCAGTCTTTCTGCGTCTGTAAACTTTTGATAACACTTCCTCTGGCAGCTGCCTCCACATGAGTCTTTCAAACGTGCACCTGCAACATACACTTCCCTGGATGAAACGTAGGACTCTCCGCGTTCCTGCCTCATTTTGGAAAGATATCTTGTTCACTGTTCTGGATGTCTTAATCGTTTTCTAGAGTTGCCTGTTCTTGAAGGTGTTTCTTCAATCCACTCTAAATGAAATTCTTTAAAGGGCTGTACATCAGTAATGCAATCTTCAGTTACTACTTCGTTAGCAACAGCTGACTTCAATTGCTTCAAATTTCCACCCTTTCTTCTTTGTGGCTCTTCATAAGGTTAATCATCGGATGATGATAGGTATACCGAAATATGTAGGAGAAGAGATATCAAATTGTGATTCTGAATCAGGATTGTCGTCACTGGCATGCAAATTACAGGGCAACGTGGCACTCTCGGCTGTTTTCCCTCACGACACGCAAAGAACCAACGTAACTTACAGAAGAACAAACATATATTAGCATATTATCTATTTTATAATATATAAAACATTCCTCAGTATACAGTTTAACAAATTTTACAAGAAATTTAAAGGATAATGTTGAATGTTTTCACTTAGTGTATAATTATAGTAATTAAAGAAAACAGGAGAGATAAAGCTTAGAAACATGATTTCAAAACTACGGTAGTTGAGGTCAGAAAAATACTGTAGTACCTAACAGCATGAGATTCTAAATTCCGAAGAGCAACTTCAACAATTTTCATGTGTCTGGAACCAATATCTAACATACGAATGCTAAGAAATCACACACACACACACACACACACACACACACACACACACACACACACACACACACACACACACACACACACACACCTGATTTGATGACTCTTTACAGCATGAACTGGACATTCATGTAAGGAATGGGTGAAAACAATGCTTGCCAACAATTGATAACAATGTACACAGTATTATTTGCACGCGGGATACATAGATATCTCATCATTGTAACTAAACTTAATGTTCTCTCGTCATTGGAAGTTCGTTTAGTGGCACAACTGTATGCATTTGTAGCATAAATATATTCCATGGATTAATATTTACCTAGTTGTTGAAATGCATATTGTGTCGCAACGGTATATCCTATGAGATATTCAGTTGTAGCATTGAATATAACATATTAAGTGTCAAACAGATAACTCAAAACTGAAAAATTCGAGTTACTTACTTCCTGTAGTGAGGAGACGAATAGCGTTTTAGGAAACCGGCCATGACAACACAGTAATTCACGAATTTAGACTTTCATTGCCTAGTCCATATCAACGCTGAGCCACGAGAAAATGGACGATCAGAATCTAATGAAAATTGGTATGTTAAGTCAGAGAATAAGGCACTTCAGTCTAGGCTGTAAATTATTTCATTCACCTTAAGGCCGGTCTCCACTGATTAACATTTAACAACAACATGTTAAATGTTAAAAGTGTTAAATGTTAACTGGTGACACCATTAGCATGTTAAATGTTAAATGTCAAAAACTGTTTCATTTAACATCGTGTCCACACTTAATAAACATGTTAAACTTGACATTCTTTGTTTATATACAGGTTGTTCATCATATCAGTTTATGGTAATACATTTGGATGGTGTCTAGTTTTTTTAAATAAGGACAATGGACTCAGATGAAGAGGAATTGGCCTTTGTTATTGCCACTGTTGCTTCTTGTTATGATTTAGAAATGCAGTTTTATTAGGCACATTTTCTCCCCTCACTCTGCTCATTGCTTCAAAAGCAAACCACTTCGAAGTATAAACTTCGTCCGCTCCCGACTACCGAATTTTCTGAACTTTCTGCAATTCTCGACTGTACTGGGAGTGGAGGGACGCTAGTTTTATTTTTTCGATTTACTCGCGGGAACAATTATAGATATTTTCGAGTTCCAGGAAACTGTCGGCTTTCTTCGCTTTATATCTGTATTCCTCTGATGAGACATCTCACAAATAAGGCCTTTCTATTATATCATTAATTAAGTCCAGAGTAATCCCCTTGCTCTACTCCATTTCTGACTATACATTTTAGTATAGTGCAGAGAGAACGACACACGTGCGTGTACTGTATTTGTAGCTTATAACAAAGAGAAGGAGTGTTGCGGAGTGTTGTAATTATAATCCTATTATATGAGGAGCACGTCGTTTGCGTCGTTTAGGTTATGTGTTTGCATGGAAACATCATGGAAGTTGCCGAAGCTGTGCCGACATCGCACGAACAACGAATTGACTTGACATGTTTTCCACTTGGAGCGGAAAACACGCCAACATGTTAAAAGTGTTAACTCAACATTCTGAGTTAACATGCAAAGTCAATTGGAAGACACAATCACAGTATACATGTCAACTGTAACATGTTAAATTTAACATGTTGGTGTTAAATGTTAAACAGTGGAGACCGGCCTTTAGGTGAAATGGTAGTTTAGGGGAAGGCCTAAAATGTAATTCTCAAATGGTGCCGCTACATAACAATCCTTACATAACTATTGTTGCTGAGTCCATATCAACGCGGAACCACGGGAAAACGGGTGGGCAAAATTTAATGAACGGGATGTTAAATAGGGAAATAAGGCGCTGCAGTTAATGCTATAAATAATTTTATTCACACTGGGTAAAATGGTAGTTTAAGGGAAGGCCTAAAATTTAATTCTCACATATCTACGTTATTAGTTTTCCTGTCGATAAATACTGCATAAGAAGGAATTTAATTTCTGATCATTCGTATCCTATACAGTTTTACTGTACCGACTATGAGACAGAGATATTCCTAAATTTAGACCTTTGTTTCTTAGTCCATATCAACCCCGAGCATTGCTAATATGGAAATATTTTCAATCGTATTAACTGGCGATAATGGTCGTCGTCGTGATTGTCTCAAGGTCAAAAGCTGCGAGGTCATCATCCCATATCGACAAGGAAAATTGTGACAATGATCACCAAAGTGAGGAAAAAGTTGTGAAGGATATCATCCGAGATATGAGCACCAACACGCTTCGGTACGGGGATGAAGAAATTGCCATACGACCAGCGCGGGAAGGCACTGCTTTACGCCAGGTTAAGCTGTGAGAGGACCTGACCATCCCAGCAAGGAGCGAACTGGACGCGGCTGTGGACGTGGATGGAGCTGCTGGAAGTTTGACGGCCATTGTGGAGCCGGAATATCAGAACGGTCCCCCCTCGTGTGTGCTTCTACAATTGTAGGGGGTTAACCTCGGTTACCCTCTTCAATTGAAGATCCTCTGCGTGGTTAGAGGGACTAGTAGCTCCTTTCTTGCGATGCTGAATGGAGCCCTATTGGGTAAACATTCGGTATACAAGGAGGAGGAAGCTAAAGCACCACCCAACCCTAAGGTGTAACGCCACCCGTGCCGATGGGGTGCATGGCACATGGGAGATGTGTCTTGAACGGAACCTTCGAGATACTTGGCGCCCTCTCGAAGTAAGTAGCCTTGCCCGAGTATGCGGGGCTCTGCCTGGGCGGATATTATATTTCCCTAGCTACTCGTGGGACCGACATGAGTACCGTAGCCACCCCCAAAACCGGAGAGCTCCTCTGCGGCCTCCGAGAGAAACACCAGCTCGACAACAACCGATGGGGACTCTTCGGAAATACCCTCGGATAGTACGACCTCGACAGTAAGAGAGCTCATTCTGTAGGTGGGCAGTCTTCTAGTCCAGAAGAAGAAGAATAATAATAATAAGAAGAAGAAGCTCAGAAGAGGAGGTACAAAAAGGCTTTAAAGACCCGGGAGCAGGCCAAAGAGGGCTTAACTCCTGAAGCCCAGAGGCCTTTTATTGCCTTGCCACGACAGCGACGACTGCGGGGGGATCCAATGGGCTCAAGAGGCGGGGCCCTGAAAAGAGCTCTGCTTCTAGGGCACAGAAGACTCCACCCACCAAGACGTCAGTGGGAAAACAACTCCTGTCGGGGGCAACCCCAGAAGAAGATCGGCAAGCCCACAAAAGACTCAAGGTGGAGTATGCCAGGATAGCTAAAGTTGGGGTCAGGATGGCCATAGTGCCCGTAGGTTATCCTGACCAGCAGCTAACTGAAAAACAGGTGGAGTCTGTGGAGGAGGCTATCACCAATCTGATAGATGAGCTTCCGGAGCAGGGGCCTATTAAGCCTCAGTTCCTGGACTGCTATCTGTCGAGAGGTGCGGCCATCATTATCGCAGAGAATGACGAGACTGTAGTATGGCTTTCTAGTCTTGTTACAGATATGCAACCGTGGGAAGGAGCCAGGCTCACAATTGTGGGCATGGATAAACTCCTTTCCTATAAAAGAGTCATGGTCTGGATACCAGGACAACAAAAGGACAACAACGTCCTTTTGGGAAGAATGGCACACCAGAACCATGGCATAAATCCCAACAGCTGGAGAATCTACGACCGCAAGGAGGAGAAGAGAGGCGTTCGCCTTGTGGTCAGCATGGACTCCAGAGATGTGGAAAAAGTGGCGGGAAGAAGATCTGCTGGTTGCATGTTGCTACCTTCACCCTGGTGGAGGGTAAACGCGACAAGCAGAGGACCAACCCCACCACAGACAACACTGAGACTAGCAAGGGCGAAGAGCGGGAGCCTGGACAGGAGCCGGGGCCAACCAAGCCTCAGGATTCATCGCAGGAGACGGAGCTGCACGTTCCGGAGACCGCATAAGGTGAAGTATTGCATGAAAGTAAGGAATGATTACTTTCATACAAGCAAACATACAACATTATATAGCGGCCTCTAGGGTACTTATAAGAAGTATCCAGGAAGGTAGGTTTTCGGTCACCCTGGTACAAGAACCCTGGCGTATCATGGGACTAAAATGTGCAGGCTTCACTCTATTCAGTGGAGTAGCGGAGGAGAAGCGTAGAGCATGTATACTAGTTAAGGATCATAACGCTTGGGCTATACCGGGCTTCATTACTAGAGACCTTGTAGCAGTTCTAGTGAGATATGAAGAGGGCGGACAGCCAAGAGACCTGGTTGTCTGCTCTGCATATTTCCCAGGAGACTCTGAATCTCCTCCCCCGCCGGAGGAGTTCAAGGGACTGGTGATATACTGTAGGAAACGAGGACTTAACCTCATAGTAGGATGTGACGCCAATGCTCATTACAGCATTTGGGGAAGTAAATACACGAACCGAAGGAGGGAGAATTTAATAGAATTTCTATGTACAACTGAGCTTGAGATCATGAACATAGGTGATACCCCTACCTTCATCAATAATAGTAGTGAGGGGATCATAGATCTTACCCTGGATTCCATGGGAATTATACATGAATTTAAAGACTGGAAAGTTTCTTTGGAGCCTTCCTTGTCAGATCATAGACTCATTGTGTTTCATATAGAGGGCTCTTTCGATATCCCATCTTACAGAAACCCTAGACGAACCAATTGGACGTCTTTTAGGGAGGACGTGAGGAGGGGACTGGAAGGAGGACCCTCAAATATAATTAAGAACAAGGAGGAGCTGGAGCTCATTGTGAGCTTTCTCACACAGACACTAGTTACCTCTTATGAATTAAACTGCCCAGTCGTTGAGGCAAAAAGAGTAACAGGAAGCTTCAAGTGGAACAGTTATCTTGAACACCTGAGGAGAAACACACGAAGACTCTGGTAAAAATACGGGGAACTTCAAGAAAGTCTAGATTCTTATAAAGAATCACAAAGAAGTCAAAAAGGCTTCTAAGAAAGCTTAGAGACAGTTTTGTGACTCCATCGAGAGGCAACATGAAGCGGCAAGGCTCCATAAAATTCTAACCTTGGATGTAAGGGCAAGGCTGGGCTCACTGGAGTCACCTTCGGGTGGATATACATCCACAGAGAGGGAGACCCTGAACTTATTGCTTGATGCCCACTTTCAGGTTCAGTAGTCACGAATATTGAAGTAGAATCGAGCGGATCCTTCAGACCCGATAGAAGTGGTTGTAAGGAAGCCGCAGAGATTGTTTCCCCAAGAAGGAAGTGGGCATTAGAATATTTTGCCCCTTATAAAAGCCCAGGAATGGATGGGATCTTCCCAGCACTTCTTCAGGAAACGGGCGCGGTCCTTATACCACACCTGATCAGAATTTTTAGAGACTGTCTCACTATGGGGTACGTGTACTCCTTGTGGCTTCAGGCGAAGGTAGTGTGTACCTAAACCCGGAAGGTCTTCATATACTAGACCTAAGGATTATTGACCCGTTAGTCTAACGTCTTTTCTTTTTAGGACTTTGGAAAGACTGGTGGATAGACATATCAGGGAGAAAGTATTAAGAGACTGTGCCCTGCATCCTCATCAACATGCATAACAACCAGGGAAGTCGGTTGAGACGGCACTACACCAGCTAGTTTCTAGACTGGAGAGTGCCTTGGATCAGCAACAACTTGCTATGGTGGTATTCCTAGATATAGAAGGGGCCTTTAACTACACATCTTTGGGCTCCATAGAACTTAGTCTAGAGAGAAGAATAGTGAGCAGGATGCTCATAAAATGGCCTCACTGCTGGGCCATCAAGTTCTGTTTACCCTCAACGCAGTAATGTTGAGAGCTAATATAGACAGGGGGTGTCCACAGGGAGGAGTATTATCACCAACATTATGGTGTCTGGTAGTGGATGAACTACTTACCAGGTTAAATGTTGGAGGAATTTGCGCCCAAGGCTATGCAGATGACATTAGCCTGATGGCGGTGGGAAATTTCCCCAGTACGGTTTCAGAGCTCGTACAGAGCTCCCTACGTAGGGTGGAAAGATGGTGCCACGACACGGACTTGTCGGTTAATCCCGACAAGACGGAGCTCGTTGTAATTACCAGGAGGAGGAGGATAGACGGACTGTCAGAGCCTTTCCTATTTGGGAAAAAGTTAGTTAAGACAACCTCAGTTAAGTACCTAGTGGTAATCCTTGAGGCAAGACTGAGTTGGAAGAAACATATAGACCATAAGATGGATAAGACTCGCAAGATTATGTGGGCCTGTCCCAGGGCCGTCAGAAAGACTTGGGGCCTAGGACCTAAGGTGGTCCAAGGCTATGCAGATGACATTAGCCTGATGGCGGTGGGAAATTTCCCCAGTACGGTTTCAGAGCTCGTACAGAGCTCCCTACGTAGGGTGGAAAGATGGTGCCACGACACGGACTTGTCGGTTAATCCCGACAAGACGGAGCTCGTTGTATTTACCAGGAGGAGGAGGATAGACGGACTGTCAGAGCCTTTATTTCTATTGTACGGCCCACGATCACCTTCGCATCTTTAGTGTGGTGGCCAGGTTTGGAGAGTAAAACTGTGACCACCAAGTTAAACAGTGTCCAAAGACCTGCGTGTCTAGGAATAACAGGGGCACTGGATACTACACCATTATGTGCAATGGAGGCCATCCTTGGACTTCCCCCCTTACGTTTATATGTTAAGGAAATAGCGGGAATGAGTGCTTACCGCCTCTGGCCACTCGGAGGATGGTCCTTCAAGAATCCGAATAGAGGTCATGCTCTATTCTTACAAGGCTTCACCAGACCTGCCCTACGACAATGATGATCGGCGACCTGATGAAGCCAAGTTTTAATCAGTGGTGATACCCACAAGGTAGGAGTGGGCCAAGGATGCTGCGGCCCGTCTTAGGTCTGGGGGGCTGTACATGGTACACAGATGGCTCGCGGACAGAGACGGGCACAGGCGCCGGGGTCTGGGGGCCTAAGACAAGGCTCTCCCTTCCCATGGGTAAATATGCTACCGTTTTCCAGGCCGAAGTATATGCAACACTGGCCTGTGCTGTATATATATGGAACATTCCTGGACATAGAAGAAGCATCACCATTTGCAGTGATAGCCAGGCAGCGTTAAAAGCACTATGCGCAGTTAGAACAACATTAAAAATGGTATGGGAGTGTCAAAGGATGTTAGATCAGCTGTGTGAACTTAGCTCAGTTACCCTATTATGGGTCCCTGGGCACACAGGAATCAGTGGAAATGAAGAAGCTGACAAACTAGCGAAACAAGGCTCAAAAGGTCCTTTCATAGGACCAGAGCCCTTCCTAGGAGTGTCACTCCGAAGTGTGAAACTGGTAATATCCCAGTGGACGAACCAGTCTCACTTAGACATTTGGAAGAGGTTAACCATAGCAAGGCAGGCACGTGAACTTATCAAAGGGCCTAGCCAAAATTATAAAAAAGGTCCTGATAAATTTGAATAGGACCAGAACGCGAATGGTAGTTGGACTGTTGACAGGCCACAATACCTTACAGACACCTACACATAATGAAAATCAATCAGGATCCGATGTGTAGAAGATTCGGTAGGGAGGAAGAGACCTCCGCGCATGTGTTGTCGGTGCGAGGCTCTTGCACTAGACATCGATGTCTTGGCTCACATTTTGTGAGCCTGGGAGACATCAGGAATGCCAACATCCGGACACTGGTATCCTTTATAGGAGCACTAGGGCTGGACTAGGCAAACCCGTTTAAGGTACACAAAGGGTCTTCACAGACCTACGTGTGGAGCCCTGCGAAGGCAGGGCTCACCCATTCCTTATCTATGTATCAGGACGGTCAAACAAAGGGATTACGGATCGCCAAAACCTTGATCAGCACCTCTCATCAGCCTTACGTTCGACTGACCAACTTGAATGACTACGACGTCGCCATCCACCAAGGCACAACGCTTGGAGTTTGTGAGCCCGTTGTATGGATTGCTCGCTGCGAAGCCAACGAGTCGGATCGGTCAGACACTGGAGCGAGAGCAGGGCGTAACTTGCCAGAGGCCCTGCGGAAGGTGTATGAAAAATCCACAGACAAACTAGAACGTAGGCAATGAGAGAAGCTGGAAGCTGGAATATCAAGACGTCCAGGGAGAAGAACAGAAAGTAACAGAATCCTCGAAAAGTCCTTGGAGCTCCCCGGTAGTATTGATGATGAAGAAGGACGGCTCTACTCGATTTTCTGTCGACTACAAAAGAGTAAATGACGTCACGAAGACAGCTACCCACTACCCCGGATTAATGACACTCTGGATACGATATCAGTATCGAAGTTTCTCTATGCTGGATCCGAAGATTAGCTACTGGCAAGTAGATATTCAAACTGAAGACCGAGAGAAAACTGCATTTTAAGTTAGACATGGTCCCTGGCAGTTCAAGGCAATGCCATTCGGGTTGTGCAACGCCCCGGCAACGTTTGAGAGGCTGATGGAGACCGTGCTGAGAGGGCTGCATTAGAAGACGTGCCTGATTTACGTGGATGACGTCATCGTTCTCGGAAGCACCTTCGACGAGCACTTGAAGAATCTGAGGGAGATTCTGGGAAAAATGTGCTGAGATGTCATACTCTTTCCTTGCCTCATACTGAGTGTTATGATGGTAGCATACAGCATGGTATAATAATAAACGAGGTGAAAGGCCACGTTATAAGTTTCACCAAGAGGCAAAGGCCTCTAAGTTTTTATTACCGTGTTGACCTCATGGGGATCACTGTTAGTACATCATTCTTAATATCAGGAGAGATCTTCATAGGGGTAATCACATTAACGAGGTTGTAAATAAAGGTTACATATTTCTTCATATGGTTACGGAACTAAGGGTGTAGTAAGTATGTAAAAGATTGGTATTAGCCACACTGGTATAATCTCAATTATGGTCCAGTGTATGGGATCCTCACCAGGACTGCTTGATACGAGAAATGGAAAAGATCCTAAGGATAGCAGCACGTTTTTGTGGTATCTGCTGTGGGCCCCTAACCGCACAGCCAACTCGCCCGGTAATATAGGTTCTAACGTCAATTCAAGCATTTTTAGGCACTATATGACCACCGTTTCTAACTCAATAAATACAACTCCATTTTAAGTTCTCTCTTCAAGAACCTTTCTCTAAAATCCGAGGTCCAGTGATTACATTTTGCCATATACGGTTGGCGTCAGAAAGGATATCCGGCTATAAAATAGGGCTAAATCAACATGTGCGATACAGCTCGCACTCGCGAATCCACAGATCTGGGAAAAATAATAGAAGAAGAAGTTTTGTTTTATGTACCGGTATTTTGTTTTAATTTTCTTCATGCAGTTAATCTGAGATAGGAACACTTGTTGACAACTAAATGTTAAACCTAATGTGATTTGTAAACTAATATGTTACAATATTGGAATTTACTTACAATGTTTTGTCTCGAGGAAAGGGAAAGAAACATTTCAATACATGAAAAGTTCAAAGTTATTGCAGCCCAAAACAGCACAAACCTTACGAAACATGGTTCAGTGCGTCTATGATTGTAATTCCAAAAATGTTTTACACCAGGTAAATACAATTTTCACGAAAATCGTCCTCTTAACGCAAATCCATGACCAAAATTTCACAGTATATTAACTGATCTGTATTACTACCAAATACACTATAGACAACACAGGACACTTCCGTATTCCCCTGTACTAAACTGAGATATATGTTGACAGAGGCACACCTGGCGGCCCGACCTTGAGTACCAGGCGGCAAGATAGAAACTACAAAAGTTGCATGCTGAAATTGATAGACAAAATGAAACTAAATAACCGGTAATTACAGTATTTTTGTTTCTTTTACTACGAAAGTTGAATGATTACACGAATTGAAATAATGAAACACAATAACGATTTCGTTTTGGCTGAATCTTTGGCTGAATTGTCTGCATTGAGACCTTCTGTTCAGAAGATCCCGGATTCGATTGCTGGCGGGATCGAGGATTTTAATCACGTCTAATTAATTCTTCTGGCTCGGGGAATGGGTATTTGTGTTTGTCCCAACACTTTTTTCTTCATATTCAGACAACACAACACACTTCCAACCACGACAGAAGCATGCAATACGGTAGTGATTACTTGACCTCGGATTTTTAGATGCTATAATGTTATTTAGCTGCCTGAAGTAGACACTCAAATGGGTTCTAAAATATTTTTAGGTAGCTTCAATGTTACGACTTCGAACTTGACACTTTCGGCATAATTCACACAATGAACAAACGTGAATATCCTAAATGTCCTCACAGAATGAAATAGAGATTTTTCCAGCAGGTCAATGGTTACTGTCTCCTGCCTGGTAATAGACTACCGGAGTGTTCGCTGCGGGAGGTTCTTAAGGGTTTCCGTGGAGTGTGGTTTACAGCTTTTCGATTTTAATATTTTGTTTAAGATACTGAAAACGAGTCAGCAAATATGTTATTTTTCGGAATATATTAAAAGCATTTTAACCAATTTAGGAGTAAAAATACAAATTGTAGGAAAGGTTCTAACGTCAATTCTGGCATTTTTAGGCACTGTAGGACCATCGTTTCTAACCTTATAAATACATGAAACGTGTAAATACAAGTTCATTTTATCTTATCTCTGAAAGAATAAAATAGGTCTTTCCATAAAATTCGAGGTCTATTGATTACATCCCTCCATATAGGGTTGGCGTCAGGAAGGGCATTCGGTCGTAAAATAGGGCCAAATCCACATGTACTACACGGTTCGCACCGGCGACCCCACAGATTTGGGAAAATCGGTATAAGCAGAATAATTTTTGTTTTTTGTTGTAATTTCCTTCATGCAATTAATCTCAGATAAGAATATTTTTGTCACGAGTAAATATTAAACCTGATTGATGTGAACACTAATATTTTACAATATTGGAATTTACTTACACTGTTTTGTCTCGAGGAAAACGGAAGAAAGTTTCGATAGCTGAACTATTTCAAAGTTATTGCAGCCAAAACAGCACGAACCTTACCGAACATGGTTCAGTACTTGTATGATTGTAATTCCAAAAACTTTTGTCACCGGAGAAAATTTCATTTTCACGAAAATCTTCTTCTTAACGCAAATCCAAGAACAAAATTTCACACTATATCAGCCGAATGCTACTACTACTATATTATTACTACTACTCTCAGTTTTGAGGGCGTACCGCTAGGTGCGCGGGATGTCAATGTCTTGCGATAATGAATGAATGAATGAATACTGGTCTGCATTTAGGGCAGTCGCCCAAGTGGCGAAGTGTTACGTATTCTCTGTAGTGTATTTGTTATAAGCCTGTCGATATTCAAAGAGTTAACATGAATTTATGTACACTTCCTGTGCATGATTTTGCGGGAACTGATACGTTTACAATAACTCTCAGTGTTTTATATGATGATGCCTTCTCAGAGGCGAAGGTAAGCTCCATTTTCCACGGCCTCCTCGATCATCGCACTTGTGTCAGTGTGCTACATCTATGGGGTCGTGTGAAGTTTCTGCCTTCAACCCTAACCTAAAATATGGAACAAGTTTTTCTCACATGAGAACAATAATTACGTTTACATCAGTATGCGTGTTCAGATATGAATACATTTTGTAACTTCGTAAAACGGAGGTTCATGTCTGAGTTTTCTGCCTCTGCTGCTATCATGTAAAAAAATCAACAACCTTCACTGCAACTACCTTTATGAAGTGTGTATTCCGTAAATGATGGCGGGGAATAAAATCCCCCAGTGTTTCACAGATATTTCAAGTATGAATTTATTACTTATTTGGTGATATTGCTGCTGTACGGTCGTTTTTTAATGGAAGTCACACTGGGTGAGTGCTATTGGGAAAGGAGGTTCTCGGCCACGGATACTGTTAATGCGGTGGGTGTTTGTGTTGCTCGAATGTTTTTATGTGGATGACTGGTGATAGTGCATAAACTGGAAGTTCCCCTGTAGTATTAACATAGCCGACTGAATTTAAGGATTATAATGATTCACTATAGGTGTAAACTTGATGGTTCAGTGGAAGCCGCCTTAGTTTTCGTTATTGGAACAGCTCTTGTCATTACATCGCGAAGAAGTGTGTAAGTGTGTGTCTTTCTCATGGTGAAATGGTTGGGAGTTGGGTTCATCATTAGATAATTAAGACTTCCTCCGATCCAACTAAATCACGTGTCTGAATATTGTTTCCGTACTGCCATCATGGAGGAAGTGGACAAAATAATCATTCATAATTTGCGGCAAGTTGGATGGTAAGTGGAGTTATGAAGATTTGACTTAATTAAGATTTTTACGGAGGACTATTAGAGCCAAATTATAGTCTATAATGTTACTAATAGACTGAGGATTTGCCTTCAGTGAGGTGTAGTGGGAGTAACCCCAGGGTGGGAGTAACCCCAGGGTTGCCACCACAGTGCAAAACTTTATTAATTTAAGGTTATATGAAAATTTCATGTAGAACTAAAAGCATTACATCATATAACTTATGGCCTTTCTCCATTGTTTGAGCCATATTTTGTTTCATGAATTAACATTTTAATTTAAGAATTACTCTACCTTTTTAAACTGGTAGGCCTAGATTCAGAACACGGTCAAACTGGGAAAATCGGTCTAGATTGTTTGAGTCAAATCAATGTTATAATTTAATCGTGCCTCTTATTACATCCTGAGGAGGGGGGGGCTGTATGTTTTGCGTGAACGCTGTGACTTCGTACACACAAGCTAAAATAATTTAAGCATGTTACCAGTTCAGCTGCAGAATCTGTACCAAGCGTTTAAGTAGCTGTTCTTTGCTTAGTATAATAAATTAAAAATTACTTATCAAAAGGTCAGGAAGTTGTAAGTGTGCTTGCATAAGGTTGGAGAAGATAATAGGTCATTTGGTGAAATCTTATGTGCCAAATTCTTGTTAATTATGTTCTAAGCAGGGCTGTGATGGATTCTATGTCTGTGCCACATTGTCATACTGAAAGTCACAAGATTTATATTCAGTGAGTCTTTTAGGCTTTATGAGAAGTAGAATGCAAGTTACAAATTCACAAGACTACAGTAAAATAGGGAATTTAGTCCGATTAGGGCACAAAATACCATAACGCATATGAATACTATTAACAGTTTAGGCTACTGTCCCTTTTATGACTCCTTTCCATTTGTTGTGTGTGCTGCATGCAAGGGAAGTAAGTGTAGGCATATATTTCAGCTACAATCATAACACATAGTGTTGATGTTAATCTTTATTATTATTATTATTATTATTATTATTATTATTATTACATCGTTATAGACAAGCAACCTGCCATTTTGATTTTGAAGGCTTATACTTTTTACTCTACATTGTAGCCAAAGGTTCTTCAATCTCAGGCATTTTTCTGTCCCTCTTCCACTGAGATGTTGCGTGGTTTCGCAGAATACCTCTCTGGATTCGGTCTCGTATCTGCAATTTTTCTTCCTGAAGATGGTTTTGTCTTGAATTTCTTTGGGGTTTATGACTCCTACTTTTAAATCTTCATGCACTTCTTTAAGCCAATGGGACCAAGCAATTGGCTGCGTACCTTGGGTCACGTAGCTGTTAGCTTGCATTTGGGGGATAGTGGGATTGAACCTCACTATCAGCAGCCCCGAAGATGGTTTCCCGTGGTTTTTCCCACTTTCACACCAGGCAAATGCTAGGGCTGTACCTTCATCGAGGTCACAGTCACTACCTTTCCTCTCTTAACCCTTTCGTATTCTATCGTCGCCGTAAGACCTATCTGTGTCGTCGTGACGTGAAGCAAATTGTAAAAAACTAAAGCCAACAGGGATGAGTTTTCCATTTCTCCTGAGGAGCGAGTATTCCACACACCCATAGGCCTATATCCAGACTCATTCTCTTTAGGCATCAGTTTTATTATTAATTGGAATGTGTAAATTGGAAGTTTGTTTTAGGTTACTAGTATTTGGTTAACATCCATTATAACTGTTGATAGTCTTTATGTAATTAAACTGTCATAGTTTGATTCTTAAGTTGACTTAGCCTTTAGTTCTACTAACATGGTAGGCCTGCTTGTGCTTGATCCTAGACTTTGAATGCCTTAATCTGCTGGACCATGGAAAATCAGCTTTTAGTTGAAGTAAGCCTACAACTTAGTTATTTTTTTGTTTTAGCAAATGACAACGCAAAGTACACAAACCTTTGTAATGAAAGTTTATTTTAAAGTAATTAATAAGCCTACAGAACAACAGTTCATGATAGTTAATGGCCCAGCAGGCCGTACTGCTGACAGTGAATGTTCTGTAGCCAACTAAAGTTTGTACTAATGACTTCAATGCATATAATGATCCACCTTTTCTACAGCTCCATCTAATGTCCAGACAACTGGATCGATATTGATAGGTATAGTAAATCAAAAAGAACTAAATTAGTTTGTAAGTTTGATCCTGGATCAGTATGGTGGTGTTTGAACGTGGTCAAATGCACTGGCTTCATGTCAGTAAATTTACCAGCATGTGAAAGACAGAATTTTGGCACCTCAGCATCTATGGAAACCTTAAAAAAGTAGTTAGTGGCACTGAAACCAACCAACCAAGATTGAGTATTATGAGAGATAAGTCTGGAAATGTAATTGCTGATCAGGACAAATTATTAAATTACTGTGAGCAATACTTCGCTTCCTTGCTGAATTGTGATGATCTAGAAACCTGTATTGGTAAACCATCTAGTTCCCCATCAGAAGAACAAATACCAGAGCCATCATATCAAGATGTATTACAAAGTAGTATACGTTTAAAAAACAATAAAGCTTCAGGTAATGACAACATTCCTACTGAGCTTATTAAATACAGTGGAGAAAGATTACATAAATACATAGGCCTATATAAGATCATTTTAAGGATATCGCACGATGAAGTTTTTCCAAAAGAATGGCAGGGATCACTTATTGTCCTAATTCATAAAGGAGGGGATAAGGAAGAACTTCAAAATTATCGTGGTATATATCTTGTAAACACAGCCTACAAAATTCTGTCTTTTATTCTTTTACAGCATTTAAAACCATTTGCTGAAAATGTTATTGGGGACTATCAGAACGGTTTTTGTAGTAACAGATCCACTACAGACGACATATTTGCAATTAAGACTATTAATGATAAGGTGTGGGAACACAAGGAGTCGGTTCATTATCTCTTTATAGATTTCTTCAAGGCATATGATTCACTCCATAGAGAAGGGCTGTGAAACATCATGATGGAGTTTGGCTTTCCCATAAAATTAATTAACATGTGCAAACTGTGTATGGATGGTAATGTTAGCTGTGTTTTGCTCAAGGGCAGAAAATAAAGTTCCGTCCAGAATAAAACTGGTCTGAGATAAGCGGATGTACTATCTCCTCTTCTATTGCACTGGAGAAGATTATCAGGAAATTAGCTCTTGTACCTGCTGGCATCATATTGGGGAGACAACATAAAGTCCTTGCATATGCGGATGATATTGTTCTTGTTGCCTGCAATGAATTAGAAATTAGGCAGTTATTTGTGGAACTAGAGGAAAGAGCAGCAAAAATTGGCTTACGGGTAAATGATAAAAAGACACATTACATGGTTGTACTGAGACCGAATCATGAGGAGGGGTTGACAGATTGTCTTTGAAGATTGGGAAATATATATTTAAAAGAGTAGAAGAGTTTAAATTCCTTGGTGTATTAATCGATGAGAAAAACCGAAGGCAACAGGAACACCAAGCTAGAATTCAGAATTCAAATAAAGCGTTTTACTCCATGAGCCCTTTATTAGGCTCCAAGTTTTTAACAAGGAATGCAAAAATGATTATATACAATAAAATCATAACATTGTAACATTCTCCTTTTCTTAACCTATCTTTTAATGTTGGAATGTAGGTATAATATAAACAAAATTCACCCTCTGCCCTACGTTAGCAGCTACTGCAGCAAACATATGCTGACTTTCACAACGAAGAGGATCCATTTCAGATCCAAACATACGCCGTTTTAGTACTTTATATCAATACAAATACTTTTCTAGACAAGATTTTAAATTAGTCTACAATAATTTTAACATGTGCTTGTACTTCCCATTATCATATTTCTTAACCACTGTTCCATAAATTTTAATATCATAACAAATCTTAGCTTAATTCTTATAAACTATAAATGTTATCGTTTCATAAATGTTTGTTTTAAGATTAGTTAACATGCTGATGATGGCCAATAAGAAGGGTGAAACATGTCCATAATATTCATATCTTTTATGTCTAATTAACCACACAACGTGGTAGTGTATGTATAGAATAGATTGAAAAATAAATGTATACCTTTTCCAAGAGCAGCACCCATTGCAAGTCTTTGAGAATAAAGTTTATAGAAAAATATTTGGCCTATGGTTCAATCCTATCTCTCAAAGCTGGCAGAAAAGATCTGAGATTTACACCCTCTCTCAACAACATACTATAATGGGTGTGATAGAATCCAACAGACTGCACTGGGCTGGACATGTAGACCTACTGAGGATGAAGGATAACAGAGCACCAGTAGATCTATACAAGGGATCTCTTAATGGGAAAAGACCTTCAGGAAGACCCCGAAGCACCTGGAAGAAGGAGATCAACAAGGTATGCCGGACCCTCCATATTGATAACTGGGAAGAGCAGACTCAAGATCAAAAAGGATGGATGAGAATTGTGAGATCGGCACGGGAACTTCACGTCCCTTAGAAGCCTACGGAGTGAGTGTGAGTGAGTGAAACCAGTCAATTACTGTGGACACCCTCTAAAGCGGCCTGCTTGGGACCAGACCCTTGGTCAGATAAGAAAATGAAATGGACAGTATTAAAATAAAGGAACTATTCAATAATTTGTAATACTACGTACTATACGTACTTCAATTTCAGATGTTTTAAACAATAAATTGAAACATATTAGGTTTATAAACTGACTAAACATCTGCTTTTGTATGTGATAAGGAAAATGTAGTAAGTTGCACCTTGTTCACAAGTGGGGAGGTAGCGCAGGTGTTCACTATCTATACAAAACCAGAAGCAATGCTATTAACTTAGTCAGCCAGTGAAAGGGTTGTCCATTGTAACGTTAATTATTAGAATAAAATTACACTATATAGAAGGGCAGATAGCCTTATATCCTTTGATAACCAAGCAAGTGGTGGCACGGTTTGGGTCATTGAACTATCAGCTTGCATTTGGAAGATAATGGGTTCAAGCCCAACTGTCGACAGCCCTGAAGTTGGTTTTCCATGGTTTTCCATTTTCCACCAGGCAAATGCTGGTGCTGTACCTTAATTAAGCCCTGATCTATTCTTTGCCACTCTAGCACTTTCCTGTCCTGTCGTCACCATAAGACCTATCTGTGTCGATGTTGCATTAAAAATTTTGATAATTTCTTAACATTCTCAAGTAATAATAATAATGATGATGATCATCATCATCAGTTACTGGATTTACATGGCTCCTGAAGTGGTGCCACAGCTTACCAACCAATAGCAAGTTGGAGTTGTGCTGCTGTCTAGCAGCAAAAGTAAGTCACATCTGGATAACATCCAAGGCTGAGAAGTTAATTTTATCGGATGATGCTGAGTGTTTCTACAGTCTGTCAAGATATTCACCAGCACTTTAAAAAAGTATCTTGACAAGAGGTGATTAAAAAAACTGTGAGCATTTGTTGGGCATATTACCTCTGGTTCACCAAAGCAGTTAGCCTCAAATTATTCATTAACACATGCATGTATTTATGATCTTCAGATGGATACTTACATTAGCTGCGACACTTTGATGGAATTTCTGAAACGCTTATTTATCAGAATGTTATCAATTTGTTTTTTTATTGAGTCAGAATTGTGAGGATCATCGTAGGAGCTTTCCATGTGTATAAACGACATTTTGGAAGTTTGTACTACTTATT
Source organism: Anabrus simplex (assembly GCF_040414725.1). Lineage (NCBI taxonomy): Eukaryota > Metazoa > Arthropoda > Insecta > Orthoptera > Tettigoniidae > Anabrus > Anabrus simplex. The sequence goes on along the minus strand of NC_090265.1, from coordinate 1,027,519,714 downwards.
GGTGAAAACTATTTGACATTCTATACAAAATTCATTCAGCTTTTCTCCCCGGTCATTGCATTTACCAAGACCAAATTCACCTATCAAGTTGGAGCAACATCCTTGACCAATTTTTGCATTGAAATTGGCCATTATGACTGTAAATTTGTCCTTCAAGTCTTTAAGAACAGTTCGAAGTTGTTCATAGAATATTTCTCCTTCACCATCGTCTGCTGTTGGTGCATATATTTATAAGATGTCATAAAAGGTGAGCATGAAAGTTGTGGCCTTAATCAAGGTACAGCCCCAGCATTTGGCTGGTGTGAAAATGGGAAACCACGGAAAGCCATCTTCAAGGCTGCCAACAGTGGGGTTCGAACCCACTATCTCCCAAATACTGGATACTGACCGCACTTAAGTGACTGCAACTAATGAGCTCGGTATGTGTTTTTCTTTACTTTTACAAAGTCCATGGTAGAACCTATAAGTTGATTCTTAAAGAGTTGTGTGAATGTTTTGATCTCCTTTTCTCCAGAAGTCTCTATTTGCTTTCCTTCTGACCAGGTAAAAGAATCAAATACCGTGGTGCACATGTCAGTGCTATGTTCACTCTTGAGAAATGTTTCATCTAGGTGTTCTGCTCCATCTTGCATCAAAGCTTCTTTACTTGAAGGGAAGAGCTCGTGCTACTATTTACACTTGTAATTGTACACTCGTAACTCAATGAAATGAATTATATTTGACATTGAAGGTAAATCTCAAACTTTGAACATTATCTGATAATGAATTTATTATAGTTTGTTTTTAATCCTTCCCCATGCAAATTAGTTCTACTGGCATGTAAATATTGAGAATACCAATGTCAGAAAAGTCTAGGCACCAGACTCTATTTTCAGTTGCCATGGCGACCTGGTGCCTGGGATTTTTTGAGCCTTGCCTATACATGACTTACTATTGTCACTGGTTTTCTTTAATTACTAATTGTGAATTTTGTTTTTTACAGTGAAATTGAAGAGGATGTTGGTAGTTTGAAACAGTTTACGGCTGAACTTGTTGTTGAAGCGGCTGTAAGATGTTTGGATATTATTCAACCAGGATTGGGCTTGCCACATTCCTTGCCTCCATCAATGTCTGCGAGATTTCGACTTGGAGCAAATTTAGCCCAAGTTTGCATGGTATGTTGTCAGTGAGACAATTTCATAAAAATGAAATTCACTTAACCTATAGAGAAATGTGCTTTTTGAAAAGGCTACTATGAGCCTAAATGATAGAGAATGTTAAGACAATGGTTAGAGTAAGTTCTTATTGCTAGTACAGGATAAGCCTTAAAAGTGAGAAGCATAAATTCTGAATAGGCCTATGTTGTTTGTAAGTCATTGGTGTGTATTACTTTCATATGATGTTATCTGTTATACCTCATGCAACTAGGACATGAAGAGGTGGTAGAGCAAATGAAGAATATGCACCAACAGCCACATAATGAAATTGAAAAACCTATCTTCAGACATCTAATACAAAATACTACTCCTGATGTGCATATGCAGATATTGAAGTTATAGTATTATGCTTCAAAACTTGGGGGGGGGGGAAAAAATCTATGCAACTATGCTGCAAAAAAAGGATTAAAATATGTACTTATTTCTGTAGTACCTAGCAACAGTTTTATGACATTCAGACATGAATTACTGTTAGTACACTTAAACAATTCACCTATACCCAAATAATATGAGTACATAATTCATTAATAAGCAACCGAATAAACATGCTTTTTACATTTGAAGAAATTACTGAATACGTTTATGAAGTTTGGATATTGTAATGTGACTGATAGGAAATAAAAACACAGCTGGTAGCATTTAAATTCTGTGACTTAAGATTTATTAACTACTTATTCTTGTACACTACGTAGACACAGTAATTCAGTTTGTGCTCTTTCATTTCTTGGATGGTAGAACTCTGACCATCTGAGACCAACTTGGCAGGTTCGATCCTGGGTCAGTCCGGTGGTATTTGAAGGTGCTCAGATACATCAGCCTCATGTTGGTAGATTTCCTGGCATGTAAAAGAACTATGGGTTCAAAATTCTGGCACCTTGGCATCCCTAAAACCATAAAAGCAGTTAGTGAAACGTAAAACCAATATTATTATTATTCAACTCGCACTAACTCATTCGCACCAGTTTTACAGTTGTGCTCTCTATCACAAATTGACACAATTGCACAGTTTCCAATGCTGCATGTTGTGGACTATCTGTCACACAACACAAGTTACTGTCACTCGCTTGCCGGTCGAACACTTAAGCAGTCATAGACTCCATGTTGACACAACACAATGGCACGAGACACTGCTGAGTTCACTGAAAGTAGACTTGGCTTCACAACAGAACGGAAACTCATTTCACAACTGGAACAGTCCATCAACTCGAGTCCGTACTGCACTCAACTTTCCCCTGAGTTCATCTGGTCTGCCTTAAATAGGGAGACCGGCTCTTTGTGATTTTTCCCAAAACAAGTCTCCAGAGTTCTCTCAATTTGGAATGATCTGGATTTATCTTCTAGGTCTTTCCCATACGGCCAGAAGCCTCCAGGAAGATGACAAATTGGTGTCAAACACAGACTGGCCGTGTACACCTGGCTCGTTCTCCTGATTAGTTGTCTGTGTGGGAATCAGGGCAGATTCAACATCTAAGTAGTGACATCAAAGGCTCCTAAGTGCATACAGTATTGCTCCTCCCCAAGGTCTTACACAAAATGGTGGACTCCATCACAAAATGTTATTGTCTGCTATCAAGAGACAGAGGCATTTCACAGGTGAAAACAAAATGATATATTAGACAACAAAGTTGCTTCTAAATTATACACAGATAATCATTGACAAGACTGTTGGAAACAGTGCAGAATGGACTCTGATTTCACTCTTTATGCTATTTCATGTCCTCTTCACACTTTGCTTTGTAATATATTATGAAGGTCATGTATAATAATGTGATATAAAGTATGGTATGAACTTATATTCATTTACTTAAAATAAGAAATAGGAATCATAAAGAAATATCTTTTGAACTTTTTCAAGTGAGGTTTTTAATTTTTTAACTCATGTATTTTAGTAGAGTGGCTGTGGTTATAATAAGTTAAACAGTTTGTGGTAAGAGTGTGTAACACTGTACTTTTTCACTTTATCATAAGTATTGTCTTAATTGTTGTTCCACAGGATTTGGGATATGCTGGGGACATTGGTTATCAAACATTCCTGTACTCAAATGAAGCAGATGTGCGTAGAGTGTTTATGTTCCTAATTGAAAAACTTCCTAAGGAAACAGAAAAAAGTATAGTGGAACCTTCAGGTATGTACTCTTTACTTTCTGTTTCAGTAAATTTGCAGATGAGAGAAATCATCCCTATGTTATTTCTATGCTTAAGATTGTGGATTTAATTAAATTAAATTATTGAATATAAGCTTAGATATAGCTGACATCTCTCTAATGTCTTAACTTTGTTTCCTACTTTATGCTGTCTCCCATTTTAAGAACACTTTTCTAATTTTCATGGTAGCTTTTGTTTGATGCTTTATATTTAACATTTTAATCATAGACTTCATTTTTAATCTACAGTAAACTCTCAGTTTAACAGACTGTTAGGGGCTAAGGGTTGTCTGTAAATCTGGAATTCTTTTAAATTGGCAAGTATTTGAAATGTTTTTGACAATAAAACTTTCAGTTGTATTAATATACTTTAATGGGAACAGGAAAAAGCATCAAGCATAATTACTGATCAAAATTGCTGAAAATGTTCGAAATATAAAGTCACTTCGGGATATGACAAGGTACGTATGAATGAGATAATGCCATCCTTGGGCACATGGATACAAACACAAAGCAATTATGAGTACATGTGAAATATCGAGAATATTCATGAATATACCTGAAATTGCAAGTTATAAACACTGCCTATCACCAACAACTGTTATCTACTGTATAATTTAAAAAAAAATCATGATCTATCCTTATTTGTTGAATTACTGGTCTTCTTCTTCATCCATTCCCTTTTCCAGATTCTCTCTGGGTAGGGTAGTGTACCAAAGCCCTCCACATTAATTGATCTTTCCACTATTCCTCTTCTAGTACTTTATTGCTATCGATTCCTCTATTTGCAAAACAGTCCACAACAGAGCTCCTCCATCTCATTGTAGGCCGTCCCCTAGGCCTCTTTCCAGTCTCTGTATCCATGAATGTTCTCTTTATTATTTTCTCTCCTGGCATTCTCATCATGTGTCCAAACCATTTTAGCTTTGCTATATCAATCTCTTCTTGAAGTTTACACACTCCCACGGTTCTCTTTATTTCCTCATTTCGTATTCTATCTCGTCTTGTCTTTCCCTGTATGCTCCTCAAGAACCTTATTTCAGCTGCTTTTATCTTACTTTGGTTCCGCTTAATCAACGTCCAGGCTGCTGAAACATAGGTCAGTATAGGTTTATAATAAGATGAATATAAAACCTTTTTGCACTTCATTGGCACATCTTTGTTCCATACTATGTCTCTCACACACTGGTAGAAACTTGCAGACTTCTGTATTCTTAAATTAATTTCTACATCCGAATTTCCATCTTGGGACATCACGCTGCCCAAATATTAAAATATTTTCACTACTTCAAGTGGTTCATTTCCTATTTTTATCACTCCCCTTGGTAACACATGGTTAGAAGATAACAAGATATAGTTGGGATAACAAAAAAACTCTGATAGATTACATTTTGGTTGAGAAAGGTAACAGGAAAATGTTGGTGGATGTTACAGCCCTCCCAAGTGAATCTTTCAAAAGAGATCACAGAATTGTGATAGCTAAGTTAAAGATGGGAAGGATACAAAAGGTGACTGAGATAGGTAGAGAGAGCTAAGGGTGTGGAAATTGCAGGAGGAGGAAATAAATGAAGAGTTCCAGACACACATTAAAACAAGTATACCTAAGGAAGACATTGGAAGGGTTGAAAAGAATGGGCGTTCTTTAAAACAGTCATGGTGGAGTCTGCAGAAAAGACCTGTGGAAGAGTATCAGGAAGGAAGGAAGGACGGTCAAGAAATGCCCTGGTGAAGTGACAGGGTAAAATATATTGTTAAACGGAAGAAACAAGTTTGGAAAAGATGGCTGAGAAACAGAACAACAGAATGCAAAACAGAATACAGGCACTGCAAGGAGTGCTCCAAGGTGGTTCAAGAAGAGAAAAAGAAATGCTGGCAAAAATTCACTGAATCTCTGCAAGAAGATACAACCGGAAGCAAAAAGATCTTATTCCAGTGGGTTAAAAAGAAGAAAAACCCAGGTGAAGGTGCTCACTTCATTAAAAATGAACAGGAGGAAGTGATGACACAGAAGCAGGATATATTGCAGAGGTGGGAAAAATACTTTGAACAGCTTTACAACGTGCAAAATACCTCGGTACAAAGAGAAATCGAAGAATCGGATTTAGTGCAGATGAAAGATAAGGAAAATGAGGTGTCCATGGCAGAGATTGAGTGGGCCACTAAAAGAATGAAACGAGGCAAGGCAGCTGGAAATGATGAGGTCACCATAGAAATGATAATAGCAGGAGCAATTGATCTACAGTGGTTGTATAGACTCTTCAGAGTGATATGGAGAGAAAAGAATGTTCCAAAAGAGTGGACGAAAGTGGTCATTACGCCAGTTTTCAAGAAAGGAGATAGGAAGCAATGTGAAAATTACAGAGGAGTGACACTGATACCTCATACAGCTAAGACCCTTAAAGAATTTTGGATAAATAAGAGACAGAGTAGAGGGAAAATTGGCAGATCACCAATATGGATTTAGAAGAGGCAGATACACATTTGGCCCAATATTTACATGGCATCAAATGATGGAAAGGTATTGGGAATATGGAAAGGACATAGTAGTAACGTTTCTAGATATTGAAAAGGCATATGACAGTGTCCCAAGGTTTTTGGTATGGAAAACATTGACAGAGGCACAGATGGGGAATGAAACAATGCCGATGGTAATAGCATTGTGTCAGAATTGCAAAACCTGTGTTAGAACCTAGATGGATCAAACTGAATGGTTCAGAGTTGAGACAGGCTTAAGACAGGGAAGTGTATTGTCTCCTTTACTCTTCATTATCATAATGGATAGAATTCCACACAATATGAAGGAGAAGATGATGGGCAAGCAAGTAATGTCTATGCTATTTGCTGATGACATTGTAGTTTGAGGAGATAATGAAGACGAACTACAGACACAAGTTGATTTATGGAATGAGGAGATAAGAAATTTTGGAATGAAGATAGTACTGCGAAAAGCAAGACTTTGATCATGACGATAGGTTGAATTACCAGTATAACTGTTAAATAAAAAATCCTTTAAATTGATTGTTTACTATACTCTACTGTATTTTATCTCAGTTGATATATTTTCTATCTATCAAAATGCAACACCATAACGGGACACATGGCCCAATACTTGGAATTATGATGATGATGATGATTTATCTGTATATATATGTTCTGTCTGTACATTACCGGTACTCAGAATTTAAAAAAAGAATTGTATTTCTGTATCGGTCATGACCACAGCAAGAAGGGAATGGAGTTTTAAATTTTCAGTCATCTCTATGTATGTACGTATTACACATTAAGAGAAAATAGGTAAACAAAATTGAATGATAATTGGTATGTAAAGTCAGGGAATAAGGCACTGCAGTGTAGGCTATAAATAGTTTTATTCACACTGGATGAAATTGTAATTTAGCAGAATTTTCATATATCCATGTTATTAGTGGTCCTATCGGTCCGACTCTTTGGCTGAATGGTCAGCGTTTAGGTCTTCGGTTCAGAGGGTCCCGGGTTCAATTCCCAGCTGGGTCAGGGATTTTAATCGCGTCTGATTAATTCTTCTGACTCGGGGACTGGGAGTTTGTGTTTGTCCCAACACTTTCCTCTTCATATTCAGACAACATTCTATACTACCAACCACCACAGTAACACGCAATAGTGATTACATCCCTCCATATAGGGTTGGGGTCAGGAAGGGCATCCAGCTGTAAAACATGGCCAAATCTACATGTGTGACACAGATCACACCCGCGACCCCACAAGCGTGGGAAAGGCGGTAGAAGAGAAGAAGAAGATAAATACTACATAACAAAAGTTACAGAGAATACAATTTCAGATCATTTATGTCTTGTGCAATTTTCACATACTGACTCTGATAAGTTATTCATGAATTAGGCTTTTGTTGCTTAGTTTTATCAACACCAAGCATTGGTATGAAAACATTGTTCAGTTGTGTTAATTGATGATGGTGGTGATTTTTGTTGTGATTGTATTGAGGTGAAAACCACGTGGTCACCAGCCCTTGTCAACAAGGAAAATTGTGAAGATGACTTTCAGAATGTGAGAAAAATCATGAAGGAATGATCGCTTGAAGAATAACACGGTAGGGAGTCTTGAAAGGAGAACTCCCTTTGTTGTGATGTGCTTTGTCTCTTCTGTTGCCACTCATCTCTGATAGGTGGCATTACTGTAGCATGCTGCATAAGCTGAGGGAGTTACCTACCTGAGTAGAACAACATGCCTGAATATTAGCAGGAAGTAGCTGGGTAGTTAGGTAACTTTCTTTTTTTGCATGCCATTCCTCTGGTTCATGCACGTTCTGATAATGACTGGAATCAGTCAGTCATCATTAATCTGCATTTAGGACAGTTGCGTAGGTGGCAAATACCCTGACAGTTGTTTACCTACTGAGCAAGTTGGCTGTGCGGTTAGGGGCGCGCAGCTGTGAGCTTGCATTAGGGAGAAAGCGGATTCAAACCCCACTGTCGGCAGCCTTAAAGGTGGTTTACCGTTGTTTCCCATTTTCACATCATGCAAATGCTGGGGCTGTACCTTAATTAAGGCTCTGACCACTTCCTTTCCACTCCTAGCCCTTACCTATGCCATCTGTGTCGGTGCAACATAAAGCCAATTGTTAAAAGAAAAAAAAAAGTTTACCTAGTCTTCAATATAGTGTAATAGCTTGCAGCTGGGCTAAGTGGATCAGGTGGTAGAGCGCTGGCCATCTGAGCTCAAGTTGGCGGGTTCGATCCTGGCTCAGTCCGGTGGTATTTGAAGATACTCAAATACATCAGATTTGGTAGATTTAAGGGCATGTAAAGAATTCCTGCAGGACAAAATTCTGGCACTTTGGCATCTCCAAAAATCATAAAAAGTAGATATTGGGACCTTAAGGCCATGGTTCCTTTCTTCCCACTCCTAGTCTTTTCCTATCCTATTGTCGCCATAAGAGCTATCTGTGTCGGTGCATCATAAAGCAGACTGTAAAAAGAAAAAAGTTATTTACAACTGTTCTCGCATTCAAGTTTTCTTCTTCACCAGTTTGTACGCACTTGGTCAGTCACATGGTACTCTGATGTGCCCACTCCAACGCGACCTCTTGTAGAGCAGTGTCGTCCCCAGAACATTTCACTTCACAACTCACTGCATGTTGTGTAATCAAGGCAGTCTTATTCTTCATTGATGCTCTCCTGAATGATTTGTTACTGACTCTCCACCAGCTACGCTTATGTGATATGTAAACCTGCAGAAGATTCTTGAGAAAGTATCTTGCAGTTTCTGTTTCCAGACCATTCGTGGCAACTTTTCAGTAGTGTCCACTTCCAGCATCTTCCTAAGAGCTTTATTGTGTACCTTAACAATTTGCTGTTGGCCCTGCACATATTGTTGGTGCTGCTGTGGCATTGTCGCCTCTTGCTGGCATTGTAGCCTTTGTCTGGTACCCCTGCACTCTTGGCCTTCGTTGTCAAATGCTCCCTTCTTAAAGCTGCTTGTCCCAGGTAGCTTCATGATAAGGTGTTAGCTGGTCTAGTTGGACGACTGTCATTTTCCCTCAGGTTGGCCGTTGGATCTTGTAGACTATGATGTTAATCCTGGTGATCTTGATGTAGGGACTTTCCCATGATGACTGGAGTTTCCGCGACTTTTCCCTCATCCGTATGGGTCGGTATAGTTACATTAGGTCACCTTCGTGGAATCCTGCTGTTTGCCTGCAGGTCATATCGGACCTTCATCGAGTTCTCATACGTAGTTAATTTGAAATAATAAATATGGTAGTTCAACCTATTCAATACAAGTAAATAAGAGATGTAGAGATTACATTCTTATTTAATTAAAAGTAGAAATGGTACCAGTTTCGACCCCAGTCTGGGTCACCGTCAGCCGATTATAACTCGAAAAACAATGCATAAGTAAGAAAGAAGTTAACGGTCAAGTCCACACAATATCAGTTGAAGAGGCAATATAAAAATGACGGGGGTAGGCACTGTAAAATTCAGACGAAGTGGAATGTAAGTCACTGAAAAGAAGTAATGTGTAATCTTCCGAGCATCAGCACGGCACACACAATGTTTGGCACTGTCTCACAATGTTCACGAAAAGCAGAGAACAGTTAAATGAGCCAGACTGCATACACCGTCAGGCACAAAATCACAACACAATCCAAATATGAAGATCTAAAGTCATGAAGAAGCCAAAGACGAGCAGCTCAACCGAAGTAACTTGCAAGCTCCAGAAGATCGGCGCGGTGTTTATAACGTCAAGTGCTGTAGTTTCATACGCTGACGGACATTGAAGGATAGATTAATGATCAAGAATTTGCTTAGTTCACGAAAATGTACCTATATATATATACTTATAATACGATTCAATATAATTGAATACGTAATTATGATCTTGAAGATTTTTAGAACAGTTGACGTGAAAAAACAATAGTGAATAGAAAAAATGGTAAAAAGCGCAATACCAGAAACAAATGAAAACGTGCATGCACAGTGCGCTATTTCTTGAATATAAAAAAATTCAGGTCGTGATTGAAGTAGTCAAAGTTGGCGGACGCAAGGCATGAGTTTAAATTTTTTTTTTTTTCTTTTTTAATATCGCCTCTTCAACTGATATTGTGTGGACTTGACTGTTAACTTCTTTCTTACTTATGCATTGTTTTTAGAGTTATAATCGGCTGATGATGACCCAGACTGGGGTCGAAACTGGTACCATTTCCACTTTTAATTAAATAAGAATGTAATCTCTACATCTCTTATTTACTTGTATTGAATAGGTTGAACTACCATATTTATTATTTCAATTTAACTGTGATACTTTTCAATACGGAACAATGAAAAATTTTTATCTTTAAATTCTCATACGTAGTCTGTCACCAGTTGTTGTTCTTGTTCTGGGATTGTCTCGAACATTAAGTTACTTGGCAAACGTAGTTCTCTTTCGAAGACCGTGTTGGCGTGAGTCACGTTTGTCATCTCATGAGTGGATGCATGGTAAGCCATCAGAAAGAATGGCATCCTCTCATCCCAATTCTTCAGGTTTCTTGACATGACCTTCCTTAGATGGTCCTTTCCCATGAAGAGACTGAACCTTAGCAATAAGAATTTTAAGAACCAATTATTTTATTTGTGAAGTACCGTAAGTGGCAAATTATTTGAAATGCTGAAAGTGATTAACTAAAATAAGAATGATGGGAACATATAATTTTGCCTGTTCCAAGCTATCATGTTTAGTGTCACCTCGTGATGATAGCCATTTAATGTCTCTAAGCTAAAAAAACCCACACAGAATGAAGTAATATATTTTCTTTGCAAACTTTTAGTATCATTCCAGCCCTGTGTGAAAGAAAAGAAAGTCAGCAATTTCCTTAAGATTAGCATTCTGTAAAGTATTATTTTGTTGAAAAAGTCATTTGTAATTAAGTGAAATATCTCTCAGATAATTGTAATTCAGTCCAATTACTTTTTTTTGTACTCTTCCCATATTTCAGGTATGAGATTGTGGGATGTAGGCCTTAACGAAGCAAAGTGAGCCAACCATGTAAGCCCACTTAGGGCGGGTTTGAGTAGGATTTATGTGATTCGTCATGTTATGTTTATTTTCCACAGGGAGTAGAGAAATTCTGGAAAAAGAAATTCGTGAAGTGTTAAAGAAACAATTATCATCCCCCTGGCTACCGAGTTACTGCAAACGAAAAGGAATTAGGTGGAGAGATGATGGAACCTGGAGCAGAGAAGGGTGTGGTCATTATCAACCTTTTATATCTAGTAGTTTGACATTGCCAAAAACTTCAGATCATAAGGAGGAACTTTCACAAGGTATGGATAGTTGCAAATATTTTATTCGTATTTGACATTTTCATTTGGTTCATTTCCAGTTGTTTAGCTACTCATATCCCATTACATCTCACAGTTTTTCAAGAACACAGCCAAGTAGGGTAGTGTGGTAGTGTCGTGATACATACCATACCAGTAATGTTCTACACATGTCAAATGTTGATCATATTATTTTATTTTGCTGTGTGGTATGTTACCATTGACTAAGATACCAGTAGTTAACTGTTTTTGTGCGTGGGTTCTGTGTTCAGTCTTAATTCCTTGATTTCCCTGCAGTACATTTTCAAAAGTTGTGTTTGTCATAAATCAATGAAATTGCCTTTAATGTGTTATAAAATGAAATGCTGTTCCATAATATTTATTTCCTCACCTCCATCTTAAATAATGGAATGCTTGTTTGTTTCTAACTGCAGTAAATTTGTTCTTTTTTTTTTCTATGTAGTCATGCAAATCTATGTTGAATAAGGAATAAAATATCTATTATTCCTGTTGTTTTCAGTTAAAATAATGGTGTTAAATGCGTCCCTGTGGTCTCATTATTTTCTTTCATTAGTTTGTTCTTTGTGGCAATTAGTAACAGTACAAGTATATATGGTAATGATTTTTTTTAACTTCATTTGCATAGGATTTCTTTGATTTTGTGTGTATAATTTACATTGTTTTTGTTTTCTAGCATGGCGAGAATATTATGTTCGTCATTTGCCTTTAGTATCAGAGCAGCCTGCTAAAAGATATCAACTTCTTCCTTCTTTGATATCTATGAATGAGAGATTACAGTTAGCATCTGAATTGAAATCACTCTCATTGACTGATGAAAGTAGTAGTAAAACAAGATTTATCCAAAGGATAGCCAGCGATATTGAAAACTGTCTACAAGAAGATGTACTGCATCATACTTCTCAAAATGAAGAGAATAATGTGAGGAGAAAAAGCAGTGAATTAAGTTCAAGATTTAAACTTAGTGAAAAACTTCAGTTTGCACAGGTATGTTACCTATATATTACCTTTATTTTTAAATTAAATCTTGTTAATGAAATTACTTTTTCTTTAACAAAATATTGTTAATGAAATCAATTTAAATTGATATGATAACATAAATAAGCTTTTGTGAAACAATCTTTGTTATCATATTCCCATGTTATAATGTAACTCTTCCAAAATATTCATTATTAGATATGAGAATTGAACTTTTATTGACTTAGCTTGTAGATCAATTAACTAGCTGTTACATAGAAAAGAATTTATAATTTAGTTGCAAAAACTGGCAACAAAAGTGAGAGTAGGAGTGTGTTATGATATTCTGTATTATTATTAACACTAGAATGGCAGAGAATCTGACATTACTAGAAGAGCGGTAAGGGGTCATTTTGACCCATCATAAGAAATGCTTGGAAACGTTCAAAATAGAATACAATAAAACATGTTTTTCCTGCTACTAGGTTTCTACAACTTTATTTTACACATAAGGACATGACATTAGTGTATGGACCTTATATTACTGATGGACACATGAATAATCACAAACAACTGTACCATGTTTCTGTTTCTCTAAGGAATTTTCACAAAATTAACCCATTGAACACCTTCTCTTAGTCACTCGTCCACATTGCAACAAGTGTACATTTTCAGTAATTCTTTAGGCCAATTAAAAACATGCTAAACACATTTTGCACACACAACTTCTACTTCTCATGCACATTTTCCGCACACTGCTTTGAGACACTTGCTGCAGGCATCGCTAGACTTGTTGCTTTTACACAGACCAACTGGGCACTACTTCTGCTTTTTAGATGGACACTGTCCCACAGCCTCCTCCTCCTCTTGTTGTTGTTGTTGTTGTTGTTGTTGTTGCCCTTGCTCGTCCCGCCTTGTTAGTTCACTTGCAAGCTGGAGGATGAACTTCTTTTGTTTTATCTTCCTACCCGTTACTTGCTTGTAAATAACCCAAGCATTGATAGCTGTCAGGTTTAGGATATTGTAAAAGACATGGATTGGCTACCTCCTGCATGTATCCTTGGTGGTATACTTACAGGACATTTGGTCGAACACTCGGGCTTGTTTGTCATAAATTGGGTAAATCTGCATCTGGTTTTACTGGGAAGGAATTGTTCACCGACTGTAATATTTTCAATTGGGCAGTAACAGTGAAAGAAATTTTCCATGAATTTGTCTCAGATTTCAGAGACAAGAGCAAACCTGTTAGCTGGCAGGCGCTCAGCTCAGGTTGATTTCTCGTTGAAACGGAGGAATCTGAGAAGCTCTCAAAATCTGTCTCTTGACATTGTGTCCTTCTGAATTGCTGTCCCCAAGAACGCAACCATAGTTCATCTACAGGCACACCTTTTGAACGAAGGACACCGCGGGTACACATGATGGTAATCATAGCCTCCAACTCCTCGAGTGACACGGCCAGTCCATGAAGTTCTTTCTGAGCGTTTGATTCTGTGTGTCGTTTCATTAGATGAAGCATTGATTTATCAAAGAGGAGACAAAAGGCACGAATGGCAGAGTCGTAAACTCTGTAAGAATATGTTGTCGGACTTTCCAGCTCCGTCAGGACGTTCACTGAAGCCCGCCTTCCAGGTGAAGAGTTCGAATCCAAGACTTCCCATTCGGTTCCGTCTCGGGCAACCATCTTCACTGATGAAACACCTAGGCCTAACTGAGACTGAGACATTTGGGGCGAGTTCGGAGATAGATTAGCATTTTCAACTTGTCCTGCGGATAATTCATCCTCTGTCTCGTGATCTTCGTCCTCACTTGTCTCTCTTGTCTCAAGCAAAAAACTCCATCTGAATCGGATAGTCCACCTTCAGACTCTACGTCTGAATTTTCTAGCATACGAGACACCTCATCAGCTGAAAGATGAACTTAGCACGACATGCCTGTAAGAAGAACACTTTCTAAATGATGAGATGAATACAATAATCCCGCTAACTGGAATACTCATCTGACAGTAATAATGTTATTTGCTTTACGTCCCACTAACTACTCCTTTACGATTTTCTAAGACGCCGAGTGCCGGAATTTTGTCCCTGAGGAGTTCTTTTATGTGGCAGTATATCTACAGACACTAGTCTGACGTATTTGAGCACCTTCAAATATTACCCGACTGAGCCAGGATCGAACCTGCCAAGTTGGGGTCAGAAGGCTGTCTGAGCCACTCAGCCCAGCTTATCTGACAGTAAGAGCTCAGCAGTACTAATAATAGTGGCTGGATACACACTGTTGTCTGACAATGCAAACTGCTGTAATAAGGAATATTATACAAGTGTCAAAATGACCCCTCCTGCTGTCCAGGCTATGCCATGTCAGAAATCAATGAAAATGTAAATATTTTGCTGGGTGCGATACATCACCGTGAACGGGATGAAAAACAATGAAAAGTCAAGATATTTAAAGAGAAAAGATACAAGAGTGCGCACGTTATTAAAGAAAAATTGAAGGTGGGTGTCATTTTGACCCCTTCCGCTGTTCGAGTGTTAAGACAGTTTCTCATATGAAGCCTGTATGACCACTGGTTTCTTGCGTGCTTACTTTTTTTCTTTTTTTAGATATGAGTTCAGTTTGAATGGTCACACATATTCTTTTTGAAACAACTTTACTAAGAAATTCCTTTACACTATAAATTGAGGATAGTTATGTCCACCTTTTCAATACAAAAACAATGTGAGGTCATTAGCACATCACATATTTATTACCTTTCAAACATTGGGACCGGTTTCGGCATTATTTGTATTATTTGTATTTGTATGCCGAAACCAGTCCCAATGTTTGAAAGGTAATATGTGATGTGCTAATGACCTCACATTGTTTTTGTATTGAAAAGGTGGACATAACTATCCTCAATTTATAGTGTAAATCTAAATTCAATAGGACCAAAATGAAGTTCTTAACTTTAAAAAGAAATTCCTTCTCATTTTTTGTTATCTTTCTGCAAGCCAGGTAGAGAATTATTATTGTGGACTTAAATCCTCTAGGAGTCTGTGTCATAAAATCTGCAAGTGTAGAGAAATTTATACTTCAGTTTTACAGGAAGTTCTTTTCCTGGTTAACTTGGGGTGGAAAACTAAAGGAGAGATATCAAATAATACAAGTTTAGGAAACATATCAGTGTCTCACCTCGCCTCGTAAATACAGCATGGACTTCGAAGAAACATCGCATGGCTCACAAATTTCTGTACAGCTTGTATTGGTCAAGTAAAAACAAGTAGTTCTCCAGATAACAGACAATAAGTAAGGATGAGGTGGGATAGAGGGAAGAAAAACAGAAGCAGTTAAGTGAGTTTGGAGAGGAAGTCAGTTCATGTTGAGGTAAGGTGCTTTGCCTACACATGGGTGTTAGCTGATGTCTGATGTCAGAATTTCTTGAGAGGATGGGAGGAAAGAAATAAATGGTTTGAAATTTTGAGAGGGAAAATATAATTCATCTATTCAGCTTAGTTTATGGTCTTAAATTTTAGAAGATTTTGTGGTTCTGTTATATGTGTATGGGAGATTGAATTACTTAACAAAAAGAGACCTGTGTTTGACTTATTATGTTAGGTTTATTTCAATACCAGCAACTACAATCTCTTAAGTGAATCTATTTGGATTTGAAAGAAATACTGCTAATACTGCTAATAATAAGAGTTGGCGTCTGACATTTCTTAGAGGGAGGTCCGTTTACTGCCTGCCGGAGCGGGATAAAGGGAGTGGTTGTGTGGTTGCCATGGAAACGAGGGTGGGGTGACTGCGGTTGCCATGGAGATAAAACTTCAGGGCAGCTCGTCTTGCTGGGAGTTGCCAAACTTGTCACTGTCACTGATAAGAACCTGATTGTTTGTATAAGAGTGATCGCAAATAGGATGACACCGCCTGGCCAGGTAGTCTACAACAGATCACAGCGGTCAGAATGAAGGAGGGAACAAGTGAGCCGGAAGCGAGGGGTTAGAGCATGTAGAAAGGAATGCTGGAATGTGGCAACATCGTGAAATGGCACGTGCAGTGCTCCTCCCTCCAACCTTACCTGTCAGACGCCAACTTTAGTTAATTATATGTTAAAAACTCTTCTCTTCTTACACCACACACTCAGCACGCTAAACAAGACTCACCACCCTGTTGAGCTGAGACTAATTCGAAGATCAACCTTATTCAATCGCCCAACATCAGGTGTCCCGGCCTCGACAAAATCTTTTTGTTGGTATTGCTATATAACATCGGACCTGGACTTATGTGCCTGAATTGAACATCAGAAGAGTGGACAATTTTACTACTTTGTTTTTACCACATCGTTTTATCATCATATTCAGACTTTTATGTTCAAAGCATCAGTTCAATTTTATGCACAATACTTACCCATCAAACTACTATGCTTTTATGTGTCACATCACATCATCATATTTTACTCAAGTTCTTCCAGCTTTTAAGAAAAAGCAGTCTACCATTTGTATTCAGCCATGCAAGAGTTATTAATGCAATTTTTATGACATGTACTTTGCCCATTTGTGATTTTTGTAGCTGATGATGACGCAATGAGCGTCGAAACCGGTTCTAACTATTTAATGAATATTATGTTGTGAACATCTTATGCAACACGTTTTGTATTGAAAAGGTTGAACCTTCTTTGATATTTTAATTGTGAACTTTAGTTAAGTCTAGTATAGTGAATTCCTACTGCTGGAGGAATTTATTCCTATTTGATATTTTCATTTGGTCCATTTCCAATTGTTTAGTTACTCATATCCCATCACATCTCACAGTTTTTCAAGAAAACAGCAAAGTAGGTTAGTGTGTTAGTTTCATGATACCATACTAGTAAAATACGTTTGTACCAGACTGGAATAGCTCTTTACAGAACTACCATTCTCTAAGCTTGATGTTGTGTTTTTGATGAAATCTTGATCATAATTGAATTTGCTTCCTCATATATTAATTATAACATTTTTATATGGTTTGCATTATTGCCGCCTGTAGGGCTGAAACTTTGTACTGAAGAAGATCTTTGTTTTTATGGTTCCATAGTTTCTCTGTGGTTCAAATCTCGGTCACTCCATGTGAGATTTGTGATGGAGGCGGGACAGGTTTATCTCCGGGTACTCCGGTTTTCCCTGTCATATTTAATTCCAGCAACACTCTCCAGTATCATTTCATTTCATCTGTCATTCATTAATCATTACCCCAAAGGAGTGCGACAGGCACAATTCCTATTCTCGCCACTAGATGGGGCTTTATTCATTCCATTCCTGACCCGGTCGCATGACTGGAAACAGGTTGTGGATTTTCATTTTCAGTTCCCATCTCTGTTCCTTCATATCTGATTCTCTTGATAACAGAATTAAAATACTGTATTTTCTCACGTAATTAATGCACTTTTTTGACGAAAAATACAGGCGAAAACTTTAGATGCCTGAATTATTCAAGGAATTCAGATATTTTAAAAAAAATATTTACAATTATTTATATTAGAAGATACATCAAATTTAATACACACGCAATTGGTTAAACTCATTTGCAGTTAATGGTCATTTGGTGTAATATTCCGGCGTGAGATTCTTTCTGAAAAGTCAAATAGGGTACATCAAGTACTCTAAGTTGGACACGTGGGTTTGAAGTACCAATACTGGAAGATATTCTTCCCGTTACGAGCTGACAATACAGCCTGAAGTAAAATAAATGTGTACCAATAAAAGTACAATTCATGTAAGTACATAATAAAAAAAAAAAACTGTCCAACACAAGAAGGGCCGGGCATCGAAGGAGGGAGCCCTGCTATATTTCCCCAAACCGTTCGTATTCAATCTTACACAAGCGACGTGTCCATCCACCCTTTCTTATCGATTGTTCGACTGTGTGGCATACGGAAACTGATTGGTGTCTTTCCTGTGGTTCCTATTTGGGAGAGCAAATATTACTTCACTTTATGCTCCTCAATCACAAAGCGCTAAAAATCAATTACCGGTATTTGGTTGAAATCATTCGGGATTTTGTGGCATAATGTTGTTCTTCATCGAAGAGAAAGTCCATTTCTCTTCATAAAATTAATGATGCCTCAGCTAAATTCCAAATCCTAGACACTGATTCCATGTACAGCAGCTATTTCTCGTCCTTTAAAATGCAGCATTTCGTGATAAATGGCACATCCAACGTTGCGTAATGAAATCGTACGTTTAAGCAGATCTCCCCTACTTTCGGAAACTTGCCACTTTTTGGTCCGCGAAATGCTTTGTGAGATTTGTTGGTCGCTTCAAGTGCACTTCTCTGTTACCACGGTAACCGCGGCAGCGCACGTTGCATTTAGACACTGCATACTTGCGGCCCCCTACCCCATTTCCGTATGTTTCGGCGTAACTGATCATCGTGAGTTTTTATGATGCACTATTATTCGAATAGTTGCTCACTGTGGACTAACAAACAATTTTGAGATCACAGGAAACACCTGTCCCTTACCCGAAACACTCATAAAATAAGTTTGTACCAGACTGGAATAGAGCATCACTAGTCACTTCTGCGCTGATTCTCTCACTGAACTTGTGCAGTGGCATTTCCTACCAGCTGATAATAGCATATTACCCGGTATTTGGAATGTCTGGTTTCACAATAGGTAGGCTGCTACCTGAGTAGTTAACATCTTTATTTTGAAATGCATCCGGAGTTGCGTGATGGATGTTCGAAGATACCTGAGTAGTTGACATCTTTATTTCGAAACGCATCCGGAGTTGCGTGATTGATGTTTGAAGAAGTGGATGTGTCAAATATGTGAACATTTCTTTTCCTTCACTTTGGACCCAAAAATATTGGGATGCGTAAATTTTGCAAGGGCGTTAATTATGCGAGAAAGTGCAGTACTTCTTAACCCAATCGCATCATTTGACGACCCTAGCTCGTCATAGTTACTCGTGGCATATGAATCAAATGACGAGCTCTGCTCGCGGCGATGCACAGCTGTACATCAATCCATATAGTTCAGTCAATAACCCACAGACGCCACTTGTATGCATTCTGAGAATCTTTTTTCACATAATTTCGCTCATGTCAGTTGCCATCATGGCGTCAAGCAGATATGCTGGTGTTGATGAAGAAGGAATACGAAAGCTAATAGATAGTGTTTTAGAGAGTGATATTGAAGGCAGTGATGTTTGTGATGACGAAATAGACCCTGAAGTCCTTAGTTCGAGTACTAGCGATGCGTATAATAGTTCTGATGACACGGAAAGTGAAGCAAATAACGACGGTGTACCGAGTCTTTCGAAACGAGCTCGTACCTCGGCACAGACTAACTTGACTGACTGGAACTGGACAAAAAGTGACAATAAACCTGTTGTACATAAGTTTAGTGAATATAGTGGGGTTAGTGAAAATTTATTGAAAAAGTTTGATACGCAGCCACTGTCTGAACTCTCAGTTTTTTGTGAATACATGAACCCTTTGTTTGACAATATATCTGTCGAGACAAATTCATATGCAGCAAAACAGTTGAGCAATCCTGACAGAAAAAAGTTGAAAGACGATGACAAATGGTTTGAGACTACACCCGACGAAATTAGGGCATATTTTGCGTTAGTTATACTAATGTCACAAGTGTGAAAGTCAAGAATACAGTTATACTGGAGTAAAAACAGGTGTATAAACACTCCTATTTTTCGTGAAACCATGAGCAGGGGAAGATTTATTATAATTTCACGATTTTTACATTTTGTTGACGATGATCAAGTCGATTAGGCCTATAATACAACATTTCTGCTCCAAATTTTCAGAATTATATTTACCTTCACAAGACATTGCTCTAGATGAAAGTCTAATGAAATTCAGAGGTCGCCTGTCATATGTCCAGTGTAATAGGTTTAAACGTTCTAGGTTTGGAATAAAAATTTACAAAATTTGTGAATCAAGTTCTGGCTACTGTCTGTCTTTCAAAATATATGTAGGTGATGATGTAACGGATCCAAGTCTGCCAGCGAGTACAAACGTCGTGCTCAACATGTGTGAACCCTTGTTAGGCCGAGGACATACATTGTTTTTAGATAACTAGTATTCTTCCCCAGATTTATTCAAAAGGCTACACGACAAGCAGATGAATGTAATTGGAACTGTTAGACAGAACCGAAAAGACATGCCTCGTGATATTAGTAAGAAGAAACTAAAACGTGGAGAGTATGAGACGTGGGCTGCCAACAGTATGTTGTGTGTGAAGTGGAAAGATAACAAGGATGTTTGCTTTCTCACCACTAAACACAAATCAGCTGACATGACAGGGACAGGCAAACTCAGGCGAAAGAGAGGACAAACTCCGAGGGAAGAAGTGATAAAGCCCAAGTGTGGCCTTGAATACCAGAAGGGGATGGGTGGTGTTGACCTTCAGGATCAGGTTACAGCTCTGTTCCCCGTCATGCGACGCACAGTGAAAGGATATAGGAAAATATTCTTTTATCTCCTTGATATGTGTATTTTCAATTCCTTCACTGTGTATCACAAGATCGCTGCTAACAGAAAGATGAGCTACACGGACTTCCGAACTAGCATTGCGCAGCAGCTACTAGAGACTGTTCAGTTGCCGGAGTACTCGGTTCGAGGTCGACCTTCAGCGAGCACCACCCCAACCAGATTACGAGCTAAATCATGGGCCCACTTTCCCATGCGTATTCCCCCTACAGAGAAGAAATCAAAAGTCACAAGAAGGTGTGTTGTGTGCTACAGCCGGGGTAAAAGAAGCGAAAGTTGCTGGCAGTGCAAAAAGTGTGGCGTAGCTCTTCACTTAGAAGAATGTTTTGAGGTGTACCACACCCAGCAGACGTACTAAAATAGCGGCATTGGTAAGTTTATTACTTCTTTATCTTGCATGCAAATTTTCAGAAAGGAATATTTACTGGTTGGTTTTGTATGATTTTCTAAATAATAGTGTGATGACAACGGCCACAGAGCGGTATTTAAATGTGATTTCTTAGTGAACTCCTATGGTATTTAAATGTGAGGCGAATGGCTTAATGAACTTTGAACAGTAATTTAAATTTGTATATTCTTTATTTGAGTTTTAAGTTAATGTAAAGAGTGGCTTGTTTGTACGTTAGTGTTGCCTCATTTGGCTGTTGTGATGTTGTGTACTATGACCTGACTGCCACTCTTGCCAACAAATCACAATGTGGTCAAAATGCATGTGTGTGCTACATAAGCAACCTTCAGTACTACAACCATGTCACCCTGACCTATGATGAACTTGGCTGGTTAAGATTAAAACATCATAATCTTCACACTCTGTGCCTTCTGCAGCAAATTCTCTCTATATCCTTTCCACCTTACATTCATTCTCACTTTAACTGGTTTTCATCCAACCACAATTTTGGAACACTCTGAAAAACAGACACAGTCTTACCTATACCACCCCATTGTACAGTGCTATACACAGACACGTTGGTAGTTTCTACACCATGACTGTGTAATAAGCTACCTAGCTTTGTCGGAGAAACTACCCCTCCTAATTTCAGAACAGTGCCAGCAAAATCTCTCAACAACTGAATTTCATAAATTGTAAATTGTTAGCAGTAGTGATTTTAAGTAGTTATTTAGTTATTTGTACCTACCATGTAGTAAGGATTCAGTTGCATAAAGTACTGTAATATTTTGTAGATTTTTAAACATTTCTCTTTCTCATCATCATCATCATCATCATCATCATTATTGTCATCGTCGTCGTCGTGAATCACTTCATTACCATCATAATCTCTATTGATATTCCATTAATATTGTAGTTGAAATAATTTCTTATTGTATATGTATTGTATCTCATAATCTGGTTAGATGGAAAAAAAAGGCCAAAATTCCCTAATCATGCCCCAAAAAAATCTAATCTTGGATCATGGAATGTAACTTAAAATTCAGTGTTCTTTTGTCAGGAAAAAGTTCATCCTGAGAAACCCAAATTATTACCCAAACCTAAACTAGCAGACAAAAATGCAGCTGCAGCTAGACGGAAAGGAGAAGAGGAACAAGTCGAAGAGGTAAAGGAAGAAGCAGAGAGGCTACGGGAAAGATTAAAAGTACTGCAATTGGATGTGAAGCAGTTATCAGCCAAACTAACTCAGGTAAGATTCATTCAATAATCTTGTGTTATACCATGAGCTTACAGAGTTTAATAGATTCTTTGCGAGCTTGAAACGAATGTAGGAAACTTGGCAGGGCATTTTACTTTCACTAGATTTGGCTTTTGTCAGCCAAGATGTTCACCTCAGTTAGCTCATAAACCATTAAAGACTTCAAAAATCTGATATAACTTTTTAGTAATGTTACCAAGAAGCTCATAATATCACTTTTAGTAGGCTGCTGAGATAACTCTACTAACTTTGGTGTTTTAAATCAAACTACAATATTTTCTGCACCTAGCATTTGAGCTGTGGACAGCGTACATTTAGGGATGTGATTATTTTTAAAATCTGACTAGTAATTCTGGAGGAAATTGAAGGTCTTCAAACATGCTTCATTTGCCAGCCTTGAGCAGCCCTGTTTGAATGAATCACTAACCAGGCAGCCAAAGGGCATGTTACTCAGGAATCCTGAGCACGTTGACATAGTGACATTTGCCTTCTTTTCACAACTAGGTATTCACTCTAATGTTCACATAGATACACTATGATAACAGTGTATGACTGATTAGTTGACATCTTTATTTCGAAATGCATCCGGAGTTGCGTGATGGATGTTCGAAGATACCTGAGTAGTTGACATCTTTATTTTGAAACACATCTGGAGCTGCGTGATGGATGTTCGAAGAAGTGGAGATAGTGGGTTCGAACCCCACTGTCGGCAGCCCTAAAGATGGTTTTCTGCGGTTTCCCATTTTCACACCAGGCAAATACTGGGGCTGTACCTTAATTAAGGCCACGGCCGATTCCTTCCCAGTCCTAGCCCTTTCCTGCCCCATCAAGCCCTTTCCTGTCCCATCATCGCCATAAGACCTATCTGTGTCGGTGCGACGTAAAGCCAATAGCAAAAAAAAAAAACCTTTAATATTGTCATACCGAGCTCGATAGCTGCAGTCGCTTAAGTGCGGCCAGTATCCAGCATTCGGGAGATAGTATGTTCAAACCCCACTGTCGGCAGCCCTGAAAATGGTTTTCCGTGGTTTCCCATTTTCACACCAGGCAAATGCTGGGGCTGTACCTTAATTAAGGCCACGGCCGCTTCCTTCCCAGTCCTAGCCCTTTCCTGCCCCATCAAGCCCTTTCCTGTCCCATCGTCGCCATAAGACCTACCTGTGTCGGTACGACGTAAAGCAACTAGCAAAAAAAAAAATATTGTCATAAGTAACAGGTAAAGGAAACAGGAATATATGACAGCTTCTAAAGGACAACATTATTAAGGCCGGTGCTTTGCACTTCCGCGCGCATTTCAGTTTGTAATAACCTTATGATGTATCATTAGAGTTTTCTTGTTTATCCATGTTATCTTATTTCAAAATAAATACAACTTTGGCTCTAGTAATGATTGCAAAGAATGATAATGTATTACTTTAAATACTATAAACACTGAATATTAGGTTGTTAAAATTACCATCAATGATGTATACCATTTACAGTTTAGTGAAAGAAAATTGTCAGGTGCAGTATTGTAATTTTCTTTTACCATTTTGTACTTTCCATTTTGATTGGTTTGACAAACCTCAGACACAGAGGTAGTTACATGTAATAAATTTTGTATTGATTAGGTGGTCTAATAAATAACTTAATGTTATTATTTCAATCACAGAGGTAGTTTCGGACAGTATGGTAGATTTGCCGTATTTTGTAGCATAGCAACGAGCCGCCGGTGCTTTGCACTTCCGCGCGCATTTCAGTTTGACCTTGAGGTTATGTTTCCCGCATTCTGTTCTTATTATTACGAATTGACTTCATACTTTGGAAAATTTCCCGTGTGCACTGGCATTGTTGAAAGTTCATGCATTATCATTAAGTGGATACTTTCGATTGCCGCGGCCGGAAGGAATGCATTATAACTATGGTTCTTAGTGAGATCAACTGACTGAAGTGTTTATAAATGATTGCTGTGGAATTTTGGTGTGATTTAGTGAAAAATAGTGTTTTACACACATTTTACTGAAAATTGAAAGCAGTCTGGGTGATTTCGGACAATGCCTAGAAGTTATCACAGGCAGAAAGAAGCTGCTTTGAGGTGTAATTACAAACCAAAATTATTAGAAAAAGCCGTACGTGATATTAAAAGTGACAAGTTCTCTTGTAGGAAAGCATTTGATTTCTATGGTATGCCTTAGTCCACTCTACAAAATAAAGTGCTGAAAGTACATCCAAAAAATGGGAAGACAACCAATGCTAAACGAGGAAGAAGGAAATGCTCAAGGAAGCTCATCACCCTCCGGCCATGTTCCAACACAACCTACTACTTCCCGCCGCTGCCACAAATAAAATGTTCTTCCTGGAAACGTCAATTTTTGACCTGATTTCCGCCGAGATGAAAACAGTGCAGAAACAAGGGATGGCGCTGGCAACAGCAGTGAAAATGAATGCGATGAAGCACGCAATGAATGTAATGACTACATTTCTAATTTATTTCTGAATAAATTTCCAGTCATCTGAAGATCATGAAACATTAGCTAAATAAACTAGAAAGTGCAAAATCAAACTTGGGTAGAATATGATAGAAATAGGTTATAAATACCTCCATCACTAACTTAAAGTTCGAAATCAGGGTCTAAATCTGAATCATCTACCTGTTCTTCTGAACCACTGTCATCAAAAATCTCTTGTAACATTTCTACAATTCTACTTTCATTCAATGATCTACTCATGATAGCAAAAACAAATCACAATCTAAATAAAACTCTGAAAGCTCACGCCTTGAGCAGCTGGAAGAATGGAGTGTAGAAGCGAACACGTGCAAATATAAGCTGCTATAAGTTCGAGAAAACAACAACAGAGGACACGAGTGCACAGTATAGTTGTTATAAAAGTTCTACAAAGTGGCATATATATATATATATAGTTTCTGCCCGATTCTTGTTCTGGCTGTGTTGACAATGTAATAAATACACAGGCCCGAGTTAGCCTCGGGCGCGGTCAGTCTGCTCTGTTACCCCACCCTGATACACACTCGGACTCAGTTTCCAATGTGTTAATGCTGGTATTGGATGATGCTACATCTGTTGTCCCATAATATCCAATATGTGTTCAATGGGCGAAAGATCTGGTGATCTCACTGACGCAGGCAACTGGGAGACATATTTAAGAGCTCATTGGATGACAGCAGCAGTATGGGGATGAACGCTATCCTGTTTGAAACCACTACCTTAAATATAGCAAATGAATGGCAGGAGAAATGGTTCAATCACCAGTCACCTTAAGTTAAAAGCAAAGCGGGAAAATTGATAGAGAAACTGATTGAATTATTGAAACGCCTGACTCGCCTCTAAAGCTTTAACTTAAGGTTTCATCATTATAGGTGCCTATTGAACTGAGAATCGTAGCCTGCTTAACCCCTCAGCGCCGACCTCTATACGTGGTATAGACCCTCTTTTCTTCCGTAGCCGCCGACCTCTATACGTGGTATAGACCCATACATGGTTTCGCATTTACGGCTATAGCGCGAAGAGTTTTGGTGTTATGGATATGCAAATTGTTTTGTTTCCAAGAAGACATTTTCGGGTTTATCAGTGTTCTAAATAAGTATTGAAAATCGTTAAAGTGTAGCAGCTTTTGCAAGGATAAGTATATGTCAATTATGTCTGAGCACCAATCCCTGCTTTTTTAATAGTCCGTTTGCTTCATTCTTTCCCACAGAATAAAATAAAGAAATGATGATCTGAGAAGTTTGTCATTTCGTGTGATGTTCTTTGCTCTAATTTTGTATTAAGAGTGCGGTTTATTTATTATATTTGTCTTTATTTCTCAGCTTGTAGTCTTTTCGTAACTCTCTACGAGTACTCTGTATAGGCATCAATTAGTGCTGCTTTCTGTCATACGACACGAGAAGCAGTTGTGCATGGTATATATTTCGTTTGAAAGACGATGTATCGACCTTTTAATCTGAAATATATATCTAGTTGTTTTGATTCGTCATAAATGTTATTCCCCTCATTCAGTTTCGTCCTGCCGCTTTCGGTCCCGCTGCAGCTTCATCAGCTTGTGTGACGCACCGCGCTCAATGGCTAGCTCCTGCTGAGTGTAGCGTGCTTGAAATATTGTATAATTCAAATGAAAGTTTAGTCGGAAGTAGTAGTGGCAGTATTAGCAGTAGTGATAATGAAATAGATGATGTAGCAGTGGTAAATGATGAGAGTGACGATGAGGAGGAACCAGTACTTGGAAATTTCGTGTAGGAGGCTATAGATACGCATACATGTCAAAGGGAAGCTTCCAACAGTGAATTATGATTCCTAGATTTTCCAATAATATGTAGACAAGTCACAGGGACAAACATTGAGCAGTTATCTTATCAGTTTCAGCTGATGGAAGGTTTGTTTACGTAGTACAAAATACGCTTCTCGGGCGGGAAACGAAATATTCAAGGCCGGCGCGCATCAGATAATACAGTTCCAAGGTTGCAGGAAATACATTTTATCAGGAAATTAGCACCCAAGAGTGAGAAATCCAAACCTCAGAGACATATCGCGTGTTCAAAACACGGTGAAAAGAAGACATCGGTGTACTGCTGCCAGGAGTGTGCCTTGGGTCTCTGTCTCGAAGAGTGTTTCGAACTCTATCACATGGAACTAAATTACTAAGGAAATGTGAAACAATTATGTAATTATCTTCATGTACATAGTTCTACCATAAGGAATTCCAAATTTCATGAATATCGGGCCACTCTTATACTAGTAGTAACGCTTTAAGTGAATCAATGTATTTCAGTCGCGCGTAGTTGAAATCTCATCCGGCCGCGGGATAGGAAGCTCTTTAAACGGCTGCGATGCTGAGGGGTTAACAACTATAGGGCAAATTAATATCACAGTTCAACCACTACATATACAGCATCAAAAATACTACGTTTTTACTCAACAAAAATAAGAAGATGGCTCAGCTCTAATAATTATTTTATATGCAACGAACTTTTAATTCAACAAAATAACATATACAAAAAATGAATATCTTAATGTCAAACGGACTGCATTCAACTTCAATCCTCTAATTTAGGATCGCATGTGAAACCAATATTACGAGTGTATAATATTATAGACATTAAGGAACCAAAGACCATTCATATACCAAATGAAGAATTCTATATTTTGACCTGCAAGAATCTCCTTGTCACACAAATTAGTTTTAACCTAGCATAATAAGATGTTAAATTTAATTATAACATCATTCTATTGCCTGTATATGAGTTAAGTATGATAATATGCTGTTCATTGTTTTGACTGCCAAGTTTCTATACACTTTTCAAGCAGCTGATGATGGTGTTAAAAATTGTACACCGAAACATGTCCTGTAATTTGTAATAAATAATGTTGTAAACATCAGAAACAACGTTGTAAAAGTATTGAAAAGGTGGAACCTACTATAAGCTTATTTAATTGTGATCTCAGTTCAATACGGATAAAAACATGAAATTCCTTACGCTTAAATATGCAGAAATTTCTTTTCCCCCACTTTGAACCGAAACAGTGAGGAAATACAATAATATAAGTGAGTATGGACAATATCCTGCCTTACTAGTGTGTTTATTTAATCATAATAGTGGTCACAACTCTTACGTGATCATAATGAAATT
Organism: Anabrus simplex; assembly: GCF_040414725.1. NCBI lineage: Eukaryota > Metazoa > Arthropoda > Insecta > Orthoptera > Tettigoniidae > Anabrus > Anabrus simplex. The sequence continues at coordinate 1,027,491,865 of NC_090265.1, read as the reverse complement.
ACAGTATTTAAATGGTGATATCATTGGTGCAGCAGGCTTTGAATCAAGATCAGGTGTAGATATGCTGATAAATATATACATTTATTAAGATCTGTTGCCTCAGTTGTGGTTCTAGGAGCTATTTGTGATCTGTCTATATGTGCTGTCCATGTGTTAGTGTTATCTTGTGGCTACGATCTGTTACAAGTGTTCCATCCATCCGTCCATCCTTTAACTAACTAACTGACCGACCGACCGAGTCTTCAGCAGTCCTTTTCATCGTGACATAGGAAGAAAACCCCAGCTGAGTGATTGTTCCTAAGATATGAGAGACGTGGTCTTCCTCTCGACTTCTCCCCTAGGACCTTTCCTTCAAAGACAGTCTGGAGAAAGGTGTTCTATTTTTGCTATATTTGTGTGCCCTAAGTGTCCAACATATTGAATTTCTACAATCAATCCATAGTAAACATCAGTTAGATGGGCAATTTATTATTTTCCCTCGTCAATCATTCTGCCCTAATTGTCGGCCATTTTACATAACCATGGAAACAACAAATCAGATGGGGACTCTAGTGTCCATTTTATGCATTGCCTAGACCACAGAGTTTAAGTTATTTATCTACACCTTCTGCCCTAACTTAGTCAGCCATCTTAGGGCGGGTAAACTGCATAAGTTAGAGATATTAAGATCCCATCAACCAGTGGGAAACCACTGTAGTCATCCTCCCAAATATTAGTGGGTAAACCGAGCCAATCAGTGCGGGAGGATCACCAATCATCATTGAACCAGGCGTGGTGATTAAGCTTCAAACCTTGAAGTCAGATAATGATGTGTACCATTAAAGCCAAATTCTCCGGTGGTAAAGTAGCCTCACAATCGTTCTCTGGTTGGGGTCTACCTTCTTGTTCCACAACCCCATATTCAGCAGTGCCAAGAACCTCCCTCTTCTAGTATGCACTTATAACTGTTGGTCATTATTGGGGAATGAAAGATTAGAAGAATTAGAGGAAGAGTTAAAGAACATTAAATGGAGTATTGTCGACTTAAGTGAGGTGCGTCGCAAAGGAGAAAACTGTTTGCGTCTACATTCTGGACATTAATTTTATTATTTTGGAGAGCCAGATGGAAAACCTAATGGAGTTGGGTTTTTGATCAACAAAAGCATAATTGATAGTGTGTCATCACTTGAAGGAGCTTCCTGCAGAATAGCTTGTTTAGTTCTGAGACTAACAGATAGGTACAAGATCCAAATTATTCAAGTTTATGCACCTATATTAAACCATCCTGATGATGAGACTGAATCATTCTACGAGGATCTAATTGACAATTGATAAAGGGAAGAATTGCCACTTCAGATTGATAATCGGTGATTTTAATGCCAAGGTTAGCAAATATAAAGAAGACGATACTGACGTAGGAACGTATGGCATTGATGTCAGGAATGAAAGGGGTTAACGGCTGGTCGAATTTTCAGAATGTATGAAGATGCCCATCATGAACATCTACTTCAAGAAAACATCCCAGTCAGAAATGGACATGCCGGGCTGAGTGGCTCAGACGGTTGAGGCGCTGGCCCTCTGACCCCAACTTGGCAGGTTCGATCCTGGCTCAGTCCGGTGGTATTTGAAGGTGCTCATATATGTCAGCCTCGTGTCGGTAGATTTACTGGCACGTAAAAGAACTCCCGCGGGGCTAAATTCCGGCACCTCGGCGTCTCCGAAAACCGTAAAAGAGTAGTTAGTGGGACGTAAAGCAAATAGCATCATCATCAGAAATGGACATGGAGGAGCCCAAATTTTGAGGTCACCAATGAAATTGACTTCATACTCTCAAACACTCCTCGTATAGTTAAAGATGTTTCAGTACTAAATAAGTTAAACACAGGTAGTGATCACCGACTAGTAAGAGCAAGAATTGTTCTGAATACACGCATGGAGGGGCAAAAACTAGTGAAAGATAGAACAATAATTGATCTTAAAACCTGGAGGCAAACAAAGATGAATTTCTGCAAGCTCTTCAAAGAAATCCGATTGATGTCAAAGATGATGATCTACCTGAACAGCTCAAAAAATTGGTGCTACTTGCAAGAAAAATTCTTTGTCCAAGAAATTCACTGATGAAACAAGAGCCTTATTAAAGAAGAGGAGAGAGATGAAAACTGACACTAACACTGATAGGGTAGAGTACACCGAGCTATGTAAGTCATTAAGGAAACAAATGAAAGCAGATGTAAAGAAGCATAATGATACGAGGGCTATGCTGAAAGATTTTAGCAGAGTGTGAGAAAAATATTTTATTTGCGAAACAACAATTACAGCTGTTCAAAGTACTCTCCATTAGCATGTATACATTTTTCCATTCTCTGAAACCACTTAGAAAACCTTTCAGTCCAAGCTTCTTTCGGGATGTCACTTAGTGCACTCTCGTACACTGCAATGACCTCTTCATCTGACGTAAACTGCTGCACATATATTTTTTCCTTGGTCTTAGGGAACAGAAAGAAGTCACATGGGGCCAGGTCAGGTGAACATGGGGGATGAGGTAACACTTGCACTTTTTTCCTTTCCAAAAAGTCCATTGTTCTGGCAGCCCTGTGTGCAGATGCATTGTCGTGATGCAGCAGAAAGTGCTCACTCTTGGACTTTGGGTGCTGTGACCTCCAAGTGGTGAGGACTTTGGGAAGATAGTCATTCACATACCAATGAACTGCTAAAATTCATTAGAAACTTCTATACTTCATTATACAGCAAAACCGAAGAATCTACAACTATGCCCATCCTTGGTTCAACTTCACATGTCCCAGATGTCCTACCTTCTGAAGTCAAAAGTGCTATAGATAATATGAAAAAGGATACAGCTGCAGGAGATGATGGACTAACAGTTAACATTCTGAAACTTGCTGGGGAGGCAACTGCTAATTATTTGGCTAACATGTTTACTTCTTTTTTCCAACGAGGATCAATTCCCCAATCTTGGAACAAAGCAAAGATAATCCTACTTCACATGAAAGGTAGTATCCACAACATAATGAACTATCGTCCTATCAGCGTTCTTGTACAAAGTCTTTACCAAGGTACTGACTAATAGAACCAGCTCAACTCTCGACTTAGCCCAAGCTATCGAACAGGCGGGTTTCTGCAGTGGTTTTAGCACCATTGAGCACATACTTGCTCTATGAGAAGTAATCAGCCAAATGAATGAATGAATGAATGAATGAATGAATGAATGAATGAATGAATACCAACTGCCCCTCTGCTTAGCATTTGTTGATTTCAAAAAGGCATTTGATTCTGTTAGCCACTCATCTGTCCTTTAGGCATTAGCTGAACAGGGAGTAGAAGCAGCCTACATCAACATACATAAGGACATAATATACGAATCATCATCTGCTTTTGTTAGTGTCATTGAAACAACTGAAGATTTTCCCATTCAGCGTGGTGTAAAGTCAATGTGACTCCATTTCATCAAAGCTCTTCTGTGCAGTGTTAGAAATGGCAATGTCCAAAATTCAATAGAAAGATCGAGGCATCAGAATCAAGCAACCGCCGCATTGACATTATTGCTTTTAAGCCATCAAGTTCTGAAGGTCACATCATTGATCCAACAATTAGATTTGAGACCAACAAAAACCAGCCGGAAGAGGTCGATGCAGGAAAAAGAAAAATTTATGAAGAAACGGTTATGTGCTCGAGGAACCATACCTACCATTTTTGTCAACTTCTGCAATACCTTTGGGCTGAATAAAGATTTTATCTGTAACATCGCGATTAGCACACTCAAAAAGTCCATCATGATCTTCATGAACCATGCTTGCAGACCTCAAATAAATGTTTGACATGCCTCACTCGATTGCCTACATTTAACATCATACGATCACATTATCTATTGTATCCACATCCATTATTGTTGTTAAGGTACTCTTTGTCTTTGGGCAATCTGCAGCTGTTGCAGGAAGATTGTATAGTAATAATCAACATTTTCCTGTCACCAGTATCCTAAAAATGTTAATATGGTGAAACTCGGTTAAGAAGTTCCCACATAAGAAGTTTTCCTGCCTAAGAAGTGTGATAATCTTGTTCCCTTGATTAGTTGCATTAACACGTTGAGTGCCGAGCCGATTGTAGCACGCTATTCCACTGGTGCCAGGCATGTTTTTGAATTGCATTCCGCTGGTGCCAAAGCAATTGTACGCGTTGTAGACTGTTTATATAATCTTGGGATGTATTTATATGATGTACTAAGTAAATTTTATCTCACCATACCATGGTCATGTGTGACGCCATATGGTGTCACTTCAATTTTTAGGAAAGATAAAATATAGCGTGACGCCATATGGTGTCACAGAATTTTTTGACATGGAATGTTCAATACGAATTTCCAATACGGGATATTTATTTCCTAATTCAAATTAACGCAGTATTTATGAAAACCTAGTAAAATGCAAAACAAGTACTTATATTGCATTACATATTGTTGTGAACAGTTTTCTGATAACTCTAAACAATGAAAATATGCGTCTCGGCATGCCCGAGTTCTTGTTACTCGTTGTAATTTTTGAAACCTTATTGGCATTGTTGTTCAAACATCGTCCTTTGTACACTTGTTTCATGTGCTGTTTTCATATTTACGTTTTGCACATCTGATCGGGAAGTTAAGGGAAACGCGCTAACTGTACGCTACGCTCGACGCAGCCCGGTTGGTTCACGTCCGATGCTTCGCTCCTCCCTACCTCTCCGCCACACCCCGATACTCCCGTGGTACTTCTAATTTTATCACTATTTATTTGCTCAATTTTGGCATTTAAACTTGCGCTGGGTACATGCAGTTTTCACCTTGGCATTCTACTGCCTCCCACGAATATTCCTACCAAATTTCAACCGAATCAGAGTGTAACACATGTATGTGTTCCCTCGTAAGTTTATTACCAATATCTTCCATTTTTTTATATTTTTGCACAACTATATAAACTGAGTGATAATACGTACGTAAACGCGGAATAAACAAAGCCTGGCGCGCTTTCACCTGTGACAAAGACCACTGGCCAGTCAGTGGCTTCGGAAGAATACTGTGGCGCCACATGGTGGCATACAGTAAAAATACATAGCTGGAATAGACCCTGAAGTTCGCCCTTCACGTAGTACCAATTTTACGCGCATAGATGTCACAGCTGATTATCTACGGCGCATCGCCTGAAACTCAACTGTGCCGCCATATTGCGTCACGCCAACTCTGATTTCAAGAACGGTGTGCCGCCATATGGCGTCACGCCATCTCAAATTTGTAGACCACCGTGACGCCATATGGCGGCACGTGGCACCCAACGTGTTAAGATATATGTATATTTTTCCCACTTAAAGTGTTCTGTTGTAAATATATTTCCTCGTTGAACAGTTCAGATTTTAGAGCCCCTTGAGATATAAAATGTCCACTCAATGCAGCTCATGGTTAGAACCCTCCAGTCTCTGCGTAAGTTGCATCCTGTGTTAGATTGTTAGCGTAGTTGCGGTGGGTCTCTGGTGTCACAGAGCCTGTCCGGGCTTCCCAAGGCCATACAACGTCATGCTATGACAACACGAACACCAGATGCTCACTCTCACCATGTAGAATCGAATCGAACCCATCAGTCGAAATTTTCACTCCACCGTTCTCATCTAGCGGAATAGAATTGAAAGGCATTTTATGCGGGAAACATAAAGCACGCAATGGATGGTTTAATAAAACTTCAATTGCAGTAAGTTGCGTGCCGCATCAGGATGAAGTCATTAATTGAGGTGGCCTCAACATTAATGAAAAACCGTAAAATGTAATAGTCTACAACAGAGCAGCTTCTTATGTATCACTGTTTGTTAGGAACAAATGTGCGACAATCGTAGGGAATGCCACTTATAAAATTGTTCATGGTAAATACTGTATAATAAACACTTAAAGATATGTACATTCAAAGCGATGTCAATTATCGTACTGTATATGGACTCCAACATGATAATATGATTCTGAAATAAGGTCAGCAATAATTGCGAAATAAATTAAGTATAGGCCTAATCAACCACGAAATAGAATATTGTAACCTGTTTGATTTTTCATTACCTTACTTATTTCCTTCCAGGCATTGTCTCTTAAGTTGTTGTTGTTGTTGTTGTTGTTGTTGTTGTTGTAATACACATGGGTCTTGTCGTAGAGGAAATTACGTTTTTGAACTAAACTGGTAAGATTTTCAGTGTCCATTATTAGTGAGGTGAATAAAATATTACAAAACATAAACTTCCCAACTCTGTGCAGGAAACAGCCAACTTGGCAGGTGATACACATTATGCCACCAAACAACCAGCCAAAAGATCCCGATCGTCTACGAAGTTTAACGAATGTTGATAATCAGTTGGGTGTTAGTGGGAGGGAGCCTGACACGCACACAGAGGCATTGCAATGCCACGTGTTGGCATAAAGTTGAAAATAATTTTTTTTTTATCGTTATACAAGCTAAGCATTGTATTCTCATGCCACTTGTAATTATTACATTGCATTATTGGAATGTAGCACAAGGATGAGGAGACGTGAAATAAAATTCTCACAGGGAAAGAAATTGTTTACGTTTAGATGTGCTAGTGTTGCTACTGCACCTTTATCACTCACACGTAATACCCCAGATACTTTCCCATGCGCGCATTACTGCAACTTCGAACCTGCATTTCTTTTCTTCATTACCTGTAGCATAAAGAGGATTAAAATGGAAAATATACTCATTACCAGCTTAGCCATGTGGAACTTGCGAAATGGTCAGAAACTATGCCCATTGCCGCGATAACCAATAGGAATGCAGGGGAGATATAGGCCTGGGTTCTAAAAATCACTAAGAATAAGTTGCCAGATTTCTCATTTGCTGCCGTTAACCTTGAAGCAGGTGTCGGGGGGTGAGGAAGATAGAAAGCACATGCTAACGAACTGTAGTACACGTCTTTTCTTTGCATCTTGTAAGCCTAAGCTATGGATTGCCAAGCTTCATGGTTAGTATGAATAGGAGTCAGTGAAGTTAGTTGTACTTATAATATCAACGTACGAACGTTTTAAGTGAAAATGAGCAGAAAGTAGTGATAAAAAGGGGACTCTGGGCCAGGGGCTAATGCGCAAGATGGCCGCCGCGCGCAATCTACCTCTAGGGCTACCGCGCAAGATGGCCGCCGCGCGCAATCTACCTCTAGGGCTACCGCGCAAGATGGCCGCCATGCGCAATCTACCTCTAGCTACGCGCTACGTCCTCGGACACCTTCAGAAAATAGGATGTCGTTATCTTATGGAATACTGTCGAAAGAGGCTACTAAAAGGGATACCTGACTGGAAAGAGAAAGTGTTACCGAACTAGGGGTCATTAGCTGAGGCTAGGTATGATGTATGCTAAGCTGTTGTGTATAACCTCCCTTGGCCAACTCCTGTAGGTCACTTTATTCCGATGGGGGGGGGGGGGGGGTGATCAGAGTAAAGCTCCTCCAGGGGCACCGAGCAACCTGTGCTGTTGTTGTGTCTGCAATGGCGAACTTAGGTTTGGCCAACTCTTGTAGGACACTTCATTCTGATGTGGTAAGGTTCTAGCAGAGTAAAGCTCCTCCAGGGGCACCCTTGCCTTAGGTAGGAGCCGAGCAACCTGTGATGTTGTGCCTGCATTAGCGAACTCGGGTTTTTTAGCTGGGTGTAGGCATGTTGTGTGCTAAGCTATCGTCTATCCAACCTGCTTGGCTAACTCTTGTAGGGAGTACTTCAGCCCTAGAGGAGCAGAGTAAATGCTACTCCTAAGGATTCGAACGTGGAGTTGACATAAACTCAAAACTAAAGAGCTTAAGTGCAATTCAAATATCCTCACCCTGATTGAAATATGTGTACGATGTGTACTGACTACAGTAAATGTGGAGACATGTTCATCTCAGCAGAAAAAGAATGACTTTGCGAGCTAAGCTGTATTTTCCCCTACCTGGTGTAGTACTAAAAAATGTTGACAATGTGTTATGATGCGAGACACTTGACTTGAGAGAGAACGCGGAGTCTTCAGCTACAGGTCATAGCTTGTTCGCGATGACGGAACTACAGCTCTTGCTACCAAGATAACGTTACTCTACTTAGATCTGAATTGTTTTATGAGGTAGGGTGGAGGGGTAGATTTTTATTAATGGTATACTGCTAGTCGTAAGGGTAACTAACAGGGATGGGCTAACTCAGGAGAGAGCTGTGCTAGGACACTGAGGTAATTAGACATATACAGAGCCTTATAGACGCATTCTCTAGTTTTCTTCTTTCTTTCTTAACCTGCTTACCATCCAGGGTTGATTTTTCCCTTGGACTCAGCGAGGGATCCCACCTCTACTGCCTTAATGACAGTATTCAAGAGCTACAGACTCTGGATCGGGGGATACCAGTACCTCGCCTTACATGGCCTATCGTTAACTTCTTAAGACTTAGCTGCTTACCTGATTATGGTTAAGAGTGCTAGGTTAACCCATGCATATGACGCCAGGCTTAACTTTACAAGGGCGTTACAGTCTCAAATTTGAGATTCGATCTTACGCTCAACCCAACTAGACGAGATAAGACATGATCCAGGGACTTTGATGCTGAGATTGGTGGAAGGACTAGGGATATGGTGTGAGGTGTAATACAAATGCTTTATTTACAGACAGCGTAATATTGGGGAGCATCTTCGAAGTTCTAAAAACGGAGAGCCTAGCATAACATAGAAGAAATAACTGCACGTGCAAGTTGACTAGCTTTCGATGTATTTGCTAACACATAGAATACAAAGTATTTTTTCCCTACAAGTTTGCATCTTAGGTACAATCACGCAGGAAGACCTTACCTATCCTTGTACTGAATACCCAATGTAATACGTAAAATTAATGTGGTGCCGGAATATAGCTCTGCAGCATTTCGCGTATTATCAGAATTCCCGAATAAAATCCTTACTTACACTTTACGTTCGATACCCCTGCAGGCCTGACGTTGCGCTGACCACGCGTTAACCTCCTAGGCGATGGTGTAAGCCTTAATACATAACATGCTTCATTCATTGAGACGTAAGGCTGAAAGGCAACCTTAGGTCCAGTGGAGATGAGCGACCGCGCAAGGTATCAGCCAAAGAAAGACAAAGGCTACGAAAGGCGTGAAAATTAAAGATTCCTTAGCCTTCGTAAACCTAATAGCGTAAGGGTCGGAAAAGAACAAGAGTTAACCGAGGAAGGTCGGATAGGATAGATAAAAGTGAGTGACCTAACACAAGTAAGTAGAAGCATGCGTATACATGGGCTCTTATGGCACTAACCCGGTGGAGGCTGTGCTAGGGCTTTTTGCCTTGTATCTAATAAAATCCATGACCCAGCCTGGAATTACCCTAATTCGAGGTTCTATCCTCCTAACCGGATGCCCTCCTAACTTGCAACTCTCGGTGGAGTGATGTGGGAGGGTGATGGAATACTGCTGTAAGAAACGACTAAAAAAGGGGTGCTCGAGGGCTTTTAACTTCCGAGCGTGGTATAAGCGACAAGAGGACCTCAAGCCGAGTCTGGCATTAATTATAGTTGTTTAACATTTTTGAATAGGGAATCGAAGGTTTAGTGACTCGAGAACAATCTTCTACTCACAACCACGAGGCTTCAGGAATCTGCTGACAGTGTAGCCGGTTACGCTATGTAAGCAACTCAGCTGTCGCAGAGATGCATGCCGTTACAATTGACATGAATGAAATATCTGACCCGCACACACTTCGACTCTTTGAATACAACTCTGCATCTGTTGGCACAAAGGGGTCTATAGCTGAGTCTGGCATAAGTCTAACTCTGCAGAGCTACTACAGGGTTTACAACTTGTAACTCATAAGCTATTAGTTTTTATTAGCTTAACATTCGGAACAAGGCTACTATGCAAGATAGCTGCTATACTTTATTCGTTTAGACTTAACTAGAGGGCTCTCTCATAGGCTGACAACTTGTAACTTAAGACCTCATGCATTACAATTGTGTCAAACACGGAATGTAGCGTACAGGACCTGTTATTTCTCTTTCTTCTTCTCCTCCTTAACCTTTTTCTCAATATATTTGGATTAACACGACGAAAACACATAGTTCGCAAGCCAGAAAACGTAATCATGCACAGTTAAATTTAAGACCCAGCCGAAAATTAAATCTAAGCCCTTGTTGATGTAGATGAAGAGAAGTTTATTACGACGGAAACACTTAGTTCTCAAGCCACAAAACATAATCATACGCAGTTAAAATCACGACCCGCCGGGGATCGAACCCAACGCCTTGTAAACTTAAGGTTAGTATGCTAATGATACAACCGAGGAGCCTTGTATCTAATAAAATCCATGACCCGGCCTGAAATTACATCTGCCCTCGACAATACAAACTATTAAGTGAACTACGAGGGGTTATTAACTGTGTGTCTCTTATTACTCTTAGAAAATGTACATTTAAGCTCTACTGATAAAATGTTAGTCTCTTCTATCTTTAAAGTCGCAATGATGTCGCAACGTCCATTGGTTAACACTTGGTTTCTTTCGAGCTTAACATTTAAACTATATAGGCTATACTCGTATATATAACCTGTAGTGTGCCTGCCTCTTACCCGGAGGCCCCGGGTTCGATTCCTGGCTAGGTTAAGGATTTTTACCTGGACTTGTGGGTTGGTTCGAGGTCTACTTAGCGTACGTGATTAGAATTGACGGGCTATCTGACGATGAGATAGCGGCCCCGGTCTAGAAAGCTAAGAATAACGGCCGAGAGGATTCATCGTGCTGACTATACGACACCTCGTAATCCACAATCCTTCGGGCTGAGCGACGGCCGCTTGGTAGGCCAAGGCCCTTCAAGGGCTGTAGTGTTATGGGGTTTGTTTATGTGTATATAACATTTTACTCTTACGTCTAACTCTATTGAAAAATTGTCGTTCTCTTCTGACTTCAAACTGGTTACCTATCTGACCTTTATTAATCCAAATTTCGTTTCTTCTAATGTTTAACTGCCTGCTGTCATTTCTTGATGGATACAGTACTTTGCATCCATCTCTTGGCACAGGCCAGAGTAAAGTGTAGCTTCCACCGAAGTCCCAGTCAACATTCATGGCTGTGACAATATTGAAATTGCTGGGGTATGGGTAGTGCTGAGTAATGACATTCAGAGCATGACTAGTGCATCTGAGTGTTATGAAAGGTGCTGCTCATAGGGTCAGTCGTGCTGCAATAGTACTTTCTGACCCAGTGAGGAAAGCAATGACAAACTACCTCACTCATCATCTTGCCTAGTACGCCTCATTACGGTGCTGCCATTGGTTTTTGGGTTTTCCTTACAGCCGCATAACCTTTGGTGGTGCAATTTGCGGATCCAACCAGCCTCTGGGCTGATAACCTAACAGACAGACTAATTTTTAAACTTGCGACTCGACGGAAGAACATTTAACGATTCAGCTGAAGTTGGTACATTTAATTACATTAACTTCATTTTGTATGGTTAAAACTACACGTTTTATTTTTACTGCAGATTTTGATCTCAACATTTCTCGGCTGTTAGAACGGAAAATAAATGTTCATCTTTATCAGTCACTCTCACATTTCCTTACTTTGCACTACAGTACAGAATGTAGCCTACCTGTCTACTAATAGCAGAGGTTGACTGTGACGGACCGCTAGGCTGGTTTACGATTCTTGTGCATTGTGAAACATTTAGGATGCAGTAGCCTGTGGTGAAAATATTTAACCTTGACAGAGCACGAAATGAAAGATCTACGTACGGTACTCGGAGATGTTACACGTTACCAAATAACTTGTTGGTATCATTGTGAAGTAGAAATGACCAGCATACCGTACTCTGCGCTCTGTGGGCTGGGAGAGGGCACATTACAGTACATTATTCGTCAACAATGGAATGGATAATAAAGTTTGTGACTATTGAATTTGAATAGCATCCCTCTTCTTTCATAACAGTTAAAAGTTAAATCATTTTACACAACATAAAATTATGTAGTAAAAAAAAATGAAGTCATGTCTCCAATGCCATTTGCTGGTTTATGCGCGTGTACGTACAGTAGTTACTGTACGTTAAGATTGTGGACTCAGAAGTCGGAGAATCAATGTACAGTCGCTCCAAAACAGAATACTGTATCAAGATACCTTGACGTCAAAAGCCAGGCTGAGTAGCTCAGACGGTTGAGGTGGTGGCCTTGTGACCCCAACTTGGCAGGTTTGATCCTAGCTCAGTCCGGTGGTATTTGAAGGTGCTGAAATACTTAAGCCTCGTATCGGTAGATTTACTGGCACATAAAAACACTCCTGCGAGACAAAATTTCGGCACCTTGGCGTCTCCGAAAATCATGAAAGTGGTTAGTGGGACATGAAACCAATAGCATCATTATTATTATTATTGTTGTTGTTGTTGTTGTTGACATCAAAAGTACGCTCATTCAGTTTTGGAGCGACTGTACTTTGCTTTTAAAAAATAATTTTTTTTGGCGATGGATAATCTGCAGAACGGTTAATCGAGGGACGGATAATCAAGGTTTTACTGTATACAGATATTCTTTACATTATTTTGTACCATTGAATCATTATTATAAAAAATGTTAGACCCTATTTTACTTTATTTTGAGAATTTTCATTCCATAAATATGTACACTTAACTACACAAAAATTGGCCAGCAAAAAAGGTTTAATTGTATACATTCTTGAAATGGCAGGATATTCATGACCATGCATGATCATCCTATTTCAGAGTTGGTCATTTTCTGTAATGACCTATTATTGTGCGGTTGAGTGTACAAATTTAGCCATTTATATAACATATAAGGCCTGATTTTAACCTGTATTTTGAACAAAAAGGAAAAGAACAGAACAGTTAAAAAAAAAATTGACCATAAAGTTCTACAGCAGTAAGGAACTTTGTTATATTTGATGTTCCAGCATTGTAGCAGGGCTTACGGATTGGTAGTTTTATCTTCTTAGAACCCATAATTGGCAATACTGACGCATTTGAAGATAATCGTTCTACTCACATTCTGATATTGGTGATGATGGCCTTGTCAGGGAACCTTAATCCTACAATTCAGATTTCTGATTTTATGGATTTAAAGAGTGTATACAATTTTGAACAGTTTCTTATGAATGTTTTTCCAAGTTTCTTTTACATGAACTTAACTATAAATTTGTTACAAAATGTATTCCATTGAAACCTGATCATCATTCATTATTATAATGTCTTTCACCTTATCCAAATGCAGATGGGTTTGGATAAATAGGGTTCCTTCATACTACATCTTTCCACCACTCTTTATCCGTCACTATATTCCAGTCCTGGATTCATAATCAGGGTTTCATTCATAATATTTTACTTGGATTTTGTGTTCTGTCATCACTCATCAATGTCATACGTTCTAACCTTTGTATAACACTCTTCATTTAATCGCTCAAACTATTCCTCCTACAATAACTCTTCATTTCTCATATTTCTCATTCTGTTTTTTTATTATTACAGTATAATGACTAAGTTGAAATTAGGAAAATTTAGTTTTCTTATACTCTATCTAAATGTTCTTATATTATTGTAGTGTGCAATTCTGCTGTTATGTTCTAGTTCATTAGCGTATGTGTTCCAAGGGTCAGTGTGCTTGTCTGTATTGAGTAACAGTGAACGTCTGTCATATTCTGTATCATGATCCTATTTGTGCTCAGGTGGCTTGCACTTTCCCAGTCCACTAGTGATCCATTAAACATTATAGTTAAAATTTCACTGGGATTAAGGCCAGTACCCTACATCATGGACATTCACTGACATGTGCTTAGAATAGTTTTAGCAATCCTTGAGACATAGAGTGAAAGTGTCTGAGTTTCATTCAAGTGACCAGCAACTCCTTGGAAATGACTTGCAAAGATCCAGCTATTGGTGAAGGTACTACCAATGAGACTTGTGGCAGAAAGAAAATAGAATCCAATATGTGAATGGATGCCTTATTAATTATAATATTTAGTTAAGGAAAGAAGAGGAGGAAGACACAGAAAGTTTTTAAGGTTTTCTGATTGCGAATGAAAAAGGCTGAGGAAAAATGTGTAGAAAAGGATTGTTTTTGCAACACTGTATGGTCCAGAAGTGGCTGGAATTAAATTTTTATACAAATTTTATTAGTATTCACAAAGTGAGACCGGGCAGAGTGGCTCAGATGGAAGAGTGCTGGAAGGCTCAATCCTGGCTCAGCTCAGTGGTATTTGAAGGTGCTCATATACCTAGCCTGGCATTGGTAGATTCACTGAAATTTTAAAAAGCTCCTATGGGACAACATTCCAGCATTTCACAGTCTCCGGAAACTGTAAAAGTGTTTATTGGGACGTAACACAAATAACATCTTTTTTTTAAAATTTTATTAAGGACATGTACATTTCTTGAAGCTCTGACATGTAGAAGTGGGGGGGGGGGGGGGGTAGCAGCCATTTTAGTGTAGTGCTAATGGATAATTTCAATAGAGATGATTAGATAAGAAGAATTAATAAGCGAGTATGGAGGAAATACTGAAGCTCGCAAATTGGAAAGTACTACAGTAATTTGTACTTCATATTGGAAGATAGAGGTGTCAGATCCATAATAGACATTATTTAATTATCTGATTGACACAAGAAATGCAACAATTCATGAAAGTCACCATATGTAGTTATCTATTTACAGTATATAATGTTGTTTTTCTTGATGGGCAAGGTAGTTGGCTGTGTTTGCTGAGAAAATAATACTATATTGTCAGAGATGGGGTATACCACTGGTTTGGTGGTCTTCACTCTGTGGCCTTTATGTAATGTAATTCACTTTATATTATCTTGATTCAGGGACTATAAATAATTTTGATGCTGCATATTACATAAATATTGTCCATGAATAACTGTAATATTATGTTCATGTTTCAAAAATAACAGGTGGAAACTGACAGTTTAAAATTTTACTTATTTGATAGGTTTCTGAAGAGAGTTCTGGTGAAGAACGAATATTGAAAGACTTGGAAGAACGTGTTGCTGTAAAGAAACGGACATATGATTTATTACCAGAAGCAGATTCAAATCTAAGTAAACTTCAGTCGTTGGTGGAAAACAGTGCTCAGAGACTGGTTGGATTAGCAGCACAATGGGAGAAACATCGGGCACCACTTCTAGAGCAGTATCGGGATGCCAAGGAACGCAACTCTAGCAAAGCTGTAAGTCTAAGTACATAATCTATCCTAATAATTACCTTTAGTATGAATGAAGATATTGAACAATCTTCAAAAATTTCTCCCTCGAAGCAGACTAATTAGGTATACTATTTATGATTAATAGGTAGGTATGTGAAAGTAGTGTAGCTGAGTGTTATATTTTCATTGTTAGCACAAGTTGGAAAATGAAATAGATACATTTTGGTTTCACTAGATTTTTGAACTACTGATTAATGGATAATCTGTGCAAATTCCTGTTGATCTCAATCAGTCAATCCTTGTTTTCGCAGCGATATTAGGTATGCGAGCCTTAGGGAGTCTTTCGATTTGCGCCTTTCACGGCCCTTCTCTTTATTTCACACTATCCTTATATTTCAAGGGATAATTTGACAAAGAGTTTGTGATCTCTCTCTCTTTTGCTCCTTTGCAGTCTTCACTTTAATCTTAGAGTCCTCAGAGAATGTAGGAGTCCAAACTACCGTAATTCTTATCCAGTGTGTTGTTGGCTTTTTTTGTTTTTTGTGTTTTTATTTGTTTCATTTTCAGATACATAGTTGTTGATTCCATATATACATAAATGGGAATTTGTATTTACGCTGTATAATATCTGAATTTGTATTTACGCTGTATAATATCTTGTCATTTTTTTAAATATTTCTCCAGGTATTTGAAGAGAAATGTGGTAACTTCATAAAAATATTATGTTGATGTTGGTGACTTACTTTACCTAAATGCCTTCTAGCTAGGGAACCCTTATTTTCACAAATTTTTGTAAATTGTAAGGTAGAAGAAACATAAATGTTTTTCATGTCTGTTGCACGATTTGACAGTGTTTCACAGTCATGTCATGTCACAAAATGTTGTCATTTTACTGTACCATTTTTTCACAAATTTTTATATACTTCACCATTTTTGCAAACTTCTGTATAATTAACCATTCTTTTTGCAATCTTGTACAAATTTTTTCAGTGAAAAATGTGGTATATTGCAAGACATTATCCACCAGTTGATCGGGATTAAACAATCAATATATTTTGGTATTGACATTTCATTCGTGTTATCTTGCCATTATAGATATTGAAATTTATTCCTTTGCTGTCTAAAGATTTTACTTCATGGTCTCTCTTATAAACCCACACTGAACCCATGGTGTTTGTACTCTGCGCTACAGAAGCTGCCTCAGCCCAACTTATGCCGTGTACGGCCGTCCTGTTTTAAGCGCATATACAATCTTATATGAAATCTTACCAAATTAAAGATGCTGGAAGTGTCATCCTTCATAATGAGAGACTTCATAAACACCATTAGGATTTTCTGCAACCAATAGCGAGAGTTATAACTGTTCGCACGACCACTAAGATGAAACCAGAACACAAGCTAAGGGTTGAATGAACGATCATTCAATGATGCAAGATACCTCTCAAAATATCTGACTCTTGTGGCTGGATCAGCAGGTTTTAAACAATGGGCTCGTGTAAACCTGCATGGTTTGATGTGTAAAATCTTCATACCTGCCAAGTATTCCGTTTTTTTGTAAAATGTATGGATTTTCAATGTGTTTTACAGTTGTACGTTTTACAGTTGAACATCGTTATTGTACGGATTTTGAATATTCGCGCTTGGTTTCACTTTCTGCGGTGAAATCGGAATTGTTTGACTTTCGATAGTAGCTGGTATTACGAGATGCAGTGTTTGAAATTCGACCGGTAAATGTATCGATAATCACATTGACTATCACCATGCTTTTGTCACCTGTACGACCTCAACTGCTACTTCATTCACTGAGATGTTCTCAAACAAGTAGCAGGCTATGAATTTATATGTAACAACTGGAGTAACTGTGTCATGCTTCGTAGCAGCTGAAACGCTTTATTTGTGTGTGGGTGTAACATTGGCAGTAGTTCTGAAACTCGTGGAATTGTGTGACGAATTTGTAAGCGATTTAGTATAGTGGTGTTCGTAATGAGTTCAACTAAGAAACGATGTTATCAGTCTTTTAGGGAGGCATATTCTGCTTAATTTCCTTGTATTATATGATCACGGAAAGTGTTCCCAGTGTTAAGTGAAAAGATGAGCACTCATCAAGATGTAACTTTGTGTAAGTATTTAATTTCAGGGGTGATCATAACATATATTTGACTTGTATGAGTATTGTTTATAATCTCTCCCCTTGCCGTCCTTTCTCTCATTATGCCTCAAGATTTCTCTTTTTGAAAGTGGGCAGGTATGCATCTTTGTAGCTCTGTGTGCAGAAAAAACTGAAACCCCTAATTATTGTGCTAATTTTGTGAGTGATTTATTCGGTGACCGTTCAAGACTCGCACCAATGTCATGTAGGTTTTCCTCTGTTAAAACTGTTCATGTGCGCGCATAGATTTTATTGAGCACTGAGCCAGTAGTTTCACATTTATTTACAATTACATGAATCTGTACTCATGAAGGTGACACTTCACCAGGAAATTGCTGAACATATAACATCCCGTCCCCATCGAGCAGACTCGTTCTTAAAATAATTTTTACATATGAAAATACAGTGTTGCAATGATAACTGCCTCACCTTGTTAACAGCTGAGATTCAGACTGGCTATTGATGCTAGGTCGAACACGTGCACGCTCCTTGCAAGGTCAAGAATTATGCGCTTGCCTCCCGTACAGCTGCTTAGGTCTCGGAGAGTAAAAACGCCGCTGGATGGTCTGGGTTTATAAGAGAGACCCTGAATGTTTACTTAAACATTTAATTGGCAGTTGCCTATATTGGACCAGCTGTTGTACCCTTCGGTGCCAGGGTAGTTTTTTTGTACTTTAATTGTGGTGGTAGGGACATCTAGCAGAGTTTATTTATATATTTATTTATTTAGTATATGGTTTTTAATGCCAGGTGTGTCTGAGGACATGTTCGGCTGGCTTGGTGCAGGTCTTCTTATTTGAATACCCAGGGGCGACTTGCGCATCTCTGTGCGAGTTGATGACTATGATGATGATGATGATGATGATGATGATGATGATGATGATGATGATGATGATGATGTAGGGAGAGGCTGAGACCCAGTGCTGGCACATAGCTTACTTTTTTTCAAATTCAAGGGGCTTTGCTCAAGGATTTAATGTCTCCATCCAACAGATGAATCACCATCGTCATATGCCCTCACTCCATATGAACACTGTGGAGAGTTTTGGAATAGAATCCAGACTTTAGGCATGCATTCTAGTGATTAGAAATTGTATACCACCACTTCTCCTACCATGCCAGCCATCATTCTGATGGGGAATTTTTTTTCGATTAATGGAACTCAAATTGGCTAACCACAGTGTCCGACAATTTAGACATGATGCTGTAACGATCATGGCCACCAGGCAGGCATCTAGCAGAGATGAGTGGCAGCAGAAGAGACTTAGCTCACCTCGTTGCCTCAACTAATAACAATTGTCAGTCATTGTAATGTTTTGTTAAGCTGTAGGGACATTGTAGGTCATCACATTTTGTTTTCTTCTGGCTTGGTGATATTAAAGCATTCAAAGCCTAGGCTTCTAAACCCCCCTCCTACGATTCCTTTTTCCCTTCATTTTTGGAGTGATAATTCCTTCACGTATTTCTCATTTTAGCAGTCTTTTTAGTTATATTTATAAGCAGTAAGGGATAATGACCATACAGTTTTTAGCTTGGCATTCATCAGGGATCGGCTCTATCTCCGCTTCTGTTCATCCTCTGTCTCGACACCATGAGCACAGAAGTGTTAACACCACACCCTTGTACTCTACTCTGTGCTGATAATATTATGGTCGCCTGTGAATCCGGCCAAGATTTGCAACAACTAGTCCAACGTTGGAAAAACTCTTTGGATGGATATGGCCTGCGACTTAACGTTGGGAAGAAATTGGGGTAAAGTGATGGGTCAATTAACACCGATGATGTTGAGATTCTCAAAACATCTCAATTTAAATATCTGGGATCACTTATCCAATGTCCGGCTCCATGGCTAAATGGTTAGCATGCTGGCCTTTGGTCACAGGAGCCCTGGGTTCGATTCCCGGCAGGGTCGGGAATTTTTAACCATCATTGGTTAATTTCGCTGGCACGGGGGCTGGGTATATTTCATCCTCGTCATGACGCGCAGGTTGCCTACGGGTGTCAAATCAAAAGACCTGCACCTGGCGAGCCGAAGTACTCACGGACACGTGCCAGCACTAAAAGCCATACACCATTTCGTTTCATTACTTATCCAATCGGATGGTGACACGCTCCCAGATGTTCGAAAGAGAGTCAGTGCTGCTGGATGAAGTGGTGCCAAGTCACAGGAGTCACAGAGGGTGCCAATGTATCTGAAATCCAAAATCTATAGAACCATCATTGGACCAGTGACACTGTATGGAACCGAGTGTTGGCCAGTTACAAGGAGACATGAACAACAGCTACCTGTCATGTAGAGAAAGATGCTTTGCTGACCAATGGGACTCACTAGACTGGGTCACGTCAGAAATGAGGATGTTTGGATGGCACTTGGTGTGGCCCCAATCCCTGAGAAAATGTGAGAGAATCGTTTGTGAAGGTATGGCCATGTGCTACACAGAAACGGTTCTTCAGTTGCAAGAAAGGCATTAAACTTAAGTCCTGAGGGCTACAGACCATGAGGGCGACCACAGAAGCACTGGCTCGACTCTCTACGGGAGGATATGCATGTGGCGAAAGTCTCTCCTAAAGATGCACAAGACTGCATCAAGTGGAAAAGAAAGTGCACAACAGCAGACCCTGCAATTAAGTAGGATAAATGCTAAGAAAGAGGAGAAGTTTTTAGCTAGTTAGAAATCACAACCACCACCACCACCACCACCACTACCATCAGCAACTGCTTCTTTACTATGATGACTGAGCAGCAATGTTCGCTGTTGATGGTGTTAGCAATAAAAGTAAATTCATGAATATCTCCATTATTAGGGCCTATAGCTCATACAGTAAAAATGTATCAGATATAAAAGATTTTCTATAATTGCTCTAATGGACGCTTATTAGGTAGAACTAATATTTCTGGAGATATTTAGAAGTGTGTGAAAAATGTAATAATCGCAACTACCTCATTTATTATTTCTGTATTTATTCCCATGTATCACACATCCTAATTTTTTATAAGTTATGGAATTAAGGGAGAAAAGTAATCCCTGCTTATATCTTGCAACGGTCTTTCTTCATGTGTCTGAGAAAAAGGTCATTGAAATCATGAAAATGTTCTTAGGTGTTGAAGTTGCTATTATGCTACCAAACATACAGATATGACCACAGCACTCGAAGAAACCAGAGAAGTGAGAAGAGAGAAATCACATCCATGAAAACACCAAAATGTCTATCTCTTAGCATATGTTATTTTATTTATCCCTTGTTACATTATCACATGTTATTGGTCTGCATAACATGTCACGAATTGCTGCATGGTCATTTGAAAGATTTTTTTTGTACTTTTTTGTCCTCCCACTGATTTCTTTTTTTCCAAAACTTTTTCCCCAGTAATAGTTGAAAATTAAGGCAGGGTGTTACAGGCAAGTAAATACAGTAAATAAAATGGTTGATTCAGAAGTCATGGCAATGGTATTTTTATTTCCTGAAAATGTGCCAAACCTGTAATACAGTATATACTTTTGAAAATACATGTCATGAACTTCTGTAATATTTCCAGCAGCTGGCGTATGTATGCATCATTCTGGTCATGCTCATGCTCTCTGTCAGCTGTCTGATGACAGCAGTGCATAATGGAAGTAACCGAAGTCTAGCAGCGTTCGTACATCTTAATCCACGTAACTTTGATCTTATTGCTAAATTGAAGTAGCCGTTGGCTGAGAAAAGCATTGCGTACGAACAAGACATCATACAACCTTTTCAACTTGAGGTAATGCACATTGACGAATCTCGTGCTTCTAGTGGTATTTTCCGTGTTCTTCGTCATTGGTGACAAACCATAGACAACCTAGGAGACTACTTTGAAGGGTGTTCAACAGCTTGTAAGATACGTACAAATGCTTGTATACAGGTAGTACAAAAGTACAACAAATAAAACAATCATTTCAAAATGCCATGCTTATCCTTTAACTTACCAGAGATTCCTGCATCCCTACCTCATGTAGTGTGGTGTCACCTATAAAAAGTCCTTGTCATACACTTTCAAATGTACTTAGTACATTTCCCTAGTTGAAGCCTTTTATGAAAGAAAAAAATGTTTGCCAAGACTTCTCAATCAACCCTCATATTTTTCCTGAATCATATGACCACACTGTATCAACAATATTCATGTTAGTTTTGCCTTGAATTCTTAACTTTCTTTTTCTCTTTGTACCACAGAAAGAATGTATTGCTACTCTGTTTTTCTACCACTGTAAGTAATGTGACATGCATTGAAATATATGAACTTGAGTTTTTACTTTCTTTCCATTTCGGTAATGTTCTTTTTCCAATAAGTTGACCTTTCCTTTTAGTGTTGTTGGTATTTTTGTCTTTATCTCTTTTGTATAACAAGGTTAATCAGTTGGTACTTTATAATGAAAAATCTTTTGTACAATATAATGCCAAAATCTTATTGTAAAGCATATACACCTACCTGCATGTGTACTCCAGTAATGGATTTGCAGTTTGCAAAGATCCTTGTAATATTAATAATTCCTGTTAACTTCGCATTCATGCAAGTCAACTTTGTGTGGCTGGTTAGTTCACTTCCATTGTTCTACTATATTTCATTGAACCTTTCAATTTAATTTTTTGGCTAAATTTAAGTATTCACAATGATCATATATTTGGTGTATTACAGTAAATGGTAGCAAATCATACACCTAAAAAATAAAATATTAATGAGAACGTTGATGTTGAAATAACTCAGCTTGATCATCTACTTTGTGCTTTACGCACTGTTGTTAAATGTTTTGCCTGTCTGAAAAAGTGTTATTTTAGATATTTCAATTTCCATTACAGTCGCAGAGTCAAAAACAAGCAGATGCAGTTCGTAGTCTCAGAGAAAAAGGGCGAGAATTAAGCGAGGAAATAAAGAACAAGGAGCAACTACATACTCAGCTTGTTTTGGAATATGAGAAAATCTCAAAAGATACAAAGAGGTATTCATTTTTCTGCTTTTTGAACTATTATCTATTTGAACTATTTAACCCTTTATTTCCCATCTTGTATGTTCTTACTTGGTAATCACAAGACCCTGAGCAGAGTTTTGATTTACTTTGATGTAGTGCTTCTCAGTCATATTTTGTTTAAGTATGATGTAGTTTAGTCTTATTTACAGTGAAACCTTGTTAGTGCGTTCCTCATTGACACGTTTGTCCGCTTAGCACGTCATAAATTTGAAGTCCTGATTCTCATCGTATTAAGTCTATATAAAAATAACTCGCTTATCACATCACAAATTTTCGCTATTACCGCTTAGTATGATCACATTTTTCCCAGCCCTGAAAATGTTATTTGTCATCCCTTGTGAAAGAAACATGATTTCCAACTCGGGTAAAGCCGTCGCCACAGTTGCGTGATTACGGGAGAAGGCCTTGAATTCCTGAACTTCAGGATAAGTTGCACCTTCAGGGAGCAAGCTGTTAACCTCAGGAATGTTCAGTTTTACTTGCTGGTTTAGCAGTGAGATTGCTGAAAAACAGTGAGCCATTCACCATTCCATTCAGAAGTTAGAAATTTATTTTATGTTGAGTGGTGCAGTGAAACTTAGCAAATATTTGTCGCTTGATACGGTAGCCTGTATCTGGATTGGGAACGTAATCGTGTGAAACTGACTAGTGCGGTGCATATTTGTCATGTGATAGCCTAGTTATGGATATGGGCAAAGTCGTGAAATTCCTTACTAATGGACACAAAATTAAAATCCGTAAGAAAGTGGATTGGCGCCCGCATCTTTAAGCTTGCAGACGTTGCAAATGTTGAGCTCGCACCTTCAAGTTTCGTCTTGATCTCTTGAGTTGGTTGAAGTTTTCTTGACTTCAAAATGGCGGCCAAAGACATTCCTCCCAGGCACATGTAATCGAGTGTAACCTCCAATTCATTTTGTAAGAATGTGACCAAAAAATAATGCTTAATAACCCACTGCTCCAAAATAAAAGGCTTTTACTAACATTTGTTTTACAAAGAGTGTGATTTGCAATAATACTTCCGTTACTTTTATTGCCCCGGTGCACATGTTTTCGTGTGTGTTGTCTGGTGTTAATTACATCTTTCAGTAATGAAAATCCACAGCCTGTTTCCAGTCATTCGACCAGGTTAGGAATGGAATTAATGAAGCCCCCATACGCTTGTTATTTTATAAGCCCCAGCGGCAAAGGTTTTCTATTTGTTCTCTCAATTTTTTTTCACACCTTTTAATACTTTCTTCTCATCTTTAGAAACTTTAGATATAATTTTCACTGTACCCGCAGATACACGACGTAAAATGCCATGTCGGAAAAAAAAATGTATCTGGTGTTTCCATATCCCCGTTGGATTGTTTTTATTTGTATATATTCAGTAGTACGTTTTCTTGTTTAACACATTCTTTTTCCTTACATCTTAACGAGGTTATACTGTAGTTCAAGGATCTGTTAGGAACCCAATACTTTCCTGCAGAGCTCAAAATACCTAATGCCACCCGAATTATTTATATGTTATCAATCTATCACATGAAGTATTTTGCAATTCATGGTATAATGTTCCAAAGGAAATTATTTTCAAAAAAATCTACCGACATTGTTTAGAGAACTGAATAATCGTATTATTCATGAAAGATATTAACCGTAGATACCTAACGTGGTATACAAGGAATGTTAAAGCTAACGCACAGTCATTTTGACGAAGAAATTTATTGCTATGTAAAAAGGACTTACTGCTACATATTTATGTATTTTTCATGATACATTTCTTTGATAGAATCCTGTCAACATACATAAACATTCCGACCACATTCATTGTCCATTGTTGCATTCCAAACAGCACCTTGCTTGATGTTCCCGGCATATAGCTCTGGAACAATGACAACCATATACTTTTGTCATCCTTATGTTCTTGTTTGGGCAAAAGGCACATATCTTGCATTTTCTTGATTCAGGACCTTCTGCTTCATCTGTAGACATATTCTTGTGAAGTATTTCTGCCATAGACGAGTGCAGCATGTGCGGCATGTTGTGTATTCCAAGGTGAAGTATCGCCCATGGCCTTCATAAGTTCATACTGCAGCTCGTTTGCAAATTGCCTCCTAGTCAAAGGCTTTTCGTTATTTTTGAACTTATTGTGAACATAGATCACATAAGAGTTCACTAGTATAATATTCAACATACCAAAGAAGACACAAAGTGGCCATCTTCTTGTCTTTCTACTACAATTCATTTGATTGTTCATCTGGTCTAGCATGTCCACCTTTCATGTCGTTATAATCCTAAATCATAATTAGCTTCTTCGATGTTGGATTGATCTCTCCTCTTTCATGAGTGGTCGAAAGAACTGAGACCACATTGTTCGGCTTGGTTTTGTACGACAGGAGTGTTTTCTCTTGGTGAAAAGAAAAGCATAGATATGCCTACTTTTCTTGCCATGTGATTCAGTAACGCAGGTGGAATTTCTCGTTTATTCTTATGAATAGTGCCTGGTATTGTCAAGTTATATGGTGCGCCATCTCCGGCGTCCAAGATGATTGGCGTAGAAGAAAACTGGAAGAGAACCATAGACAAGGAGATTGTTGGAGTTAACAAGACATGGAGGGAGGTGAAAGCATTGGCGGCAGGTAGAACAAGCTGGAGAAATTTCGTCGAGGCCCTATGTTCCATGTGGAATTAAAGGAAATAAGTCAAGTCGCTAGCCATCCCGCAGATGTACTCATGATTCTCAGTAATTTCAGCAGCAACACTACTCACCAAATCATCTGCGAAACATTCACAAAATTTTGATAGGGGAAGAAAAAACAGGCATGTTCACAGGAGCAATATCTTGTTTCCATTGTGTTCCCCAGTGCTTCTCGCCTCCCTTCGTCCATTTTTGTAACTGGTTCTTCTGATGATGAGGGGCTTGTAGATTTTAATTTTCTTCTTCACAATCACTTTCATACAGATCAGAATCCGAATCGTTTACAAGTTCCGTAATAATCTGTTCACTTATTCGTGGGCTGTATGCACACGTAGGATTTCCTTTACTTGTACTGGGTCCAGGATCCATATCTCAATATACGGCATAAATTGACTACTTGAGAGACGATTGCAGACTGTTGACCCACTACACTTTAATTCTAAATCTGTGAAGAATACTCGCACATAAATTTGAGCTTATCGAACCAGAGCATGCAGGGAGTACGTATGTCAGCAATTAAGTAAGATCTAACTGAGCGCACATGGCTATGAAACTCTGTCCCGAAGTTGCACCACCAATCACTATTGATCGATAACACCACCTATCAATAGTAAATGAAATCGACATTATGTTAAAACTAAAACTAATTCGATAACATTAATAGTTTTCGAGTGACTGAATTGCAAATTTCATGGTAGTAGTATTACTAACAGCAGCACTCGGGCGCACACTGTGTGGTAGTAATATTATTACCACCGGGTGCATAATGTTAAAACTTTGTCTCCCTCTATGTCTCTTAGTTGGTTAAGAAATTTTTTCAATGTTATTTAGTAATATGTTTGCTATTATTCCTAATAATGGTGAGACCATGACAGTAGATTTTTGATGGTGAATGCAAAACTGTTTCGGTTTAAGATTGTTCTTATAAGGTTATACATGATTTTCCATAAAAGTTGGGAAAGATACCAAACTCACACAAAAATGCATTAAAACTGGTATGAAATAGCAATCTGTTTGTTTTTTAAAATTCACAGATGGTTTCCAAACAACGGCCTGCTCATTAGCACGGTATTTTCTAATTCCAATAGTCTAAACACGCATATTCAATTTCATTCTTAAAAGTGTGGAGGCTTGTGGAAAACGTTTCCATTTTCTTCCTTGACAGAGTCACCAAATCTAGGTTTATCACGCACGTATTGAGAACCTACAACCTGTTTTCCAGTCATTGACCGGGTCAGGGATGTGATGAATGAATGAAATATAGGCTATTAGTACGATGGGGTCGCCACTCACAAAGTGATTTATTAATGACTGATAGATGCTATGAAATGAGAATGGAGAGTGTTGCTGAAATGAAAGATGACAGGGAAAACCGGAGTACCCGGAGAAAAACCTGTCCCGCCTCCGCTTTGTCCAGCACAAATCTCACATGGAGTGACCGGGATTTGAACCACGGTATCCAGCGGTAAGAGGCCAACGCCCTGCTATCATGCACGTATTATGAAAACATATTTTAAGCTTCCTGTAGATAAATGATAACCTTTTCACTATAAATACACATGGGAGTAGCCTATCTGAAATTTAACTAGACGCGAAAGTACGTAACCTAACTGTCTCAAAGATTAAGCCATGCATGTCTGGTTAATTCCGATAACGAACGAGACTCTAGCCTGCTAAATAGTCGCATCCGGTATCCGTTCGTTTTACCAGCGACAACACATCATCTTAGAGGGGCAGGCGGCTTCTAGCCGCACGAGATTGAGCAATAACAGGTCTGTGATGCCCTTAGATTTTCTGGTCCGCACGCGCGCTACACTGAAGGAATCAAAGGAGAATTATCATATTCTTATTTTATTTCAGTACATAAGTATTAAAATTAAGCAGTCGTTTACTTCAGCCTTTATTTCTAAGGAGTTAACAACTGCTGTCAGTGCACTTATTGTGAAAATATGTTCCCCCAATGTTTGTTTACACCAATCGGAGTTGTGGGAAGAGCTCGCTCAAGACCGATTTTAGCTCTCCCATGTGCGAGGCATCGATACATAAGACGATCGATCGCATTCATGTAAACGGTGCAGACTGGAGTAGATTGTATAAATGTTGATAACAGAAAACGAATACGCCCAAATCTGGCCGTAATAACGGATGAATCAGTAAAAGGGTTCTCATTGTAACTGAAGGATATTGCACAGATTAATATAGGAATTTTCGAAGGGCATTATAATATTTTCATTAAAACTGGGTTCGCTTCTGCTGTACTACAGCGGCCTGGTCAGATGTGTACCTGAGTCTGACATCTCACTTTAGCCCTTAGTGCCTGCGCTCTAAATTCCTCTTCTGCGCTGAATCATTCTTAGCAACCTTATGACGTCATTTTCACAGGTTCTTAATGTCCCATAACCATAACGAATAGAAATAAGTACTTGATAATTTTAATATTTCCGTATGCAAAATGCGGGTTTTTGCCCTAATGTGAATTGCGTTAAATCAAATATAAAATTGCATTATTCTTATGGAATAATTTTTGGGACTTAACGTTTCTAGCATTATTTATTTACTCGTGTCAGAAGCATACTTAATCATATTAAAAATAAAATAATAATAAAACTATTTACAAAAATTAACAGACAAAGGAAATTGACCAAATTTACTGTACATCTAGATGGTGTTTTTCAAAAACTGAGGCACACCTAGGGCGTTGTCATCAGCAAGCATTAAATCTTGCTCTGAGCATGAAAATGGGCAGAGAGGACATTGATATATGTGGTTCATTGTTTGTTCTTCACTGCAGTCGCATTTGCTGTCCTCTGATGTGAAGCCTCATAACTTAAGTGAGGACTTAGCCCTGCCGACACCAGCTCTTAATTGGTTAAGGGACCTCCAAACACTCCAGTCTTCATTGTAGCCACTCGGAAGTTGTTCACGTGGCTCCATCCATTCTTGCTGCTTAGATTTCCACAAGGAAAGTCTTGCCTTGTCTGGTGGTCCATTCAAGGGCTTTGATGTCTGGAGGAAGCTTTTCCTGGATTTCAGTCTAGATTGAGATTGTTGATGACCAAATTGCGGTTGAGCTTCAACTTTCTCAACCTTCAGTCATTCTTGATCGGCAGCGACTTCTCGACGAATACTTGGAGGTGCAACGCCAGCAAGACAGTATAGCTTCTCAACAGGGGTAGGTTTCAGGCATCCTGTAATTAATCTACAAGCTTCATTCAGGGCAGGGTCCACAGTCTTGGCGTGGGATGATCTATACCACACAAGGGATGCGTATTCTGCAGCAGAGTAACACGAGCCAATGCAGTGGTTCTAAGAACTTGTGGCTTTGCACCCCAGTTTATACCTTTCAGCTTCCTCAGGATGTTGTTTCTGGCACTGACTTCATGTTTGATGTTGGAACAGTGTTTTCTGAAAGTGAGGGAGCGGTCCAGCATTACCCCTAGGTACTTTGGGCGGTTCCATTCCAGGAGACATGTAATTTCCTTGATGCCTCTCCGTTCTTGAGGTGGAAAGCACAAAGCAGAGATTTTGATGGATTTGGCTTTAGAGTGCTGTCAAAAGTGGTTCTACCTCTTCAAAAGTTTCACTCTGGCAGGCTAGTGCAAGGTCGTCTGCATATATGAAACTTCTTGTTTTGTTAGGGAGTGGTTGGTCATTGGTATAACTATTAAATAGCAATGGAGCCAGTACACTTCCTTGGGGCAATCCATTTTTCTGTGATATCCATCTGCTTCTTTGTCCTTGAAAGTCAACAAAAACCTCCGGTTCTGCAACAAGGTTGACATCAGTCTGGTAAGTTTTGAATCTTTCGTGAGTGTAAAGATCTTATGAAGCAGTATACGGTGGTTCACTGTATCATATGCAGCACTGAGGTCAATGAAAGCTACCCCTGTTATTTGTCGATATTCAAAACCATCCTCAATGTACTGCGCGAGGTTGAGAACTTGTTCAATAGCATTTTTGCCTGGTCTAAAGCCTGCCTGTTGTGGAATGAGGTTTTTGTTGATAGTCTGGATGAGTCTGTTGAGTATCATACTTTCAAAAATAGATACTGGTCTGTAGTTCCTGGAGTCTCTGCTGTCCTTTCCAGGCTTCAGAACAGCAATTATACATGCTTTGCTCCACAATTTTGGAATCTTAAGACATCTCTAGGCAGTTATTATAAAACTGTAGCAACCATTCTTTCCTGTTTTCTCCAAAGCTCTTTATTTGCTCAACTCGCATATCATCCAAACCCGCAGCTTTACGTGATTTGCACTTGATTATTGCATTTTTCAACTCAGTGAAATTGAAATTTTGCATGAGCTTAGATGTTTCTTCATCCCTACCTGCAGGTACTTTCAACATAGCTCTCTGGGTTTTGGCTTCTTGTTTTATTTTGCCATTCATGAGAAGTTGGTGGGCAGTCTGATTGGCTGTAACATAAGAATGTGTGTTACTTATGGTTGGATCTCTGCTCGGCTTCTTTAGGAGTCTGCAGGCCTTTCGGCTGCTCTGCGTCATATCCAATTTCATCCATTAATTTTGACCAGCTCTCTCTTTTCGATGAGGCTGCCAGCCCCGTGGTGTAGGGGTAGCGTGCCTGCCTCTTACGCAGAGGTCCCGGGTTCGTTTCCCAGCGAGGTCAGGAATTTTTACCTGGACCTGAGGGCTGGTTCGAGGTCCACTCAGCCTATGTGATTAGAATTAAGGAGCTTTCTGACGGTGAGATGGCGGCCCCAGTCTAGAAAGCCAAGAATAACGGCCGAAAGGATCCGTTGTGCTTACCACATGACACCTCGTAATCTGCAGGCCTTCGGGCTGAGCAGCGGTTGCTTGGTAGGCCTAGGCCCTTCAAGGGCTGTAGTGCCACTTTTTTTAAATTTTTTTTTAAGAGAAGTTAGGGCGTGTGCTGCTTTAATAGTTTCCTCGCCCATTGGGTTCTGTTTGAATAGCTTGTAGTAGTCCTCTAGTTGCGAGACTGCATCCAGATTAAGACCTTCAATGTAACTGGTGCGACATCCACAGGTAATAGATTTACAAGAACTTTTCTTAACAGCCTCAGTGAACTGTTCATATGCTTCAGGAACTGGTTTGATGTTTTGGACCATATCATCCAGTACCGCAGAGAATTTTGACCAGTCTGCTTTTTTGAAATTGTATCTACGACGAAAGGGAGCGTACTGAGGTCGGATAGCAGAGTAAAACTGACATAGTATTGGTCTGTGTTGAGACTTGGGGACTGGGTTGCATACTCCCTTGCTGCATTGTTGTGCTATACTATTAGTGACAAAGATCAAATCTGGATTATATCCTCTTCTCCAACGGCCACCGTTAAAAGAAGGTGGCAGTTTACTATCATGAATAAGAGAGAGTTCCATAGCATCAGCCCAGTGTTGTAGTAACTCGCCATTGTCAACACTGTGTTCATATCCTCATTTGGTACTGTGACAATTAAAATCACCCACCACAAAATTCACTTTCTGGTTTCTAAAGTTCACTGGTTCTTTGAAGGAGAAATTGGAGGCTGGAGGCTTGTAGATTGATGTAACTGTACAGTTGCTTTTTTTTTTTTGCTAGGGGCTTTACGTCGCGCCGACACAGATAGGTCTTATGGCGACGATGGGATAGGAAAGGCCTAGGAGTTGGAAGGAAGCGGCCATGGCCTTAATTAAGGTACAGCCCCAGCATTTGCCTGGTGTGAAAATGGGAAACCACGGAAAACCATTTTCAGGGCTGCCGATAGTGGGATTTGAACCTACTATCTCCCGGATGCAAGCTCGCAACCGCGCGCCTCTACACGCACGGCCAACTCGCCCGGTACTGTACAGTTGGAAAGTTCAGTTGTTATAATTTCAATCTCATTCTCTATTGTAAATGCTGTTGACAGAATCAAGGTTTCAGGTTTTGTAAATATATCACTTCCATATTTGCTATGAGGTATTTCAGCAATAAGTCACATGCCATGAATTCTGGGTCGCACCTGGTTAATATCTCTGTGGAATTCTTCGATGCACGCAACATGAACGTTTTGCTCTCTACAAACTCGGCTCAGCAGCTTTTCTTTACAAGATGATATGCCTTCAGTGTTAAAAGACATGATTGTAAATTTGGGTCCTTAAAATGACTTGCTTTGATATTTCCTTGCTGTCATGTTAAATTCTAGGTGGTCACCTGAATGAAATATATTTACAAAAGATGTTTCTGGTGTGAGAAAATCAGCCATCTAGGAAATGTCCTAGTCCGTTGCCCAGGGAACACCCGGATGAATTTAATTAATATTCTTAAAACATCCTGTGGGGAGGCTTCTCTCTTGTTTCCCGTTTCTAGCGTTTAATGCAGGTTTACGCTAAATAGAGGTCATCTAATGGAAACAAGAGAGGTCCACCTATTCAATACTATATAATGTTATAAGAAAAATTATAACATTTTATTATACTCAGTACCGGTTTCGATGCTGGTCTACATCATCATCAGCCAAAAATAAGAAGAATATACATAGACAAAGTTACAATAAACAATACATAAAGTATACACAAATTTTACAAAACTGGCAAGACCTAATCAAAAACGAGATCCATAAACATTAACCTATGACTTAAACCTAAAAATAGCACCAACTGTCTTAAAACTTTGAATATACGTCCTCTTGATAAAAGTCCTCTGAATCTAAAAACATTAAACCATGTTCGAGCAGATTGAACTGAGGACAAAAAACCAATGCTTCACTATCATAAAAGTCCAAGAGCATAATTTTAATTTTGTAAGAACATATGTATAAAAGGTTTTCTTGCTGAACATTCACTGAGTATTAGAGTAACCAGTGCAAGAATTAAGAAACCATTTTTCTATTGGTTAAAAATGGCTGTCATTAAAATAAC
Organism: Anabrus simplex; assembly: GCF_040414725.1. NCBI lineage: Eukaryota > Metazoa > Arthropoda > Insecta > Orthoptera > Tettigoniidae > Anabrus > Anabrus simplex. The sequence goes on along the minus strand of NC_090265.1, from coordinate 1,027,460,034 downwards.
GTAACCAGTCAAAAGACGTAACAACTTCCAGTACAGTACTAAAAAAGAACATGAGAGAACTTCAGACAGTGTTTTGCGTAATAAAACATATGTCTTCTCTAACTTAGCAGACTGAATCCAGCCGCGTTCTTTAAGTATTAAATAACAATATTTTTTTAATGAAAAATTGGCAGACGCCATGTTTCCAGGGTACTGAACGATGTTCTCGGTTCAAATAAGGACCTGAATCAAATAAAAAAGAAAAGAATGTCAAGAAAGGCTTTTAAAAAAGAAATCTTGTCGTAAGAATTGACATGAATAAGAGACTCACCTCTGGGAGTGTATATATTATGTGTGTTATTAGACGTTAGGGAAGACAGTGAGAGCTGCAAGACGCCGTGACCAATGCACCCGCGTTGGAGGGGAAGGGAGGGGGAAGCAGAACAAGGGAGGCACTTAGAAGGAGTAGGAGGGGCTCGGAGGTAATAGCAATGAAGGAAGGAGAGAAGAGGGAGGGGAATTACGCAGGGCAACGCAGCGAGAGGGCGTGGCGTGAGAACATTTTCTGTATGCTATGAAAAACTGATTTGCTATTGGAAGCTTTTCTGAGTCTGAAAATTGTTATCAAAAAATCGAACAATACTCTTGGTTTCTCAGAAATATCATTAAGATTCAAACCAACATTAAAGTATTGATCCAGGTGAATAAAACAGCTCTCAGTGATGTCAAGCAAAGTACCTTTATTAATAACCTGTAAAACTGTGAGATCATGATCAATGCTAGTAAAATTATGTTGAAAATCTTTCATATGCTGCTCCATTGCTGAAAACCTATTGTACCTAATGGCATTAACGTGTTCCGCGTATCTGGTTTTAAAGTTATGCGCTGTTTGTCCAAGATAAACTGCTGCAGTCATGGCAGCATAATTTGTATACTCCAGAACTATGAAAAACATTATTTCTCTTTAATGAAGTGGAGTTATGCAGGATGTCATTACTTCTATTATTAGTTCTGTAAGAAATCTTAGTGTTATGTTTTTTGAAGATGTTGGTGATGCTGTGTATTTTATTTGTAAAGGTAAAAGTCAAAAAATTATTAACTTTGGATTTTTCTCTCGAAAGGGTGGTATTAGGACGGTACCTAAACCTGTTAACAATTCTATCAATGAAAGCATTCTTAAAACCATTGTTTCTAGCTATCGCCCGGATTAAATTTAATTCTTTATTCAGATTCTTTTTCGACATAGGAACTCTAAAGGCTCTGTCAACCAGATTTAGTTAACATGTTTCCCAGTATAAGTACCAAGGAGCTTCTTCCTATCATTAAGAAGAATCATCTTGCCAATAGTCAACTAGTAAACTGGAAGTTTAAAATTTTATGAGTCTTCTTAACTTGCTAATTAATAATAATTACTTTACTTTTGATATTACCATTTATAAGCAGAATGGTCTGGCAATGGGGTCACCGGCCTCCGGGATTTTGGCAGAGATTTACTTAGACCACTTAGAAAATAATGCTATAAGCAAAAATTTAACCTGCAGTAATATTTATTTCTGGGCCAGATTTGTGGACGATACCTTCGTAATTCTAGATGAACGGTCCACAGATGCAAAACTACTCTTGACAATCTTAACACTTTAGATCAGAATATAAAGTTTACCTTAGAATCCGAGAATAATAATCGTTTGAATATTTTGGACCTAACGGTTACTCGTTCACTTTCTTCCTTTTCATATAATATCTATAGAAAGCCTACTCAGACTGCTATCGCCATCAGGAACGATTCTTCCCATCCTCAGGCCCATAAAAATGCCACATATAATAGTCTGGTTGACAGAGCCTTTAGAGTTCTTATGTCGAAAAAGAATCTGAATAAAGAATTAAATTTAATCCGGGCGATAGCTTGAAACAATGGTTTTAAGAATGCTTTCATTGATAGAATTGTTAACAAGTTTAAGTACCGTCCTGATACCACCCTTTCGAGAGAAAAATCCAAAGTTAATAATTTTTTGACTTTTACCTTTACAAATAAAATACACAGCATCACCAACATCTTCAAAAAACATAACACTAAGATTTCTTACAGAACTAATAATAGAAGTATTGACATCCTGCATAACTCCACTTCATTAAACAGAAATAATGTTTTTCATAGTTCTGGAGTATACAGATTATGCTGCCATGACTGCAGCAGTTCTTATCTTGGACAAACAGGGCGTAACTTTAAAATCAGGTACGCGTCACCTGGATCAATACTTTAATGCTGGTTTGAATCTTAATGATATTTCTGAGAAACCAAGAGTATTGTTCGATTTTTTAATAGTGTTTTTCAGACTCAGAAAAGCTTCCAATAGCAAATCAGTTTTTCATAGCATACAGAAAAATGTTCTCACACCACGCCCTCTCGCCGCATTGCCCTGCATAATTCCCCTCCCTCTTCTCTCCTTCCTTCATTGCCATTGGCTCCGAGCCCCTCCTACTCCTTCTCAGTGCCTCCCTTGTTCTGCTTCCCCCTCCCTTCCCCTCCAACGCGGGTGCATTGGTCACGGTGTCTTGCGGATTGTCTTCCCTAATGTCTAATAACACACATAATATATACGCTCTCAGCGGTGAGTCTCTTATTCACGTTAATTCTTACGACAAGATTTTTAAAAAAAAGCCTTTCTTGACATTCTTTTCTTTTTTATTTTATTCAGGTCCTTATTTGAACCAAGAACATCGTTCAGTACCCTGGAAACACGGTGTCCGCCAATTTTTCATTAAAAAGATCTTGTTATTTAATACTTAAAGAACGCGGCTGGATTCAGTCTGCTAAGTTAGAAAAGACATATGTTTTATAACGCAAAACACTATCTGAAGTTCTCTCATGTTCTTTTTTAGTACTGGAAGTTATGTCTTTTGACTGGTTACGTTATTTTAATGACAGCCATTTTTAACCAATAGAAAAATGGTTTCTTAATTCTTGCACTGGTTACTCTAATACTCAGCGAATGTTCAGCAAAAAAACCTTTTATACATATGTTCTTACAAAATTAAAATTATGCTCTTGGACTTTTATGATAGTGAAGCATTGGTTTTTTTGTCCTCGGTTCAATCTGCTCGCACATGGTTTAATGTTTTTAGATTCAGAGGACTTTTATCAAGAGGACGTATATTCAAAGTTTTAAGACAGTTGGTGCTATTTTTAGGTTTAAGTCATAGGTTAATGTTTATGGATCTCGATTTTAATTAGGTCTTGCCAGTTTTGTAAAATTTGTGTATACTTTATGCATTGTGTATTGTAACCTTGTCTATGTATATTTTTCTTATTTTTTGCTGATGATGATGTAGACCAGCATCGAAACCGGTACTGAGTATAATAAAATGTTATAATTTTTCTTGTAACATTATATGGTACTGAATAGGTGGACCTCTCTTATTTCCATTAGATTCTCGGTTCAATACGGAATTAACATGAAGTTTTTAAACTTGAAAAAATAGAGGACACGCAAAATTGGTGTTATAATGGAATTTGTGTAACTCTTCCTATTCCCATTGAAAGAAACAAAATTACCCTGTTCTCTTAAAGAGAGAGATATCTTCCATGAAATTTGGGATTCCAATACAAGAGAGTGGATGGGTGGTGAATTTTAATGGAGTAGAGTGATATTGTGGTGTGTCTGTGAATTCTGATGTAGGTCAGCAATGAACAGAAGGTTGATGGAGCTTCAGAACTTCTTGGTAATGTTCTGTTGTGGTTTATGATAGAGCATAGAATCTGATAAATTTTACAGGTCTGATTTCTGCATTTGATAATCATTTTGCAAGTGTGTATTTGTTCTGTTGTGGATTTTGAGGTTTTGTAAATAAAGATGTTGAATTAAGGTAACTATTCATTATATTATCTCTGTTCATACAGTGTTTCCAGGTCAGCATACACACGACGGATCTTGGAGATCATTGGTAACATTCGCAAACAAAAGGAGGAAATTGATAAAGTTATCAATGACACTAAGGAATTGCAGAAGGAAATAAACAACTTGAGAGGAAGGCTTGATCGATCTTTTACAGATGCTGACGAACGGATATTTCGGGTATGTCATGCTTTTTAGAATTGTAGCACTATCATAATTTTTGTATCATTCCAGCAAGCCAGCAATTATTTGGATATAAAAAGTATATTGTTCACAAGGCAGTCTTTTAAGAAACAGATTTGACAAATTCCTTGTACCAAAGTTTTATTACAAGACAATGTGTGCATTTATTTGATCCATTTTACTTTATATATTTAGTTAGTTTAGTTTCGTATAATTTTATTTTATCCTTGAGATTAGGCTCCTATTGAAAAGACTTACGAGAACAATGAAGGAGAACAATAATGTATGTGTATTAATGTAAGTACAGGAACGGAAGTGTCAAATCAAGTCATATAGAGTGAGAGGGGGAGAGGAACAAACAAGAAACACATAATAAGATGAACACAATGGCAGGTCAGTGTGGAAAGAGGGAACAACAGAATTAGGAGATGAGGGAAAACATGGAAAATCAAAAGGACTGATGACCTTCGCATCCTCACACACTGCTGTCTTCGAATGGGCTCTCTCCTTATGAATCCCATCTTCCCCACCTCCATCCCCCCTCAGCTCCTGATGAGCCTGCCTCTGCCTCCAAGCCCCACCAGGAGGATGGGCATCAACACTCATTGAGGGGCCATCTTGACAGATATTCAGTCTTGATGTGGGAAGTGTAGGATAATGATATTATTATAATTATTATCCTAATAGCGCCTCACACAGCTTGTCAAACGGGCCTACAACGCCATAGAACCAATCTATAACAACAATAATTCAACAGCCTCTTCAAACTTCCATAATACTCTTCAATAGTATAAATTATTAAAATCAACGTTTTATAAAATATATTGTCATCGAAGAAGAACACAACAGCTCTCCAACCTTCACGTCAAAAAACCAATTCAACGTTGAGAATTTCCACCCATCATCATCTCTGCAACTTTCTTGATGACTTAATACAAATTAGGCCAACTATAAACATCAGGCAGCACAATTTTACCACCAGGTAAGACACCTGCTGTGGGATGAGCAAATACCCATGAAAACAAAAATGACATTGTACAAGTCCTATTATACGCCAATTCTTACATACAGTCTCGAAACCACAACACTGACCAATAGAGATAATTCCAAACTTCAGGCAGCTGAAATGAAATTCCTACGCACTATGATCCAGAAAACCAGGAAAGACAAGATTAGGAATGAGAAAATTAGAGAAGAAGTAGGAATAGACAATTCTCTCCTAAATAAGATTCAGATATCAAGACTGAAGTGGTCTGGTCACATGAAGAGGATGCCAGTAAACAGAACTGCAAGGAAGGAATTTGACAGAAAGGTAGAAGGAAGACGACCCGTGGGAAGGCCACGAAGGAAATGGATAGATTTAGTTAAGAGCGATGTAATGCTGAGAGGTCATGATTGGGACAAGTTGGTGGAGGAAGAATGGTACAAGGACAGGATGAGATGGAGGAGGCTCATATACCACACCCGGGAAACTGGAGATGGTTTAGGATGATGATGATGATAAATATCTGGTGAACTTCTTGTCAACGCAATCTTGCCGAATAAATCTAAAATAACCTACGAACTGTTGACCAATAAATATCACGGACAAATGCATGCCAACGTCAAGTAACTTTTGTCAAACAATTGGAATGTTTTTCCTTCATATTTTTTATACTAAGCTTTATATTTTGACTTATATCTTTTTACCATATATTAGCAGTTATCGACCTATACTTTAAACTTTGACTACGGCTTTAAGCCATCAACTGTCATTTATAGTCACATGACGCCTTCATTTTTAAATGTACTGCTTATGAATCTACCAGTTTTTATGTATCAATTGATTGTATTATATATTCTCATTGAACTGATTTCATATGCCTTCCACTATGTATTAGACATCTATTAATGACTACGGCTTTAAGCCGTACAATCATACGACGTCCTAATCAACAAAGAACTGCATATGTGTTTATCATTTTATTAGATCTTTAGTTATTTCATTGAACATTTTATATGTACTACCTATGAATCCACTAGTTTTTAGTATCAATTGAATGTAATGTATATTCTCATAGAACTGATATTTTATGCCTTCCACTATGTATTAGACATCTATTAATGACTACGGCTTCAAGCCACCTTCTTTTACTATAGTACAATCAAACAAGTCCTATTCAACAAAGAAATACATATGTTTTTATCAATATATTAGATTTTTAGTTACTTCATGAACATGTTTATAACAAACGTAAATCTTACCTCTCTTATAATCATCAAACACATTTTTGAATATCTTTAACCAGATGCCTGGTAAAATAATAAGGTTTTTGATAATGACTGAGGATGCTTCACAGTAGGAGGCGAAACATGTCTCATCTGAATAATGTTTTAAAGTAAATGCCAACATCTTGTAATGTATTGAATAGGTGGAAATAAACAAAAAATATTATCCTATATACAGTTTATGAAACTTTCAATACGGACGAAAAATGATTTTCATCACTTGTAATAAGTGGTATGTTCCGAGCTGTCAGCGGAGAGATGGCGTGGAATGACATTAGAAGACGAATAGGTTTGAATGGCGTTTATAAAAGTAGGAAAGATCACAATATGAAGATAAAGTTGGAATTCAAGAGGACGAACTGGGGCAAATATTCATTTATAGGAAGGGGAGTTAGGGATTGGAATAACTTTCCAATTTCTTTGAAATCATTTCGGAAGAGGCTAGGAAAGCAACAGATAGGGAATCTGCCACCTGGGCGACTGCCCTAAATGCATATCAGTATTGATTGATTGATTGATTGATTGATTGATTGATTGATTGATTGATTGATTGATTGATTGATTGATTGATTGAACATCTTGGACACAATGAATTTATAAAATATGTGTGCGGTTCATTTCCTGAAAACTGTGTAAAGAGCTGTTACGATAAAACCCGACTTTAGCCGTCTTGTTGCTGGTGACATAGTGCTTACAAGTGAAAACACAATGGAAGCATATAATTGGCAGGAGGTAATGGGGGAGGAAGACAACGTAACATTTGTGTTATGTGGCTGAAGATGTTGATAATATACGAAACATGTACCACTTTTAACCATTAAATTGCCTTAGGCAATCATTGTATCGACTAGGTGGAAAATAAATAAATACTTAGTTGTGAATGCACAGAATACGACAACAGGTTTGTCAGTCTATCACGATTGACGAAATCCTGGATCAGCAAACATCCAAGAACCTGCAAGAGGAAAGTAATGACTGAGAGGATGAAACTGAACCAACACTGGTGTCTATGCTGTCAAATGCTGTAGAGGCATGATTTGTGTTGAGCTTTGTTGTTGGCATTAATGATATGGCTGTATTAACAAAGATGGATTCAGCCATATACAATTTAAGACAGTTATAGAAAAAGCGATCTACACTGGGTATGTATTTCAGTCTGTAGTGTAGTTAAATCTGTGATTTTTTTTATTTTTTTAATCACCAGCCTAAATCACTATAAATTGTAAATTTTGCTTTTCTTCAATATTATTTTCCGTGCATATGATGTTCAACATTTTTTAATCCCTTCAAAAATGCTAATGAGATTCAACTGAATCAAGCATAAAATGTGCATGTTAAAATTGGCTCATTTAACTGCATAAATAAAAATCAACATTCCTACATTTTATTCTCTAAAGCTTTCATTGCCCATGTCATAACCTGCTTTTTGCAAAGCATATTGCAACATAGGCATATACTTTAGTGCAGAAAATTGATTGATTATCAGAGTGAATTCTAATGATGAATGCCCCGTGTCGGTAGATTTACTGGCACGTAAAAGAACGCCTGCGGGACTAAATTCTGGCACCTCGGCGTCTCCGAAGACCTTAAAAAGTAGTTAGTGGGACGTAAAGCAAATAACATTATTATTATTCTAATGATGAAATGCTGATCATGTAACTTGTGGTTTTTCTCATTTTAGTTTTACAAAATCGGTAATCTTTCTCATATAAGATTTTATTGCTGAAAGAAGTACACATCAAGAGGTTGGTAATATTTTGTTGTTTTCAGTGGCCCTATCTGAAGTATAACATCTTTGCTTGGAAAAGTTGCATCTCTATGACCTGATCAGGAATTAAGGCCACCACACACAGAAAGCTACGCTAAGCTAAGCTAAGCTAAGCTACGCGCTGTTATGAAAAATATCGCTCCCAATGCATTTAAATGCGATGGGACACACAGGCCGCTATGCTAAGCTATGCTATGCCAAGCTAAGCTAAGCTAGACAGATCGCTAGGCAGGCGATTTCCTTGGCTGTAGCTGGCCTGGCGCATGCGCTTTTCATTTCTGAGCAGTTGGTCTGGCGGGTTGTCATGTGTGTTTAGTCGTGTCGTGTGAGTCTCTTCTTCATTATGTTATTACAATGGATAGCAAGCCAAAAGAAGAACAACTAATTGAGGAGGTGAAAAGATATCCCTGCCTTTATGATATGTCATCACCGGGCGAGTTGGCCGTGCGCGTAGAGGCGCGCGGCTGTGAGCTTGCATCCGGGAGATAGTAGGTTCGAATCCCACTATCGGCAGCCCTGAAAATGGTTTTCCGTGTTTTCCCATTTTCACACCAGGCAAATGCTGGGGCTGTACCTTAATTAAGGCCACGGCCGCTTCCTTCCAACTCCTAGGCCTTTCCTATCCCATCGTCGCCATAAGACCTTTCTGTGTCGGTGCGACGTAAAGCCCATAGCAAAAAATGATATGTCATCAAATTACTACAGAGACTTGACAGGAAAGGAAAGCTGTTGTAAGTACAGTACTTCAAATTGGTTGTAAGTAGGCTACCATTTATAAATTACCTATATAATCACAATTTTAACAGTTCCAATTGTTTGAGAAGAATATATTTTTCATGTGGCTTTAAGCACATTATTTACAATTTAGCAGATACAGTTGAAGCACCTGTTCTGTAACTGCATGCCATATTCTTAAATATATCAACAGTCACTAAGAACGTGAAAGGTAAAATAATAACATACATTGTTTTAGGTAAAGAACTTAAAAACTTATGGAAAAGACTGAGAGACTGTTTTAGGGAGGCACTAAAGAGACAAAAAGAGAGTAAAGGTGGACAGGAAGGGAAAAAAAATGGAGTGGAGATTTCACAAACAAATGGAATTCCTTTTGCCTTATATTTCTACAAGAAGGTGAGCTGTCATTTTAACGCAGAATGACTAATACTGTATTTAGAATATTAAAAATCGATGAAGTTATAAGTGAATGTATATGTTGAGTATACTGTAATTTAAAGCACATGTAATTCATTCGAAGTTATAAGAAAATAAGACCATCTCAATTTGTTATGTTTTGCAGCTAAGACAGTATAAACATTTTACTAATAAAATGAACAACATGAATAATTGTGTTTGAAGCACAAGGACTAAGACAATTCAATATGCTCATTCTCCATAAACACATCTTTGTGTGTCATTTCTTAATATACGTTTGGATGTGTATTAATAGCTTAATTTTCCTTACAGCACACATTCAAACATTGACAGGCAGGAAACATATCAAGGTCAAGAGATAACGGAAGTAGCCACCCAGATGATCGAGAGTGCGGAATGTGATGACCTACACTCCATATCACAAATATCTGATTCATCATCTGTTCTGTCCGTCCCCACACATACACAACCTCAGCCAGTCGAACCCCTTCGAAGAAAGAAAGAAAAATCATGCCACCGAGAAGAAGTGTAGAGAGAGTAATTCATTATTTGCAACAGAGAGATAATAAAACTGATGTAACAGACATTTTGTTTTCAGTCAATGAGTGAGGCAACTAAGAAGTTGCTAGAACATATGCAAATATGCATAATGCGTGAAGTATTTAATAGTGTATCCACTGCAGAAGAGGAATATTTAGCTTTAAGAGATAATAATCGTCTTCTATTATCTTCACATAATACCTCCAACAACAAAATGTCGTTATCATTAACGAAGAAGATGGACGAAATTAATTCATTCATGTTTTAGTTTTAATTTTTAGCAGAGATGTAGTCAGAGGAGGGGGGTGGGGGTCCAGATTCTCTCCGAAAATAAACCGAGACAATATTATGGTATGATTCTAATTTTCTTGTTAGTAGTGCAGGTTTTAGCGTTTAAAATTTATTTTGTAATCTGATTAACCTTGTAGTACTGAATATAGTTGATAATGTAAAGAGTCCATTAATATCATTTTAAAATGAAGGCATATTCAAATATGATAATAGGCAAAATTGAACAGTTTAAAGACACATATCTGCATAGCTACAGTGACCCACTATTTTTAATTAATAAATTAGCAACACCTGGACTCCACCTGAACAGAATTCTGGCTACGTTCCTATTTTTTTAAGTTACATATACAGTATTGCACAAAAATTAATTTAGAAAGCAGTATTAAAATAATAGTATTAATCTCATTACATCCGTAGTATCCCTCCCTATGAAGAAACAATACATTGGCATTAGTAGGAAAACATGTACTAATAAGAAATAAAAGGTAAAATTTCTTTAAAATTTTTTGTTTGTACCGGTATTGAAGTTCAAATTATATGTTCAAACTTACCGTAAACATAATGCTAATCTTTCTCATCGTTAAAGCAAAACTTTCAGATTTGATTGTATCATTATTGCTTTTACATACATTTTTACCTTATGCTCCATAATTTAACAACTTCTTCAACATTCACTAATCTAGATATGCTTATAATTGTATGAAACTAATTTTATAGACGACACCATAAGTGTATATTGCTAGTTCACGAGTAGTTCATTTAGAAAAGTCTGTCGTGATTTTGGCCTCTACGAATGTACTTAATTTGCAATGGTACGCTTCCTTCATTCATGAAATAATGCATTAATTCATGTCTAACATTGAAAGCCTCTTGAGTGGCATTACAACCCACGCGTGGAATCGGATCAAGACCTGCACCATCTGTCATTATTTCCTGTTCACATTGCCCTGCTGGTGTCACTTGGATATTCTGCCGCATATAATTATGAAGAACACACGTTGCCTTTACAGTTTTATCAACTAGTTCCATCTTACATCTAAACGGTTTTTCATAAACCCCCCACTGTGAAACCAGAATACCAAAAGTATTTTCAACAATACGTCTGGCTCGTGAGAGTCTATAGTTGAATATGCCTTTAGGCTCTTTGTTGTGAACCTGATCACGGGGGAAAGGGTGCGTGAGGTACCTCTTCAATGGGAAGGCCTCATCCCCAACAAATACGAAACGCAAACTTGGGCCGTGTGATGCCAGTGGTTCATCTGCAGGTATATTTATTGACCCATCTTTCAATGCCGACCCAAATGCACTATTTGAGAAGATACCACCATCACTATTTCTTCCTTCGGTCCCCACATCGGTCACTGTAAAACGGTAATGTGCGTCTAAAACTGCTAACAGAACAATTGAAAATATCTTCTCGTAATTGTAGAATGTTGTTCCACTATTTGGTGGGGTTCGAATAAGTACATGCTTTCCATCAAGAGCCCCTAAACAATGGGAAAAATTCCACAGATTTTCAAAATCTTTTGTAATCAGTTTCCACTTTTCCCTGAAGGTATTGGTAGCACTTCGTCCTGCAGTTGATTCCATATTGCTTCACATACCTCATTTACTAAAGATGACACAGTTGAGGCCCCCATCCTGTAACTATATGCTATAGTTTTGAATCTGTTCCCAGTTACCAGGTACCTGAAAGATACATTTATTTTAGATAGTGAACTGAAAAATATGTGGAATAAACTACAGCATACACCAACTGCAATAGTGACATTACATGCACTTTTAAAGTTAGTGTGACAGCCTGTTTCCTTTGAAGTGAGCTCCCTCTCATCTGTTGCTGCTCACATAGTATAAAATTAACTTTCAATTTGATTTACATTTCTTCTATTGCATTTATAGAACCTCATTAGTTTGCTATAGATGTTGAAGCCACAATCATAATAGTTTTCATGCTGTCAACGAAGTCTTCTGATACACTGGATCTCGACTTTTTGAGTGGATGCGGTTTGTACTCACTTTGACTTGACAGTTCCTGTTACACTGGAGATGAAAGTCCTGTACTACTTGAACAGCCACCTTCAGGTGTAAGCTCTTCCTCCCCTTGAAATTCAATATATCTATCCAGCATACCATCCTACATTTCTGTGTCATCGCCATTATATTTCTGCATTATTATGTCCGTATCCTCTACTCCGATTGTGTTTCTCCTTATGATGTCAATGTACACAGTTTACATTGTAACCTGCAACTGAACTCTCCAAGAGACACACTTGTTCTGAAGCTATACAGTACTTGTTAGCGCAGATACAACATGCCAGTGTCAAATGATGCTAGCAGGCAACTGCTGAGTTTTGCATGGAAAAGTCATAGACCATGCTTTGTGATGAACAATCTATATTGTAAGCATATTTTTGTGCAGTTCAGAGCATTTCAGGTCAAGGGTGTTCCTTGTCAATAGCAATGCATGATTCATGTATTGTGGTTTTGAAAAAAGATAATACTGTAAATAAGTCAGATAATAATAATAATTTCGTGTGGCTATTTCTAGCCAGGTGCAGCCCTTGTAAGGCAGACCCTCCGATGAGGGTGGGCGGCATCTGCCATGTGTAGGTAACTGCGTGTTATTGTGGTGGAGGATAGTGTTATGTGTGGTGTGTGAGTTGCAGGGATGTTGGGGACAGCACAAACTCCCAGCCCCCGAGCCATTGGAATTAACCAATGAAAGTTAAAATCCCCGACCTGGCCGGGAATCGAACCCGGGACCCTCTGAACCGAAGGCCAGTATGCTGACCATTCAGCCAACGAGTCGGACAATAAGTCAAATGACCATGTTATTAATTAGTTTTGTTCAGTGAATACTTGTGGATTGTAATGGCTCAAAATTGAGAATCTATTATCATATTATTTAGGATTTTTTCCTTGCCAAATACTGAAATTTTGCAAATGAAACAGGATATTTAAATAGAATTCACTACAAAATTGATTTTTGTGATTTTGTGTTGTTTTGCTCCTTCAGTTATGATACAGCATCGTTTCACTCCACCTCAAAACTTTAAAAAATGTAATTGTTGATGCTAGTACCAAAATTTGCAAATACCACAAATTCAAATTTCTATATCTATATAGATAGCATTCCCTTTTATCTTAACATCGTGTCCGTATGGAATATCTTCCTGAATCTGAATGATAAGTATTCCATTCGGAACTGCTAGGCGGGCAATAATTCCATTGTGGAGATTTATCTCCCGTATGCAGTTATCAGACGGTGCCTCTTATAAGGGCTTCTGATAAGTTCACCTGCATACACCTCAGCGTCAGTGGGTAGGGTCTGACACATCCCACTCTGATGAGTCTAGTGTCAGACCTACGACGAAACGCTGGTTAATAGAGCAAATGCCTGAAAAGCCCTACATCTGATATGTTTTTGACATGATAAGTGTACTGGGTTTATACCCGATAGCTTTCGAAGAAAGAAGCGGTGGGCCAAGGGAATGGGGCTTGAAGGCACATAAAGTTTGCCAGATAGTAATTTATTATATAAATTAGTTTGCGTTACTTCGGTATACAAAGTTAAACAAGACCAGGGACGTGTCCCAATTTAAAGTACAATACTAAAAGAATTTAAACACATGTGACCAGCACAATATACTGATTAATAGAACATTCATTAGAAACCGGGGGTCTAGCCCTGTAAACAATACATGATTTAGTCTACCAACACCTAACTTAGGGTCTCTTGGTATGCCAATCTGCTCAATAGTACCAAGATTCTAACTCTAACCAGTATGATCTTTACTAGAAAAAAATACACAAGAGCGTTTGCCACTAAAGTGTCATACATAACAGCAAGAACTTTAAGTACATACTGCTTGCTCAATAGATCACAGCCTTCTGTTCGCCTCTCGTTCTCAATTATTTCACACATTGACCGAAACTCTTTAAAGTTCAGAGACCGGAATAGTTTACGCTAAAACAATTTTAAAACATCCGTCCCATACATAAGGACAACATAGCAAATGAGCTCAGGTCTACAGACCTTAAAATACCTCTATCATACATACTTTATTTTAAGTGAAACTTACCCGGGGCAAAGAGCTATTGAAACCTTACGTAGGCTAAAGCCTTAACATGAAATTCTTTACAATTGCAATCCGCTTCCTCAACTTTCATGACGCGCTACACCAGGGGTTCCTGTCTTAACGTCTTACCTCCACGTCTGGTGAGTCCTCAGTTCGAGGCCGCGACGGGACCGGCTGCGAATGCAGCGAGCAAGTCAAGCAGACCAGAATCAGAATGACGGCAAGAAGCAGCGAGCGCTCGCCTGCCCAGCAGGGAGAGGCGCGCGCGCACTCAAAGGGGAGGGGAGTTTTGTCACCAGACGTGCAGGCAAGAGGAGGATAGCCAACCTAAGGTTGAAAACACCCCAGGACGGGAAGAAACTTCCCTTTATCCTGGGGCCATGAGGGCATGAGGACAACGTTTATTTAGGAAGGGCAATGCAAAACATAATACAACATGACATATATAAATAACATCAAAATAAAAGAGCTTGCAAGCACAATTACACTGATAAAATAAAACAAAGAGTGAAAGGAAATCTTCTTCACGGTACAATAAGTATTTATCATATATTTCTACATTTATATAACTTTTGGATTCAGTACAGAATTATCCTCCCAAGTAGTTCTGTGGATGAAAAGTGATGAAAGTGGGATGTTTTTTGTTTAAAGGGGCCTAACAGCTAAGTCTTCGGTGGAAAGTAAGACCACCACGAAATCTATTTTAAATTCAGACAGTGAATAAATTTGGAAAAGACATGTTTATACAACAGTTCAGTGTGTTTTATTTTGTAAATTGTTGTATGTGAGTATGGTTGCTTTCATTTAATAGGCCTTTGGTTTGATTCTCGGCTTGTCCGGGGATTTTAAGCTCACTTGGTTAATTCTTCTAGCTCGGGAGGTGGGCGTGAGATTCTCTTCATCTACTACACACGACATATTACACTGCCAAACACCACAGAAAACATGCAGTAGAGAATATATCCTTGCAGATAGGATTGACATCAAGAAGGGCATCCAGCCATAAATAGGCTTATTTCTCATTAGTTCAAACTCAAGAGAACTGGGCAAAAAGGCCAAGACCGGGCGAGTTGGCCATGCGGTTAGGAGCGCGCAGCTGTGAGCTCGCATCCGGGAGAGAGTGGGTTCGAACCCCACTCTCGGCAGCCCTGAAGATGGTTTTCCTTGGTTTCCCATTTTCACACCAGGCAAATGCTGGAATTGTACCTTAACCCGTAGAGAGCCAGACAACGATATATCGTTGTTTCGTACATACGCGTAAAGTGCCAACCACGATATATCGTTGTTTGGATAGCGCGCAATTCTATACGAGTTTGTACAACTTGGGCCGTCAGATTGAAACATTTTACGTGTCCAGTCCATAGAGAATTGTCATTAGATTTTAACTACGTCGCTAGATAGTGCGTAAATTCATTTGTTATGATGCATTGAATTTCTAAAGTCCGTGTTCATATACGACGTATGATCTCCATGCCGCGTGAGTAAAATGGCGACTAGCGGGAGAAGTTATTTTGTTAACGATGACGAACTGGCTGTATATCTTAATAATTTTTAGTAAAGAAGGGGATGATGAAGACTCAGATAAGGAATTCAATCTTCCAACAAGTGAGGAAGGGGAAAGTGTTATTTGGAGTGATAACGGCGAGTTTTCTGTAAATGAGATAAAAATGTGAAATGAGCTCATTGTCCGACATATTGAAAGTGGTAATGACCGTCTGAGTGACAGTACTGATGATGACGGCTGTAACAATACCCAACAGCAAAAATTTCATGTTTAGTCAGGATGCAAAATACCAACCCTCACGTGATTATTATGATACTCCTGGCCCGAGACACGCCCCTTCGTCAGACGCAAACCTATAGCGTATTTTCATTTTATTTTTTACGGCTCAGTTATGGAACCTCATAATTACAGAGACAAACAGATATGAGAAATCATGTCTTGTCACCACATGCCAGAGCACAGCAGTGGCGCCCGGTTGCATTGATTGAAATGAAGGCTTTCATTGCTGTTTTGTTAGAAATGGGTATAGCTAGAAGGCCGAGCTTATTTTCTTATTGGGTAAAATACTCGCGTTATATTCCATGGTTTGGAAATATGTTCTCAAGAAACAGATTCCAGTTGATCTTGAGATTCCTTCATCTTGTGAACAATGATAATCTATCACCATCTGGTCACCCTGACTACAACCCATGTGCCAGGTTCGGTCCCATTGTTGGCCATGCCAATTGTATACCACTGTACATAACCCTTAAAATACTCAAGATAAAAATGTGAAACTTTACATGTTTATTCATCTGAAATAGGACATTGCAAAGAAGTCATCAATATGTATCGTTGAGTTAAATTTTCTGTTTTTTCTGTTTTGTTTCTGATTTTTAAATTTTGGTGTTTGAAAATTGTTTGGAAAATATTTTTTTTCAAAATACCCAAGGGCGTTTTAGTGTCTTAATTTAGTTCAGCAGTAAGAGTGTATTCTTGTTAACATTCAGTAAAAATTTCAAGTCATAGTTATAACATTTGTGAACTATTTCGTCCAGAGAGTGAGAACCTGCAAAATTCTCTAAATCTGTCTGGCACTCTTGGCATACTGTGAGCACCCAGGCCTGGCACTAAGAGGGTTAATTAAGGCCATGGCCGCTTCCTTCCCATTCCTAGGCCTTTCCTGTCCCATCGTCGCCATAAAACCTATCTGTGTCGGTGCGACGTGAAGCAACTAGCAAAAAAAAAAAAAAAAAGGCCAAGAAAGTAGACCGTATATTTGTACAGACCAGGCTTTTACAATTTGTCTTCATAATAAGTGTACTCTCTCATTACCAATTTCTTGTACAGTTTCTATGAACAAGCCAGTCGAATATTTTTTCATAATCATGAAACCTGGCAGATAATTTTTCCTGTTAGTCTTAACTAGGGGCGGATGTTTATGACTTCAAAAATAATTGAAAATGGTCAATAAAATGTCTTTAAATTTATGGAAAAATAATATTTTAAAAAATGTAAAAACTGACTAAAATATTTGACCAGACTGGTGACTCTGTAACAATGGTTTTAAAAGTAACATATCCTTGCTCTGTTCACTGTACAGGTCTTGTTTGTACAGAAATAATTATCTCCTAATTGACTTGGAAGTGTATATAAACATGGACATAATGATTTGCTGGATGTAGTGCTAGCACTTTGCCCCTGAAGATCCTGGGAACACTTGGTTTTCACACTCGTTACAGATTTCAGATGTGCTGTTGTACATCAAACTTCCTTTGCTCATTCACTTTAACACTGCACAATTTACAATATAAAACTCATCTGTTTTAAACACATCTTTTCCAAATTCATTCACTGGCTGAATTAAAAATACACTCCATGGTGGTTCCACTTCTGTCATTTTACTTGCACAGAACTACTTGAGAGGATAATTCTGTACTGAATCATAAAGTTGCATAAATGTTGTTTTCAATCCCTGATCCATTTGTTCTTGACCTTGAAGTGCGCAGGGGTCAGTGACTGGTTATAGAGGCGGGTGCAAAGGCTGGTGCATTCCTTGTGCTTGAGACACATTAGGAAATACTTCCTTCTAATTATCAGAGTTCTGTATTGTGTTCCTCCATATAGCTGGAAAATACAAGACTCACAGATATAAATCCTTTCTTTACCCTTTTTTAATCACCAGCAACTGCTGGTCAGTTTGCTTGGTATGAAAGATATTTAGCAAATTTAACCATATGTAAGAAAAATTGATAACTTTTATTTTGTAGTGGACTTTTGTCAGTCAGACAATGAAGACATAAATTTTAAAAACTTTTTAAAATGATCTAAAAATTCTTCAAAATGCTATATATTCCGAGTGGGAGGTGACAACACCAGCGTAGCTCTAATTAAAATGCTTCTTGTATGTGCGTTGTAAATAGCAAGGTCATCAGATGAATCAGGGATGAATGTAGTAGAAGTAATAAATAAAAGTAAAGTGCAACAAAAGACTGACAGAATAGATTAGAATACAGCTGAATATAGAAAGAAAAGTGTGTAGTGGGAAAAAAAACAAAAACCTGTCGAGAAAAATGAGTAGGAGTCAGGCAGAGGGAGGGGCAGGTGAGAAAGGGTGAAGACACGGGAGTGAAAAGAAGTGTAATACAGTAACAGGTGTATACAGGATATGAATGTATGAAATGTACCACATGGCCTAGAGTGAACAATCTGATGATGAGGAGAGTACAAATTTGAAAAACACTGTAACAAAATAAGAATAGTGAAAGGGTTGAAATTGTTGAAATTCTTAGGTTTGTTATGTATCTCCACTGCTTCCCATATAATCCTAAATGTTTGGTGCAGATAATGACTCTCTAACATCTTGAAACTTAACATCATGACCTGATAATAGGCGTGCTCAGCTGTTGCTGACTTGTCTGGCTGGTTGAGATGGATATTTTGTTGATGTTCTTTGATGCGAGTGTCAGTGGACCGGCATGTTTGGCCAGTGTATATGTTGCCACAAGTACAAAGAATTTTGTACACCCTAAGGTGTAATAGTGAGGACGATTTGTCCTTGCTTTTACCTCCTCCCCCCTCCTGCCCCCCTTGCTGTCTGACTCCCACTCACATTTTTTTTTCTACTACTCACTTTTCTTTCTATCTTTAGCTCTATTCTATTCTTCTATACTGTCAGTCTTTCATTTTTTCATTGATTTCTTTTACCATATTTGTCCCCGATTTGTCTGATGACCTTGATATTTACTTCGCAACGCACATACAATGGAACAAGAAACATCTTAATTGGAGCTAAGATAGTGTTCACCTCGCACTTGGAAGGCTAGCACACAGCGAACCATGTGGTGACTTACAAGAGTACCACTTACATAGACCAATGGTAAAGCATTCTTTTTTTTTTTTTTTTTTTTTTTTTCAATTGGCTTTACGTTGCACCGACACAGATAGGACTTATGGCGATGATGGGTTAGGAAAGGGCTAGGAGCAGAAAGGAAATGGCCGTGGCCTTAATTACGGTACAGTCCCAGCATTTGCCTGGTGTGAAAATGGGAAACCATGGAAAACCATTCTCAGGGCTGCCGACAGTGAGGTTCCAACCCACTATCTCCCGGATGTAAGCTCACAGCTGCGCGACCCTTACCGCATGGCCATCTCGCCCGGTCAATCTTAAATTCAAGCCTTCATTATTAGAGAAGTCTTCCTAATGAACAGACAAGATTTTCTTCTGAAGACGCAAAGCAATGTTCTCTGCAAAAAAGAATTGTTTTCTTGATACGACAAAAGCTCGAAAGCTTATTATCTCGTCTACTTTATTTTTCTTATATCATGTGGATCATTTAACAAAAGTCTTGAAAGGAAATAATGGGATTCTCATTAACATTTTAGCTGATCCTGATATAAGACTATGAGGACACTGTCCAAAAATTTGGAAATTTTAGAACTTGGAAATTCATTAATGGTGAGTCAAGATTGTGAAGTGTTTCCACTATGCACACTGTTGTTTGGAAAGATGTCACTTCTATAGTTTCAGGCAAATTTTGATAAATGGCAACGAAAACTGTGCAGAGATTAGATATACTGCGGCATAATGGCTTTGCTCATCATGAAATATTCGCCAATATTGTCTGGTGAACTTGAGCACAAAGTAATAAGCCACCGATGCAAACAATGTTGAGATGACTAAATGTGAATCAGTATTACTGCTGTTTGAGCTTGAGCATTGAATATCTTTCCCAAAATAGTTGAACAATATCTGATAAATAATTGAAATGAATATCTTGCTCCTACATGGTGAAGTTTTTCACAATTTATCGTTGATGTTCTTACTATGTTTATGTAAGATAATCATTGTTTGATACATGGATGCCTGTAAATATATTAATTATATCTGTTGTACTATTTTTTGTTGTTGTTTTTGCTGTTATTTGTTAGATAATCAGCCCGAAGGCTGGTTGGATCCTCAAATAGCTCCTCAAAAGTGTATGTGGTTATGGGGAAACCGCAAAAACCGATATTGGCGCCAAAAACTAGGGAGGATGGGGTGTGAGAGAGTTTTCCATTGCTTTCCCCGTTGGGCCAGAAAGTGCTGTTACAGCATGACTAGCCCTATGAGTAGCACCTTTCATAACAGTCACACAAGTCATGCTCTGAATGTTATTACTCAGCACCATCCATACCTCAGCAGCTTCCGTACTAACACAGCCATCAATGAGACTGGGACTTTGATGGAAGCTACATTTTGCTCCAGCATGTACCAAAAAACAGAGCAGAATTTCTGCATCCATCAAAAAATGGCATCAGGAAGACTGTTGTACTATATTTGAGGAAATGTTTGTTTGGGTCTCATAAGTCAATGTAATTCCCTATTTATTTTCATTAGTTACATTTAACCCATTTATGCCCAAATTATTTTATTCTTGCGATATTGATAACTTGTATATATAAACACATAGTATGACCCATTATTCATGTAGAAATGAGCAAAACCATATTTACTTGTTTAGAACCCATATAAACACATGGGTCGTTAACGACCCGCTAAGCACTTGCTTGGGAAACAGGGAGAGATGATATTCTGAACATCAACCTTAGCAACAATATATTTCTACAGACTTACAGTTTACGTACCTTTAGAAATGAGTTTTATAATGACACAAAAAGCAATAATTGTCATTGTTCTGTTTAATTATAATAATATTTAGTACCCAAAACACGTAACTTCAGATTCCATAACTGACAGTGGAACTGAGACATTCTTCTTCGTGGTAGGGGTACATATCCACTCACAAATAGTATGCCGAGGAAAGAGGCATAACCAACGGTCTATTCTAATATTTGAAGAACTGTATCTGCTTCAGGAAATGCACTCAAAACATCTTTAGGGTATGATCGGATCGTAAAATTTATTTTACCTGGATGACGAACATTGGACGAAGAAGAGGGTGGGAATATCATGTCAACTATTTCCCAATTGAAAGAGTAAGATTTAGCTGTCCCGTTAGTACAATTTGTGTCTAAGTCACTACCGTCAACTTGTTCATTTTCCGGAAGCGGTTCAGGTTCATCACTGAATTCGGGAGGAAGTTATGAATTGAAGTTGCTGTTTATTGGTACCTGCATCACTAACTCTGCTGGAGCTTGGAGCTGAGCATGATTTAGTCTGTCAGGATCTGAACATTCTTCATCACGAGAGTCAGCATCTGTTTCTTCTCCTCCGTCTTCATGCAGCCCAGTAAGGATATCAACACTTGAGTTGGGGATATCTGAAGGATCGGCCGCTTCGAGCTTGAGCTCATCCTGAATTTCTGCAACTGTTACTTGCTATACTCTGCAATATATTACAGAGCAATTAAGGATCCTAAGATTAATTACATAAGGTTTAAGCTAAATATACAGGGCGAGTTGGCTGTGCGCGTAGAGGCGCGCGGCTGTGAGCTTGCATCCGGGAGATAGTAGGTTCGAATCCCACTATTGGCAGCCCTGAAAATGGTTTTCCGTGGTTTCCCATTTTCACACCAGGCAAATGCTGGGGCTGTACCTTAATTAAGGCCACGGCCGCTTCCTTCCAACTCCTAGGCCTTTCCTATCCCATCGTCGCCATAAGACCTATCTGTGTCGGTGCGACGTAAAGCCCCTAGCAAAAAAAAATAAGCTAAATATATGGTCATTATTGAGCGAATGTGGAAGTCAGTGATAGTTCTCGGGTAACTGCCCAGCGGGTCGTTAGCGACCCACACTAGGTTCTATTGAAAATACCGGAAATTCTAAGCAACTTGTGCGGATATCAAAGTATGTATGTATATTATTGAAGTTTTAAATAGTAAATACTGCAATGTATAACCTGCCAACGAGAATAGTTGTCAATTCTACTTACATTCTTCATCTGCGTGCAGAGGGCTGACAACCCATCTTTCTTCTATTGACTCCAGATCAAGAATAATGTCAACAATGAATCAAATTCCCACCCAAACATATGGCAAAATATATACTGGTTGACTTAATCGATCTTAAAAGCGTCAAGAATGTGATAGCTTAAAGAAAGATAGCATAATTTGATGGGTCGAAAACGACCCACCTGGGCATAAATGGGTTAATTTTTTTTCTCATTGCCTTCTTCTTGTAGGATGTTTTCTTAAGGAAATTCAACCTGAAGCTAGTATATGTTTGTTATAGGATGCCAAGAAAGATGAGGCCGCTCGTCGGGCATATAAGTTACTGGCAACTTTACATTCGGATTGCAGTGAACTGGTACAGATGGTGGAAGAAACTGGTGCTACTGTTCGAGAAATCAGAGATTTAGAAGAACAGGTATTGTAAACATATTTCTTCATAAGATTTTGTATTTATATGTTTCACATTCTTTGTCTCAGATGATGTGTGGTGGAGAAACAGATTTTTGCTTTGCTTTATTGTCGTAGGGTTTGTATTGAAGTGTTTGACATATTTTTTCTTAGAACATATCCTGCCATATATGAAGCTGCCATTTTCTGGACTACTTCCAGTTCCATAATAAAACATGGAGTCTGGAAGTATCCACTAACAAGTTGGATTTTTGCCTGGAGCAGATGTGACATCCACCCACCTAGTGAAAAAATGGTGCTTTGAATTTCCTGGTAGTTAAATAGCTGTGAAAAATGAAATGTAAAGTACGTTAAGTTGAGGATCATCTCCATTTTCCAATTCTCTATGTGAATTTGTTTCATCTCACTGGCCGGTGTTGCTATATACTACTTTGCAGTGGGACTATATCCTTGTAATACACATGCATAAAGAACTGTGTGCCTTTGTTTAAGAGTAATGTATTTGTAAAACTTATTCTCTATTGTACTTAAATATTGAGGAGAAAGGAAGCAACTAACCTCTTCAAAATAATGTTGTCATCATCATCTAAAGGCATCCTAATAGTGTCTTGATAGGTCATTCAGCTGTTTATGGGTAGAGTCCAATTTTGGACACACAGGAGGTCTTTATCTGTTTCTGTGCTCTGCTACATGCTTATGTATTTTGTTGCTTCTGTGGTTTACAAGGCTGCTACAAGTATAAACAAAGTTTACCAAAAAAAAAAAAAAGAACATAAAAAATTTGGACAATTACTGTATTTATGCAAATAATCCCTGCTGCCGAATAATCCCTGCACCCTAATTTTAGGAAGGACCATTTTGAAAAAATGAAATGAAGTAATATTCCTTCCATCAAAAGAGTAACGTAGGCATAAACAAACATTTCATATCACTCCTCGAGCTCCACGTGGTATTTACGCAAATATGGACATGATGGATATAGCTACTTTCACATCTGAGATGATAAAAATGCATTAGCACTGCTATAAAATTTGCTATGAAAATTAGCAAGTAGGCCTTCTTACCTGACAGATATTTCATTAATGTGAACGTGAAATAGGCTCTATTTGCTGTAGAATGGAAGATTTTCTCTCTTGCATCACTGGAGTCCTCTCCTAAATTACTTACAAATTTATCACACTCCACATCTAAAACACTTCTCACATGCAGTCTCTTCTTACTCGGCTAGTAACACAACCATTGGTGGATAATATTCTTTATGTGCAATGTAAATACTTTCAACAGACTCACCTGTGAACTCGTTTGTTAGTTTTGCGGCGCAGTAAAACCTCGTTAATTCAAAATCGTAGGGACGCATGTATGTGATTTCAAATTACATGATTTTGAATTAATTGCCAAATTGTAATTCAGAAATTCCAACCCATGCCGTGCCACGAAATATTCTAAGACCTGTTACTGCAAGCAGTTAATATTGATTCACAGTATAAACCTTTCAAATGCCATGGAAAAGAACTATTTCCGAAATGTATCCAACAAGGTGAATTTCCGTTGTTCAAATAAATCACTGGCAAATCACTGAATAAATCACTGGCAAACATAACCTCATGCAACGAAAAGAAAAAACCAATATTCAAAGGCGAGGGCAAATTATGCTGTATCCCTTGTGCAAGTGCCTTAATTTTTGGATTACTGTAATATTTGCATTTTTAGATGCCTTGCACTTGCACCAAAACATTGTGGCTTATTAAATTTTTTTATGATGAGGGGAGGATGTCTTTCGCTTCCATCTGCATTGCAACACAGTACATTGACCCCATCACCTTTAAAACCATAAGTTCCTTCATCTTGGCATTTAAAAAAACTGAGTTTCATCGGCATTGACAATAGTTTTCGGTGCGTACGAATTGATTATAATTATGAGCATGCTTTTTCGCCAACTGTCGGCATCGCCATTGTTCACGGATTCTGCTTTTCCGCATACTGCCTGTTACGTGATTTTGTGGCACTCCTTAATACGCTGAATACAAACGAATTAAGATTTCACTCAAACTTAGCAACTATGAAACACAGTGTAGACACCGAAGCAAGTGAAAGTGCGGAAAGCTACCCCTGCACGTTCTGAAAGATGCGTTGTATCGTGATGCTGAGAAAACTGGAATTTAAATTACTCTGCAAAATACTACTTTTTAATAATATTAAGGTAGTTTTGAATTAAGAGACTGAATTGTTTTCAATTTAAATACGACATGTAGTGGCAGTTTTTTTTCCACGTGCAGTGACACAAAGCATAACTGTACACCCACCATCGAATACTACGTGAAACAGGAGCATGTTGCCAACCTTGACGCAAATAAAACCCACACGCCGATTTCGGGCCTCAAGTTTTTAAAAAAATATGTGGGTATTATTCGCGTAAATACGGTATATACTGAAATATCTGGAGGTTTGGAAGTCTAATAAAGTGAAGCATGGTTGGAAGTTGATCTGAGTTTGATTGGATTTCTTTAAAAAAAGAGAGAAGAATACAGAATTAAAGTAATACATGTAAATGATTCCTTAGAATATTAATAGATCTCTTTAGTGTGGCTGTGGAATTTGAGACACTGTTTGGAATTTTGAATTTTCTGCAGGTTGTAGCAAAACGAGAGGATATCTTACCCTTTGTGCCCACTAGTAGGCTGATCACTTCACTATATTGGAGGTAGTAGTTATTCATATACATTAGAGGTCCGCTGTAGCGAGTATGGCATATAGCGAGAACTCCATCATAATGCCAGTTTTTTTCCTGTCTGTTGAAAATCCCTGTATAAAAACTGTGTATTATCCTTCGGTAACAACGAGAACCCTATCACTGATGTGTCCATTATTACAAGTAATTAAGTGTGCGTAATTTTTTCCATTATCAATATTCCTGCAGTCAAGCGATTATATTGAATGCAATGGATCATCTTTGATATAAGTTTTTCGCTATGTGCACTAACAAGCTCTCTCATTGAGATTTGAAATAGAAGGCGATATCGGAGTTGATTAGTAATACGCTGGTGTTCTATAAGCACAATTTGAAATGAAATAAGGCATGTTTTCATAATAAATGGCTAAATAATGTGGCCGATACCAGTACTTAATTACATAAAATCAGCTTCATAGTTCGTATCGCACTTACACAGATTCACAACTAAGTGTGTTTTATTTTTCACCTTGTTGATACATTAAATTGCTTAAGGCAACTTATTGATTAAAAGTGGCACATGTTTAGTATATTATAAACATCTTCAGCCACATAACACTGTTTAGATGAAAAATTCATATGCAGTGGACGCCGTTTATTGTAATCACGGATAATGTTATCAACCGTATTATATAATAACTTTTATGAAGTCCCGTATGAACAAATACTGAACCATTGAAAATCTTCCGTTTATTGTGATTATGACTTCTGTTTATGTTATCACATTTGTTTTCAAGGATTTTGTTCTGAAGTATGTGAGTAGAGTGCATACAAAGAAAACGCTCCGAACGTTTGAAAACCCGTTTTTGCACTGTGCCTGTCTTGGAAGAAATGAGAAAATTTAATGTACAAACGAACGCATGGTGAGCAGGAGGACACTGATTCTGTGGCTGCTGAGAGGTGGAGAGAAGAGGAGTGGCCTAAAATTGCTTCTGAATTCCCTCCCAAGTGTGTGCACAATGCTGATGAGACTGCACTCACTGTATCAACGCGCCTTGCCTGAACACATTTACTTGTTCAATAATGAAAGTGCTAAAGGCTGTAAAACCTCCAAGGAACGAGTAACAGTTATGTTGTGCGAGTATGTCTGCTATAAAGAAAATACTGTTAGTGATTGGGAAAAGTAAGAACCCACATTGCTTTAAAGGCATCAGTAAGCTTCCAGTTGACTATCATTCCAAATTTACTGCATGGATGACTGCCCTATTGGCTACTGAAGTGGGATAATAGGCTGGATCATAAAATGGTTTTGTATGTATATATATGAAATTCAGGACAAGTAAAGATTGTAAAACACTCATCACATTCACTTGTCCTGTGCAAGCTCTCAGCTTTCCCCCAATTGGAAGACTGCACCTCACAGAAGACCAGATGAAACACTAAAATATCAGCATTAGATATGTTGTACACATACCTTGATGAGAGGAAAACTGTAAAATATTGGAAGAAGGTAACTTTCAACATCATTGCAAGGATGGTGTTAAATAGTTACGTCCTATATAAGGAAAATTTTGGAGGCACCCAGCACCCCATGTCAAGACTGGCTTATACAGTGTCAATCATTGAGACTTGGAAGTGAATGGCTTGAACATAAGCAGTTTGGTGTGGTTTCACCTGGCAGCATGAGTGATGTAAATGGAAGAACCAGTACTTCTACTAAAGTGCGAAAACTTCCTGGGGAAAAAAAAAAGGGGGGGGGGGAGTCTAACTGTTGCGTGTGTAGTACCAAATCAAAAAGGCGTAGAGCAAGAACAGTATGTTGCAAGTGTAGCAAAGGCCTGCATCTAGATTGTGGTCCAAACCATAAGTGCAGTATGATCACATGATAGATAGATAGATAGATAGATAGATGTCTTTATTGGCGTAGTTAAGGCCATTCTATGCATATGATGACCTATTATGGGTCGGCATCCAAAGGGTTAACTTTTATCTTTATATTTCAAGAAAATGTTACTCTATTTAGTGAACTGCCTTTGTTGTATCCACCATTTTCAATTCAGTATTCAGAATCATAATATTCTCAGTCAGGTTGGACCTCCAGTTTGAATCACAAGTTTCAGTGAAATCCATAATGATTGCTAGGACATTCTCCTGATTCTTAAAATATGCCTCCATTCCTGGAGTGAGCTTTGTCAGCCAGTATTGTATAGAACAGTTTTTGCAGAAAACTACTTGTCTACAAGTAAGATTTGATTTTCATGATACCTGCCAAGTCAGGGTGAGATAATTCTTTCTTGTATTTTAGTTAATATGCAAGACAGAGCTAAGGACTGATGATTTGTTTCAGGTTTCAGGATGAGTACCTAGTGTCTATATGACAGTCTTCCATTTATTAGGAAGACTTATTCTTGAGTTTCAGAGTTATTAATCAGTGAGGTGTACCTAATGTACTGTTGGTTTTACATTGTGAATAAATTTATGGAAATGTTGTCCGAGACAGATTTTTCTTTTTTCAATTTGATGTTGCATATGCCTTCTTCAGACGTGCCAACTCTCCCGATTTAAGCAGGAGACTCCCTAATTTTGGTCCTTCCTCCCTCTCTCCTAATTGCAGATAAATATCTCCCGATTTTGAGAGCAGGTTTAGTGTTCCGGTATTTTTTTTTAAAATCCCAGGTTTTACATGGTTCTTTAAGTAGCTGGAGAGAACTGTTGCCCAGTGGGCCCTGGCAAGACAGATGCAGCACTGGGCAGATGGGTTTTGTTCTTAAATATGGCAGAATCTCTAACTAATGCTTATCATTTCCTCATAGCAATGCCGACTGTGAGTATTTCTAACATATTTACAAGGACAAAATCTCAGTTCAGATCAAAGCTTCCTGAGAAAGAATTTTGTGAAAACGTTTTCACCTTAAGATCCATTCAACAAGGCCAGTGCTTTGAGTATAAATCTAGTCCAGAAATTTATGAAGAGGCCTAAGGCAGTTACAATGAAGATTCATGCGTTCTAGAGCTCAGATATATGGAGTATTTATAAATAAATAAGAGAAATTGCATAGTAGAATAGTATAATATGATAAATATTCTTCAAAGTTACATGATCAATGAGCCATAACATGTTGGGATAGGCCGCAAAAAAAAAAAAAAAAAAAAAACTCCTGATTTTGCTTCTTTCAGCACTTAGATTTTCTTAGAATTTTCTCTTATATATTGCCAGCAATTAAAGGTTACACTAACACTGATAGGTTTTTGGCAACAATGGGATGACAATGTACTTGGGCTGGAAGGAAAGCAGCAATACTCTTTAATTAACATATTGTCATAACATTTGTACGATGTGAAAATCAGAGACCATGGAAAACTTGTATTCAGGGCTGCTAACAGTGGTGCTCATTCTCTCCCAAATGCAAACTTACAGCTAGCTATACGACCTGTACCACACAGCTGAAGATTGGAAAATTTTGCAGATTGTGATGATGATGCTTGTTTAAAAGGGCCTAACATCTAGATCATCGGCCCCTAATAGTACTAAATGAGATGAAATGTAATGACAATTTAAAAGTTCAAAATCATTTACTGACCAGAATTTAAAAAATGGTGTAATGAAGAATGTATAGTTGGATATGAATTGAAAATAATCAGTGGATCCGACCCGCAATGCCCCACCTTCCTGGAAACTATCATAAACAATAGTATTACTGACCAACAGACTGCTTCTAAATCACAATCCTGAATCGAGGATGCTTGTTGTTTAAAGGGGTCCAAAATCCAGGGCAACGGCCCCTCATAATGGTACTTATCGCTAGTAAAGTGGAACCATGTTATTTGTCATGTTGCGGTACTAATCAAAAGTAGCGTAGATTCATGGTGTTCCAGACATTATGGTACTACTCACAAGTATTGTACGTCGCACAGGTAATGCAGACCTATGGCGTTTCTCACATATTGTCGCCACTCATAGGCAACACAAACCCATGGTGTTCCTCACCTAGGTGTACTAATCACAGGCGACGGTAATGCCGTGGTGTTCTTCACGTAGTGGGTATTAATCACAGGCAACGCAAACCCACGGTGTTGCTCATATAGTGGTACTAATCACAGGCACCACCCAGACCTGTGGTGTTTCTCACAATGGTATTGTGTACTTAACATTTTTTTTTGCTTTACGTCGCACTGACACAGATAGGTCTTATGGCGACGATGGGATAGGAAAGGCCTAGGAGTTGGAAGGAAGCGGCCGTGGCCTTAATTATGGTACAGCCCTGGCATTTGCCTGGTGTGAAAATGGGAAACCACGGAAAACCATCTTCAAGGCTGCCGATAGTGGGACTCGAACCCACTATCTCCCAATTACTGGATACTGGCCGCACTTAAGCAACTGCAGCTATCGAGCTCAGTTGTACTTAACATAGTAGTACTCCTCACAAGTAAAGGCGACTCACGTTGTTCCCCGCGTGGTGGTACTAATCACAAGTAGGTTCATGGTTCTAATACAATCATCCCTTGGTCGCCCCTTTTAGTTGCCTCTTATGATAGGAAGGGGATATCATGGGTGTATTCTTTGTCTGCGTCCCGTACCCACAGGGTTTTTTACAGATTGTGATAAAATGGTTTTGTTATGTTTTAAGTCATGTTGAACACTTTCAGCACTACCATATTTTAACATGGACACTCACAGTGAATGGGGTCTTTTTCCTGAATTTTTATACATTATAACACAACAGAAAAACATAGTACATACCTAATTTTTGTATCATATGAAGGTATAAGCCATCCAAATTGAATATGTTAATCAGGAAGCGCATATCTAAAGTCTACTAGTCTTATGAAAAACATAAAGGGCCGATTGCAGAAACGGTATTTAGACAATGTTTACGGTTAAACAATGCCTAAGCATGGCTGCCGCATTGCAGAGACGTTATTTATCACTTAGACACTGTCTAAAACCGATGTTCAACCGGTCATGTTTAAACACTGCCAAGAGCACTGTTTAACCTCAAATGAGGGGAGTGAATCACAATCAGAGGTTATGTACCATGAAATATGTAATTTGTATGATCATGTTGAGACGATTCCGGGAAGAAAGGTTAGTCCGACGGCCTCTCTGTGGGTCGCCCGCTGCTAAATCGCAGCAATTCGTTTGGCATGCACGGGGAGATAATCATAAAATAAGGTTCCGCTTTACGACAGACTTGTTTCTTGAGACTGACAAAGTGACAGTCCAATAACTGTCAACTTGAATACAATTCTTGGTAACCGATATATTTTATTGTGTACATGAGGTAATTTCCATGGAATTATAGGTCACTTCGACTACATACAAATCAGAATTACGTGTCCCGATCATCTGAGGGCTGTCACATATATCAATCGGGAGGGATTCACTTATATTTACTGCCAAGTAAACACACATAATAGTGAAAACTAAAAAGTAGGTTGTATGGGATTTTTATATTTATAATCGTATAAGTTTTCGGCAACTATCAGATAGGAAAAGGCAAGTGGTGGTGATTATCGTTTAAAGAGGACTGGGGAAGAAGAGCCGTGGCCATAATAACAGCCCTAGTATTTGCCTGGTGTAAAAATAGGGAAACTACGGAAAACAATCTTCACGGCTGCCGATGATGAGTTTCGAACCAACGATCTCCAACACACTCGGTTACACATTACTATTGCTTCATCTTCCCTTTATCGAAGCTACCGTATTTATGAGTAGATTACAATCACTGTAACAACGCTATAATGAAAGCTACACTTCCCCGTACGGTGGCGTGTCGCTTTAGTGTCGATAATATTATATTTAATTTCCACCGAAAGCGATACTCTTATCTGCGGGCAAGTCATGCTCAGCCATATTTGAGTAATGTGTAGGAAGACAAACAGCTGACTGGCGTTCGGCGCGCGCACCGACGAATTTCATTGGTTGCGACAAGCAAAGAGTTGCATGAAAAATACTTCTGTCTCCATTTTCAAACCAAAATTGAAACTTTAAGGGATGTCTAGTTAAACATCGACTGAACAATGTTTATGCAATGGAAGATCGTGAACGATTTAGACGTTGGTTAGGTAGACGATGTCTAAGGCTTAAAACTAGTAATCGTTTCTGCAATCGGCCCACAAAGTACAGAAAATACCATTTATATTCAAGTTATACCAATAAGCCTGTTCAGACAATAAAAATTAATCATTTATTGTGGCTACTTATGCCTACTTATGCCACAAATAAACAAAATTACATTTGAAATACAAAATTTACCTACTTGGGGAATACAGTAGTTTATTTTGGTATAGTAGCCCTGAAAACATTGGGCTATGTGCAGTCTAACCTTTTACTCCTTGCACCACCATCTACTTTCTTTTTGTGGTACAGGTGAATCATCAGCCTGTGTCTCTTCGTCTAAACGAAACAATAAGCCCAAATTTCTGGAGTGGTGAAGTATTTCTATCCTTTGTTTTCAGAGTAAAGTAATGCAGCTAAAATCTTGCATTCGAAAGTGATGTAAAAAATTAAAAATCTTGCCGGAACTATCATTTGATATGTTACCTGGTTCATAAGCAAAGTCTTCATCACTGTCGTCTACTTCTGAATCCACTTCCTCCGATAAAATATCCAAGATATCACTATTATCGCGCCAGCGTGAGGACATGTTTGTACACTAACTCAGCTGACAGCGCAAAATATTTGGCATGCTCAGCCCTCGGCACATCGAGTGCTTCGATAGAAGTCATGGCAAGGAGAAAATACCCTTTTTATAGTTTCAGTGTGGACTTCCCAATAACTGCTGCACTATATAAACACTAGACACTAGATAAACTATAACCTCCAAGCAAGGGACAGGAGCTGTACGGGATACGTGCACCTGCCTAAAAACATGCGCGAAAATCACGCCTGTATTGTATACAGTTGCCATCCATAACCAGGAAAGCAATGCACTTGTATCCCATACAACAACCTTTTGTATTATAACTTGAAAATAAACTTGCCAACCCTATGGGAAGGGATATATTCACTACTGAGTGTTTCTGTGATGATTTGTAGTGGGATGTGTTGTATGTAAATGAAGACGAATACAAACACACTGCCCTCAGGCTAGAGGAATTAACCAGATAGAGTAAAAATTCCTGATTCAGCTGGGAAGTGAACTAGGGGCTCCTCTGAACCCAAGGCCAGTACACTGACTGTTCATGCGAGGAGCTGGACATTATTGATTATTATTATTATTATTATTATTATTATTATTATTATTATTTTAAATAAAAAACTAGCATGTTCGCTTCATAGTTTGCTCCTGAATTCACAATTATTTCTCGACAACATTTTGGATTTCTTATAAAATTTGTAATTTTCATCATCATAATTCTAATTTCCTTCTTGAAAAACAAAAGGGTACATCTAAATACATACATAATTATTTCTGTATATTGATGTCTTAATAAGAATTAAAGAAGTTAAATACATTTCCTTGCATCAAATCTGAAAATCTATTGATATTATTGTATTTGTATTTATTTTGTACTTATATTCAGGAAAAAATCATATTAAAGATGGTGTGGTGGAAAATGTCTAGATTTGTTCGATCTGATGTGTGAAATAGCTCCAGATATTGGGTGATGTAAATAAAAATGAGTCTAAGCGAGTGAGCGTGTGCTCGCTGAGTGTCTGAGTGTCTTCCTGCCGATGAACTTCCGCTCCGCATTTGCGGTGAATAAAAATGTAGAGCGGAAACACAGCGTAAACTCAAGTGTCTGGAGCAGCCACTCAGTGTCACTGATCAAGTTCGCGCACGTGGCATGTATATAACACTTTCATGACTTCCGGATAGTTCATTGCTCAACATGGCAGAAGACAATGTGGAATTCCAGTCCACTTTTATCTCCCTTTTAAAGGAACATACAATTCGTTTTTCAAAGTCACAGTTACTGGATAAGAAGCACAAGAAAATAAGTGCAATAAATGCAGTTCAGTGTGAACTACTTGCTATATTTAACTTAAATATTTCCATTCAACAACTGTTGGTAAAAAAAGATATTACAAAACGTGAAAACAAAACTGAAATATAAAATAGATTTAAAGGATACTTGAAACAAACACATATCATTAAAATAATGGGTGAAGTGGCTGATAAAATAAAGGCATCGTTTATCCTCCACATCATCCCCACCCTGGTTGATCTCAAATGGTATGACCAGCTGTACCAGTTGGGTGATCTCTGTTCTATCGCTGAGTTGGTGGACAAGAGTCCTCGCCTTCTCGTCATGGCCAGGTCTCACTCCAGTGATGCGAGCTCATTGCCATGTGCGATATGGACGAAGATCGTCTTGAAGCAGGACGACATCCCCCTTTCGGCACTTCGTCGATCTTCCGTCTGGTTGCCGCACCTCGTGGAGACTTCTTAGGGCGAGAAGGTACTCCTTCTTCCACCTCTTCCAGAAGTCATCTTGCATCTTTGACCTTAGTCTTGCTTCTTTTCTCAGATCTGTATAGACTCTAGGTTCTGGACCGTTGGGTAATGTTGTTAATAGTCGTCTGTTTATGAAGTGGTTTGGTGTCAGTACATTGGGACCGTCTTGTGTAATTGGTCTGCTTTTAATGGTGGCTTCTATTTCTGCCAGTATTGTCCTCAGAGTTTCTTCGTCCACTTGAGATGTGCCCAACACTTTTCTCAAGCATCATTTTGCTGTGTCCGCCATTCGTTCCCACCAGCCTCTCCTCCAAGCCTCCAGTGGAACAATAAACTTCCAGGATACACCGTTGTGGGCGACACACTGGCTCGTATGTGGGTCCGTGAAGATCCGAGAAAGTTCCTCCAGTTCTCTGCTCGCAGCTTGAAAGGTCTTTGCATTGTTCGAGTAGATGGTGTGAGGTAATCTGTGTCTGCTGGAGAAGCGTCTGAACGACATGATGAATTTTTCAGTACTCATGTCCGATGTTAATTCCAGGTGCAAAGCCCTTGTAGTGGCGCAGGTGAACAGTACAATATATGATTTCTGTAACACACTCCCCACCCTGACATATAGTGGACTGGCGAAATCCAATTGTATGTGATCCACATGTAGGGGTGCTTCTGTTTCGTCTCCTCGATGGTTCTTGGCAATTTTGCAAGGGAGGCAAGCGTGAATGACTTTCTTAATGGACCGGCATGCCTTTAAGATCAAGTACTGCGTGCGTAGTTCGCACAGCACAATTCTTACTCCCAGATGCTGTAGATGGATGTGCATCTGCTTGATTAACAGTTTTGTAAATTGATGGGGTCCGTCGAGGAGGAGTGGATTCTTCTCTTGTGATGTCAGGTCTGCATGATCCAGGCGTCCCCCGAGTCTGATGAGATCTCCCTCCAGGAAGGGATTGTAGCGTGCAATTTTGGACTTAGATCGGAGATTAATTTTTTCTCGTAAACATGCGTGTTCTGCACCAAAGCTTCCCAGTTGTACAATGTAGATCCAACGCAGTTTTTCAGTCTCCGGCTCCGTGGCAGTTAATTCACCGTCGTGTTTCTCCATGCTCGAACATTCTTCATTAAACCCTAGAATCCAACCCGTGACCCGAATCATCTTCCAATACGAGCTGAATCGACTGGCATCTATGGGACTTTCCCATGTGCTAACTGTTAATACTTGGTTTTCTTTTGTGCCTCTGAGAGTGGGATGGTGTTAGACACCGAGTGTTGAGGCCAGGAGTTGGGAGCATTGACAAGACATCGTGATGCGTGCCACCATCGTGAGCTCTGCAACTCTTTCGCTAACATCCCCCATGATATGCTGGATTGTCTTCACCTGGACAGTTTCGCCATTGTGCAGGATTGGAGCTCTGCTGGATTTCCGTGACACGATTGGAGACGAATGGTTACCATCTATTTGGATTGTGAATCCAGCCTAGTGTCACCATAGAATCACTCCATAGTGTTGCCCCCATGATATCATATCCTGTAGACTGACAGAAATACTTTAGAAATCTTATACCCACTAGAGCTGAAAGGAGTTCAAGTCTTGGGAGGGTCACTCACTTGATAGGTGATAGTCTGTTCTTGCTGCAAACCAAGTGTACCAAGACTGTATTGCTCTCCACCACTCTGAGATAAAGTACGGCACCATAAGCCCTCTCCGAAGCATCACAGAATACATGCACTTGATAGTTCTCTGACGTTGTAGAAGAAGATCCTGTCCATCGAGGGATTTGAATGGCTGACAAATGAATGAGGCTGGAAGTCCAGATTTGCCACCTTCTTGCTAGGTCTTTGGGTAGGAGATCATCCCATGCTATCCCTCTACACCAAGTATCTTGGAATGGGATTTTTTCTGTAATTGATATTGGCGACAGGAAACCAAGCAGATAGTAAAATCTTGCTGTAACTTGTAGTACCTGTCTCTTCATTGCCGGCTCTTCTGTTAGCGTTCCGATGACATCTTTAGGGTTGAAAAGAAGACAGTCTGTGTGCATGTTCCAGTTAACACCCAAAACTAGTGTCTCTCTCTTCCCCTCATGCCCTTCGGCTCTCCATATATCCTTTAACAGTGCCGAGTTGGTTGCCCACTTTGACATTGGCATGTATAATATATAATAATAATAATAACAACGTTAACGTTTCCATCTTTTCAATACTAAAATATATTCACAAAATTATAAATTACACGGTACTAGTTTCAACCCATCTAGGGGTCATCATCAGCCGTATTGGAGCAAAGATCACTTTTGGCGAAACTAGTACCGTGTAATTTATAATTTTGTGAATATATTTTAGTACTGAAAAGGTGGAAACGTTTACGTTGTTATTATTATTACTTATATATTATTCTCAGTTCAATACGGACCAAAAACATGAAATTCATAACCATTAATTATTGGCATGTATATCTCTCGGAGAAATCCTGTTATCTCGTAGTACACAGCAATGATTTCATTGTCTTCTATACTGGCTGTGAAATCATCCATGAAGGTCCCTTGATATAGCAGTTTTGTGGCCAAGGGATACTTGTCACAAAATCCGGAAGCCAATTCATGTAACGTAGCTGATAAAAGGAATGGGCTGCATGTAAGTCCAAACGACAAGCGAGCGAATCTCTATACTACAGTGTTGTCAGTTGTCTTCCAATCTTAGTTTTCCCCTCTTTCCATTCTAAACCATAGAAATCTTGTTAAGTCTCTGTCATTTTTATCCAGACACAACTGCAGAAAGGCTTGGGTTCTGTCCCCAATTAAAGTTAGTCGGTAGAGTCGTAAGCGGAGTAGTGTTGCCAGAATTTCTGGTAGGAGATTAGGCCCTGCCTCCAAAGCATCATTGAGTGATAGGGAACCCCTTTCATGAGATGAAGCATCAAAATATATTCTCCACTTTGTCTTGCTGTCTCTTTGCTTCTTTATAGGATGTTGAGGCAAATAGAAGGTGTCGGTAACCGATTCGGCCTCGGCGGCCATCTCTACATGTCCTTTTGCAAAGTAGTCGGTCATTAGAGTGTGGTATACCTCTCGGAACTGTTCGTTCCCATTAACTTTGTTTGTTCTTCAGTGAATCAAAACGTCTCTCAGCGTTATTGCGATTCGAGTGCAGTATTACTCGTTCCTTCCTTGGTAGTGAGACAACCCTCCTTCCATCTTCCATTTGAATGACTCGTGAAAGCCTTCCAAGATTGCAGATTGTCTCACAGTGATTGCTCGTTGCTGATCTTCCTTTATCCCTAGTGTCTCTAGATCCCAAAACTTGCATAGATTGTCCTCGGAAGTTAGTAATTCTGCATTGATACTGACCTGGTTTACGGACACGTGATTCACTGTAGTACCAGACTTATTCCCACTAAGAATCCAACCAAACCTAGAGGGAAGAAGTACCATGGAACTCGAGATACGTATTGGCTGTTCATCCTTCATCGCATGCCAGTACTGGTCTCCTCCTATCAGGAGCTCAATCGACAGATCGTCTGCATCATCTTGAGGATCTGCTAGTTGCAATTTGCGAAGGCGTGATAGACTCTGGATATCATGTAGGACGATTGAGTGTGGTGGGTACGTGTTCCTACTCTCGAATGCAGAGATTCGCACGGAATCTTTCG
Organism: Anabrus simplex; assembly: GCF_040414725.1. NCBI lineage: Eukaryota > Metazoa > Arthropoda > Insecta > Orthoptera > Tettigoniidae > Anabrus > Anabrus simplex. Next base: position 1,027,422,885 of record NC_090265.1, on the reverse strand, counting down.
TCCACATTCCACTCATGCTGAAGTTGGCCAATCTGCGAGTCATTGATGTACTTAATGGTGCTTCAAATGCTGTGATTGACAGATCTCTCTGGTCAATGACTTTCAGCTTCAGATCATCTACCAGTTCCGAGCTGATGAAGCTTGACTGACTTCCGGTGTCCAGAATGCAATGTGTTCTTTTCCGAAGACTGGTTGGTCCGATGACCCAAAATCAAGCTGTTTGGAGGTATGTCAAGTTCGGCATGCTAACATCTATTTTCCCTACAGTTACTCCCACTTGTCCTTCACAGATGGAGATGTGATGTGGTCCCTTACATTTAGTGCAGGATACTTTGTTCTTCTTGCTGCAGTTTCTCAAGGTGTGACTTCTGTTTAGACACAAAAAGCATCGTTGAGTACACTTCAGCTTGTCTATGCATTGTTTGACACAATTTTAAGCCCAATGGTCTTTCCCTGTGCAAAGAACACAAAAAGGAGACGTCTTCATCTTCTTGGCCATCTGGCCCGTCCTAGTAGTGACTTGCAAGGCAGCAGCAGTTGGGTAATGTGAGTTTGAGATTGCGTTGTCTCCTTTGATTTTCTGCGCCGTCATTGCGCCTTCCACTTCTTCATTGAGGAATTCCTTGTTATGTGCACTTCAGAAACCTTCTCTCTCTGCGCGTAGATGATCCACCTTCTACAGATATCATCCTGAAATGCACGTAACAGTTTGGGGGTTAGCATTCTCCCGTTATGGCCAACATTTTCCCCTAATGCCCTTAAAGCCTGAATACATCTATTACATGCTATATATGTACAATTGAGGGAGTCGGGCATGGCATCGCGAACTGGTCACATGGTCTCCAGGTAATCCAGATGCGTCTGGATGATGCGATTTCTGTCACCATATCGTCCAATAAGAATCCTCTTGATTTCCTCGTATGCGTCTGCAGTCACCGCTATACATACTATCGATCAGCTCCTTAGGTTCTCTCTCCAGGTATCCATGAAGGAAGACGTGCTTGTCGATAGTGTTGATGGTCGGGTTGTTGTCTACCGCTGACTGCTATTGCTCCCAAAACTGGGACCATCTTTCTACATCTCCTGCGATTGCTTCTAGTTTGATAGTGGGTAATTTTACAGAGTGTGTGATGGGTAAGTGTGATGGCTCTGGTACTGTGGATGAAGGTCTGGAAGGGTCAAGATTCATATTTCCAAATGATTCAAATAATTTTGTCACGAATGACGCGTGTCAAATTAAATATTCGCGCTTCGCGACCTCGATGTACAACCTGTGTCTGAAAAGTTTGATGAATGGTCTCTTGAAATAAAGACAACGTAAGTTACACGCAAAACTCCTTTACTGGCCTTCAAAGTAATCTCCGTTAGCTACAACACACTTTTGACATTGACTGTAAAGCTGCTGGAAGCTGGCAGCAAATGCTTCTTTTGGAATCTCCCGGAGAACCCTTGTCATGCGTTGTTGGATACCTGCTATATTGTTGAACCTGTGGCCTTTCAGGGCTAATTTAAGATGGGGGGAACAAGAAAAATCTGCCAGTGCCAAATCTGAAGAATACTGAGGTTGCGGAAGAACAGTCACCTGGCAATCAGCGAGAAACTGGGTCACGTGGAACGCGGTGTGCGCACGGGCATTGTCGTGGAGGTGCTTCCACTGTCTACTCTGGTGCAGTTCAGGCCAAACCTGTTTGATGCACTGCAGTAGCCATTTCAAAACTCCCTCATAGAATTCCGCGTTGACAGGTGTACCCTGGGGTACAAATTCCTGATGAATGACACCATTGCTGTTGAAAAAGGTGATCAGCATTGTCTTAATCCTGGACTTTGTGCACTGACTTTTCTTGGGAGGCAGAGAAGACGCTGAACACCACGCCATTGACTGTCTCTTGGTCTCTGTATTATACTGGTAGCACCACAACTCATCTCCTGTAATGATGGTTTTCAACACCTCCAGATTTCAAATGTTCGTGAACAATGGTCCTCACACTGTCCTTGCCTATACCCATTTCGTCTGCTATCATTCGTAAGGACAGTCGCCGATCATTCACAAGCATCTGTCGCACTCGTTCGATGTTGTCTGGAGATGTGCTTGTGGTTGGTCGACCCGAACGCCCCTCGCCCTCAACACCTTCCTTTCCATCTCGAAAGCATTTAAACCAGTCAAAAATGCACTTTTTACTCACTGCTTGAGCGTGGTAAACTTGCACTAACATTGCGTGTGTTTCTGTTGCCGTTTTGCCTAGGTGGAAGCAAAACTTCATGTTAACGCGTTGCTCCGTTTTTCACTCCATTGTGCAATGACACGAGTCCTCACACTGACTCCGTGCAATGTGTTGCAGCGTTCAACTCCGTTTAACTGTGTTGAGTTGACCGATAGGGGGCACTTGGTGTTATGTCTCGCAATGCGTATGCGCGAGCACATCGTCCGAACTAGCTCGGTGTACAACCTAGGCAACATTCACCAAACTTTTCAGACACAGGTTGTATTTCTCACACTCTATGACGTCTGCGTCATATTCGGCGTCTGATAGAAGTTTGTGAATGCCATTATCGAGGGATATGCGTTCTGATCGAAGTTTATGAATGCCATTATCGAGGGATATGCATTGGTCTAAGGTCTCTTGCAATCTCGTCCGGTTATATTTGTGATCTATTTCTGCATCTGACACTGCCTTTGTAATGTCATTACTGAATTTGGTTATGTTTGCTCGCACTGTCTTTCGTTTCCTCTTCATCAACATTAACGCCTTGTCTCCGTTCTCGTCTGCCATACTCGTGAAATATTACTTTAAACAGACTGCAAGAGGAGTTCTTGTCTGTTATGTTGCTGTAGGTATCCAATATATAGCCGCAAGTCACATATATGTTCTTAGATTCCTTTAGTACTCGTATCTAAGAAAACAGGATGGCTGGTCTTTCCATTCAATATTACTGGCCACTCTCTCGCAAATAAAATAATCTAGCATTTAGCTATACAACCTCAAATCAACTCTTAGCTGGCAAACGTTCAATGAATAACTCCTGTATAATATCTCAAAGTAATTCAAATAGGTAATTTGGATACTTATCAGCGTTCTCGATGTCTCTTGGCGGATTCCCCTGTGATCATGATGTGAAGCTCGTTGCATACAAATGTTAACAGTTTCGTTCACTTTCTTCACCAATTCTGAAGTTAAGTAGTGAAAGTTTTCAAACTTGTCATCTCGTGTTGGTGTATCTTCGGAATTCATTCCGTATTTCCCTAAACTTTCCAGGTTTCGGCACCAATTTATGTCGTATATGTCAACACAAGTTTTCTTTATTACACTTCACTTCGTACAAAGAGAAAAACATAGTGAGGTCAAAGAAGATACAAAATAATTCATACAGAAAGAAAATAAAGGCATCATTAATCCTCCACAAATATCACCGGCCGTCTGAAATCATAGCCTGAAAATTGTGACATTAATAAATTGAGGAAAGTGGTATAACGTAAATAATAAACATTAATTATGATGAAAATAGTATATTGATAATTGAATGTATATTTTAAGGATCCAGATCTGCAGGAGTTCTCATCTCTTCGACTTCCAACAGAGGCGTCATAACTCTGCAAACATCGGAATTCCTCCAAATTCGTGAGTCATGGACAGAGTTGGGCTGTGATACATCTACACTGGTTGAACTCTTCCTTTCCATTGCAAGTGGCCTGTACATTAATGCTAGGGACACCTTCTCTGTAAATGTAGTCATTCCCATGAACACGTGGCTTCTGAATCTGTACATGAGTACGGTCTACAGTTCAGACAGCAGAAGGTAAACAAAAACGTTCTTGCCACTCAGCCTATGCTTCCTGCATCTAAGCAACATTTGTTGGAATTTTATCTAATAATCTGTTTTCATTTCTGTTCATGTCAAAACTGCAAAAATGTTTTTGACACAGTGCCCCGAGATGTCTTCACCAACTCCACTCTGAAACCCATAGTCACCAACATAATGCAAGATGATGTTAATTTTTTCTTTGATTGTTAGTGCACCACCTCTTGTGTCTTCGGAGTGGTTAAGGAAATGCTTCGCTTACCATTCAGCATGCTCCCTACTGGACCTATATAACACTTTGTAAACAAGTTGAGGTGATTCTCTACGAAGTTCATATAATTTTCTTTTCCGATTAACTACCACCATAAACTCTGCCATGCTGTTGCAACTTGACACTATCATTTGGAGTCACATACGGAATTAGCTCAAGAAAACATGAGCAGGCGCTTATTGGAAAGAGTGCCTGCTTTATCTTTATTCACCAGAAATCTGGAGCGCCCGCTCTACTGCTCAAGGGACTGGAGTGTGTGCTCAAGGTCACAGGTCTGCTGTGAGTGACTGCTACTGACCGGCAGTTTTTATTCACCTCATTGCGAGTGCCTGCTCTAAATTTGTGAGTGAAGAGTGCGTGCTCATTTTTATTCACACTACCCATTATGTCAATATTTCAAGTAATCTTCAGTAGCCCGGTGTGGTGTGGTTAGAATGGTTGTCCATGCTTTTGTAGTAATTAGTATGCTAGGATGCTAGGTGGTAATAACCACTGTCTGCTTGCTTTTCTCATACAGATTATTATCAAGACTTACACCATGTGAACCAGTCGAGCTGTTCTTGTGAACAAAATTCACCATATTCTGCTAATCTGTAAAACCCCTATCCTTTTTTTCTATTTCTTCATTTATTATTTCCAGAAACTTTCATTAGAGACTTGGATGATACTGGTGGGTGACAGCCAGGACTGTGGTATAATCAATTTTATTTTGTGATTGAAGAATTCTCTACCAAGATTTTTCTGATTAGAACGAGATGAAAATGAAGCTATATTCTTTCATCATTGTGTTAAGTTAATACTGTGTTAGGTGGTTCTGAGGTAAACCTTCACATAAAAATAGGGATTACAGTACATATCTATGCTTCAGTCAGTGTAATTGTTTCTATATTTTGTTTATGGTTTAGGCATTCTTGATTTTGTGGATTTTAAATCTTGCAGATACTGTCAGTAATTGTTGAAATGAATGGTAGTTCTCTCACATGTGTCTACCCTTTTCCTTCAGAGGGTGTTGAGGATACTCATCAGCTGTCTTCATTTCTGCTGTTTCTATTAGGATGTAAAGCAGAGAAATGTTCTCCTTCACTCAGGTACTCATCTGGTTTCCTGTACTCTTTTTAAAAGGAAACTACCATTCTGTCTTGGCTGTACGAAGAAGCTGTTGAAGTAATGAATTATAAAACCTGTTTCAACGAGAAAAGGGTTGGGCTAGAGATTAGCAGAGATGTGTGACATGCTAGTTGCAGAATGATATATGAATGGTTATAGTGCATCACACTGTGCAAGTCTTGATTACACCAATCTGAGAGACAGCCCAACAGCAAGACAACAAGGACATCCCAACAGTATTGGCACCACTTAGTCTTTTCACTGTTTTAAAACTGTACTGAGTGAGTTGGCTGTGCAGTTGGAGCTTGCATTCGGGAAATAGTGCGTTCGAACCGCACTGTTGGCAGTCTTGAAGATGGTTTTCCATGGTTTCCCATTTTCACACCAGGCAAATGCGAGGATGTACCTTAAGGCCACAGTTGCTTCCTTCCCACTCCTGTCCCTTCCCTCTGCCATTGTTGCCATAAGACCTATCTGTGTTGGTGCGATATAAAGCCAATTGTAAAAAATAAAATAAATTTAAAAGTGCAGGTGCCTATCCCGCTTATGTCATTTCATCTTGACGAGGACTGCTGGAGAGTATTAGAAATTAGTACATGTGACTACCATGACCACATGGTTTCATAAATTATGGCAACTGTGTTATTTCTTCCTATAAAACGTCTGTAATGTACATATGAAGAAGGTGCTTCATAATGCTAGCAGCAAAATTGGATCTGTGTTCAGTAGCTAATGGCAAGGGGTAATCGAAAGATAAATGAATAGAAGTCAAACAGTAGTATAATTATGTACACAAATCCTGCATGTCTGTAAAACCTGTTGTAAAAGTTTAACACTGTCAGCACAGTGCCTGTCATTGATAACAGCCATTGCCACCTCTTTGCGAGCACACACGAGACATACACTCTGCAACAGTTCAACAATTGCTATGCATCCAGGTTTGAAGGCCTTAGCAGTTTTGACATGGCAAACCACCATCACCCAATGTCTCTGTTAGCTCCACATGACACTGATGTGCATATCTGCCACAGAGAGCTGCAATTTTTACGTATGACCACTGTTCAGCATTACTTACATCCATCCTGGAGCACTACCAGTAGCATACTAACTTCTCAGCATAATGTTATCTACTGTAGTCATCAATGCATATAGACTTGGTCAGTTGGTGGAATGCACCTCTTTTGAAACATTGTAAAGACCAGCTTAAGAAGACTATGAATAGCACTAACATAAATTCTAACACCTGGGCAACCAACTCCACAAAACCGTATTCTTTGGCGCGAAGCTGCTGCAGAAGGCATCTCATTTTTTGAGGAGGCACGTCGCAGACAAGAAATTCAAACCCATGAAAAGCGGAAACAACATCGGATCCAACCTCGTCCTCCACCCACCTTTAGTTGTGACCTGTGTGGCTGCATGTTTCATGCGAAGATTGGCTTGATCATTCATCAGCGACATCTCCACAGAGCCAACAGACTTTAAGAACAATTGCAGGAGAAAAACATATTCTTAGAAACGAGTAGCGGCCGACAATGACGATACTAGAGTTACCATCCTCCTACATGTTCGGAAGATACAACACAGTTGCCATGACTTATGAGACAACCTCCCTTTTATATACTCTATATGATAATCACCATGCATACATACATATATTCTTTCTTTTTCTTGTGTAATTATGATGTGCTGTACCTAAAATAATTGATCCAATGAAAAAAATTCTTTGAGATGCTAGAACATAATTTTTTCTAAAAGTACCATACTATTAGATGTAGATGAGCATTCCTCTATCAGTTAAGGAATGAGGAAGGCATTGCCCCCCCTTATAAAATCTGACCTCAATATTGACACCACAGCTGTTCATGTGCCCAGAATAATTATAGGAATTTTGCTTGTTTTCAGATCGAGATTGAAGGTGCGAAAAATGTTGCTGCCAATTTGGAAAGAGTTTCTGCAGACTTAAAACAAATGAAACAAGAAAATGCTGCTCTTGCTGCTCAGTTAAAATCCAAAGTGCAACCTCAGCATGATGTTCCCTCAACCTGATGACAAACTGATTGTGCCTGGTGCATAACAAATACTCACATAATAGTGGCCTGTAGGTTACATTATACTATATGCTCATATAGAGAAACTAATTTCACTCTTTATATATCATAACCTGTATAATAACTGCATATGTACATATAACATATATTATATATATAAATGTTGACAATTTTTGTAAAGAACTTTTGTTGGATTATATAATGGAAGGAACAATTTGTCATTTTTCATGTCAGATGGAAACTTCATTTCTTATGTGATTTTGTTACATGATGTGTTACAATGAATTTTCTATGTACATATCAACGTAATTTCTACAAAGAATTTTTATTATTGGTTATACAATATGACGGTTGCTATATACTATTTAATGTTATAGTAATGCTTGTATTAAATGAATATTAAGAATACAGTATTTATAATAGCATATTCCTATATTTGTGTATGGTTAATTCCACTAATATATTTTTAGAATCTGTTTTGTTACATCTTGCAGGTCCTCATGTTTCTTTCTTTTTCTTTTATATGTGCTAGTTTCTTTCTTTTTAGTCTCACAACAGAATTAGTAAAAAAATATGTAAAATTCTTCTTTCTGAATTATAATGCTATTCATAATATTATTTCATATTTCCCAAGTAATAAATCATCCAAAATGGTTTTGTTTAGATATTGATGAATAGATTTCCTGAAAAAAATTACATAACCTTACAAATGAAATAACTGTGGTTGTAGTATCTAACAACCCCATGTGCTGTTAATCGCACGGTCCAGCGCACAAATAACTTCCCATCTATATTATTCTTCATAAATTCAGTATCACACTGTACGGTTACAGTGGTTTTAGTTTCTGATAACCACAACTGCGTCTCCGAAGACCTAAAAGCAGTTAGTGGGACGTAAAACAAATAACATTATTTTTATTATTAACCACAACTGAGTGCTTCGAAACAAGCCCAAGTTTCTTGTTCCATATTTATCGTGGGCTGAGGAAAAGTTGCTGTAGAAAAATAAGAACATTCTTTGGGGTGGTTGAAAAAAATTAACTTGAATGTTACACTATGAATAAATGTGGCTATAACATGTAAAACTTTCATCGTCATCAGGCAAGTAGTTTTCCATGTATATATTTTTAAGTGAGTGGTTCCTAGGGAAGAAGCCAAAAACGCATAAAATATTTACTACAAGCACAAATAAAAAGTAATTAATGAACCTTCCAAAACAGTTTGATACACTCTCATGAAGAATTAAACGAGGAAATTATTGGTAAAACTCATTTTGCAATAGGCCTATCGGTTCGTTGGTAATTAAAACCTAAACTCAACTGTCCATAATAAAAAATCTGACACTAGTACTTAAGTCCACTGCTTTTAAACGCCTGCGAAGACATGGAGGTGTCTGAACACTATGTTGGGCAGTTCTAACTTGACCATATTGCCATTAGCAGAAAAAATAACAAATACGTGTTAAATGTCAAAGTCCTGGGAAATGCAGACATTGATTTAGAGCATTACTTGTCTATGGTCAAAATTAATTTAATTCTCAGAAGACTTAGAGATCTCAGATGAGAAAGTCAAAATTTCCAAAATTCAATGCGACCATTTTGAAAGATAACAATGACTTTACCGGGGCCTTAGCTGACAATGAGGAGAAAATGGATTGACCACAACTGCAGAAGGCCAACTACAAAAACCATCCCGTCAACCAGAAGAAACAAACATAAATGGTGGACCACAGTATGTGATAAAGCAATTGCAGAGAGAAGACAAACATGGCTCAATTGGAACAGTAATAAGAGCAATGCTAACTATACAAACTTCGTAACAACTGGAAATCCACTGCCAGAGTCATCAGAATCTCTAAGAGGCAATACAACAAGGACATTATCGACCAAGCAGAGAAAGACTTTCAAAGGAAGAGACCTCTACCAAGCCCTCAGGGCCCAAATAACCCCCGTACTCATCCCCTACACTTCACCTCCGTGGACCAGATAGGAAGATGAATATGAACAATGTGGATTGCACATTTGCCCTAGCAGAATATTTCAACAACCTCCTCAATTCAGGGGAACTCAGAGAGAAACTATTCTTTAAAATAAAGGATGTTTCGCACCCAAATTCCCTCCCACCAACGGAGGAGGAGATGACATCTGGATAACAGAGAACCTACCTAGTGATTGGATCTCAGCCATCATCCACCCTCTGCACAAGAAGGGAGACAAAATCTTATCTAAACAACTGCAGAGGAATCTCATTCATCTCGGTGACTTACAAGATAATTTCCAAGATACTTTTCTCAAGATTAGAAGCTCAGTTGGATTCCTGCATTGGAGAGCATCAAGCTGGATTTAGGAAATCCAGATCATGTGCAGAACGGATCCTGAACCTCAAAACCAATGTCACTTACAAGAATATGAGCTCTTCACGCTTTGTGGCAATTTTCGTTGACTTCCAGAAAGCTTTTGATTACATAGATAATCTCTCTTTCAGACCCTTGCTGAATTGAGACTAGATAATGAGCCCCTGAATCTCGTAAGGGCTACTTTGACGAACACCAAGTCAAAGGTAAAATTCAGAGGGGAACTATCAAAAATCATTGATATCAGAACAGGTGTTAGGCAAGGGGATGGTTTATCCCCTATTCTCTTCAATTGCATGCTAGAGAAGGTCATTCGTGAATGAACAGAACCTCTACCAATAAACTCGGGGTTGAAAATTGGTTTCAAAAGGACAAGCTAAACATCAATCGCCTGGCCTTCGCAGATGACGTCACACTCCTCGCATCAAGTATGGAGGAAGCTACACACTAACTCTCCTCCCTCAGTCAAATTGCAGCTGAAATAGGGTTGAGGATTGCCATTAACAAAACGGAGTTCATCACCAATATCAGGGATACACCCAACTCAATCCCACATGGGGATACAGTAATAGAGAAGACTATCTCCTACATATATTTCGGAGAATGGATGACCCTGAACATTAGGGAATATCTAGCCATGAAAGCCAGGTATACCAAACTAGAGAGAGCTTTCCATCTCTGTAAGAATGTTCACAAGTCCAAATCCCTTTTCGTTCACCTCAAATTTTGACACTATGAAACCATAGTAAGATCTTCGGTACTGTATGCCTCAGAATGCTTGAACATGGTCAAAAAGGGACAACTCAGGAATTTGGAACTGAAAGAACAGAAGATCCTGAGAAAAATCATGGGCCCCATCAAAGAGGGAGGTAAATATAGAAATAGGCATAACAACGAGCGTTACCAACATTTAGAGAGCATAACATCAGCCATGAGAAAGAGGAGACTTACCTTCTACGGTCATATAGTCAGAATAGACAACAAGAGACTGGCCTGAAGAATCTTCAACACCCTTTCTGGAGGGAAGAGGACAAATGCCAAATGGACAAAACTGCTTCAAAAAGACCTAGAATTTTTAAAAATATATCCCAATGATATATTCAACAGGGATAAATTTAGAATGCTGATCAGAAAAATCCAACACACTCCAGTCACTGACAGCTAAAACACTTCGTCCTGGAGTGGGAGTGAAGCGGACTCAGGAACAGAAAGCAACCCACAGCGCAAAGATTAAGGAATAGTGGTCTAAGAAGAAAGCTCACCAGTGTTATGAACAACGTGGTCCAGGGGGCCTCAACAAGTAACAAAGGCATGTTATTTAACGTTGATGGCCAAGTGCTATTTGTTTATTCATTTTCAGTCATATGAAAGAATGTGAACAATAGGAAATTTCATTGTATTTTTGTCAAACTCTTTTTATGCTTGGTTCTAAAAAGTAATTGAATTGGAAAAATGGGATGGCAACAGGAATAGTCCTGATTGGCAAATTAAATTCTCCTTAGTAACTCTGACACTCATTCCTGTTCAATATCTTTAGGCATACTGTATGGTTTTCTTGTTTAGAGCTCTGGTCCAGAAAACTGAGCTTTTTTAAAAATAATTTTGTTGCTTTCTAAGTTAGAATGAGGCTGTGTTGTTCCTTCTCTCTCCTTTCAAAGTTTAAAGTTTATGCTCTAGATTGAAATTTGAAAGTGGGGCTGTTGACCTTAGACATTAGGCCCCTTTAAACAACAAGCATCATCATCATCGGAAATTTGAAAGCTTTTATTGACCCCTTTGGCTTGCTACTTGGTTGAATTACCTCTTTCATGTACTCATTTTTCACAGAAACCCAAAAACTGATTTGTATTTTCTATTCCTAATCTGGATTAAGTTCTTTTACGAGGGCAGATCAGAAAATAAGTTGCACTTCCCAGTTATGGCCATTTATTACACCACATATAAAACAGCAACACGGCTATAATGACATACACTGTAACGTCACTTTTCCACATAGTTTGTAGGAGACTCCAAACATTTCTGTGAACGCACAACCAACTTGTCGATGCCGGATGCATAGAAATTTCCTCCAGCGTTCTGCAACCGTTCAGAGACAGTGGCCTTCACCTCCTCATCGGTCTGGAAACGTCGACCACCGAGCTCTGTTTTGAGCTTACCGAACAGATGAAAGTCACAGGGCGCTAGGTCAGGACTGTAGGGTGGATGTTGCCAGACCTCCCACTTGAAAAGCTGCAGCAGTTCTCTCGTTTGGCGGGCCATGTGAGGTGTTGCGTTATTGTGCAACAAAATCACACCGGCGCTTCTCTTTAATCGCTTTGCACAACCGGTGCAACGTTTGACAATACGATGCCGCATTGATCGTCGTTCCTTTCGGCATGAATTCCACGTGCAGCAAACCCTCCATGTCAAAGAACACTGTCGCCATAACCTTACCGGCTGAAGGTTGAACCTTGGCCTTCTTTCGTTGTGGTGATGAGGACCGCACCAATTCCATTAATGTTCGCTTCATTTCGTGGGTGAAGCGGTGGACCCACGTTTCGTTACCTGTGACGATTCACCGCAGAAACCCGTTGCCGTCTGCGGCATAGCGTTGCAAAAATGCCAGGGAGGGTTGGAAACGTCGTCCCTTGTGCTCATCGGTGAGAAGACGTGGGACCCATCTTTGACACAGCTTACGATATCCAAGGTCCTCGTGAACAATGGCGAACACACTGCCATACGACATGTTCAGCTGCGTCGCAATTTCTCTCAGTTTAATGTGCCGGTTCTGTCTAATGATTGCATTCACACTGTTGACCTTTGCACGGGTCCTGGACATTGCGGGCCTGCCTTCGCGATGGTTGTCCGTGATAGCCGTGCGCCTGACTTTGAATTGCTGACACCACCTTACGATACCTTGCCGGGAAATGGCCCGCTCCCGATACACAGCACTAATTTCACAATGAATGTCCGTGCAATTCTTCCTTTTGGCCCATAGGAATCGGATTGTCGCACGCACCTCATATTTGGAGTGAACGTCCAGTTGACGCGCCATTGCATTTGGCCGCTATTCACACAATACTAGACGAGATACCACAGCGACCTGCCTAACAGATGTATGGGCAGTGTCTGCCCCTTTCTCCGCTGTGCCCACGTTTGTGACACACAGCGCACTGCTGGGGCACGTTAGTGCAACTAACCTTTTGATCCACCTACGTAACACTCTTTAATATATACTAGTAAGTAGGGACCTGCAAACAGTGGGATTATTTTTCCAAGAAACTAGCATTATTTTTTCAACTTGCCAGAGCTTTCCCATATTAACATATAATATACAGAAGGCACATGAATCTTGACTGTTCTCGCTTGTGAAACAAAGGATATCATGTGGCCCTGTTGACAGCTATTTTCTTTACTTCAGGTCTTACCTCCTTCCATAGTTTAGTTTTAGTATGAACAGATCTTTGCCATATACTCCTCCCTGCATTATGCAGAAGATTCCTTTTCAGTTCTTCCTTCTTGATGGCTTCACTTCCTTTCCTCTGGGTGTAAGATCTCCATTTCCACCACTTTACCTGAAAGTCATTTCTGGCCAGTTTAGATGTTCGAAATTCTTAGTAAACAATGACTAATGAAGGTTTGCTACAAAAGAGTAGAAGATAAGATCCCCTAGTGCCCCGTCACTGCATTGTCCTACATAAGAGGCTTACAGTGGTGTCTCAACGGCGCACTAGTCACCACCGTCTTGCAAATGTGTAGCAATCCATCTGATGAGACCACTGCTACGCTGGGGTGAAATGCTGGTAATTTCCCGATTGAAAAAGCCTGAAGAGCTTAATGTTTTTAACATTTGCAATCAATGAAATTAAATTATGGTTTCCTTCTAGGAACCTTATTTTTGAAATATAAGTGTTGACGAAATTGCCGACATCCTATTCAATGAATACTCAGGTGATAAACTAATTCCTGAACTAATTGAAAGTGACAATGATGACAGTGAAGAATATTCTTCTGGACACGTGACTGAAAGCACAGTACCTGGAGGTGTAACATTAGCTACCACATCTTCCAGAGATACTAGAGGACTTCTTTAAGGTATGTGCAAACGTTTGTTTTCATATCTTGTTTAGTTTAGATCTTACTGTGAAAATAATTTGTTGTTGTGTGCTGTACCACTAATAGCTGGAATAGCTGGGCCAGCCATTTAAATAGCCCACTCAAATGATGGGCGTGAATGTGTTAAGACAAAATAATAAAGGAGGAACTGCATCCCTGTTAAGGGAATTCGAAACTGAAGATCTCGAAGAATGTAGATCTTTTATGAGATTGGGGTTACATGAGTTTGTTTTTTGCCTAAAATTCAAAAAGCAGACACTGTTTTGCAGACTTCTATTACAGCAAAAGTGAAATTATAGGTTAGGTACTGAAACAATTGAATCAAGGAGCACCAGACAACACAAGGACACTCCTACACAGTTGACGTGACTGATTACACTGACCGAGCAAAGAGTGAGTGAAGCGCCAAGGTGAGTGAGCAGATGGTGAGGGTACTTATTCAGTTGAGCAGTTGGGGCACGTTTCTATCCACTGTCTCTCCCTAATCACTCGCTCGCTACTAAGCTAACTGTACTTATCACATTAGATGAGCACTCGGCCAAATGCACTGTTTTCGCCCAATACTCGGTAGGTATAATTTTGGCTTTCCTGATGTCCTGCCACATGTTTTCTCTGCACACCTTACAAATGTACTCTTAAAATAATTCCATTTCTGTTCAACATGACTAGTATCTGTCCTTGGTATCAGGTTTTGTAATTCTTTTCTGAACTCTTCCTGAACCTCCTTTTCCTTTCAGTCTCCAGACCTTATTCTTTCTAATTTTTCTTGTAGTTTTCTGACCTTGCCTACTTTCAACTTTGCTATCACTGCTCTATGGTCACCCCCAAAGGTTTCCTCAGGCATACTGTAGCTGTAACATCCACTAGATCTTTCCAATATCCTTTTTCTACTAATATGTAATCAATCAAAGTTTTCGTTTTTCTGTCTCCCCCACCCATACCTCATAATCTTCTGGTTAATTTTCTTCCTGAACCACGTGTTTCCTATTATTATTTGGTTCCTCTGGCAAAAGTCCATTAACATATTCCCTTCTTGATTCTTGTTACCATGTCCATATGGCCCCAGAATCTCTTCTCTTCCCACTTGTGTGTTCAGATCTCCGATTATAATTACTTCCTTGTCTTCAGTGCATTTCTCCACTTCCTCGAGGAATTGTTCTATGTTCTCTTCTTTGTTTCTAGTTTGTGGAGCATATACTTGGAACAGATATTGTGTTCCTGTCTCAAACTGTATCCCTGCTATGATAATTCTGTCATTATCTTCTTCACTGCCTCTACATATTCCAGCGCATCCTTTTTAATGATCATTCCTACTCCATTTACTGCATCCTGTACTCCACTGTAAAACAGCCTGTACCTTTCAGTTTTCTTTCCCCTCTTCCTCTCCATTGTATTTCATGAAGACCAAGGATGGCTATGTCCTCCTCTGTCATGAACCTCTATCAGCTCTTCAGTCTTGTCTGTCAGAGCTAGGATATTAACTCTCCCGATTTGGACATATTGTGATATTGGTCTCCCACCTCTCACAACTCTCACAGTACCCGAAGAACTGCAAATCACTTGCAGGGGGCACCTTAGCATTTCCTAAGGCCACACCAAATTTGCACTCATTTTAGGCTTTCATTATGATGGCTTTGCCACTCCCAAAGGCATTTTAGAGCTGCTGCCAACAGGTGATGAGGCCACTACTAACACAGAGTACAGACACCTTTTTCAGCTGTCCCTAACCTGGGAACAGACACTGTTTGATGGGTTCCAGTGTCATTTCCTACGATGAGGATACAGTCACCCAACCTAAGAGAACTCATCCACCCGAAGCCATTGGTCCTCTTAGGTATTGAGTCATTTCTCGCCGTTTGACACTCAGCACAGAGTTTCTGACTGTATGGTCTACTCTATTACCGCAGCGGACTGGACCAACCATAAATTTTTAGTATTATTACAAAATTCTATTGGGATTTTTTAACAGATGCTTTTGCTGTAAAATGGTGGGTTTTAATTTTTTAATAAATTGAGGAACTTTATAGGTAATAATAATAATAATAATAATAATAATTGTTCCGAGATATCTGTGGAACAGCAGAGGTGAAAGAAGGTGCGGGCTGGAATGGGTCTAACTACAAGTCCGAAAGATGAATAAAAAATTTAAATAAAGGTTATATTTTCAATAGACAACAAGATTTAACAAATTTTCACTAGGTGAAATAACAATGAAAATTCAGGTGCAATAATAATTTTACAAGTGAAAACACAAGTTAAGGGGTCTTTACAAATCCTGGGCTTCGAGCCCCAATTTCACAATCCTTGAGCTCTCAGCTCACAACCACAAATTACCAAAGGGCAGAAAACCCCTAATTACATGGAGCACTTGCTCCCACCTAGTAATATCAAGCCTCCTAGAGGCACCTTTCAAAATACCAGTAAGAGCTGACCCGCTCTCAATCTTTCAAACCTATTAAAGGAAATACCAGACTTTACAGTAACTTGCCATTGAGGCACAACTTACAAAAATTAAACAGGGTTATCTCGCACCCAATCTACTGGGCCTTCGCAGGAAGGAAAACAAAATGGGTTAAATTAATGGCCCAAAATATAAAGATGAATGGAAGCGAGTACTTGCACTCCTACATGAAAGCTTGTTAACCTAAGTGGCGCTAGGCTGATTCAACAGGGGCTATTCCCACACTAGGGAGGTGACTCGTATAAGAAAATTTTAATACATAAAGAAAGAGAAGGAAATCGGTTACGAAAACATAGTCACCTCAGATCAAAATGAAGGGGAGCTCGAGAGGGTACAGCACTCTCTATCCCCTATTTACAGTTAAAGTAACATGATAATTTTACATCGAAATGGTATAGGTTACATCAAAAACGGTTTCAGACCTTCCCCGAGGATTAAACTGCTGAGCTAGCAAGAAAATAAAGATGTTAAACGGCCATTACCTTTTGAAGGGCTGCTGACATGAAAGAGGCGCTTCCCGCCTCCTGCTATACTTCCATACACTAAGCTAGATGTTGTATGAGTGGCGGAGAGCCAGGAAAATCAGCAGTTTTTATACTCTCGGGGAAGATTCGAAACCTTTCATGAATGATTAAGACACACCCACAGTCGTTTATTGGTCGGCTAAGTTTACACATCAAATGTGAAGAAGAAGGACACGATTGGTCCAAAATTAATTAAAGAAATTCGGGATTGGCTAAGTCCAAAACTGGCAGAAAGAAAGATTAATATTGCCAACCCACAAATGAGAAAACAAAATTTAGCAAAGACCAAAACTTCTGAATACAAAATTTCTTCAAAAAGTTCCTTCACTTCGCACCAGGGTGCATGATCATAGTTTTTTGGTAGAGACATCTATGAGAGAATGTCCACATTTCTTGATAATTAAAAAAACAAAAACAATTCGAAATTAACACAGTGACATCTTCTGATAAACGATTGAATTAATTCAGTTTTAAAGTTCAGAGTTTCAGCAGTAGAGGAGTACTTTAAGGCAGAAAATTCAAATGTGCGGCGTGTAGGTGTACCAACCGGTACAATAATAATAATAATAATAATAATAATAATAATAATAGACTAATAATAATAATGTCATTTGATTTACGTCCCACTAACTACGTTTATGGTTTCGGAGACCCCGAGGTGCCGGAATTTAGTCCTGCATGAGTTCTTTTACGTGGCAGTAAATCTAACGACACGAGGCTGACGTATTTGAGCACCTTCAAATACCACCGGACTGAGCCAGGAGTGAGCCTGCCAAGTTGGGGTCAGAAGGCCAGCACCTCAACTGTCTGAGCCACTCAGCCACAACAAACTTTATAGGTATGGATATTTCTAAAATGAATTATAGGTCTAATGGGAGTACCAATCTTACGGATCTTAGGTGGAGTCTTGCATGAAAAATGAAAATCCACAACCTATTTCCAGTCATTTGACCAGGTCGGGAATGGAAGGAATGAAGCCCCCATCTAGTGGCGAGGATAGGAATTGTGCCGGCTGCTGAAGCCTGTCACACTCCTCTGGGGCAATGATTAATGGCTGACAGATGAAATGGTATTGGAGAGTGTTGCTGGAATGAATGAGGACAGGGAAAACTGGAGTACCTGGAGAAAAACCTGTCCCACCTCAGCTTTGTCCAGCTTAAATGAAGGGACCGGGATTTGAACAATGCAGTCCAGCAGTGAGGGGCCAGTGCACTGCTGACTCAGCCACGGGGGCTCACACTTGAATGCATAATAATTAATTTGGAAATTTCCTCTTCATTAAGAAGGAAATGAGTATTTTTTGAGGATTTCTTTCAAATCCCTTTTGTATTTTATTAGTAAGACTTTTTTTTTTATTTTGGAGAAATTTTTCTCCAAGAAAAACTGTTCAGTATTATTCTTTATATAGTCAATTTTTGTCAATACAAGTGTGGCGTTGCCTTTACCTGGTTTTGTGACTATTAAGCTATTGTCTTTGATTTTCTGCTTTAAATTTTTCAAGTGTTTATTTGTAATTGATATTTTCCTGGAACTTTGCTTTTTTTTGTAGCCTATGTAATGTAGGTTTTCCTTAAGATATAATCCAAATTTAAATCAATGAAATCTCCGAAAAAATCAATATACTTTACAATGAAATAATAAATATTAATAGGAAGCAACATTTATTAACATTTTACTGAAAAATGATCATAATCCTACTATATTTCCCTCTCCAGTCCCTCTTCTTCCCTTGCCATCTCTTCCCCTCAACGGCATTAACATTCTGTAGTGATCGGCCAACTTTCCACTTTGGTGTCAGCTTGGCTGGTAGGCAGAGAATGACAGAGCGAGTCCTATGGGGAGTGAGTGCACAAATTTTATTTTCATACCCAAATTGTTCTTTTAATTACCTTATGCTTCTTTCTGATTTTCATTTTCCCTTTTCCAGATATCTTTTACAAAATTCAGATAAATATTGCTCATTTCACTGCTATCTTCAAGTTAAAGCAACTTTAATGTTCCGTTTGACATTATGACTACAAACATTTTTTGAATAAGATTTTACTAACGCATAATACATTTTAAATCTATTTTTATGATGTTCCCTGATATGTACAATTGTAGAAAAAAAAGAAGGAACTTTTTTATTCTGGACTTAATTAGTCTACATATGAATGAAGAGACCAGTGGTGTGCACTGAACCCCATCTACTCCAGCGCTGCTGGGGTAAATAACTTTGTATTAACATTTTCTAATTATTCCTTGGAACTCAATGTTTAAAAAATTCCGAGGATCTAAGCCAAGCCAAGTACAGCTGTCTTGACAATCCGCTCGCACTACCACAGTTCAGGTTCTCCAGCGAGCTGGGTTTCCTTGCCGGCACAAAAGAGAGTTACCCCAGAAAAATTTAAGGTCGCTTGGTTGACGCATGCACTTGAAGCTTCCTTGTCCTGGAAGCGGGGTGGAGCTGTGGGCCCTCCCCCGACAGCAATTTACGACAACAGGCCAGCTAGCTTGGGAAAGATATGTTAGTTTTAATACTTGACGCTCGAAGTGTTCAGCGCCACAGACTAGAGACTACAAGATAAATATCAATATGTTAACAGTATAGCCACTTGCACATCACCTTGCTAATAAAAATAGAGCCATTTTATGAAATCAGTTGTATTATAGAAGAATACCTACATTTAATTCTTGGGTTTCGGCATGTATACAGTTTCTTCGAGCAATTCATTGATGGCACATGTAGAGTATGTTTTCCGATAGTTGCAGAAAAATGTTTAGGTTGCCCAGCATGAACACACTGCTAAGCACGAAGTAAAAGAATTTTGTAGTTGGTTGTCTGTGATGATGGTGGTATATGGTGAATTTTTGTAGTGTTCCTCTTGGATTACAGGCAAGGGCGCCCATACCCGGGGGCAAGGGGGGGCCGCGGCCACCCCCTTCCCCCCAGCTCTCAGGGAAAGGCGAAAATCTAATGTAGTTAGGTGTTTTTCTTTCAAGAAAATGATTTTAAAGTCAGTATTATGTAGAAGTGGTAGTACCGCCACCCACCAACAGACAGGAAATACTGTGGGTGTTATTCTACCACCATTCATCTTCCAAAATTTTAAAAATACTACAATCACCCAGGACTAGCCCCCCCCTACAAACTGTCATATGGGCGCCCATGACTACAGGTGAAGGTTTCGCGAGTTCTGTGGCATTCTTCATGAATATGACATGTGTTATATGTCGTGATGAATATTTTCCCTCGTTTGTCTTGATGCACATTCACTCAGCATACGAGTGAAACTATAAAACTTCAGCGACGGTAAAATACCAGTTAAATTTTGCTGATTCAGTTCAGATTAGGCTTTTTAAGTAAAAAAACAAATAGCTAGTCCCAGCGTATTTTTGTGAAAACCATGACTGTACTATCACGAAGCGTCACCGGATGATACTGTAAGTACATTGTTTAAGATCTGCTATAGATAAAGTTATGATGGTGTTGTCACTGCTGTGAAT
The DNA here is from genome assembly GCF_040414725.1 of Anabrus simplex. Classification (NCBI taxonomy): domain Eukaryota; kingdom Metazoa; phylum Arthropoda; class Insecta; order Orthoptera; family Tettigoniidae; genus Anabrus; species Anabrus simplex. The sequence continues at coordinate 1,027,402,742 of NC_090265.1, read as the reverse complement.
ATCGATTTGGAAGTATGTGTGAGTGTGTGGTTGAAAATATTCTTGAAAGATCTTTCTCAGGTAGACCTTTCCACGAAAAATGCAGCCTTATAAAATGGTAATGTTGACTTTAGAGAGTGTAGTGGGGCTACAATTGTTTATATTTAAACAACATTTTTGCAGCTGGGGTAATGAATATGTTTACTGCACGCCACTGGAGGGAACCATACTTCTGGTAACAGAGAAATTGATTTGAACTTCTTTAAACATATTTTTAAATTGTGAAGTTTTTTTAAGTGATCTCCATACTTTATTATTGTAATTAACTATGTAACTGAAGATAATCAAATTGTACTGACACATGTCCTACAGTAACTACATTTGTGAGAATGTTCAATTGTAATTAAACTGGACTATGTATTAGTATTGACTGGATGGCTGTTGAGTTTCCAGATGCTCTGATCCATCATAATCTTCCGAATGACAGCCCACTGCATCCAAATGCTGTCTTTTCTGCAATAGGCTCTCATGATTGCAATCGGTGGAATTCTTTTTCAAAAGACTTTTCATAATCAAGTGTCTAAGGTGTCACCTTGAGACAAGGATAAATCCTCGAGTTACAATTCTAAATGTTATTTAGAAAGGTGAAGATGAGAGATTGAAGGATGATTTTATGAAATTGTGAAGAAGGCTTTCTGCCTTATTTCAACCTAGTTTTTCAGGACTGGGAGTAGGCATTTCCTCCATACCCTGCAAATGTTATGCTTTTCCCACCAATACTCGGGTAGCTGATTGCACTGGTTTCCCACTGGGTGATGGGGTCGCCACATCCCTCAAAATTCCACAATTCTCCCCAATGAAACTGTCTATCGAGAGACTGACACAGTTACCGGCATGAGGAAGAAGAAAAGAATCTCTTATTTCTTTCACATCTTACGATTACCAGAAAATAGGATTTTACGACTAGTGATGAAAAATCTGGGGAAGAAGATAGGAGGGCATTGGATCAATGAAATTCAAGAGGATCTCAAAACAGTTGGAGTCAAAATTACAGATGCAGAAAACAAGAATAAAATTACCATCCTTCTTAGGAATCACAAATTTTTAACTGAAATTATGCACAGCAGGCCTATAGAGATTTCAGACAAATTAAGAATACTGTCCACTTCATGTCCGTATCGATATGACAAAGAAATATTTAGCCACCTAATCGATACCTTTATTTGCTTTTGGCAATTTTATAAAATCATTGGTAGTACATGTTTCGACTGCTTTGCAGTCATCAGCTACATTCATGTAAGCTTAGGTGTAAATAAGGTAAAAGTATGCACAATGTATTAGCCTTGATAACTTCTCATGGGAAACTTAAAATTTTTGTCTATTTGAGGGAAGCTGTGAAAGTGAGGGGGAGTTGAATGGGGGGGAATAATGCTTACACCGGGCGAGTTGGCCGTGCGCGTAGAGGCGCGCGGCTGTGAGCTTGCATTCGGGAGATAGTAGGTTTAAATCCCACTATCGGCAGCCCTGAAGATGGTTTTCCGTGGTTTCCCATTTTCACACCAGGCAAATGCTGGGGCTGTACCTTAATTAAGGCCACGGCCGCTTCCTTCCAAATCCTAGGCCTTTCCTATCCCATCGTCGCCATAAGACCTATCTGTGTCGGTGCGACGTAAAGCCCCTAGCAAAAAAAAAAATGCTTACAAAGTGATTAATAACTTGTTCTTAACTAAAAATATAGTTAAAAATTATTTTCTACTAATAAAAAGATAAAAATGTCTTTTAAGTCTCTTTTTTAGTGTAGCTTCTGTTTGGAAGTATATTTGAAAATATACATTAACTTTTCAGCAACTAACTACCGGTACTTGAGATGTTATGAAAGTATAATTAAAAGTTATTCTTAACTAAAGTTAATAAAAGCATATGTCAACTTCCACCCATTCAACCATTGTTTTGTCTAGTTCAATTCCCTCATTTTTGTCGGCAGTTCCCTATCGAAAACCTTGGATAGGTCAATAGTGATATGGTCTATTTTACCTCCTGAATCTGAAATATCTGCTATATTTTGCTGGAATGCTACAAGTAGAGCTCCACTGCTTTGTATGAAACCAGTTAGTAGTTTTGCAAACATGTCTTAACATAATTGGAAAGAATGCTTTCCCAGAATTTACATAAATAATATCAAACTGACTGGCCTGTAATTGTCCATTTTATGTTCATCCCCCCCACCCCTTTTTCTGTACCCTTGGCCTACAATGGTAACTCTATATTCATCTGTTATAGTACATTCATACAATGAAAATGAAAATCCACAGCCTGTTTCCAGTCATTTTGACCGGGTCAGGAATGGAATGAATGAAGCCCCCATCTAGCGGCGAGGATAGGAATTGTGCCGGCTGCCGAGGCCTGTCGCACTCCTCTGGGGCAATGATCAATGAATGAAAGATGAAATGATATTGGAGAATGTTGCTGGAATGAAATATGACAGGGAAAACTGGAGTACGCGGAGAAAAAACTGTCCCGCCTCCGCTTTGTCCAGCACAAATTTCACATGGATTGACCGGGATTTGAACCACGGAACCCAGCGGCGAGAGGCCGGCGCGCTGCCGCCTGAGCCACGGAGGCTACATTCGTACAAACGGGAATGAAATATTTCAGATATGGCAGTAAATCTCGACACATTTTGTATATCTCCAGATATCTTCAGAATAAGGAGATGAGTTGCCTGACTACTGTGACGTAGTAGTGTTGAACATTTATTGAACACAACAGGCGATTTCGCCCCTATACATGTTCACATACAGAGAAAAGGAAAAATAAACAATAGAGAATACAAATTTACTAACTACTGCTACCGTCCGGCCGTGTCATCACCCAGTCCGAGCTATCAGTGAAGAGATGACGTGGAATAACATGACGTAGGCCTACCATAACGGTTAGCACTATTAGCTGCCGTCTCCGGGGCCCGTGTTCAATTTAAGAAAGGCAGGAGGGCTGGTGTCTGCCTCTGTGGTGTAGTGGTTAGTGTGATTAGCTGCCACCCCCGGAGGCCCGGGTTCGATTCCCGACTCTGCCACGAAATTTTAAAAGTGGTACGAGGGCTGGAACGGGGTCCATTCAGCCTCGGGAGGTCAACTGGGTTCAATTCTCACCTCAGCCATCCTCGAAGTGGTTTTCCGTGGTTTCCCACTTCTCCTCCAGGCAAATGCCGGGATGGTACCTAACTTAAGTCCACGGCCGCTTCCTTCCCCCTTCCTTGCCTGTCCCTTCCAATCTTCCCATCCCTCTACAAGGCCCCTGTTCAGCATAGCAGGTGAGGCCACCTGGGCGAGGTACTGGTAATTTTCCCCAGTTGTATCTCCCGACCCAGAGTCTGAAGTTCCAGGACACTGCCCTTGAGGCGGTAGAGGTGGGATCCCTCGCTGAGTCCGAGGGAAAAACCGAACCTGGAGATGAAGAAGAGGAGGGCTGGTATGTTGTTAAAAATAGTACGTGCAGCTCACCTCCATTAAAGGTGTGCCTGAAAAGGGTTACAACATCTCAGGATGAGGAGACAAATTTACTTTCATTAGTAGACGAATAAGGTTGAGTAGAGTTTTTAAAGTAGGAAAAATCACACTATGAAAATAAAGTTGGAATTCAGAGGACAAATTGGGGCAAATATATTTCTTTATAGCAATATGCCACCTGGGCACCTGGGTGACAGCCCTAAAGGCAGGTTATCATACCGCACTGTAGGAATGTATATTTTAATGAAGTATTTACGTACTCCTAGAGATAATGCATTTAAGGTTAATTTTCCTTACACATTAGCACAGGAAAATGAACACAGTGAACGTTGTTCTGATGGACTGCATATCCGTGTGTGACTGAGAAGCGTGACTAGTCTTAAGGAGGAGATAATGGACAGGAAGAGCATTGTAGAATACGAAGTATTGTTCGCGCTCCGACGATATTCCATGTTTTCACCCACAGGAAACGTAGATGAGTTTGGCATTGCTAGGTCCCTCGCTTTCGCTTTTTCTACCTTGCCTCCCCTGCCTGACACTTATTATCTTCCAACAACGATGATATTAGGTTTGTGGCCTAGGAAATCTGTCTTACACCTTCAATGCCCCATATCTTTCTTTAGATGGTACCCTAATTCGTGGAAGGGTCAGTCTTCTTCTAATTAGAGTTAATAGTAATATTGGTTTTATGTCCCACTAACTATCGTACTTTAACGATTTTCGGAGACGCCGAGATGCCGGAATTTTGTCTCACAAGGATTATTTTACGTGCCAGTAAATCTACTGATGCGAGGCTGACGTATTTGACTGCCTTCAAGTACCAACTAACTGAGCAAGGATCGAGCCTGCCACTTTGGCTCCGAAAATCAGTGGTTTTACCGTCTGAACCATTCAGCACGGCTAGTTAAAAGTGGGTAGTTATCTATTGTTACTTTCCCTTAAAACAATAATCACTAGCACCATCTCACAATACGTGCCCGAGGTGAAATGTAAATGACATTCGAACTATTGTAACGGAACTGTGTTTTTGACTTAGGTATGTTCTGTTTGCACTTTTGTAGTCTTGATATAGGAGAATGTCTAGCGAAATTCACAGGAAGGGAGCAATAATATATATGGATGCGGTACCGGTAGAAAACTTCCAAGGGGGTTCCTTGTTTTTCTTTATGCCGGATCAAGAGGTCAACTCTTTACAAGCCGTGATCTTAGAAAGTGAAACGAGAGACAGCTTCTTAAAACAGAATGTCTGAATTTAAAGAAACACCACTAGAAAGTGAGGCACGTTTCGCCAACACAAGGAATAAGAAAAGGGACGCTTGAGCGCGAGCTGGATGAATGAAACCTGTAAATAGGAGAGAGATTAAAATAAGTGAATATATAATACCACTTAGTTTTCTTTATATATCTCATAAATAAATTAAATAGGGTATCTGGGAAAAGAAGATGCCATTGGCCAGGCTGTATTATTAGTATTAGGCCTAGTAGTAGTAGTAGTAGTAGTCCTAACTCGTAACTCCTAAAGGAGGACTATTTTACCTTCGGAACATTTTACCCGGGAGGAAGTCATCATCAATACATCATTCATACAGAAAGAGCTGCATGTCCTCGGGAGTTCGTTACTATTGTAGTTTCCCATTGCTTACAGCCATGTAGCAGTATCAACATAACTAAGCCACGGTAAATATTATTACAAGGCTATATCAGTAAATCAAACAGACTGACGCCCTTGCAACTACCGCAAGGCTTATACCAATCTTTCGACGAACCTTTCGTTAGTCTGATCTCTCGATAGATGCTTATATGATATAGTTGCACCTATGGCTCGGCTATCTGCTGGCTGCTTTATTGGAACGCACAAGCCTCCCCACCGCGCCAAGGTCACTTAGTTCATAATAGAGAGGAGATAAGGTAAATGTGTTGAATTAATTTGCCTGGCATTTGCTGATGATTTCTCTATACTTTCGGAAAACCTAACAAATGCATTAAGAATAAGAAGAAGAATACATATTTCGGAAAATATAGCCAACAAAACAGGTATGAGAATCTCTGTACAGAAAACCGAATTTATTACGAATATAAAAATTCCTCCGTTTTCCGTGGAAAAGTTTTAACGACGGTTATTGGTCGAATCGAGAAAGTGAAGAAATTCAAAATCTGGGGAGATAATTCAAGAAAATGCTTTAGGAACGTCTGCTGTAGAAGAGACGATACACGAGATGGGAATGGTATACGGTATTACTAAGAGTTTCTACAACAAGAGGTACTTGTCCAAATGTCTTAAAATAAGGCACTATAATACAGTAGCGAAACCGGAATGTCTAAACGCAAGCGAGTGCCTGGTACTGAATTTTAAATTAGATAAGCTTGAAATATTTAAAAGAAGAACCATTTTTAAAAAATGCTGGCTCCAATGAAAATTACAGAATAGTGGAAATTATGATGTAATAAGAAAATTTAACAGAACTGAAAACATGACGGAAACATTAGAAAAAGGAGAATGTTATTTTTGGCCATATCTTTAGGATGGATGAAAAAATAAATATTTAAAAGAAAAGGATATTCAAATATCATTGGAAGAAAAAGTCAACATCAACCTGGATTCAAGATGTCAAGATAAATTTGGAACGAAATAATGTAAGAAAATAAGAAATTAAGGAAAGGTGTATTTTTAGAAATAAAGTGTTAAATATGGAAAGATTTCAAGGCCAAACGGAGGGCTGGGGAACTGTAATTGGCACGTGGTCTCAAGCAGGCTTTAACGAGAAGAGAGAGAATAATGATAATAATAATGATAAGCCCGTACGAAGGTTTTGCACTTCGCCCGGATAAGTGATTCGGAAATAATGAGCCGCACGAATCAATCAATCATTCAATCAATCACCACTGATCTGCATTTAGAGCAGATTCGATACAGGTAGTTTAATTAGTCTTGTCTTTAATGACTTCAAAGAACTTAAAAATGTATCAAACATTTCCCTTGATAAATTATTCCAATCCCTAATTCCTCTTTTTATAATCGAGTATTTCCCCCAATTTATCCTCTTGGATTCCAAAGTTATCTTCATATTATGATCTTTACTACTTTTAAAAAACTCAAGCTGTTTTCGTTTACTATTGTCATTCCAAGCCATTTCTCCACTGACAGCTCGGAACATTCCGCTTAGTCCATCTGATCGTCTCCTTACTCCTAAGTCTTCCCAGTACGAAGTATGCAACATTATTTTAACGCTAATTTTTTGTCAGAAATCACCCAGAACATATCGTGCTGCTTTCCAACTTTTCCAGTTCTCGAATCAGTTATTCTTGGTGAGGGTCCCATATACTAGAACCGTACTCTAATTGGGGTCCTACCAGTGACTTATACGCCTTCTCTTTTACATCCTTACTACAACCCCTAAATGCCCTCTTAATCATACGAAGAGATCTGTAAACTTTACTTACAATCCCGTTTAAATGATAACCTTAGTACTTACAGTGATCCCCGTGCGGCACTTTCACCCCATCAACACAGTAATTAAAACTGAAAGGACTTGGTAAAACTTACAACCTAACTGTTCATCCTCTTTACCATCATGCCACTGTCTGATGTCTGTCTCACAACTTTGTCATGGTCATTTTTCAGAACTTGTGTAACCGGTAACTTATTTATTACTCTATAAACTGTAACATCATCTGGAGAAGCCTTATCTGAGATTTCAGTTCTTTACGCAAATCATTTACGCATATAAGAAAACACAGATGTTTAATAATGCAAACAAACAAACAAGCAACGAAGAAACTAGCGAACAAGCAGATAAGAACTAGTGTCACAAACATATTTGGAGTTAAAAATGCTGTACTCGTTCATTATGTCTACCTGAGGATAATATACAATATCTAGTAAGATGTGCAGCCCCTTGCACAAGCGAGACAAAGACTAGCATCACTGATAGAACTAGTTTTTAACTCATGTCGTTTGTTGAGTAAATGGAGTGTCCTTATAATGATACAGAGCAAATGTGCATAATATTTAATCGTGATGGGGACCGGGGTTTAAGCGTAATTAACGTTACCAGAAACGACCAGTTTCTGCCAATCATTAGATACAGTAGCATATTTGAGACATACTCTTACATAGTCTCCCATCCAGTATTTGTAATACTTTTTGATTTTCCAACTACCAGTTTATAAAAATATATTAATCGTTTTTGTAGGAAATCAGTATGGGGAGTACAAAAATGCTCGCGGACAAAACTTAATTAATTGCTCAGTAGTCGCTAAAAGTTTTATCGAGTTGCACCATTCCGGATCTTTCCAACATCGAAGTACGACGAACTCATTTCCCTTCAAGAAAAACAGATCAAATAGAATAACTGAAAAACATTAATTGCTTTTCCTAATTCACTCCCCTGGTTGTACTCTAGAGATTTGTTGAGCACTTGCTGTGCGGGAAATGGGGAAGGGAGGGAGAAGAATGCCACTTTAGCGTTCGTTTTCGCAGTACTGTCAATCAACGTGAGTGAAACAAATCGTGAAAAGTAGTAAATCGAGCTCATTCTGAACAACATTTACTTGCTTTGTATCATTACAAGGACACTCCATTTACTCAACAAAGAACATGAGTTAAAAACCAGTTCTATCAGTGATGTTATTTTTATGTTTACTTAACACATACACATGAAGGGAATAGAGGGTGACAAATGTAAAGAAGTGCGGTACAGTAGATTATTGTGACTGTATTCTCTATACTCTGCCACCGTGAGAAATGTTTGTAGTAACGTGATAGAAGTGTACATTGGGAATCATAATTCTACACTACATTGTTTTGTCATCTTAAATATAAAGTAACTAAAAATAATTTTGCGGAAAATTCTGCTACATGACACCTTATTTGATACTATGTTTACGAAAATGGAACGTTTATTCCTACATGACAATCACTTACTTCACTCTGCTATAAAGCTTTCTAAATTTAACAAGCATATTGTTTGTTTCTCTCACGTTGAAACGACTTCTATTAGTCAGTAATGGAAAATAAAGTAGGTAAATTAACACGGAGTAGGTAGGTAAAGCCTTTATCTGTCCCTGTAATAATGAAGAGAGGAATTCCTCAAGGCAGTATTATTGGACCTTTATGTTTTCTTATATATATCAATGATATGTGTAAAGAAGTGGAATCAGAGATAAGGCTTTTTTCAGGTGATGTTATTATGTGCAGAGTAATAAATAAGTTACAAGATTGTGAGCAACTGCAAAATACCTCGATAATGTTGTGAGATGGGCAGTAGGCAATGGTATGATGATAAACGAGGGTAAAAGTCAGGTTGTGAGTTTCACAATAGGAAAAGTCCTCTCAGTTTTCATTACCGCGTTGATGGGTTGAAGGTTCCCTTTGGGGATCACTGTAAATACCTAGGTATTAATATAAGGAAAGATCTACATTGGGGTAATCACATAAATATGATTGTAAATAAAGGGTACAGATCTCTGCACATGGTTATGAGGGTATTTAGGGGTTGTAGTAAGGATGTAAAGTAGAGAGCATATTTGTCTCTGGTGAGACCCCAACTAGAGTATGGTTCCAGTGTATGGGACCCTCACCAGGATTACTTGGTTCAGGAACTGGAAAAAATCCAAAGAAAAGCAGCTCGATTTGTTCTGGGCGATTACCGACAAAAGAGTAGCGTTCAAAAATTGTTGCAAAGTTTGGGCTGGGAAGACTTTGGAGAAAGGAGACGAGCTAATCGACTAAGTGGTATGTTCCGAGCTGTCAGTGGAGAGATGGCGTGAGAGGACATCAGTAGACGAATAAGTTTGAATGGTGTCTTTAAAAGTAGGAAAGATCACAATATGAAGATAAAATTGGAATTCAAGAGGACAAATTGGGGCAAATATTCGTTTATAGGAAGGGGAGTTAGGGACTGGAATAACTTACCAAGGGAGATGTTCAATAAATTTCCAATTTCTTTGCAATCATTTAAGAAAAGACTAGGAAAACAACAGATAGGGAATCTGCCACCTGGGCGACTGCCCTAAATGCAGATCAGTAGTGATTCATTGATTGATTGATTGATTGATTGATTGACGGAATAACATTGCTCACTCATTATCATAGAATATTCCGAGATTTCGATATTCGTTGGGATGAGACGCACAATATGATTTGATTCTCCTGCTAGTGTGCTAGTGCAGCAGCAGCAGCGCGCTGTGTGTCGCAACGTGGGCACAGCGGAGAAAGGGACAGACACAGCCCACACGTGTTAGGCAGGTCGCTGTGGTATCTCGTCTAGTATTGTGTGAATAGCGGCCAAATGCAATGGCGCGTCAACTGGACGTTCACTCCAAATATGAGGTGTGTGCGACAATCCGATTCCTATGGGCCAAAAGGAAGAATTGCACGGACATTCATCGTGAGATTAGTGCTGTGTGTAGGGAGCGGGCCATTTCCCGGCAAGGTATCGTAAAGTGGTGTCAGCAATTCGATGCCGGACGCACCGATATGACGGACAACCATCGCAAAGGCAGGCCCGCAACGTCCAGGTCCCGTGCAAAGGTCAACAGTGGGAATGCGATCATTAGACAGAAACGACGCATTAAACTGAGAGAAATCGCGACGCAGCTGAACATGTCGTATGGCAATGTGTTCGCCATTGTTCACGAGGACCTTGGATATCGTAAGCTGTGTCAAAGATGGGTCCCACGTCTTCTCACCGATGAGCACAAGGGAAAACGTTTCCAATCCTCCCTGGCATTTTTGCAACGCTATGCCGCAGACAGCAACGGGTTTCTGCGGCGAATCGTCACAGGCGACGAAACGTGGGTCCACCACTTCACCCCCGAAACGAAGAGAACATCAATGGAATGGGTGCACCCCTCATCACCACAACGAAAGAAAACCAAGGTTCAACCTTCCGCCAGTAAGGTTATGACGACAGTGTTCTTTGACATGGAGGGTTTGCTGCACGTGGAATTCATGCCGAAAGGAACGACGATCAACGCGGCGTCCTATTGGCAATGTGTTCGCCATTGTTCACGAGGACCTTGGATATCGTAAGCTGTGTCAAAGATGGGTCCCACGTCTTCTCACCGATGAGCACAAGGGACAACGTTTCCAATCCTCCCTGGCATTTTTGCAACGCTATGCCGCAGACGGCAACGGGTTTCTGCGGCGAATTGTCACAGGCGACGAAACATGGGTCCACCACTTCACCCCCGAAACGAAGAGAACATTAATGGATTGGGTGCACCCCTCATCACCACAACGAAAGAAAACCAAGGTTCAACCTTCAGCCAGTAAGGTTATGACGACAGTGTTCTTTGACATGGAGGGTTTGCTGCACGTGGAATTCATGCCGAAAGGAACGACGATCAACGCGGCGTCTTATTGGCAATGTGTTCGCCATTGTTCACGAGGACCTTGGATATCGTAAGCTGTGTCAAAGATGGGTCCCACGTCTTCTCACCGATGAGCACAAGGGACAACGTTTCCAATCCTCCCTGGCATTTTTGCAACGCTATGCCGCAGACGGCAACGGGTAAAGCGATTAAAGAGAAGCGCCGGGGGAAATTGAACGCTGGTGTAATTTTGTTGCACGATAACGCAACACCGCACAAGGCCCGCCAAACGAGAGAACTGCTGCAGCGTTTCAAAGTGGGAGGTCTGGCAACATCCACCCTACAGTCCCGACCTAGCGCCATGTAACGTTCATCTGTTCGGTAAGCTCAAAACGGAGCTCGGTGGTCGACGTTTCCAGACCGATGAGGAGGTGAAGGCCGCTGTCTCCGAGTGGTTGCAGAACGCTGGAGGAAATTTCTATGCATCCGGCATCGACAAGTTGGTTGTGCGTTCGCAGAAATGTTTGGAGTCTCTTGGGAACTATGTGGAAAAGTGACGTTACGGTGTATGTCGTTATAGTCGTGTTGCTGTTGTATAGGTGGTGTATTAAATGGCCATAACTGGGAAGTGCAACTTATTTTTTGATCTGTCCTCTTACTTGACATTTCAGTGCTCGAGAAACTACCGAAATTTTCATTAAAACTCCCGAAATATTTACGTACAATCTACCGATATTTTATTTGTAGACCTGGCAACACTGCCAACAGGTGCGGGGACCGGAAGTACTGTATAGGTGTGCTAGGCTACGGTGAGTCAGATCGCCACGAAGGAGAGACTGATAATTCAAAGACTCGAAGTTCTCCGGCAGTTTCCGTATTGACATATGCGTTTCTCAGCGTATATACTTCCTCACATCAACATCTGACTTAATTATATAGATAACAGAGTGCTGCTATTTCACTCCCGTTTCATTCTACATCCTTGTAGAAAGACACTACAGAACTACTGTTATAGGAGTAATATACAGTAGTTAAAAAATGTATTTAGATCTGCTAAAATGGAATGCCATCTCTCAGGTTTAGTGTTCTGTTTGGTTGGAATCGAACCTGTAATCATGGGACGGGCACCACCACTGATCTTCCGAGGAAGCTAATAAACCAGAGAACAATGTGTACGACTGCTGGTTATGTTAAAAAATTCAAAATTTTAATTTAATAATAATAATAATAATTGTACCGGGCGGTACACCTCCACTCCGCTAATTTAAAATGTGCGCCTGTTGAAACTCCTCTGCTGGAGGAAGTCTGAACTTTATTGACAGTATTAATTTTCTACCGTCTCAGAAGATGTTACCACGTGGAAAATTTTGAGTTTTTGAACTGTGTCATTTTTGATGTGTTTTTTGTTTCGCTTGAAGTAAGAAGTGTGAACTTTCTCTTCTAGAGGACACTACTGAAGATCTACAATAGTGCAACCTAGTGCGGAGTCAAAGAACTATTTTGTTTGGAGAAAATTTAATTTCAAGAGTTTGTTCTTTGTTAAATTTCTTTCTATCATTGTTTAAGTTGGCAATATTTACCCCTTTCTTCCCCTTGTGTTGAACCTAACCAATCCCGAATTTCTTAAATTAATTTCTATCCAATCAGATGTATCTTCCCCCAACTTGAATCGGTTGCGGGGTCCTATCCAATAAAGAGTTTGTGGGAGGGTGTTTTCTTTCCCCTAACGCCTAGAAACTTCCGCGAGAGTATTTAAACTGCTGATTTTTGGGTCTCTAGGCCACTTCTGTTCCATCTTTCAGTGTGTTAAGTACATAGCAGGGGGCGGGAAGCGCCTCTTTCTTCTCCAGCCGTTCAACACAAGGTAATGGCCGATTAATAACTTCTTTCTTTGCTAGCTCAGCAGTTTAACTTTCGGGGCGGGTTCTAAGCGTTCAACCATGTAACCTTTTCCTAAAATGTAACTTCTCTTTTCATCTATTCTCTTGTAAAACGACATATTGGGATAGAGAGTGCTAACCCTCTCGAGCTCCCACTCACATTGTCTTGCGGTGAACTTATTTTCTCAACCTATTTTTCGTTAATGTAAAACAAATTGTTCTTTTCTTAAGCCACCTCTTTAGCATGGGATTAGCCCTTGTATTAACGGCCTAGTGCCAAGTAGCTCTTAATCAAAGTGTATTAGGAGTGCAAGTTCGCCTCCTCTCAAATTGTTATTTTAGAGGTCATTTAATTAACCTGCTTTTCTTTTAATAGACCTCAGTAGATTGGGTATTTTACCCCTGTGTTTATGTCCGTTGAGGACAACTTGAAGGTGGAGTTTGGTGTGGCCTGGGAGAGGCTTAAATTTTGAGAGCAAGTGGCTCTTTTGAAAATTCTGGGTTGTATGCCTCATGGAGGTTTTTCAGTGTAATTTGGAGCAAGGGCTCCTAGGTATGAATGGGGTTTTCTCCCCCTCTGTTAAAACTTGTGTTTGAGGTAAAACTGAGCTGATTGCCCAAGCATTGTGAAGTCAGGGCGCGAAGCCCAAATTCTGTAAATATTGTAACTAACCCCTTTTGAATTGCTACTTCGTACCTGCCATGCTTTTTATTTCTTTGTTTTCGAAAAGAAAATATAACCTTGTTAACTTTTAAATTAATTTTACATTGCACTATAATTTCGTAGCTTGAAACCCATTCACACCCGCACCTTCTTTCACCTCTACCTACCACGGAAAAGTCCGTAACAAGTGGTAGCAGAGCGTGGTTGAATGGGTCTCAATTTAGCCCCTTTTGACGGCTAAATATTGTTTGTTCCGAACTCTAACTATTTTCCCAGTTGCTGGAATTTTTTGAGTTTTTCAAAATTGGTCTGTCATCATGCCCGGCCCTCGCGATGTTCTCCTTCTTAACTATTTGCGTAAGGAGGAGTTGATCTATGAATTAACTATCAGAAATGTGCAATCTGGAGGCACGGTTGCAATAGACACTAACAAGCTTAGAGAGTCCCTTGATTTGCCCATTTCCATCCCCAATTTGGGAGAGAAAGAAATTGACGACTCTCTTTCCACGATCACGGAGAATATTACTGGGCTAGCTTCTGTAGTTAGTTTTTTTGATGAAAATGATCCGTCTCCTAATCAAATTAAGCGTGTGCAAGGCAGGCTATATCATTTTTCGAATAGGGTTAACGATCTGTTGTCTCTAAAACTGAATGATGTTCAGAGGAAGGAAGCTAGTACGCTCCTGGAAAATATTTCCGAATTATCTAGTAAGGTCACTCAATTGTTAACTGGGGAAGTTCCTCCCAAATCTGATCAACCCACCATAGTAAATGCAGGTAGTGAGGAAGCGCCTCCCAAGGGAGAAGTTAATAGAATAACCGTTGCTGCTCAAACTATCCCTGCCCCACTGGACAACGAGTCTGAACGCCGTGCATCGCTGAGTAACATCCGTTCTGAATAACTTCCTTGCCATTGAAACCTTTACCTACTATGTCACCCGGGTTTAATAGCTTGCCTCATCCATTGGCAATGTTGCTCAGAGGTATATCTAAGTTTTCCGTTAATACCACCAGTGACGTAATTTCATTTTTAAGATTTCTAGTGGAATTTCAGGATCATGCCCTTGTTTTTTCTCTTTCTCCATGTCAAATCCTGCAAATTATCTATCCGTATGCTATTGGTATTCTCTCTGATAAAATCGTAAGAGCCATTGCCGAGCAATCATCTATTGAGGATTTCCATGCCCATTTGCTAGCTAACTTCATCCCTGCTAGGGCCAGGTCCTCCCTTATTCAGAAGTACTATTATCGTGTACAGCGCTTGGATGAAAACTTGGCTGATTTCATACAGGACATTAAGTTTTATACTAGGGTGTTTGCCCTTCATTTTCCTGAAGATCAGATTGTACAGGCTATTGTAGAGGGAATTTCACCTCCCTATAGGTCATATTTGTGTTTCGCGGCGTGCCCGCAAACTTTCTCGGAACTTGAAGCATTGGCCGTCTCAGCGGAAGGAGTTAGATACGCCGATTCTTTGCGTGTCGCGAAAGAACCCTCGCCTTCCATTAGTAATACTCGGCCTCCACCTCGCCGATCAGTCACCCCCCGTAAATGTTATGCTTGCGGGTCGCCTGACCATCTGCGCAATAAGTGTCCTCTGATCAAGCCTAGTAGGGCAAAGAATGGAGCGGGTTCATCACAAGGCTGTTTTAAATGTGGGGCTTTCTCACATATCGCAAAGAATTGTCCCAATTCGAATAGCACCCCCTCCTGCTCAACTTCTGGTGTAACTTCCAACAACAATCAAAAGTGACTAGTGGCTGCGGCTGAGTCAACTAATTCTGCTTCCCAAGGCTCAGCCCCTGGCAAAAAGGTCGAGAATTCAGGGAACGATAAGTCTTCGAATACATCTTTTGAATGCCCCAAAGAGTGCCTTAGGATTGCGGCGGATACCCCCGCACCTGTTCCTTTTCTTAAGATTGAGTTAAATAACGAGCCTATAACAGCTCTCTTAGATTCAGGCAGTGTTTGTTCGATTATTTCGGCTGAATGGTATTCTAAATTGAAAGCTGTTTGTAAACTACCTGACTACGTCTCATCTCCTATTCAATATGTTTCGGTTAATTCATCTCCATTAGAAATTCTAGGTTCCGTACTGGTCAAAATTCGTATTTTTAAGTTTACTTGGAAAATTAAATTGTTTGTGGCTAAGCACCTGTCTTGCCCCATTATATTGGGAGCTGACTTTATTTCTCACACTGGTCTTGTGCTCGATCTCCAGTCTAGGTCGTGCACATTCAAATTTGCTTCTAGTTGTAAAATACCACTATTAAAGTGTAATTCTGTGTCATGTTCTTCTATTTCGCCTACCCAGGATGAGATGTTGTTAGACCTTAGACATCTACCTGAGGAGCAGGCTGATAGTATTCGCAAACTGTGTCAGTCGTTTCCCGAGGTGTTCTCTGATACTCTTGGTGTTACTGACCTTATTGAATACAAAATTGAGGTCACGGATTCGATTCCTGTCCGTTTTCCACCTTATAGGCTATCTCCACCTAAAATGAAGGCTCTGAAAGAAATTATCGATCAGATGTTGAAGGATGGTATTATTAGGCCCTCTAAGTCGGCGTATTCATCGCCTATTTTTCTAGTCCCGAAACCCCAAGGAGGCTTCAGGCCTGTCATTGGTTACAGGGCTCTCAATCGGAAGGTGGTGTTGCAATCTGTGCCCCTTCCTGACCTTCATTCTTGCTTTTCATGGTTTCGTAAGGCCAAGTTCTTCACTATCTTGGACTTGAATCAGGCCTATAATCAAATTCCCCTTGCCGAAGAGTCTAAACACCTTACAGCGTTTGCCACGGACTGGAATTTATACGAATACAACCGCGTGCCTTTCGGGCTCCCCACGGGGGCAGCTGTGCTCACTAGGCTACTAGATAGAGTCTTCTCCGACATCAAATTCGAGTACTTATATCACTATTTAGATGATGTCGTCGTATTTTCAGAGACTTTTGAAGAACATCTAGATCATCTGCGAGAAGTTCTCGATCGCCTTCGTAAGGCTGGGTTAACTGTTAAGTTGTCCAAGGTTGCCTTTGCTAAGCCCTCTATGTCATTCCTAGGGCATATTGTGTCACCCGATGGTGTAGCAGTCGATCATTCTAGAACACAGGCCATCCGTGATTTTAAACCTCCCAAGGACATTAAAGGTATCGCCAGGTTCATTGGTATGGTGAATTTCTTCAGGAAGTTCATTCCTAACTTTGCTAATAGAGCGGCGCCCTTAAACCTTCTTCGTAGGAAAGGTATCAAATTCGAGTGGGGACCTTCTCAACAAGCCGCTTTTGAAGATCTTAAATTAGCGCTTTGTAATGCCCCTGTCCTTGCTATGCCTGATTTTTCGAAGAAATTCATTGTCCAAACCGACGCATCGTCGTCAGCAGTAGCTGCAGTCCTTCTTCAAGAGACTGAACTAGGGAGGCGACCCATCGCCTATGCATCTAGGACTCTATCGGCTCAAGAAGCCAAGTATTCCATCTATGAGCTCGAAGGGTTGGCAGTCTTATTTGCCTTAGAAAAGTTCCGTCTCTATCTGGAACATGTCAAATTCGACCTGGAGACAGATAATCAAGCATTAAGCTGGGTCTTAGGTAGGCCGCGTCGTACTGGTCGTATAGCCCGCTGGGCTATTCGTATTTCCGCCTTCCAGTTTGATGTTAGACATATCAGAGGCACCGAAAATGTTGTTGCTGATGGACTCAGCCGTATGTTTCATAACGACGTCGAGACCCACGAACCGGTCGACAGTTCATCACCTCCCGAGTCCATGCTATCTGAGGTTAATGCCATCCTAACAGATGCTCCCATGCTTTTTAGGGATATCGAGAAATACCAACGTGAAGATCCGACGCTGGCTCCGATAATGGAAACCCTTTCTTCTGGGGAACATGTTGTCCCTTATGTTCTGAGGAATGGTGTTTTATGTTGCCCTTCGAGGCATGACAAGATGATGAAAGTTGTCGTTCCAGCTGTTCTGGTACCTATGATCTTCAAGTATTATCATGAGACCCCACTAGGAGGGCATCTGGGTATCTTTAAAACTCGTGAGAAGATTCGTGAAATGTTCATCTGGAAAGGTATGGACGGTGAAATCCGGGAACTTGTAAAAGCTTGTAAATCTTGTTTGCTCAGTAAACCCACCATGTCCACCAAGGTAGGCCTTTTGTCTTCGCATCAAGCGTCGCGCCCCATGGAACGTCTGTATATCGATTATGTAGGACCCTTCCCCCAGTCAAAGGGTAATGCTAACAAGTTCATCTTTGTGTGCGTAGATGGTTTTACCAGATTTTCTTGGTTATTTCCGACTAAGCTGGCTACCGCTCAGTCTACCATTACCTGCTTAAATTCTATTTTTGCTTCTTTTGGTCCGTGTCAATATATTGTATCTGATAATGCTAAGGCTTTTACATCTAATTTATTTCGTAAATTCTGTTTTGACTTATCAATCTCTCATGTAACTACTTCTGCTTATTACCCTCAACCATCTCTGGCTGAACGGGTTAACCGTAATCTCAGGTCCGCACTTATTGCCTATCATCATGAAGATCATTCCAGGTGGGACACGTCCCTGCATTGGATAGCTTTTGCTTTGAATTCGGCGGTTCATGAATCTCACAAGTTTACTCCAGCTTCTTTGATGTTCAAGTTTGTTCCCAACTCGCCGCTCTCTAACCTCTGGTCTCTGAATGACATTCTACCCGAGACAATAGATCCGGATAACATTAAAGATCTTTGGAAGAAGGCTAAAGCTAATCTTAAAGTGTCTCATGAAAAGGTTAGGGAAAGGTATGATCGTGGACGGAGACCCACCACTTTGAAGGTAGGTGACCAGGTGATGGTCAAGAATTTTGTTCCCGCTGGCAAGCTTGCCCCCAGATTTCATGGGCCATGCATCATTCTCGATTTTCTTACGCCGGTTACCTTGTTAGTAAGCAATCCAGCCACCGAGAGGATATTTAGGGTTCACCTGTCACAGGTGAAACCAGTGTAAATTTTGTGTCAACTTGCTTCATATAATTTGATAGGAATATGAAGGTTATATTTTTTTTGAGTTCCACTCTTAAGGCATTCTGCTCCTTCTATTTTATTTTATATGTAAGCATTTCTTGTAAACCTCCCCGATTGTTAAACTGCCTTCCTGTCCTTACCTCGGCCATTACCACGCTCCCGTCTCCTGCTTCAATACACACTGTGGCTTGACTTATGCCATGGATATTTGCACGCCGCTGGCCCCTCAACCTCTCCACAAGCCTGTACCCTCAAAAAAGATGATGGTCCAACACAATTCTGCCGCCAAGCTTTAATGTTTCAGTGCCCCCGCAGCCGCGCGGCGCCGTGCAGCAACTGGAGCTGAGGACGGGCCCCCTCGGCCCCAGCGAGGACGACGTGTGCACGGCGAGACGGAGCTCTCCTCCCGGCCAAGGCTGATGTGCGGCGCACGACCTGCTACTTGCCCGCAGCCTGTATATGTTCACCGCGGGCGCGGCGTGCTTCAACACCTCTGCTCCCCTCATAGTGCGGGCGAGCTGTATCTCAAGGTACTTGAGGGGTCCGAGCGGCCTCCTTTGGACGCAAGCCGCAACGGCCGGTCTGGCAACCCCACTTCATCACCATCTACTACATGAACAGATACCATAAGTAATGACTACACTTGGGAATTCAACTGCAATATTTGGTGGACTTTGAAATTTTTTTTCTTCACTTTCAAGCATAAAAAGTTATCTTCAGAAATTCAGCTTCTACAAATATAAAGACTTTACTTCATCTGCAACAACAAATTTTGAAACCAAATCAACCCCAAATTAAGAAAATCTTATAAATTTTTTGGCAATCAATCTTCATACCCACAGCATAACTTGGACCTTGTTTCAAACTGATTTCATGTGTCATCCCTGGAGGAACTTTTGGGGGGGGGGGGGGGAGGTCTGTACCGGGCGGTACACCTCCACTCCGCTAATTTAAAATGTGCGCCTGTTGAAACTCCTCTGCTGGAGGAAGTCTGAACTTTATTGACAGTATTAATTTTCTACCGTCTCAGAAGATGTCACCACGTGGAAAATTTTGAGTTTTTGAACTGTGTCATTTTTGATGTGTTTTTGTTTCGCTTGAAGTAAGAAGTGTGAACTTTCTCTTCTAGAGGACACTACTGAAGATCTACAATAGTGCAACCTAGTGCGGAGTCAAAGAACTATTTTGTTTGGAGAAAATTTAATTTCAAGAGTTTGTTCTTTGTTAAATTTCTTTCTAACATTGTTTAAGTTGGCAATATTTACCCCTTTCTTCCCCTTGTGTTGAACCTAACCAATCCCGAATTTCTTAAATTAATTTCTATCCAATCAGATGTATCTTCCCCCAACTTGAATCGGTTGCGGGGTCCTATCCAATAAAGAGTTTGTGGGAGGGTGTTTTCTTTCCCCTAACGCCTAGAAACTTCCGCGAGAGTATTTAAACTGCTGATTTTTGGGTCTCTAGGCCACTTCTGTTCCATCTTTCAGTGTGTTAAGTACATAGCAGGGGGCGGGAAGCGCCTCTTTCTTCTCCAGCCGTTCAACACAAGGTAATGGCCGATTAATAACTTCTTTCTTTGCTAGCTCAGCAGTTTAACTTTCGGGGCGGGTTCTAAGCGTTCAACCATGTAACCTTTTCCTAAAATGTAACTTCTCTTTTCATCTATTCTCTTGTAAAACGACATATTGGGATAGAGAGTGCTAACCCTCTCGAGCTCCCACTCACATTGTCTTGAGGTGAACTTATTTTCTCAACCTATTTTTCGTTAATGTAAAACAAATTGTTCTTTTCTTAAGCCACCTCTTTAGCATGGGATTAGCCCTTGTATTAACGGCCTAGTGCCAAGTAGGTCTTAATCAAAGTGTATTAGGAGTGCAAGTTCGCCTCCTCTCAAATTGTTATTTTAGAGGTCATTTAATTAACCTGCTTTTCTTTTAATAGACCTCAGTAGAATGGGTATTTTACCCCTGTGTTTATGTCCGTTGAGGACAACTTGAAGGTGGAGTTTGGTGTGGCCTGGGAGAGGCTTAAATTTTGAGAGCAAGTGGCTCTTTTGAAAATTCTGGGTTGTATGCCTCATGGAGGTTTTTCAGTGTAATTTGGAGCAAGGGCTCCTAGGTATGAATGGGGTTTTCTCCCCCTCTGTTAAAACTTGTGTTTGAGGTAAAACTGAGCTGATTGCCCAAGCATTGTGAAGTCAGGGCGCGAAGCCCAAATTCTGTAAATATTGTAACTAACCCCTTTTGAATTGCTACTTTGTACCTGCCATGCTTGTTATTTCTTTGTTTTCGAAAAGAAAATATAACCTTGTTAACTTTTAAATTAATTTTACATTGCACTATAATTTCGTAGCTTGAAACCCATTCACACCCGCACCTTCTTTCACCTCTACCTACCACGGAAAAGTCCGTAACAATAATAATAATAATAATAATAATAATAATAATAATAATAATAATGGTCTGTGAATGGCGAAGACGTGATAAACACCCAGTCTCCAAGCCAGAGGAATTAAGAGTACGAGGAATTAATTCTGAGAATTGAACCGGGTCCATCGGACCAAAGGCAAGCATTCTATCCATTTCGCCACAAAGCTGGACTTTAATTTGCTAAACCTTAGGCTACCATCTCCACTGATCAGGTGTTGGTTATTGTCCGTACCAGAGGCCAGGGCAGTAGCTTGTGAATCAGCACTGAAAAACACAGCGGGCTACTCTGTTGGCTATTGGCTGCATTTCGGAACGCTTAGGGCTTGACATTCACAAAACCAACTATCTTCTTTTCTAGAATTTGTTTTACGTCTCACCGACACAGATAGGTCTTATAACGATGATGGGACAGGAAAGGCCCAGGAGTGGGAAGGAAGCGGTCGTGGCCTTAATTTAGGTACAACCCCGGCATTTGCCTGCGGTGAAAATGGGAAACCACAGAAAACCATCCTCAGGGCTGCCGACAGTGGGGTTCGAACCCACTATCTCCCGGATGCAAGCTCACAGCTGCACGCCCTTAACCGCACGGCCAACTCGCGCGGTAAACCAACTATCGAGAAGGGGTAACCTAAGTCTAGTGGTAGGCCACTTCTTGATCCCAGCATACGCCACTGATGAAATGAAATGCCGCGTGGTCTCCGGAGAGGCCTGGTGCTGGTCTTTTGATTTGACACCCGTAGGCGACCTGCGCGTCGTTATGAGGATGAAATGATGATGAAGACGGCACATACACCCAGTCCCCGTGCCAGGGGAGTTAAACAATTGTGGTTAAAATTTCCGACCTGCCGGGAATCGAATCCGGGACTCCTGTGACCAAAGGCCAGCACGCTAACCACTTAGCTATGGAGCCGAACCAAACGATCCATTACTTGTATGTATTTATAGAGCGTAGGAAATCCTCCAAAAGTCCCAGGTCATACGTCTTTCTCCATGTACAGCTCCCCTTGTAGCAGTTACCGATCAGCTTAGATACGACTACATTATCAACGTTCTGTGGAACAAGAGAAAACATTGTGCTGGAGAGAACTGTTCCTCATCTGTTGCTGCCTCGGGAGGTCAGCTGAGTAATGGGAGATTCATTCCCAGCTCAGCCATCTTCGAAGTGGTTTTCTGCGGTTTCCCACTTTTCCAGGAAAATGCCTTAAATAACTTAAGGCCACGGCCGCTTTGCTCCCTCTTCCTTGTCTATCCCTTCCGATCTTCCCATCCCCACCCCCAATTCCCCTATTCAGCATAACAAGTGAAGCCACCTGGGCGAGGTACTGGTCCTCCTCCCCAGTTTTATCACCACGACCCAAAGTCTCATGTCAGCACGCAAAGTTCAAAATCCACGCCTACGTGGTTAGAACTTTGCTATGTTTACAAGATTTTTACACATAGTTATCCTTTATGCTTTAAGTTCGTGCACATACGTTAAGATAGCAGCACACACAAACGATGGTCGCACGCTCTAGTGGAAGAAGTTTAGTACATGGCTATTCTTTGTGCTTTAAGTTAGTGCGCATAAGTTATGCTAAGATAGCAACGCGATTGCTGCATGCTCTAGCGGGAACGTTTAGTACGATAGTCGATGCATGCATCATCGATACGTAATGTGTACACGCTTTAAAACATAGCTATTCTTTATGCTTTAAGTTCATGCACATAGGTTGTGCTAAGGTATCAGCACACAATTGCGATCGTTGTACACTCTAGCGTAAGAAGTTTAATATGATAGTCGATGCATGCAAAATGGGTAGGTGATGGATACAAGCTCTAGCCGTTGAAAATGAAAACTTACTACTGCTCTGTTTACAAGATTTTTAAACATGGCTATTCTTAAAGCTGCTCTTAACGACGTAGAGCATGGAATTGATTATCTTCGTGCTTTTGACGAGTTCTAAATACGTAGGCGTGGATTTCGAACTTCGCGTGCTGACGTAGCAAACCGCGTGACCGTAACGTCACGACGACGTGCACTTGTTGGTAAACAAAGCCACGTGCTCTTTTGACAGCTGTCACCTTGACGGACCCTAACCTCACTTTTAAGGGCAACAGAACACCGCTAACCTCACTGCTGCCCGGCGCTAAACCTCAAGGCTGCCACCTTATGCATGCTGTGGCGCGGAATTTAAAATCCAACAACAGAACATCGCTAATCTCACTGCTGTCATCTTCAAAAGTTCAGTGTTCCAAACACTTAAAACAATCAAGCAGATACTGATTTCTGTTAGGAAAACGCAACTCATCGCACCACTAATAGGTTGGGGATTTTATTAGGTAATTCTGATAAAACGTGACCCTTGGGTTCCATTCCCTGTTATGTGTGGTACGAATGGCTTCGGTTCTGAACACAAAACCATTTACCGATAGAGATTAATTTGCTACACTTAACAAAGTAGAAGCGTTCTTGCTGGTAACAATCGATGAGGGTGTTGCTCCTGTTAAAAAAGTACCATCCGGCCGTAAAACTGAGGTTAGGCCCTTCCATGAGGTTAGGCTAGCTCTCTTAGGCATAAAAAGTTAGGTTAATCCCCTCCAAGATAGCGCATGTGAGGTTAGGGTAGCGCTCTTAGGCGTCAGGAAGGACATCCAGCTGTATAACTGAGGTTAGGCCCTTCCATGAGGTTGGGCTAGCTCTCTTACGCATAAAGAGTTAGGTTAAGTCCCTCCAAGATGGCGGATATGAGGTTAGGTTCGCGCTCTTAGCCAGCGTGAGGAGGAGGCCTCTGCGGAGAGCCGGTGGCGGTGGCGGCCGCAGAATCCCTGACTTTATCTACTTGCTCTGATAATCAGTTACTTGTACGGGAAGTGACCCACGAGCTGTGGATAATAATATTGAACATTTTTGACTTTGGCAAAGTTTCAGTACCTTTTTTTATTTTTTTAAATGTTATTTTTACTGGGATTCCTCTGGTTTGAGGAGAAGTGGTATGATTTCTCAACACGACTCAAAAGGTTGCGACGTTGGTTAACTTGCTCAGGCAGCACATTATAAAAGGGATATTTAAGTCATATTTTACGAATTTACTGTCGCCTTGTATTACAGTATTTACTAAACAATAACATTCCATTTCTTGTTTACATTTTCTCTTCTTTTCCGAAGCATCCCATACATTTTACCTCGTTTCCGTACATTCTTGTTCAGTCCACAGCAGCATAGGATCGAATTTTGAAGAAGTGTCTAACAATTTTTTCTTTTAAATTACAGCACGTTGGAGATCAGAGTTTGAGTCAGAAAACTCATAGTTTAAAACCTGTCTGCATATAGGCCTACCACAGATCTTGGTTTTCAATAATGCATTTGTTGTACTACCGGTACCGCCAACGTTAAACAAATTATTTCTGCCATATGACGTTAGTTTTGAAGAAGATTGTAATTGTGGTGTTTGGATGTTGTACTCCTGTTGCCGGACTTTGGGAGCAGAACTGAATATTGAATGATTAATGTGACTGAAGTAAGGGGTGTAGTAATGTCGGTGGGAGCTGGATGCAGGTTTAAGTCAGCAGGTGAAGTAGAAGGTGTAGCAGAGGCAGTGGAGGCATAATGAACCAGAAGGGAATCTCAACAACCTGTATCCCGCAGTAGAGACATTACCATACTACAATAAGGTGCAGAACAACCCACCATGATGTAATAAATATAGCACTATACTGTCTCTGCACGCGGTGATTAAAGCAATACGTTCAATGTGACGAAGCGAGCGCTCGTAGGAGATACCTAGAGTTTTATCACATGGCCCATTGTGCATGAATGAACCAAAATGGCGGCTAAGCCTTAACACCTATAGGTCTTATGGTGACGAAGGGACAGGAGAGGACTAGGAGTGGGAAGGAAGTGGCCGTTGCCTTAATTAAGGTACAGCCCCGTCACTTTCCTGGTGTGAAAATGGGAAACCACGGAAAACCATCTTCAGCGTTCGAACCCACTATCTCCCGAATATTGGATACTGGCTGTACTTAAGCGACTGCAGCTACCGAGCTCGGTTCAAGAGAAACCACGCGGATAGTAGTACAGTATGTTGCCCCACTTCGCCAATAACATCCATTTAAGATATCAACTGTCAAGCTGTTGTCTGTGTGATGGCTTTCTATTAGCTCAGTATATTCGAAGCCAAGTCGGCCTTTCGTGAAAACTTTATGTAGGCAAGCTATTCGATATCTGAAAGAAGGACGACAATCGTGTGCTTTCAGGTGAGATGGTGTCTCCTTTGCTGAGTATTTAGCCCGAAGGCTGGTTTAATACTCAGCAGCTCTGCCATGAGCTATCATAGATGGCATAGACTGGGGAGGATGATCAGTACCTCGCCCAGGCGGCCTCACCTGCTATGCTGAACAGGGGCCTTGCGGTGGATGGGAAGATTGGAAGGGATATACAAGGAAGAGGAAAGGAAGTGGCCGTGTTCTTAAGTTAGGTACCATCCCGGCATTTGCCTGGAGGAGAAGTGGGAAACCACGGAAAACCACTTCCAGGATGGCTGAGGTGGGAATCGAACCCACCTCTACTTAGTTGACCTTCCGAGGCTGAATGGACCCCGTTCCAGCCCTCGTACCACTTTTCAAACTTCGTGGCAGAGCCGGGAATCGAACCCGGGACTCCGGGGGTGGCAGGTAATCACACTAACTACTACACCACAGAGGCGGACGTATGTGTTTATCAAGAACGAAAATAATTCACAAGATAGAAGCCAAACTTCTTAATGACCTGGAGATACTGGAGTGCCGCGGAGCAAGCGTAACGAAATCCTCAGCTGTATTGATTTCTTGACTTCATGCACTGTTTTTTTATATCACACAGCTCTCAGTTTGTTCCTTGAGCTTGAGTTAAGCCCATTCTAGTCCTAAGTTAAGGTTCATTTTTTTTGCTTTACGTCGCACCGACACAGATAAGTCTTGTGGCGACGATAGGGCAGGAAAGGCCTAGGGATGCAAGTGAGCGGCCGTGGCCTTAATTAAGGTACAGCCCCAGCATTTGTCTGATGTGAAAATGGGAAACCACGGAAAATCACCTTCAGGGCTGCCGACAGTGGGGTTTGAACCCACTATCTCCCGGATGCAAGCTCACAGCTGAGCGGCCCTAACCGCACGGCCAACTCGCCCGGTTTAAAATTCTTAGACTGGTCGGGAATCGAACTCGGAGCAACTTGTAGGAGGCACTACCCCCACATCTTATGGGTGGCTGATGCTAATATTATTGTACTATTGATAGTAATAGTTACTATACGGTTATACGGTACGGGCTGGTTATACGGTACGGGTTGTCTGGCTGTGAGCTTGCATTTATGAGATGGTGGATTCTAACCTCACAATCGGCAACCTAGAAGATAATTAATTCTCCGTTGTTTCTCATGTTCACACCAGGAAAATGCCAGGACTGTACCTTAATCAGGGCCACTGCCTTCCCAATCCTAGCATCCCCGAAAACCTGTATGTGATAATTAAAATACGATCATCTTTCGACGTATCGGACCTCTTCCATTCTTCCTCCGATTATTATTAAAAGAGAATGTACTTCCCCTTAAAATAATTATCGCCACCACCTCAGCTACTGAATTGCAGAACTTCAGATGTGGTGCCATTTAGGCAGTCTGCTTAGTAATTTCGACATATCGATTTTATTGCTGCCCACTGATGAAAATTGAATTCTACTGGGCATTTCTTGTTTTGTTGTTGTTGACGTTGTTACAAGTTGCTTTACGTCGCACCGACACAGACAGGTCTTATGGCGACGATGGGACATTAAGGGCTAGGAGTGGGGAAGAAGCGGCCGTGGCCTTAAATAAGGTTCATCCCCAGCATTTGCCTGGTGTGAAAGGGGGAAATCACGGAAAACCCTCTTCAGGTTTGCCGACATTGTGGTTCGAATCCACTCTTCCGAATACTGGATACTGGCCGCACTTCAGCGACAGCAGCTATCGAGTTAAAAGTCGGGAAATGATTAAAGAAGTGGACCCTGATTTTGTTCTTGTTATGGCCAGCGTTGAAATGTTCAAAGCAGCTTCCATGGCCAGGAAAATAGCTCGCGAGGAGAATAACACTTCAGTCTCACAGGTAAGGATGATTCATATTACTTTCTTATTGCTTCCCTTTATTTATTTTTTACAAGCTATTTCATTAATCAAATACAGAAAATGAACACAAGGTTGTAGGACTTTTGAGCCACTTTAAATTATTATATTAAATATAAGGGTAAGATTAAAACATGAGTGATTAAATAATATATTTATCTTCATCTAATATGCCTAGGAATAATTTCATCATGCTTAGGGATCTAATATGATTCATGTGTTGTGCTTACTTATTTAACAGTTATTGTAATATAACAATATTGTAACAATGAATTACACAATTACAAGCGGTAAAGTGAACCATTCTAACGCCATGTATTTTTTTCAGAGATACGACGAAGAATTCGGACACTTGCATCAGACAGGATACAAGTTAGTGACTCGAATTCCTCAGTTCCAAATTCCTCAGTTCATTGTACAGACAACGGAGTAAAGCACAAGGAGTGCAGAAAGAACCAATGCATCGAGATGAAGTAAATTTAGCTGAAGAAACTCTATGTAGGCTATGCCCGATGGCACAAACTTCTTATTGGCTGACGTCTGTGAAGGCGAAAGATTATTGATATTTGCGAGCCCTAGAGGCAAAGAAATATTAAAACAAAACAAAAACATTTCTTAATGGATGGGAGGGACATTTAAGAGTATCAGTAGCAAAGTGTACACCATTTATGTAGGCTAGGGAAGCAACAAAGAGGAGATAAATGTAACGCCTGCTGTTTTCGCACTGCTTCCAAACAAGAGCAAAGCCACTTATGTTCGCCTCTTCAAAAAAAAGTCCTTAATGTAATACCTGAATGGTCACCTGAAATAGCAAACATGGATTTTGAGGTTGGAGCTATCAAAGCGATAGAAGAAATATTTCCAAGAGTCCAAGTGCAAGGTTCTTTTTTCCACTTAAGCCAAAGTATTTGGAGAAAAGTGCAAAAATTGGGCTTTCGGGTATGTATAAAACTAGCCAGGAAATCAGAAACACCACCAGGCGTGCTCAAAACAGAAAAAGTAGAAGACGGTTGGCTACACATTCACAGCATGGCCCCGGACAATGAAAAGTTAATCGAGTTTTTTATTACTTTGTCGTGCATATTCCGATTGAAATGTGGAATTGCTATGGGAAGAGGCTTAGAACGAATAACTCTGTACAGAGTTGTAACCATAAGCTGAAACTGAAATGCGGAAAACTACATCCCCGTGTAAGAGACTTGGTGTTGTGTTTGAAGGAATCTCAAAATTCAGACGAAAAAATTATGCGGGCAGAGTTGAATTTGCAAGCCACAAAATGGAAAAGAAAATATGTTGCAATGGATGACAGAATACAAAGAGCAACTCAACAGTTTGAAGAGACAGGTGATTTAACAGTATTTTTAAGAAATGTTTCTTTTGCAGTACATATTGGTTAGAGTATAAAGAGATGAATAATTCAATTAAAAGATCAATATTTGACGAAGCTACGTGCTGATTACTTAGTGACTTGTAAATAAGATAAAAAACAGTTCAAAGACGAAGCGACATGCTGATACTATTTTAAGAACCTCGTAAATATAACTCAAAACTGATAATTTTGACGAAGGCACATGCTAATACAGATACTGACAAGGCGAAAGCTGCTTATGGGAGCTACCGGTCCATGGCGTCCGCTCTCTCTGTTAGTGGAGCCAATTCATTAAAGAGGGCACGCACTTTCGGCTGACGTTAACAATGGACCTTATTTGTTTCAGTAATAAACAAATTAATACAATTTTTCTGTAGAAAACGAAGCTGAAACTCGCTCAGGTAGTGTTCGGAACTGACGGGACTCACTCAAGTAGTGTAATTGGCAGATAACCAATTCGCGAAAGAATTCGGAACTGGCGGAAATCGGAACTCATGGGAATCGGAACTAATGGGAGGACACGGACATTTCTTACGACTGAGTTATGTTACTTTGTTGGGTGACAGAGGTCTTTAACCTGCCAACAACAGTGAGACGGAGTGCCAAGATAGTCCTTCGTTCGCCGAACTGAAGATCATGTGTGAGACTCAGCTGAGAACACATGATTCTTTTTTTTTTGTCGCACCGACACAGATAGGTCTTATGGCGACGATGGGAAAGGAAAGGACTAGGAGTTGGAAGGAAGCGGCCGTGGCCTTAATTAAGGTACAGCTCCAGCATTTGCCTGGTGTGAAAATGGAAAACCACGGAAAACCATTTTCAGGGCTGCTGATAGTGAGTTTCGAACCTACTATCTCCCGGATGCAAGGTCACAGCCGCGCGCCTCTACGCGCACGGCCAACTCGCCCGGTAACACATGATTCTTACGCACGCACTCAAGGTGTGCGACCATGAAGGACGCCACCCTCTGATGTATTCTACTATCGAGCAAATTCGTAACACTTGCATGGGATACAGAATTTAAAACGTGTTGTGTGACCGTGCCAAGGTGTGGACAGGGTTATGAATGAATGATAACCTCACGGAGCGGCCAAACCAGTTCAGTGTTCCTGGTAACATTTATGTCAGGATGGACCAGGTCTGGCTACATGATAGTGGGAGAAAGTGTAAACATTGTTTACGATCTTTCAGAATAATAAAAGACCCACTCCCATTTCACTTAATATTTTACAAGCAGTGATCCTCGCAGAGAAATGCGGCGCACAATTTTTAACTGTCTCCACCAAGAACTTTCTAAATCCATAACTGTTGTTGAAGCTGCACTTTGGGAGTGATAGATGTATAGTGGCTCAAAGAAAAGAAGGTGTGCATGTTCCTTGCATTTAATATTTTATCAGACTTATTTTTAATTATTATCAAAATATAATTCATTTCCCACGCAGATACGAACCCTGTGGATATCCACGACAAACATTATATCTGTAGGTTGAGTTGTTTGTCAGAATAGTGTACCTGCGAGGAATTTATACAGTACCAAACGCTCATTCTATTTTTGTCCGACTCATTGGCTGAATGGTCAGTGTACTGGCCTTCGGTTCAGAGGGTCCAGGCTTCGATTCCCGGCGGGATCGGGGATTTTAACCGTAATTGGTTAATTCCAATGGCTCGGGGGCTGGGTGTGTGTGGCGTATTCACATTAGAAATCATCCTACGTAGGGCCCTCATCTTCACAGACATGCAGGTCGCCTAATAGGCCGTCCACTAGGAAAAGACCTGCACCAGGCCTCCTCAGAGGCCATACCCCATTATATTATTCTATTTTTGAAAGGACCGAGCTAGTTAGGCGTGCATTTAGGCGCGCGCAGCTGTGAGCTTGCTTTCGGCAGATAGTGGGTTCGAACCCCACTGTCGGCAGCCCTGAAGATGGTTTTCAGTGGTTTCCCGTTAACACACCAGGCAGATGCTGGGGCTATACCTTAATTAAGACCACGACTGCTTCCTTACCCTTTCCTATCCCATCGTCACCACAACGCTTATATTATGTGTCGGTGCGACGTAGTAGTATTATGTATAATCGTACTTTTTCTGTAATTTTAATGGCTATATATAATTCGCTGGGGCCATCAAGGACCACGTTCAGTCTTGTTGCATTTGACACTGAACTTGGCCTTCTTTAGAGCCCAAATATCCCTCATTCTTTGTGAGTGGGCCTGCTTACGCTCCTCTGTCCAAGGGGCACCGTGTCTTCTCTTCGGTTGCTCGTCTCGGTTTAGCCCGTTCGTCAATATTTTCTTGCGGAAGAGATCTCTGTTAAGGGCGTCTTCAGCTGAGATATGTAGCATTTGCAGGTCTTCTTTGGTATTTCTAAACCAGGGAATTGTAGTTTTGGGGTTTGAATCAAAAAAGTGAAAGATTTCTTTAGTTAACTTTCTTCCATCCATTCTTTTCAGATGACCGTAAAATCGTGCCCGTTTTTTCCTGACTGTGTCGGTAATTTTCTCTATTTTGCTGTAGACTTCTTGTTGGATCTCTTTTGATGGATTCCATTTCTGTACTTTGATCCCAAGATTCCTCTCACAATTTTGCGTTCTCTTTTCTCCAGTTCTTCAAGGAGTCCTTTGTTGGCATTTAGAGACAGGGTTTCGGCTGCATATAGAACTACTGGCTTCAGAACTGTTTCATAGTGACGTATCTTGGTGTTTTGGGAAAGGCATTTTTTGTTGTAGATTGTGCGGGATGTTTGGTAGGCTATTTCCAGTTTGCGTACTCGCTCCTGAAGTGCTTCTTTGTCCAGTCCATTTTTCATGATGATCTCACCCAGGTATTTGAATTTGTCTACTCGGGTGATGTCCCCGTATTTTGTATGGAGTTTTGGTGGAGCCTCTTTGATGTTAGTCATTACTTCTGTTTTCTCAAACGATATCTGCAAACCAGTTTGTTCGGCAATTTCCGTTAAAATTTCAACTTGAGCTCTAGCGGTTTCTATGTCGTTTGAGAGAACAGCAATATCATCGGCAAATGCTAAGCAGTCTGTTGCGATCCCCTTGGATTTTGTTCCTATTCTCAATGGACTGTAGTTGGTTTCCTGTAAACTCACCCGCCAGGTTCTGATGTTCTTTTCAAGAACACAGTTGAAGAGTATCGGGGATAGCCCATCACCTTGTCGGACTCCTGGTTTGATGTCAAAGGAATGCGAGAGACATCCGTGGAACTTCACCTTGGATTTTGTATCGGTCAGGGTGGCTCTAATTAATGCCAGCAGTTTCAAATCAACTCCAAATTCATTTAAAATGTTTAGCAGGACTTCCCGGTCAATGGAGTCGTACGCTTTCTTAAAGTCCACAAAGACAGACACATACTGCTTGGACCTTAGTGTACAATATCTGATGATCGTTTTGAGATTTTGGATCTGTTCAGCTGTTGAGCGACCTTTTCTGAACCCTCCTTGGTATTCACCTATTTGATGTTCGACTTGTGCTTCCAAACGCTCCAGGATGGCAAGTGATAGAATTTTGTAAGTCACGGGTAGCAAAGATATTCCTCTGTAGTTGTTGATGTTCTTCATGCTGCCTTTTTTGTGTAATGGATGGATCAAAGCTATTTTCTAATCTTCGGGTAGGGTCTCCTTGTTCCAAATTTCTTCTGTTTGCTTTTGCAAGATATGAAGTGATTCCTCTGGGACATATTTCCATAGTTCTGCTACTACTGAGTCTTCCACCGGCGCTTTGTTATTTTTGAGACGGGCAATATGGCGCTTGATCTCATCTCTGTCGGGTGGTCTGGAATCTGGGTACCTGAGTAAGGGTTCCTTGGCCTCAATGGCGCTTTGCGGTTTAGAGCAATTAAGTAAATTCTTGAAGTAATCTGCCAGAATGCTGCAATTTTCTTCATTTGACGTCGCCAGTGTGCCGTCCTTTCGCTCAAAGCATAGAGATGGTGGTTTATAGCCAGTGAGTTTGCGTTTGAAGGCTCTGTAGTACTCTCTGCTTTCATTCTTCCTAAAGTTTTGTTCTATCTTTTCAATGAGAGATTTTTCGTATTTACGTTTCTCAGTTCTGAACACCCTAGCTGCTTGGGCACGTTGGGTTTTGTAGGTTTCCCAATCATTTTCTGATTTCGTAGAGTAGTACTGTTTCCACGCATTGAGTTTTTCTTGGAGGACTGATTCGCAGGTACTATTCCACCAGGCATGGTTTTTGCTTCTCTTGATTTCTGCAACGTCTTTGGCGGCCTCAACAAGTAGACTTTTGGCGTTGTTAAAGTCACAGTCATTTGGTTTAGCCTTCTCCTGGAACTCCTCGACCCTTTGCCGAAGTTTATCATTGTCGAAGCGTGTGATCTGTTTGGTTGTCTTCCTTGTGTTTGCGAGAATTGGTTTGAATTTGATAAGAGACATATAATGATCTGAGGCCACATTGATGCCTTTCTTTACCTTCACATTCATAATCTCAGGGCTGTTTCTCCTGGAGATTGCAACATGATCAATTTGGAACTCTCCGAGAGCTTGGACGGGAGAACGCCAAGTCATTTGCTTTCTGGGTAGATGGCGAAAGTGGGTCGACATGACCTGCAGGTTGTGATTTTCGCAAATGGACACCAGTCTTTTGCCGTTGGGATTGGTTCTTTTGTGAGCAGGGTAATTTCCTATAACTTTCTTGTACTTCTGTTCACGACCTAGTTGGGCATTGAAGTCACCCAAAAGAAGCTTGACATGGTGTTTGGGGATTTTGTTTAATTTTTCATCCAGTAGGTCCCAGAAGTTATCAACTTCGTCTGGATCAGACTTGTTCTTATCGTTTGTAGGAGCATGTGCGTTAACTAGGGCGTAGGTTTTGTTCGCGCATTTAATTGTGAGTATAGACAATCTGTCATTCACAGGTTCGAAATTTGCAACCGATTTAAGGATCTTGGTTCTAACAGCAAACGCGGTTCCAAGCATCACAGCTCCATTGAGGATTCCTCTTTGCGCTTTGTTCTTGAAAAATCGGTAGCCTTCGGATTCAAAAATCTCTTCATCTGGGTACCTTGTTTCCTGTAGGGCCATTATGGATATCTGATTTTCGTGAAGAGCGTTGGTAAGGGTTTTCAGCTTGCCAGTTTTTGTAAGTGAATTTATGTTGAAAGTTGCTAGAAAGGTTTTAGATTTTGGCCTGAGTTTTTGACTCTTCGTGGTACACCGAGACGCTCCGACTCGTCTCTTGCATGATGTCGAGTCTCCCCCAGAATCCGAACGAGACTCGTGCGCCGTGGTGTTCACGACGAGGGATTTATCCGAAGATTTACCCCCTGGGGTATGTTTCTTGAAATGTTGTGCCCTCATGCTTTTGACTTGACTTTGCTTTGGACGGGTACCCATCCTTTTACAACTAGGGTTGTTAGCCCTAGAGGTTGCCTCAAGATGTTTTCTGGCTTCTGGTCATTTACCAGTCTTCGCCGTAACCCTGGAAAGGGACCAGTTTTTTTTCACGGTGGTATTTTATTTCCCTACTACCCTCTGACTCTGCTGGCGGCAGAGCCAGCGAGCTTCCCCATTTCCAATGGGACGCGCCCGATAGAGGTAACCGGTAAATCCCCACACGGGTTTATTTATTTATTTATTTATTTATTTATTTATTTATTTATTTATTTATTTATTTATTTATTTATTTATTTATTTATTTATTTATTTATTTATTTGTCATAAGTCTGTATAGAGTTCTCCTCCATTTTCACAGACACTATACATATGTGTATATAAATGCCTGAATGAGTGTAATTTTTTAATATCAACCTAAGCCTACTTGGTTTCCGGCCTATGACGGGTTCAGCTTAATTTTTGTATGTTTGTTACAGCATCACGGGAAAACGCATAGGTAGATTTTCATGAAACTTGGTATTTAAGTTTAGGATAAGGTCGAGTAGGATATTAGCTATATATTGTTCAAAATAGTTTACTAGGAATGGGCTTCGGAGATGGCCTGAAACATGAAACTCGACGTATCTCTTTTACCGTTGGTTTTACATGAAAATTGCTCATGACCAAATTGATGGAGAATATTAACTATGAACACTTTTGTTCTAATACCGCATTTACGCAAATAATCCCCCACATATTAAAAAAATTGAGGCACGAAATTGGGGTGTGGGTTTTATTTTCGTCAATGTTGGCTACACGCTCCTGGCTCACCTACTTTTCGATAATGGATGTACATGCTTTGTGTAACCGCAGATGGAAGAAAACTGCCCCCATATATCATCTTTAAACGGAAAAATTCATACTTTTAATTTAAAACTGCCTTACATTTATAAAATAGTATTTTATACAGTAATGTAATTCAAAATTTCTCCGTGTCATGGTAGAATGCGTCTTCCGGAATGTGCAGGTGTAGCTTTCCGTAATTTCACTCACTTCGGTGTGTTGACAGGTTGTTTAGGTAGCTGCTAAGTTCGAGTGAAGTCTTAATTCTTCTGTATTCAGCGTTTTAAGGAACGCCATTGTATCACGAAACAGGCAGTGTGCTAAGAAACAGAATTCGCGAACACTGGAGATTCTCTTTGGCGATGTCGACAGTTGGCGAAAAAGCGTGGCTCATAATTATAACCAATTCGTACGCAACGAACAATATTGTCAGTGCCAATGAAACTGCATTGTTTTTTGTATACCTAGCTCAAACGGAGTTTTTAGTAGGAGATGGACACACTGTATTGTGTTACAATGCAGACGGAAGCGAAAGACGTCCTGCCCTCGTCATAGGAAAGTTCGAAAAGCCAGGTTTTAAGGGCATCGGATACTTTCCGTGAAAATACAAGGCATCTAAAAATGCATACAATACAGTACTCCAATGAATAAAGCTTGCACAAGGGAGCCAGCATAGACTTCTCGTCCTTGAGTATTTTTTCTTTTTTCTTTCGTAGCGTGAGGTTATGTTTGTCAGTGAGTTATCCAAGTGCATAATTTGAATACTGTAAATGCACCTTGTTGGATACATTTTGGAAATAGTTCTTCCCCATTGTATTTGAAAGGTTGAAACTGTGAATCAATGTTAATTGCATGCAGTAACGGATCTGAGAATATTATTTTGACACGGCAAGGGTTTATTTAAAGGTATGAACTTCATTAATGTTTCCGTATTGAACTGAGATCAACGATAAGATATCTATTAGGTTCAACCTTTTCAATACTAATTAGGTACGTGTTTATGTTGCAGATACATTTTTATTCAATTTGGGGACCGGTTTCGACATATATAATGTCATCATCAGCCATGAAATGAATCACAAATATATAAGCAAAGACATAATAATCAAAACTACTGTGGGTACATATTGAACTATGTTCATTAAAAATCTATAACTGTCCATTCACACCATGTGTTAAGATAAATCGCCATAACAGAAGAGTAACGGCTTAATAATTAAAATCTGGCGCAGTGACACATTGAAGTAAGCACAAAGTCTCTCACTATTCAAAGAAATAAAAGAAGGTTCCAAAGTAAAGAGTCATTTGAAACACTCACACATCCAGACCGTCGAGAACTTATTTGAGTCACTTGTAATTTATACCTGATAAATTTTTAACACTGACGAATATGAAATCAGTCAGTGATAAAAGACGTTAGTCTTGTGAGAAGGAGATATAAAATGTGGCAGGTCTGGAGGGGAGGAAGATGGGGGGAAGAAAATGATCTTGTTAGGGGATAAGTAGGTTTAAGGTAGGTCTTGTGAACAATGTGGTGGGGGTTTGTAACGTGATAGGATACTGTGTATCGCGGTAAATATTGACCTCCTATTCGGAAGATTAAAATACTTACATACTTTAATTAAAAAATCAAACAGAATGTTAGTTTTTTCTGAGATTTCGTTCAGATTCGAATTGGAGTTGAAGAACTGGTCTAAGTGAATGAAGCAATTTTCTGCGACGTCATGGCCTTTGTCCATATTCATGAGCACCTCTATATCTTGTTGTATGTTACTGAAGCTATGCTTTGAATCTTGAATGTGCTGGCCAACTGCCGAGTATCTGTTATATTTTGTAGCATTAACATGTTCCATGTATCCGATTTTGAAGTTCCTCCCTGTTTGGCCAATGTACGAGGATTGACATTTTTGACACTAGAATCTGTAGACACCCGATTTTTGATAAATGTTAGTCTTGTTAATTGAGCTGGTATTACATAAGATATCCATGTTTCTGTGATTAGTTTGATATGCGATTTTGGTGTTGTGTTTCTCCAGAATATTTGTAACTACGTAAATATCTTCGTTGAATGTGAAGGTTGAATAATAATCAGGTTTAATTTCCTCTCTAGTTAGAGTTGAATTTAGGCGAAATTTTCGTTTGTTGATAATGCGCTCTATAAATGCATTGTCGTAACCGGTATATTTGGCTATGCAGCGGATTGTATTCAATTCTTTATTTAGATTTAGTGTATTAAGTGGTATACTGAATGCCCTGTCTACCATATTGTTGTAGGTAGCATACTTCTGTGTTTTGGAATGAAAATAATTTTTGTTGATAGTAGTGACTGTCTGTGTTGGTTTTCTGTAAATTTCGTATTCTATTGATGAAGGAAGTCTGTTTAACGTGAGATCCAGAAAATTTATGCTTCTGTTTGTCTAAGATTCCAGAGTGAACTTTATCTGCGGATCAATATTGTATAAATTGCTAAGAGTGGTGGCTGCATCAGTAATTCCTTCGTCAAGGATAACGAGTGTATCATCCAGAAATCTTGCCCAAAATTTTATGTTTGCGAAGTCACTGCTGTTGTTAATTGCCGTATGCTCTAAATGGTCAATGTACACTGACTGAGCAAATGTCATGGGATAGCGGAACACTGATGCGCAGGTGTGTTGTCTGCGCACCACACGCCCCACGTGTCAGCGGCAGTTGTATAGGAGACCTTGTGAGCAGTGGCTGTGCATGTGACAGGTGTAACATGGAACGTCGTAGTGAGCTGACACCCTTCGAACGGGGTATGGTGGTCGGTGCCCGACTGATGGGAAATGGGATTTCGGAAGTGGTGCGGGAATTCGGCTTCACACGATCAACCGTGTCCAGGGTGTATCGTGAATGGTTCAAAGCGGGTGTCACCCGTCCACAAGAGACGAACGATCGGCCGTCCAGCCACCCTCGATGACCGTGTCCGGTGACATCTGAGACGGATTGTTAATAGTGACAGACGGGCAACCGTGCAACAAATCACGGCTCAATTCAATACAGGCCGTGCTAGACACGTCTCCCAGTGGACAATCCGTAGGAACATGGGTTCTATGGGGTATGGGAGCCGGCGCCGCACACGGGTGCCACTGTTAACCCAACGTCATCGGGCAACCAACGCGCATTTGTCGCCAGTCACCAGGGATGGACACTGGAACAATGGCGTAACGTGATATGGTCGGACGAATCACGATTGCAACTGCACCATGCCGATGGGAGGCACCGTGTATGGCGCAGACCACACGAAGCGATGGATCCCGCCTGTCTCGAAGGTGTGGTCCAGGGCGCTGGTGTCTCTGTTATGGTCTGGGGTGCATTTTCCTGGCATGGAATGGGCCCCCTAGCTGTTCTGGAAG
Organism: Anabrus simplex; assembly: GCF_040414725.1. Taxonomy (NCBI): domain Eukaryota; kingdom Metazoa; phylum Arthropoda; class Insecta; order Orthoptera; family Tettigoniidae; genus Anabrus; species Anabrus simplex. The sequence goes on along the minus strand of NC_090265.1, from coordinate 1,027,364,935 downwards.
GGACTTTGAATGGTACGTGGTATGTTGAGCTGCTCGGAGACCATCTCCACCCATTTTTGGCCTTCCAGCGCCCAGACGATTCTGCGGTGTTACAAGATGATAACGCGCCGCCACATCGCTCCCACGTCACCCGGAAATGGTTCCAGGAACATGCAGCGGAGGTCCAAAGACAGCCATGGCCACCCAGGAACCCCGACATGAACCCTATCGAGCAAATCGGGGATGTACTGGAACGCAGGCTCCGTGCTATGGATCCTGCACCCACGAACAGACCAGCATTGGCGGCCGCTCTGGAAACGATTTGGTTTCAGCTGCGTCCAGAGGACTACCAAGGACTTGTTGACTCACTTCCACGGCGTCTCACTGCAGTTCGCTGGCCCAGAGGAGGCCCCATACGCTATTAGGTGACTATCCCATGACATTTGCTAAGTCAGTGTATATCTCAGCTAAAATTCCTGAAACAGGTGATCCCATACCTAAGCCATCTTGTTGGTATATGCAACTGAAGAAATTATTCTTAGCCACTAATTTCCATGAAATCCTGGACCTCAAGTTTGCTGAGGTTGCCATATTTATTTAGATTGTTTTAGATTATAAGAAAGAGTTTCTTAGTATTGATGCTTGGATACATATTTGTTCTGTCGAAAAAATGCATCGAGTAGAAAGGTTGCATTTCATAGTCATCAAGTTTTTTAACAAACTCAGTGGTATTTTTCACTGATTTATTCGACAGAAAATAATAGTTCTTTTTCAGAAATTTCTGGATGAATTGTGTTAGCTTATAAAATGGACTTGGCCTATAATTTATGATGGGGCGTATGGGGACGCCTGTTTTATGGATTTTGGGTAAAGCTTTCGCTATTGGAAGTTGGTAGTTTTCTTTTTGACGCATGGATTTTATTTAGTTTTCTCCTACCCCATCTTCCTCCCCTCCAGACCTACAACATTTTATATCTCCTTCTCACAAGACTAACGTCTTTTACCACTGACTGATTTCATATTCATCAGTGTTAAATTTTTTATCAGGTACAAATTACAAGTGATCAAATAAGTTCTCGACCCTCTGGTTGACGCATAGCACGTGTGAGTGTTTTAAATGATTCTTTACTTTGGAAGCCTATCGGAGTCTTCTATTGAACGAATGCACAAAGACTACATATTAATGAACCTTCTTTGAATAGTGAGGGACTTTATGCTTACTTCAATGTGTCACTGCGCCAGATTTAATTATTAAGCCGTTACTCTTCTGTTATGGCGATTTATCATAACAGATGGTGTGAATGGACAGTTATAGACTTTTAATGAACATAGTTCAATATGTAACCACAATAGTTTTGATTATTATTTGCTTATGTATTTGTGATTCATTTTATGGCTGATGATGACATTATATATGTCGAAATCAGTCCCCAAGTTGAATAAAAGGTATTTGTAACATAAACGCGTACCTAGTTAGTATTGAATAGGTTGAACCTAATATATATCTTATCTTTGACGGCAAGGGTTGGCATTTCTGAAGTACGAATTGGCGATTAATTCGAAATCACATAATTCGAAATCCGATATTTGCGTCCCAACGACTTCGATTTAACGAGGTTTTACGATATCGCAAAACTAACATCCGAGTTCGCCGATGTGTCTGTTTCAACTGTTTACATTGCACGAAAAAGGACTGTCCCCACCTGTCGTGTAAAGGAAAGACCGCGTGTGAAAAGTGTTTTAGACGTGGTGTGTAACGAATTTGTAAGTAAGTTAGGGGAGTATTCTAGCGACGCAAGGGACAACGAATCTTTCGATCTATAGGGAATCAACCTACTGCAATTCACATTAATGAATTGCCTAGGCCTAGTTTATAATTTTCATGGCAAGTCTGTTTTATAGCCGTGATCATGTTTTTCTCAAATACGTTCAGGTAAAGCAGCTATATCCGAAAATTTACACGTTCATATTTGCGTAAAGATCACGTGTACCTCGCGGAGTGATATGAAATATTTGTTTATGAATATGTTACTCTTTCAATGGAAGGAATTTTAGTTAATTTGTTTCAAAATGAGCCTTCCTAAAATTAGGGTGCGGGGATTATTCGCGTAAATAAGGTATATTTCTGTTACTTGGATCTCAGTAACAATATGAGGGGTCGACAAAATGTGATCATACACATGCTAAGTGATAGTTCCTTCAACGGTGGATAAATCAACAGCTAGTTATTATGATACAAATTTAAGTTATTCTTTCTTATCGGTTCCTTTAGAAATATTACAATACAACAGCCCTTTGGGCAAATTTCATAGAAACTAAGTATTCTAGATTGATTACTTAAGATGTCTCTTGCCTCAAGAATGAAGCAACATTTTTGTTTGGTGGAGTGAAATGATAAACAGTTTAGATAGTTCATTACAGAGAAGAATAATGGTTATAATGTAAAAGGGGGATCTTTGAATTCAATCACGTTGACTTCAAATCGATACCCATTTGTTACAACAAGGCGTGCGGAGCGAATGATCTGTCATACGTGATGGACGACGGGTCCTGCTTGCTGTAAATTTCAACTGTTGTGTTTGAATTGGAACGAACGGGTATCTTATGAAGTATTAGGCGGTCAGTGTACTGTACACACGACTGACCTCTTTAAATCTCAGCACGAGTACACTTTGTTAGTAAAACTGTAGAGGCCATTCCAATTTGGCAGCCACCTAAGTAGCCTCGTGGTCACCGCGGGTCTCAGAACTCAGAGGAACCGTGCCGAAGCCAGCGAACCCCGAGAGAGAGAGAGAGGAATATATACAGTATATATTGGCATTCGGAATGAAGCCCACTCAGCCAGTGCCTTATGTAAGGAAGGGATTTACAAGAATTTATTTATTTATTTATTTATTTATTTATTTATTTATTTATTTATTTATTTATTTATTTTACTTGTTGTTCGGACACAGGAAGGATGATGGACTCATCTTTTCGTCATAATGTCCTTTATGACTTCCAGTGGTACACGTGAGTAGGCCATGAAACAGAAGGAGGTAGCAGTGTTGTAGTTCCGATAGGGTAATATCGATGCTAGGTGAAGGTTTTAGATTCGCAGTCCAATATCAGAAAGAAATGCATATAACTAAAAGTAGGCAGATGGGTCACTTTTGTGGAAAATTGTGAAAGAATAGGTGGTAATTGGTATCCCAATGACAGTCAATTTTGTAGTAGACAACTAGTGCGAACAAAGTGATGTGGACATCCAAAGAATATGTGAGAGACAGAATATCGCTGAGCGGGTAGAAACGTGTGGTGGGGGTATTGGGGTGTATGGTGTATTTTATGTGGTCTAGGATTACAAAAATAAGCCTTTAAACAATAAACAACACAATAAAATGGACCTTTTTTCCGCATCAAGGACGACATCCGATATTCACCTACTTAGTTACGTCACATCCAAACCCCTGACAATTGGAATTAACCAATGGAGGTTGAAATCCTCATCCCTGAAGGAAATCTAACCCGGGATCCCTTGGTCCAAAGGCCAGCACGCTAAGCATTTAGTCATGGAGCCGGACTTTGAACGGAATGAATGACTAACACTGCTTTCAACGCAACATCGGCTCTAGTTTTTCTGTTATTTAGGCTTATGACTGAGGATGTGTTCGCAAAGGTCAAACTTAGTAACTAATTCATTTGCGTGCAATGTGTAGATACGCGAGAACGCTCTTTGTTCCAAGTTGTTATGAAAGTCAAGGAGGCCGCCTGGAATGTTTTAATACCTATCTTTCAAAATTGTGTTACACTGAAGCCTTAAATTTTCTTTTTGAAATTTGACTGTAGACTGCCATGTTTAATTCAGTCGATATTTCTTGGATATTTTTAAACCGAAGAGTTGATCAACGCACGCATTCTCACATCAGAACAGCCCTGTGAGTGGAGGTCAGCCCTGGTTGGACACGTCAGAGCACCCCAGCCCTCAAACACTGTGTTAGAATGGCCTGCCCTAGTTAGCTTCTCCTTCCATCGTTCTTTTCAAACTTTGGGGGGAGCGGGGGTTGCTGGTGTGAAACACAGCCCTGTTATACAGCCGGATGCCTTTACCCACGCCAACCTTATGTGGACGAATGGATTCACTATTGCGTGTTCGGTTGGTAGTGTGGTGTGGTGTGGTGTGTCGTAAATTTCTGAAGATCTGTATAATAAGACAGAAACAACCATGCAGTCTCCGAGTCAGGCTTAACCAGACGGAGATAAAATCTCTGAAATATCCACCCAGCCGGGAATCGATCTCGGGACTCTCTGAACGGAATGCTGTGCCACTGGTCATTCATTCAAGAAGCCGTAAGCTACTTCCTATTGTGTATTTCAATGTGTATTTGTTTACTGAACGACAAATACTTGTTCTAATTTTTAAAAGAAGTCAGAGGTAATACTGTGAATATCTAGATATGTCAGAAACATGTACTACCCACTTCACTGGTGGAGAGAAAGGCAATTAAACTGTGAAGAGATTTCGTATAATATGTGACATACGGAGGGTTGCCCCATTTAATACAGGACGCGAACTGGAGCGCACGTGCCGCTCCTGGAACAGCTGCATGTCGTTTTTTGTGTTTTGTTTTGTCTGGCCAGTGTGATTCAGAGAAGTGCCGTATGCAGTCATGTCATACCATTGTTGCCTCATGGCCTGCTGAATTGCAGATATATGGCAAGGCTACGTCGTTGGCCTTTCCGATGCTAACTTCCCGTTATCAAGGATTGTACAACTGTGTGAAATGAAAGGTCTCTACACTAGTAAGTCCTCAGTAGGCAGTGCGATAAAATTACATCACAATGGTTTCCCACCAGAAACAACAACTTCGAAAATACCGCGGAAAAGAGTTCGACTCTCCAGGACTCTGGACATCATTACGGAAGTAAAGGCTGCTGTCCCGAAGGAAAATACACCAACTCGACACCTCGCCAGCCACACAAGCGCATAATTAAAGATGATCTGAACCTGACACGTGGACATGCTTTGAAAACAAGGTACGTAAAGAACTGTTCACTAATGCTAGAAAATTATACGAAAACTACCTAACAGGGGATAAATGTCAGCCGGTTGTTACCGTCGGCTGTACCGTGAAGATGATTTAAATGTCGTGATCTACATGGATAAAGAACCCAGTCATATTGCCAGATCATCAGTCGCATACTACGAGAGGAAAGAAGCAGAGACGGGTGTCCGAGTCATACCATTTAGTTACATTCTTGTCAAATCCCCAGATGCCTAGCCGATGGATTTCTGTGCCTTTTGTCTTCTGAAAAGAGGGCTTTCTTCTAGACATCCTACCACTACTGAGGGTCTTTGGAATGTGTGCAAGGAGGTATGTGACAATATTCCTCTTCTTGTACTCGGTCGAAGTCTTCTACAATGGAAAATGAGATGTAGGGCAATAGTCCGTGCCCGTGGTTATCACATCGAGCACAACCGGGTCTGGAGAAAAGGAATCGCCTAGGACAATAGGTACGTCAAAATCGTCCAAACTGGGGCAACCCTCCGAATTCGAATATTTTCATAGTTGGAGCCAGCTGAATAGTTTGTATACCTACTTGACAAGAACAGACGATACAGAAAAGTGTAAGATGTGTTCTATGGCACATTCCCGTTTATTTTATGGAGAAATAATCGACTTGATGGAGAGCAGTTGATGTTGTGCTGTCATTTGAATGTGATTTTGAATTATTCAAATCTGGTTGTGGCAGACAAGCATTTGATGATAAGCTTGTGAAAGGAAAGCAAGACGTCTCTATGTTGATCGTTTTCCAGCAGAAATTTTACAAACCGCAAACTATTCTCGTTATTTCTTGAACGTCTACGAGATCCAGACTGATTTTAAATTGAAGTGAAGAAAATCCACATATTACTCGCCAATAATACGTCACTGTTTCTAACTTGTACAGTCGTCCAAATATATATGTATATAAAGAAGAATGGGCGCTTGGTACTTTATAAGTTTCCCGGAGTTACACTTTTCTCAGAAACAATTGAACCTATAGATATAATGTTTGTTACGGATAATCACAGTGCTTTTTTATGTTCATGGGAGGTTCATTTTATTTTATTAGTACTATATTTTAGTACTATTTTTTATTTAGTACTATTTTTTACAAGCTGTTTTACGTCGCACCGACACAGATATGTCTTCTGGCGACGATGGGACAGGAAAGGGCTAGGAGTGGAAAAGAAGCGGCCGTGGCCTGGTGCGAAAATGGGAAACCACAGAAAATCATCTTCAGAGCTGTCGACAGTGGGGTTTTGTTCTAACGTACTATCTCCCGGGTGCAGTTAATTTTGATAAGGTGTTAAATGCGTGGAACCATGCGCTCATTATTTTGAGAATATACATTCCTTATTTTCAGCAATAATTTTATACCTTAATCCACTTGACCTAGCCCGCCTGGTGGCCATGATCGTTAAGGCGCTGAAGTCTAAAAACGGTCTAACACCGAGGTTAGCCGGTTCGAGTCCCGTTGGTCGAAAAAAATTTCACCATCAGAATGTTGGCCGGCAGGGTAGGGGAGGTGGTGGTATACAATTTCTAATCACTAGATGCGTGCCAAAAGCCTGGATTAAATTCCAAACCTCTCCGCAGTGCTCATATGGAGTGAGGGCATATGACGCTGTTGATGGTGATTCGTCCGTCGGATGGGGACGTTAAGCCTTGAGCAGACCCCTTGGTGCTATTCGACAGGAGTAGGCTATGTGCCGGCACCGGGTTTCACCCTCTCCCTACTATCATATATCACGTCATTCATTTCATCTCTCATTAACTCCTCTGATGAGGTTGACGTCAGGAAGGGCATCCGGACATAAAAAACCGCCACGACAAATTCATCTCACCTCATACCCGACCCCGTAGGGAAACGGGACAAGGGTTGGACAAACAACAACAATCCACTCGACCTGCACTATGCTTCGTCTCCAAATACAAATGTATGGCAATTGTAAAATCGTACAACGTTTGAGCGACTATCCTTGATCAAAACGAGATATCGCTAAAATTTTGAACCTGGTAGGGAATCGAACTTTAGAACTTCTGAACCGAAGGTACTACGCTGACCATTCATCCGAGGACCCTGATAATAATAATAATATTAATAATGAAAATGTAAATGAAAACCTACAACCTGTTTTCCAGTCATTGACTGAGTCAGGGAAGTAATGAATGAAGCAGATATAGGCTATTAGTACGATGGGGTCGCCACTCCCAAAGTGATTTATTAATGAATGATAGATGCTATGAAATGAGAATGGAGAGAGTTGCTGGAATGAAAGATGGCAGGGAAATCCGGAGTACCCGGAGAAAAATCCTGCCCCGCCTCCGCTTTGTCCAGCACAAATCTCACATGGAGTGACCGGGATTTGAACCACGGTATCCAGCGGTGAGAGGCCGACGCCCTGCCGTCTGAGCCACGGAGTCTACCTAATAATAATAATAATAATAATAATAATAATAATAATAATAATAATAATAATAATAATAATAACCAGTCTGTAGTTGTACGAGACAGTTCACATCGCGATCACAGCCGCGAGTATTTCCGCTTTACGTAGAATCCGACCACTGAACGTGACTCCATTTTTAAACATTGCACATTCATCGGTTATTCAATCCGCAGCCGCTTTTATGTGAAGCCACCCGCAATGTCACTCGGCTACACGACTCGTAATTATATAACGAGGTGTACTGCTTCGAGTGCACTATATCTTCTGGCATGTACTGGGAAAAGTTGATTTGTGTCATCAACCTGTCGCATTCATATCTTTCGCTTTAAAAATATGAAAGTGGCAGGTTTGAGCGACGCAAGTAACACAATTCCTTACGTAGCCTGCCCTTATAGTGAATGGTGTGACGGCATGGCTTGTAGAGTTAACTGATGTACAGTGAAAAATCTCCCAAAAGACCACCCCAGTTAGCGACAGATTTGAAACTTCATAAAGACGCGTATTTAATTTATTTTGGCTATCGGTTTTACGTTGCTCCGACTCAGACAGGTCCGATGGAGACGATGGGATAGGGCAGGGCTAGGCCAGGTTTCACAGATTTGCCTAGTATGAAAACAGGAAACCATAGAAAACCATCTTCAGGGCTGTCGCCAATTGAGTTCGAGCCTACTATCTGCCAAATGTACTGTCAGGTCAGAGCTACGTGATCGAAACCACGTAGCTAACTCGCCCGGTACCTCTATTTAAGGACTAACTGTCTTTCCGACCAGAGATCAGGGACTTTCTTGATTTGTCCTCTTTGAAAATACAATTTTGAGGGCTGAATGTACAGTACATAGCATGAAAAATGAAGTCTCCTCAGTTCTAAAACATGATTTCTACAGTAATTGCTCTAGAAAATCTACTGTGCTTCCAGTCGACGGTGATGATGAGAAGGATACAAATGATGGTTGTTTAGGCACAGAACTGTCTGTACAGATTACTTTATCACTAGTGAAACTGTTAGTTAACATCGAAAAATAATTTTAGTAAACGGTTTCGATGAAAGATTGTGTAGGTACTGAACATTGAACATATCAACGGGCTTTTCAATTCTCTTACAGAGTCTGGAAAACGAATTGTTTTAAAAATGTGTTAACAAGAAGCAGATCGAGCTGGATAACTGCAGTCGCTTAAGTGCAGCCAGTATCCAGTATTCGGGAGATAGTGGGTTCGAACCCCACTATCGGCAACCCTGAAGATAGTTTTCCGTGGTTTCCCATTTTCACACCAGGAAAATGCTGGGGCTGTACCTTAATTAAGGCCACGGCCGCTTCCTTCCCATTCCTAGCCTTTCCTCCCCATCGTCGCCATAAGACCTATCTGCGTCGGTGCGACGTAAAGCAACTTGCAAAAATAAAAAATAAAAAAAGATGCAGAGCTCAATTTATTACCTTTTTAAAAAACATAATTTTGAACGCAAACTGTATAATTATGAGTGAATGTAAATAAATGACATTAATAATACAGAATGAGTGTAAATAATATAAAGTACATATAACAGTATTAGTACTACTGTTTAAAATAATTTTACAGACACCACATCCCTAAAAAATAATCTTATCTTAGAATCGTCGCTGTTCGATTCATACAGGTTTCACTGTATACGTTGCAGTCAGCTTGGCAGACATACAAATGCACACCTTATGGTTCAGTGAAGAAAGCAACAGGGAACTTCGACGATCGTAGCAATTCAACTAAGGCGTTTCAAAGCCGGCGTATCGATGAACACAGAATGCATTTTCTGGACTTGAAGACCGTAAACGAATTGTGTTTATAGCTCCCAAAATTTGACTAGGAAAGACGTCAGGAATTTTCAAGGGATTCGCTTTATTCGAAGGGTTGTAGTCATGTTACTTTCTGGTACAATGATCTGGAGAAACCGTTACACTGTAGTATTAGTATTACAACCGTATAGGGAATGGGACAAAGGATTCAAGAAGTGTTCCAGTTTTCTTTCTGCTTCCGATTGCGCAACATGAACGACTTTGTGGCGCCGAGCCACACCCAGGTTTTGGCGTTATGACGCTAAGAAAAGCGGCACCCAGTTCAGAATATAGAGCGAAAAGGCGAAATTAGAATCACCCCGCCCACTAAAATGGCCGAAATGCAGTGAGCGCCAGCTTACCAACTTGATTCAAGATAGGATATTTCTGGATTACTGCATTAATTACTACATAAATGATCGGCAAGTCATACGTGAGCATTTTAGACTTCAAGGAAAATTATAAAGGGTTATTGTAATTCCGTATTACTCAATGTGCGCAGTAAGCAAGACGTTACGCGTCATTACGCTAGGTATGACACCAAAACAAAAAGGGGCGGGTCGAAAGAAGAGCGACTATGCTAACGAAGATATTAATTTAATGGACGATCGGAGTACTTTACGCATGTGACAGCTGGTGATATTAGGTCTTAAGCTACACTTTGGCCTATCACCGATATAATGGGGGGAGAGCCGAAGCTGCCATTTGCATGGCTTGGGGTGTGTGTATTTAAGAGACGAACAGGGAGACAACAAGAGAGTTAATGAACTAGTACCCATGTATTCAGACGTGTCAGACAGCGGCATAAATATTCCTTTGTGCGCAAGACAGAAACAGATTAATTGTGACTGGGAGCGGTGTGACAAATCAGAGAAGTTATTGAATTTAAAATCCTAAAGATACGCGATTCGTAATTAGACACAGTACGTGTTCAAGACACTAGTGTGAGTGAGGCATAACGCATATTGGGAAGGAAATTGTACTTTCTGATTGGGATTTGTGCTTTAGAAATACTGAAAGTTCTTCTTCTTCTTTATCTGTTTACCCTCCAGGGTCGGTATTTCTCTTGGACTCAGCGAGGGATCCCACCTCTACCGCCTCAAGGGCAGTGTTCTGGAGGTTCAGACTCTGGGTCTGGGGATACAACTGGGGAGAATGACCAGTACCTCGCCCAGGCGGCCTCACCTGCTATGCTGAACAAGGTCCTTGGGGGGGAATGGAAAGACTGGAAGGGATAGACAAGGAAGAGGGAAGGAAGCGGCAGTGGCCTTAAGTTAGGTACCATCCCGGCATTTTTCTGGAGGAGAAGTGGAAAACCACTTCTAGGATGGCAGAGGTGGGAATCGAACCCACCTCTACTCAGTTGACCTCCCGAGGCTGAGTGGACCCCGTTCCAGCCCTCATACCACTTTTCAAATTTCGTGGCAGAGCCGGGAATCGAACCCAGGGCTCCGGGGGTGGCAGCTAATCACACTAACCACTACGCCACAGAGGCGGACAATATTGAAAGTTCACGAATTATAAACGTTAATCCAACGCACACATTGTGTTATCATGCATTCAGAGATTTAAGTTGTTCATCTTAGAAGGAGAAGGGAAAAAGTAATAACTGGGAAATGCAATTGAAGTTGTAGTAGTGAGGATAAGTTTATGAAAGCAGTGCTGGGAAGTGTGTGTTCCATATTCTTGTGGGGATTGACGCTGTTTTTCAGGAAGAAGTCTTTTAAACGGATTATTCATCTTCAGTAGCAGTTAACCTGGGGACGATGATCAACAGGATGGAGCGTCAATCGAGGACTGTACCGATGAATTACATCTAAGTTTGCAGCACAACCGTAATGGGCGTGTAAACCTGTACATGAGCTTTCCATGGGCTCGGGCAATGGACAACTCTATCACCCAGATAAGTACACCACAAATATAAGTTTTGAAGAATTAGAGAATGCACAAAGAATGGGTTAGTTTGCAGATAAAATTAGCTTAGACGTAATGTTGGGCTATATCCAAGCCCAGAAGATTTTCGTCAGGCAGATCGCTGGAGTGAGCTACGATTAGGGATATTTGCGTGTGTATTTCCTTGTGTTGACTGAATGAAAGGTTATGTATGTTTCATAATTAAGACAGGGAATAGCTAGATATAGTAATGGAGAGTGCTTAGGAGATAGGGAAAGGCAGCGTTATTTGTGTATACTGCCCAGTTAGTGAATTTCTTAGGGAATTTTTGATAGTATGGGAACTGCATGTCTCTTCTGTAATGCAATTTGTAATAATGTCCAGTTGAAGCAAGCACTCTGTTTTATAGAGGTAATTTTGTATGTTTTATTTTATAAGAACGTGACTGTGCTTCAGTGTGTACAGCCTTGAATCGAGCCTCATACCCCCAAGTGTAGTCAGGGTTTCTTGAGTTAATTATGTTGTTTGGGATAAATGCATAGAGTTTTGAAGTTAACTGGTTCAATTTGAGTAATTTCGAGTTAATTGGTGACATAACAGTTTAAGAGAATAGGAAATTGTTGAGTTGCATTCTGCGCGACATGAACCAAGGAATACGTGGATGCGAATGATAGTTTAAATGAGTGAATTAGCCTGACGCGGAAGCATAATTGAATTATGTTTTGTATGCTTGAAAATGGCATGAGACTTCGCGTTTTATTTGATAAGATATGTTTCTCTGACGTTTTGTAAAGTGATTTGTTTAGAAGCCAGAGTGCTCATTTGTAGAGAGGGAATTTTAAGATGAAAGAGGATCTCAGGTGACAGGGGAGTGGGGCGTGTCGACTAGTGACCGCTCGATTAATTTATGAGGCTAAAGGCGAGTGTTTGCCACAGGCCTGGGGTTAATGACATTTTTTCCCTTTGCTAACCATTCACCAGTCGCAAGAATATGTTTCGTATTCCAGGATCAGAAAACAAGCTATTTAATTTATTCTGTGTCAGTTGTCACCGATATGTCAAGTAAAGAATTAGATTAGGTAATAATGCTAGGAAGGGTTACGATCCTTAGATGACGTTCTTTAGACAGGATATTTCAGGTGCCTTCAGTGACAGCCTGGATAACGCCAGTTCGATTCCCAGGCAAAATAAGAACATCGCCACACGCAATGGTTCTCGGCAGTACAGTCACTTATCTTGAGTGTTTTTTGTATATATTCTTACCAAGGAAATTATATCTATATAGTTATTTGTATTTATTTTGTGTCTTGGTTTCGATATAGGTTCCGTCCTATGGCCGCCTCTGTCTTTTGTTTGTGGAGTTTTGGGTTCGAGTCCCGGACCAGAAATCGTGTTTTATTGTCTGTGATGTTTTTTCCGTCACTTGTTTGGTAGAATAGTCAGCCACTTTCGGTGCGTCTCTTGGAATTTCGTGTGTTATGTGTAATGTTTTACCTCATTGTTTGAAAGTGGAGTAATATTATGCACTAGTTTCTTTGTGCGCTCATTAGCTAATGACTACAAAATAGTTGAAGTTATTAATATGGTCTCTGGTGGTAGAGGACATATGCTATTAGCTTTACGTCGCACCGACACAGATATGTCTTATGGCGACGATGGGACAGGAAAGGGCTAGGACTGGGAAGGAAGCGGAAAACCATCTTCAGGGCTGCCGACAGTGGGGTTCGAACCCACTATCTCCCGAATACTGGATACTGGCCGCACTTAAGCGACTGCAGCTATCGAGCTCGGTAGAGGACATATGTGGGGAAACCAAAGTGAGGAAATAAAAGTATTGTTTTCTGAAAATTGCTGCCTATGGATTTGCAGTAATGTAGCATTCCTATATATTCCTCCTTATTGTAGACCTTTAAGTTAGCAACGACTTTCCACCATCTGAAGGAGCCGGAAGATACAGCGGAGGAAAGTGCGTACAGACAGCGCATGGCCTCCCATAGGGGTCATTGTCCATATCCATTCAGGTATTCTGAGCTTTGGGATGTGGTGGCATCGATCCCTGTCCAAACAGATGTCAGTATATAAGAGTAACATAATACAAGTTGCACGTCAATGTTTGGGAGGAACAGTCGCTATACCTGCTGCCTCTTTGCAGCCCGTAGCCGCACTTCAGTTAAGTACATACATAGCAGTACAGTATCTTCACCTCGCTTTTTTCTCTTCCATTGTCCCTTTCACCATGTAGTCACTCACATTCTTAAATATTCCTAGAAAATTATTGTAATGACCTATTTACACTCTCAGAACTGATATTTCGAAACCTAAATTTATAAAAAGTGCCGTGAATTCTACAGTCTGTCTTACCATATTCGAGAATCGGTGTAGGCAATCTGAGGGTTTGAAGAACTCACTCCCTATATGAACATCTCCACATAGATTAACGTTGCTCATCTTACATAGTTTGGAAGAAACGTAACAAGCTTAACATATGATGCTTTTGCTCACTATTAGTAGGCCTACTATAATTTGAGTATTCCTTATTCTTCCCACATGTATATACAAATACGTTACATCTCCCAGACACAGGAAGGCAAGTCACTTGACGGAAGATTATGTGGGAAACGACGATCCGTTTCACAAACATTGTTCTTTGATCCCAGTAGCTCAGCGTTTGCTCATTCGAAGCATAGGCCTATGTGTCCAGTTTACTTATTTGCTTGTTCTAAGTTTATTGTGAGTAAAAATAATACACAACGTTTATCATTTATATATTTTAATTAACTGGAAATGCAAACGTCAGCGCACGCAGTATTCAGGATGGTCCACCAGCCCCTTATTTTTCTGATATAGGCAACCCAAATAACGCGTATAACCTTCTTCTCCTTAATCTGTTTACCTTCCAGGGCTGGACAGTGTCCTAGAGCGTGAGATTTTGAGTCGGGGTATACAATTGGAGAGAATGACCAGTACATCGCCCAGGCGGCCTCACCTGCTATGATGAACAGGGGCCTTGTAAGGGGATGGGAAGATTGGAAGGGATAGACAAGGAAGAGGAAGGAAGCAGCCGTGGCCTTAAATTAGGTACCATCCCGACATAGCAGGTGAGGCCGACTGGGCGAGGTACTCGTCATCCTCCCCAGTTGTATACCCGACCCAGAGTCTGAAGCTCCAGGACACTGCCCTTGAGGCGGTAAAGGTGGGATCCCTCGCTGAGTCCGAGGGAAAAACCGACCCTGGAGGGTAAACAGACAAAGAAGAAGAATATGGTAGAAATAATTAGCCGCAGTGTTATTTTTGTTATTTAAACTATACTATACTAGCTGTAGTACCCGGCTTTGTCCGGTTGGTTTTTGAATGTTTACTTTTAAGATTAGTATTACCAGTTATGTGTGACGTGAATTTTTATAGCATTCCTTTTTTTTGATATTGATTTTTAACATCTATTATGTTGTTTTAAAGTTATTTAGATGTGTCTGATTTCAAGTTTTGGATTACTTAATTTTCGAGTTAAACTTTATCCTTGTGGAAGCTTTAATTTACTGGGAAGTATTTGATCCTTTCAAAAAAGTAATACGTGATAACTACATGTATTCATCCGTCGCGCTATAGATATAATCTGCATGGTTTCAACTGTCTTTGAGACTGTCACCAATCAGCCTCGTGACCCTGAAAGCAATGGATTCAACACTAACCTCGGTCATTTTAATGTACTTATTATTAAACACCATTCAGCCTCCCGTCTCAATAGAGGCTGAACGTGGGCTTAAACGGTATTCAGAGTGTCACAATTCGTCTCAGCGACACATAAACAATGGATTCGACATTAATATCGGTTATTTTCCATTATTATTAAATGCCATCCCCTCCCATTCCCCACCGCCAGCGGGGTTTGGTTCGTTTCATCTCCATAGTATTCTTTTTCCAGATGGTAAGTCATATGTGTACCAAGTTTCGTTAAGAACTATTCTGGAACATACCCAAAAACATCCATATGTATGACAAAAACATCCATAGTGTAACAGTTCAACTCATCTACCTCGTAAACGATGGTATTCAACATCAATATCAGTCATTTTCGTTTATTTCTATATTTCACCACCTCCGCTAAGAGTGCTACGGGTGTTTTACCCAACATTATTTGTTTCAGATAGTAAATCGTATGTGTACCAATTTTGTATGAGGGCTATGTGGGAAGAAACACTCATACATCCATAATTTCGGTCATTTTGGACAATGCTATTTCTTGAAATTCCGTCCAGCGACTTAGACGTAGGCAGACAGACGTATTTTTTATATAGAGAGAAGTTAAAAATAAGACAGATAAACAATTGAAAACCTGCCGGCAAAAATGTTGTAACCCTCACTTTTCTAGAATGCTGGGTTTCCGTGCATAAACGATGTATGCGGTCAGCGTGAGGCAGGTAGGAAGTTATGTTGGCAAACTTGAATGTTAAGCGCCTTTTTTCTTCTGTTCAAATTTCGCCACAGGCCGTGCGGGGGCAGAAACGTTGGATCAATGGAAAAATTTGCATTTTGAGGGTTACAACGTTTTTGCCGGCAGGTATTCAATTATAGCCTTATCCTTAGTCTGTACCTGTTCATATTAAAGAGTAATTTGTAGCTTAGACTTTCAGTACAACATACCATCTTCTTAAATAAGTTTACTATGTATTATAAAAATATTTTTAATGATTTGCACTTAATGAACATAAACAGATACAAGAATGGTTCATAAGCTAACCCGGAATATTACTTACCTAACCGAGTATAAAGCAAAGTATGGAATAAACATTTGATATCACGTTTATTTACAGGTATATATGTTTTCAGATAGTATTGGTAAAAAGTATATATCAACTAATTGTGATTTTCTCAACTGACAGTACTGGGCTGACATCTAAATGAAATTTAGACAAAATGATATACATTAGTAAGAAATGCTTATAACTCAACTAAGTTCTGAATGCATATCTAAAGTTTTCATCGACTCTAAATCAGCAATAAATCATAGCTCTTTTCAGGTGGCAATAGGAAAATTGCTTCATTAAGTTAACACTTTTCATGAATACGCCATTAATTAATAATAAAACATTAATTATGAAAGTCAAGAAGCAGAAGAGTGTACTTAAGCAAGATAAATACTGTATGATCTCAACTCTGTTATACATAAAGTTCTCCTTAGTTAAAGACCCCGCCACATGCAATGTGAGAGGCAGCTCAACTTTTCTATGCCTCTGAAGTATTGATAAACGTCAACCCACTCACTTTATTGCAAAACTTTCTCTCACTGCTGTAAATTTATATTCATACCATTAAATTTTGAATAAGTTGAAATATTACCTCGTTAAAGCTCTATAAACAGATTAAATGATAAATCATGTAAACAATACGCTTAAAACGCCGTGAATAAAGTATAAAGCGCCCATTTAAAACTTTTAGATTGTTTGTTTTGCCCCATTCCTTGTGTTGTAACATGTATGATCTAAAGTGTAAAATCGACTACCAGTACGACTCTCCTTTAATGACTATTCTGCTTATATGAAACGGTTTATAGGGATCAAAACATATTTATTAACATAACATATAGTCACTGATATTAATGGAGAACAACAGTCCACTGTTATGATAGTTATGACAATGATATGCATGTATTCCACAGTATACCTTTTTATCAAAGTCAAGGAAAACTGATATAACACATACAAGATGAAGCCCCTTGCAGCGTGATCTTTGTGGACGATACAGTGCTTGGGAGTTGAAGTGTAGTAGCACAGGCAAAAGGAAAGGTTAAAACCTGGCTGAATCTGTTAGAAAAGAATGGGCGTAAGATTAGCAGAGCAAAGATAAGATACTTGTACGGCATTTTTCGCTGAGAATGTCCATTCATGAAGGATTAAATATTGGAAATGACCAGGCGAGTTGGCCGTGCGGTTAGAGGCGCGCGGTTGTGAGCTTGCATCCGGGAGATAGTGGGTTCTAATACCACTGTCGGCAGCCCTGAAGATGATTTTCCGTGGTTTCCCCATTTCCACACCATGCAAATGCTGGGGCTGTACCTTAATTAAGGCCACGGCCGCTTCCTTCCAACTCCTAGGCCTTTTCTACCCCTCGTGGTCGTAAGACCTATCTGTGTCAGTGCGACGTGAAGCCACTAGCAAAAAAAAAAAAAAATGGAAATGAAGAGGTAAAGATAAAAAATACCTTCAAACATCTTGTATCGGTAATGCAACGTAATGCTAACATCGACAGGGATGTTGCCGGTAGAATGGCATGACGAAATAGGAGTCGTATGTGATAAGTAGGGCTTGGAGCTTTAAGACCTAAAACAGTCCAGATACGTAAGCAAATATGATCGTAAAAAATTACAAAATATGACCCAAAAATATATTGTATATGACCCTTTTCAAACTGTTCAATTTTTCAATCTTTCAAATTGAAAATCACAACGCAAAATTTGATTTGACAAATTCTTCCCTAATTCTTTATTATTATTATTATTATTATCATATCAGGTTTTTGAAATTGGAAGTGAAGTGGTAAAAGCAACAAATATCTTGTATCAGTAATGCAGGGTAGAGATACAGTAAAATCGAAAGAATCGGATGGCATGGCGATCTTAAATGTACCATTCAAGTACAGTCTAATTTCATTGGCTACGCTATTGAACATGTTATCTCAGACTGCGTTCGGTAGGTATACTTTTAAAGTTCTGTAAGACAGAAACAGTTTCTGCGAACACGCTCTTTCTAGCGAGCTGTGGACACTAACAATCTCCCAAATGCTTGGCAGGAGTGTTATTCACAGTATCTCTGTATGTATCAAGTACATTTGTAACTGCTGTCTGAGTTTGCCCTCCTCACTTATGTTCCTAAATACACAGTTAAACAAAATTAGGGGAACATGTTTTGTAACGTCTGGTATGTGAACGTTAATTTCGCTGGTGGGGTTCCAATGGTTGTACAGCATAGACTGAGACCTTAGCTACTCAGGGTATGCCAAATCGAAGTTATAGTCAATCTGTAGGCGTAGCCATGCATTAAACTGTCAGGTGATCCCTCAAAACAAAGTGAATAGCGGCGAGTCCGTGGGTCGTTGTGAGGAACACAGACTACTTTGGTCATCTGGGCACATTGTACGTAAACCGGCACATCCCATGAGACATCTTAACGAGGTTCAAGTAGCCAGGGCCGTCACTTTGACCCAGGAAGGACGGCCTTTTCGTCGTGTTGCTGTGGATCTCAATGTCTCTCAGTCAGTTATCCAACGCTTGTGGAATCGCTACAATGAGACAGGTCAGTTCACTAGGAGGGTTGGGCAAGGTCGTGGACGCATGACAACCCCACAGGATGACCGATATCTGACCATCCGTGCGTTGCGGCGTCGTTCAGCAACTGCCAGAGAACTGCAGAAAGACCTCAGGAGGATCAATGGAGTAACGGTGTCTGACCAGACAGTAAGGAACAGGTTAAGAGAAGTGTTCTTAATACCCAGACGTCCTGTTCGAGTGCCCCATGTAACGCAGCAACATCGCGCAGCTCGCCTTCTCTTTGCCCGTACCCACGTCAACTGGCAACTTCACTAATGGAGACCTGTGTGTTGTTCACAGAAGAGTCCAGATGTCCCCTGACATAGCGTGATGGATGTCAGCGTGTATGGAGACTCCGTGGTGAGCAGTACGAACCAAATGTTGTCCAGGAAGGCGATCGATTCGGACAAGGTTCTGCGATGATGTGGGGTGGCATCAGTATTGATGGCCGTACGGATCTTGTCGTCGTCCGTGGTAAACTTACTGCTGCAGGGTACATCGAGCAGATACTGCGACAGCATGTGTTGGTTGCTGTCTTGCGAGAACTGGACATTCAATAGATGGAATGGCCAACAGTGAGTCCCGGCCTTAATCCCATCGAGCATGTGTGGGATAGGCTTGACAGAAGTGTTCGCGAGCGTCCTGTTCCACTACAGACTCTCCAAGACTTCGAACAGGCTCTCATTGAAGAATGGGACCTGATACTGCAACGTGACCTCCGTCGACTTATACGGAGCATGCCACGTAGGTGCCAAATGTGATAAATGCTCGTGGAGGACATACACCATACTGAAGCCCTCCAGCTGTGAGAAAAATCCAACCTGGAGGACGGTTATCACTTTGTTTTAGCCCCTATTTGGACATTTCCGTTTGTGTTCTGCAAATGAAGGCGAATCCATCGATGTTCTTTTGTATATTTCAATGGTTAAATAATAAAGGTTTAGTTGGTAATATACCTGGTTGTCAGGTATTGTTTTGTGGAGCATAGCATACGTTCGAAAACATATTCCACTGTTTTGAACTGTGTACCTTGTTATATGTATATTATTTTGATCATCGTGTCATAAATAAAGGAATTACTTTTTCGGGTCAGGACGTATAAAATAATGTTAGATGATGCCTGTTTATATAAAAGCAAAACACTCAGTGACAGCGTTTTTTTTCTTTTCTTACTTTTCTACTTTACTATAAATGCACAGCTAGACCTGCTGCCAAATCGCCCAAATATAAATAAAATGTGACGATTTTACCAAAAGTGCTCAGAATATGATCTAATGTCAAAATAAGACCGAAATATATATTTATAGGACAAATCAAAATCACTTGTTTGTGACGTGAATCACCGGCTTTGCATGAAACAAAGTTAGACAATATGTAATTTTTTTTACAAGTTACTTTACATCGCACCGACACAGATATGTGTTATGGCGACGATGGGATAGGAACGGGCTAGGAGTTGGAAGGAAGCGACCGTGGCCTTAATTGAGGTACATCCCCAGCATTTGCCTGATGTGTTAATTAATGGGAAACACCATGGAAAACTAATTTCAGGGCTGCCGACAATGGGGTTTAAACTTACTATCTCCAGAATAATGCAAGGTCACAGCTGCGCACCCCGAACCGCACGGCCAACTCGCTCGGTTAATATGTAAATTAAAGGCAAGGAACACAATATGACTTTAATAAATATCCGAGTTCTTGTAATAACAAGGTCCCTCTTTCCTGGAAGGGAAGCATATTTTATATACTGTTATCCATCCAGTAATTCTATATGGGTCGGAATATTGGGCTGCCAGGGTCGGTAACATTCGAAATGACGCCATCCGGAAAGCTCTGAGAGTAACTCAAGGAAGGAAGAAGCAGTAGAGTCATAGTAATGGACGGAGGAATCAGAGGAATACGCCTAAAGGCAATAGAAATGGAGTATATTATCATAATGACCTTTATTTCTTTTTTTTGCGATTTTGCTTTTTATGTCACACCGACACAGATAGGTCTTATGGCGACGATGGGATAGGAGAGGCCTAGGAAATGGAAGGGAGCGGCCGTGGCCTTAATTAAGGTACAGCCCCAGCATTTGCCTGGTGTGAAAATGGGAAACCACGGTAAACCATCTTCAGGGCTGCCGACAGTGGGGTTCGAACCCACTATCTCCCGGATGCAAGCTCACAGCTGCGTGCTCCTAACTGCATGGCTAACTTGCCCAGTATGACCTTTATTGGTGTTTTTTCCTTTCTCTAACAATTTAAGAATAACAATGATAGAATAAATAAACTGTAACAGTAATATAAATAGTTAAAGATTTATTCTAGTTAACAAGCTTAATGCTGTTCTCAGAGCATTACAAGAAGCATATGCGAGTAAAAAAAATTGTATTTCCACCCCTTAAAAGAGAAACCAGGACTTGACGCCTCCAGGTACGAATCAAGCACAGTGCCCACGCTGGCTACCACTTCAAACAGCTAAGATACAAAATTTCGACTTCCAAAGGTGAAGAGCATTTCGAAGCAAAACAGAAGCAGATCACATTCTGCTAACAGACCACGACATAATTAAATTCCACAATAGAGACAAGAATGAATTTAGGAAAACGGCCGACACACAAACGTAAAACAGGGATACAGAAAACATACATTACGAACCACTAACAGCAAAACATTGTAACAAAACTTAATGGGACACAAAATCTTCGTGATGCAGAACTTAAGCCCATGCTACGTTGTGACTAGGGATAAGGGGAAACTACAGCCGATAATAAAAATAGAGGGTTAAATTTTGAAAAGTTCTAGTTACAGAAAAAAAATGCTTCGTGCTTCCTTTAGAAGTTTACAGCAATTTTTGGCACCTACGTATGTTCTCGAAGTAACCGAAGAAACCTACGTAATACTAGAATAAATAAGTTTAAGAAAAGCTCTACATTAAAAAAGACAAGGTGACTGTTACCGTCCTAACTTTACATGCTAAGAGAGCAAGGTGTATCCGTCGGCCACTCCATGTTTTAGAGTTACATGGTGTTTAAGGTTGCCCCAGCGGTCAGCTATTCATAGTGAGGTCCGTATCCCAGTTGACGATCAGAAGATGGTGCCTAGCAGGCAGGTGTCAACTCCTTTATTACGGCAGGCTGGTCGCTGATTGGGCACACACCGGGCGAGCTGACCGTGCGGTTAGGGGTGGGCAGCTGTGAGCTTGCATCCGGGAGGTAGTGAGTTCGAACCCCACTGTCGGCAGCCTTGAATATGGTTTTCCGTGGTTTCCCCATTTTAACACCAGGTAAATGCTGGGGCTGTACCTTAATTAAGACCACTGCCGCTTTCTTCCCATCTAGGCCTTTCCTATTCCATCGTCGCCGTCCCATAGATCTGGAGGGGATATTTATCCCTTTATACTTCCCCTTAAAAAATAATCAGCATCTCCAAGATAGTATATATGTTAGTGCCTTAATATCGACCTCATTAAATATGTTTCTATACAGTGTGTGGGATGATTTTTTGTAATGCTTATTATGCCATTTGACCATTTCTTACAGAGCGGTAAAGGAGATAACAAAATGTGCGGAACATCAAACCTCTTTAGAATATCTTGGTACTGTAGATTGAAGAAGAAAGGGCTTTACATATTTTGTTTGAAAAGCAATCATCTTCAGACCTGGAGAAAATGTATCGTGGTGTTATTCGTGAAATAGAGCCTTGGTGGTTCAGGCGGCAGTGCGTCGGCCTCTCACCGCTGGGTTCCGTGGTTCAAATTCCGATCACTTCATGTGAGATTTGTGCTGGACAAAGCGGAGGCGGGACAGATTTTTCTCCCGGTACTCCAGTTTTCCCTGTTATCTTTAATTCCAGAAACACTCTCCATTTTCGTTTAATTTCATATGTCAGTCATTAATCATTGCCCCAGAGGAGCACGACAGGCACAATTCCTATCCTCGCCGCTAGGTGGGGACTTCATTCACTCCATTCCTGACCCGGTCGAAGTACTGGAAACAGGCTAAGGATTTTTCATTTTCATTATCCATGAGGTAATTAGTCAAATCGAGCGAGTTGGCTGCGGGGTAAGAGCTGTGCAGCTTTAAGCTTGCATTTGCGACACAGTGGGTTCGAATTCCACCGTCGACAGTCCTAAAGATGACTACTTTTGGTTTCCCATTTTTACAAAAGACAAATATTAGGACTGTAACTTAATTAAGTGCCACAGATGCTTCCTCCCCAGTCCTAGTTCTAGCCGAAAACCTGAAAGTGTTAGTGTGACGTGAAACCCTCAATAAAACACAAAATTATTTCGTTCTGTTTACAGCATGTTTAAGACTGCAGTTTCTGAAATATGGTTCCTACGTTCTCCTAATAGTAAAAACAGCTAGATATAATAAAAAGACCATATGGGAGATATAATATAATAAATAATGGCTTTTTCTTTACATCCGCGTATTTTTGTTTCGTTGTAAATTAGTTTAAGGGGCTGCCTGGCCGAAGCGGTAAAGGCGTGCTCGGGTTCGAATCCCCGTCAGGAAGTCGTAAAATTTAAGAAACGAGATTTCCACTTCCGGAGGTGCACATGGCCCTGAGGTTCACTCAGCCTACACCAAAAATGAGTACCAGGTTAATTCCTGGGGGCAAAGGCGGCCGGGCGTAGAGCTAACCACTCTACCCCATCACGTACCGAGGTTAACAATGGTGGAAGCGTTTACCTTCCACTCCTCCTAGGGCCTTCATGACCTGTACGGAGGTGACCTTGCTTTGCTTTGTAAATGAGGTTTTTTTTTTTTTTTTTGCTACTTGCTTTACGTCGCACCGACACAGATAGGTCTTATGGCGACGATGGGAGAGGAAAGGGCTAGGAGTGGGAAGGAAGCGGCCGTGGCCTTAATTAAGGTACAGCCCCAGCATTTGCCTGGTGTGAAAACGGGAAACCACGGAAAACAATTTTCAGGGCTGCCGACAGTGGGGTTCGAACCTACTATCTCCCGAATACTGGATACTGGCCGCACTTAAGCGACTGCAGCTATCGAGCTCGGTAAATGAGTTTCCTCACTACTGTGTTTCACATGCAAATCGTTCAACCTCCACACCTAAGGTCGGAATATGATTGAGTGTCGGGACACATAATCCCTTTATAATTGTTTTTTAAGGTTAGAGTGTGTTTCATCTGATCTTTGCCGTTCTCTCCCGGGCACTCGGCATCTTTGGCTATTTATTTAATCTCTCGCATGCGTGTTTGTATTTCATTTCAGTTTCATGTTGAAATTGTTTTTATTAACCATCTAAAGTAAGAGACATACAAACATGTAGCGCATACGTTTTATTAAAGGGCTTAACCTGCCAAGACGACAGCTACCCAGCCAGATCACCTGAATTGGTCAGAGCGATGACTTCTTGAACTACATCGTTCTGCTTTCCGGACCCACTGCCTCTCAAATCAGTCAGCTTCTCACAAGTAAAGTCATTGAGGTGTTACACTCTAATTTCGTTCAAGGTTTACATGCGGGTAGCTGAGCTAGCGCACATTCCTAAAGTGAAAACCATGCATGTCCAGGTTAACATCTAACTCACACTACTAAAAGCTTTCATTCCGTACTCTAAAGGGATACGAGCGGCCACTTAGGCGGTAACGCCCTCTCTCAGGCTAGGAGAAGATTTGCGGTGATTTAAGGTGCGGAGAAAGGTGACAGGGAAGTGGCCATGGGCTAAGAAATGAACTGCCCCGTCATTCGCGTTAGTGAACAGAACGGCAAAGCACAGAAAACCATTATCAAGACAGCCGATGGTGGATTTCCGACAAAGGAGTAGTGTTACGAAAATGTTGCAAACTGTAGGCTAGGAAGACTTGAAAGTAAGGAGAAGAGATGCTCGACTATGTGATATGTTTCGAAGTGTCAGTGGATAGTTGGCGTGGAATGATATCAGTAGACGAATAAGCTTGAGTGAAGCTTTTAAAAGTAGGAAAGATCATAATATGAAGATAAAGTTGGTATTCAAGGGGACAAATTTGGGGAAATACTAATTTATAGGGCGAGGTGTAAGCGACTGGAATAAATTAGCAAGGGAAATGTTCGATACACTTCCGAATTGTTTGAAAATATTTAAGAAAAAGCTGGATAAACAACTGATGGAGAATATGCCACCTGGGTGACAGCCCTAAATGCAGGTAATTTATGACTGATTGATTGACTGATTGATTGATTGGTTGATTGATTGATTGATTGATTGATTGATTGAATTGATTGATTGATTGATTGGTTGATTGATTGATTGATTGATTGATTGATTGATTGATTGATTGATTGATTGATTGATTGATTGATTGATTGATTGATTTCGAACCCACTCTCTCTCCCGAATGCAGAACTTGCCACCATAGCTGTAACGCGTTAACACGCGCGTTCTCTTCGCTTTGTAATTAATAGCAGAATATATCTGAAGGAAAATATCATAAAGTGTAGAATGGATAAGGGGCTGTCTGACCGAGGCAGTAAAGGCGTGCTCGGTTAATCCAGAAGGACGTGGGTTCGATTCCCTGTCAGGAAGTCGTAAAATTTAAGAAACGAGATTTCCACTTCCGGAGGTGCACATGGCCCTGAAGTTCACACAACCTACACCAATAATGAGTACCAGGTCAATTCCTGGGGGCAAAGGCGGCAGAGCTTAAAGCTAACCACTCTACCCCCACCAAGTGCCGAGGTTATGGGTAGTGGAAGCCTTTACCTTCCATTCCTCCAGGGACCTTCGTGGCCTGTACGGAGGTGACTTTGCTTTGCTTTGTAGAATGGACAGTTTTGTTCTTGCGAGAACATCATCAGATTCTTGCATTAGTTTCGACAGACTGAAAAACTTCAAAGTTTTATAAAATGTATTTGGGGGCGGAGTGCTTCAGCTTGAAAAGTTTGGAAACCTCTCCCTTGAAACCATATTTACAATCACCAATATCTCGTGTTGATCGACTTGAAATGCCCGAGTTGTTACATTAACTCTAACTTCACGGACAAGACGACTTCGAAAACCGTAGAGGTATTTAGTAGGGCGTAAAACCAATAATATCCATTATATATATATTTGCTAGTGGCTTTACGTCGCACCGACACAGACAGGTTGTATGGCGACGATATTTTCCATCATTGCAGCATTGAAAGTTAAGGACTCTAAACAAACCACGTTCCTCCTGATAGTCTCTTTTGTAGAATGAGGGCTCTACGCCGCAAATGTTGACGACTAGGAAGATGTTCCTGCAATGGTGAACGACGGTCTTCGTGGAATATTGGACAATTTGCTGCAGCAATGAGAACGTCACGTTCTACAGCGAGGCTCACACGTGCGATAAAGAGTTTCATTAGTATTGCGTGGAGCAAATGTAGGCCTCCACATTAATGTCTTGTGGTACTCCTCGGAAGGCAGGAACTCTGCGAATGGCAAGAGGAGACGTACATAATAATTGCCTTGTGAGCAAAATACTGTTCACAGACGGGGTAAATTTCTGTCGTGGTGACTTTATAAACAATAACTACATTTGCATGTGGCTCAAGGATAATCCATGTGACTTTCAGAAAATCATCACCAGCTGGTCCCGTCCAGTATTGCTAGTGATCCTCATGTACTCCAAGTATAACTTTCTGGCCATAATTACCTGAATTTCCAAAATCTGTGTTCCGCAGTAGTAGTATAATAGTTGAATACTGATGACTGGACGGGTTTCCCACAAATAATTGAATATATGCCAGTTTATAGCGAAGTAAACATACTTTCCTTAGATATTTCTGACGTTTAAAAAGAGTGCATAACGGTCTCTGTGCCATTGTTAACTTTGAACTACTCTGATGAAAATGGAAAGTAAGACTCTGAAGCATTCCTCGTACATTCATTAAATGTCATGAAGGTATTGCATTCAGACATGATGACCCCATGATACATAACCAACTTCAGTACGGTATGGGGTTTGTTACGTTCGTGTATTCGTGATGACATGCAATCAAAAAACCTTCGAATATCACCCTGAGCCATTTCTTGCTATACCTGCAACATATGCCGTGAGAGTTGCTAATGATTTCTGGTTGGAAGCTGTATGACATCCTTGGTAATCCCAGAGAGCAGAATAGTCTAGGATTCGTACATTGCTGAAGGCGTCTCTAGTGTACTGTGATTTTCAGTGCAGGTTCGTGCACTGTTTGTCTGGAAAACTCAGGTATATAGCAAAAGTTTACCATTCATGCTGCATACTGACAGACATTCAGGGTTTCTTTTAACAACTAACTCAGTCGTGTTGTAGTATCCAGTCCCTCCCCCCACCAGTATTTCAGGGATTGGGGAGATATGTCCCTCAAGAATCAATGCCTGACGTGGCCTTTTACTAGCTTGCCTACGGGCATGGGGGATTGACCTGACTGCCCTAAAGAGAAGCGAGACTCATCACTGAACTGCGTGCCTCTCAAACATCAAATGTGTTATGACTGTACAGCACGCAAGTCTATGCTGTGTGTGGTATGATTTCCATTTCATCCTTGCGGTATAGCGAGTGTGCCTCTTACCTGGAGTCCCGACTTCGATTTCTGTCAAATTAATGGCTGGAATGAAGTCCAATTAGCTTTTTGAGATTAAATGAGATCAATCAGTTAATGCATTTATTTGCTAGCTGATGCACTCTTGCTTCGCTACGAAATTCTACATTGTATGCAGCAGAATAATGTCTGGTCGTATTGTTGTAAATGAGACAACTGCACGCAGACGCAGAAGAACGTCTGATCGTATTGTTGTAAATGAGACAACTGTACGCAGAAGAACGTCTGATCGTATTGTTGTAAATGAGACAACTGCAAGCAGAAGAACGTCTGATCGTATTGTTGTAAATGAGACATCTTAACGCAGAAGAACGTCTGATCGTATTGCTGTAAATGAGACATCTTCACGCAGAAGAACGTCTAATCGTATTGTTGTAAATGAGACAACTGTACGCAGACGCAGAAGAACGTCTGATCGTATTGTTGTAAATGAGACAACTGCACGCAGACGCAGAAGAACGTCTGATCGTATTGTTGTAAATGAGACAACTGCCGGCTTCTTCTATACTGTCACAACACACAGTAAATCTAGTATATATAATTTTTAAGTGTATTACTTCTATAAAAGGAATTTAAAAATTTTACTTTTTGCTTTAATTGTGATCATGTTTGATATAGTATGCTATTTGATATTGCATGAAGAGGGCCACGGCCAAGGCTAAGACCTTGTTTTGTTGGGGATATTCCTTCTATTTCTTAGCCTTGTAAATAGCGAAAGCAACATTTTGGTGTTATTCACAGTCATTATCGTGATAAGAGTATGGCAATGTGGATCCAGAAATCATAAGAGTATCTCGCTAGATTAGTGCTGTCTATGAGTTTTAAAATAGTTTTGGCGCTATTCACACTCGTTATGCTGATAAGAGTATGAAATGTGGATCCAGTAACCGTAAGTATCTCTGCAGATTAACGCTAGTTAGAAATCGGTCTTCTAAATAGCGAAAGCTATTCAATATTTTTTTTTTCTGATAAGAGAATGAAAATGCGGTTCCTCAAACAGTAAGTATATCGGTAAATTAACGCAACTATGAGTTTAAAATGATTTTAAAAATCTCCATTGGCCTTGCCTATAATCACACACGTGCCTCCTTCAAACACAGGCCTGTATATTACTGTTGAACCCTTGAGCTGACGTTGCCATGGTTACGACCGGTCATTTATTCATCCGATTTCTGCAGCACGGGTAGTTTGGTGACAGTATCTCGAAAACGGTTGGTTTTAGGACCTTTAAGAATGGTTTCCGATGCCGGGTAGGGACAGGCTTAGTTCCGTTCTTCGCGACGTGAGGCTTAAAATGAGCTTTGTCTCGTCCTTGTACAACAAATTCGATATTTTGCCTGTATTAGCCTATGCTAATGAGCCAAAAAGTCTAAATCTAGGGAATGGAGAGGGCTGTTCAAATTTCTTGTAGAAGTGTTACCAGAGGGTCTTAAAAGTTAATTATACAAAATTTGGTTCAGATTGGTGAAGTGGTATAGTCTATACATATATATAAAATAAGAGTTTTGTCTGTACATTGCTCAGAATTTGAAAATAATGCTATTTCTGTATCGGCTATGTCCACAGTAACCAGGAAATGCACTTTTTACTTTTCCGTAATTTCTGTCTGTCTGTCTGTCTGTCTGTCTGTCTGTCTGTCTGTCTGTCTGTCTGTCTGTCTGTCTGTCTGTCTGTCTGTCTGTCTGTCTGTCTGTCTGTCTGTCTGTCTGTCTGTCTGTCTGTCTGTCTGTACACGTATCACTAGAAAACGGCCAAAGAGAATTTAATGAAAATCGGTATACAAAGTCGGAGAATAAGTCGCTACAATCTAAGCTGTAAATACTTTTATTCACGCTGATAGAAATGGTAGTTTAGGGGAAGGCCTAAAATTTCATTTTTAAATATTTATGTTTTTAGTAGTCCTATCTTCATAAAAATTGGTATGCAAAGTCGAGGAATACGTCGCTACAATCTAGCCTATTAATCATTTTATTCACGCAGAGTGAAATGGTAGTTTAGGGGAAGTCCTAAATGTAATTCTCAAATATTTAAATTATTAGTTGTCGTATCGATAAATACTACATAACCAAAGTTATTGAGAATTAAATTTCCGACCATTTATGTCTTATACATTTTTACCGTACCGACTAGGATAACACAGATATTCATGAATTTGTATTTTTGTTGGTAAGTCCATATCAACGCCGAGCCACGAGAAAATGGGTTAACAGAATTTAATGAAAATCGGTATATAGAGTCGGGGAAAAGGAAGCTACAGTCTAAGCTATAAACAACTTTATTCATCCTGGATGAAATTGTAGTTTAGGGGAAGGTGTCTTAAAATGTAATTTTTAAATACAGTACCAATGTTATTGGTCCTATCGAGAAGTACTATCTAAAAAAGTTATAGAGAATACAATTTCCGATCATTTATCTCTTATTCAGTTTTACCGTACCAACTATGATAAGAGTGGTATTTCAGAGTCGGAAGAAAACCAAATGGGAAGGCCTATAACATCGAACAATGACATTACATTGACCGTTGTTTATTGCGATGTTCTTTGTCTCTTATGCTACCTCTCAAGTCCGATAGATGGGATTAATGCTGCGTACCGAGTATAACAGCCTGACTGAATATTGGCGGGAAATAGCCGGGTAGTTAGAAAACTTTCTTCTTTAGCATGCCATTCCTCTGGTTCATACATTTTCTTATGCAGTTGGTACGTAACAAGCTGGTTCATCATAGTATTTTAGCTATTCGATCCCTACTCTGACGCGCTGTTTTGAATAAGCAGTGTGCATACTTAAGGCAGAGCCTCACTTAGTAGTAGTAGTAGTAGTAGTAGTAGTAGTATGGCCTGGTCTAGAGGAACAATTTAGGCCTTTTCCAAATTATAGCACCACAATATTCACTAAATAACTCAAAATTCAACTCTGAAAAGAGCCGTTTCTTAAGAAAAGCTTCTTTCTCTTCTCTTTTGAAGAGGGGGTTTCTCTTCTGGCTTGGAGAAAAAAATTGCCATCAAGTCAGATAGATTTTTCCGCCGCCAGTGTAGTGAATTGATATTTTCTGTCTCATCGGGTACTCCTAGGAAGCAGAATAGTAATTGGGCATAGTTTTTGCCCTGGGAGCCTCCACTATTCGACCCTCTCCCCGCCGAAGAGTGTTCACGGATCACGGCTGTCTGCGGTTTGGTCATTCCAGGTCTGGAACTTTGGACTGTTAGATAGGCAGTGTAGTTCTGTTCGTTAAAAGTGAGAAAATGTGTGGTGTTCATTTGAACGAGTATTTCGTAATATGAAAGCATTGCTTTTAATCGCGCCATTCCTATTGACGTCATTGTATGTTCATTTCAGTTGGGAAAACCACTAAGACAGTCTTTCTGAGGACGTAAAAAGGCATTATAATGAAAACATCCCAACCTGATCGTGCCCGATGGTATGAAATTGGGTCTACCATTACAGTGAAAATTCCGTCAGTCTTCATACTATATGAGAAAAGATGTTTGGTGACCTCCCGTTGCATTTCTAGGGTAACGTTAAGAGCTATACAATTTAAGACAATCTTGCTCACAACGTGTACATAACCTAACCTACAATTATGTATACAGTGTAGAATTCCGTAGCGAAGCACGGGTACATCAGCTAGTTATGTATAAGAGACAGACAGACAGACAGACAGACAGACAGACAGACAGACAGACAGACAGACAGACAGACAGACAGACAGACAGACAGACAGACAGACAGACAGACAGACAGACAGACAGACAGACAGACAGACAGACAGACAGACAGACATTCTGCTTTGTATATGGATAGATACATAGATAGCTAACAAGCCTCCTTGTCTGCTACCAGTCACAATCGAGTCGGGGAGTTTTCATTATGATGGCAGGCCCTCTTGCCTATTCTTAGTCACAATCAATTTGGGCAGTTTTCATTATAATGGCAGACACTCACTCTCCACCTGCCTTTTTATGCCCTCATAAAGACTGTTTCAATTGTATATCGAAAGAAAGGATCTGCCAATGGACAAAAAACCAACATGGCACCAATATCAACGCAATAAAGCGGTTTTTATGTATCTGAGATGATATAAATTCAAAGGTTCTTTTTTACAATTGGCTTCACGTCGCACCGACACAGATAGTTCGTTTGGCGACGATGGGAGAGGAAACGGCTAGGAGCGGGATGGAAGCGGTCGTGGCCTTAATTAAAGTACAGCTCCAGCATTTTCCTGGTGTGAGGAAAAAATATTAAGGATTAGTGTTAATGTAAATTATGCTAGTGGCTTTACGTCGCACCGACACAGATAGGTCATATGGCGACGATGGAATAGGAAAGACCTAGGAGATGGAAGGAAGCGGCCGTGGCCTTAATTAAAGTGCATCCACAGCATTTGCCTGGCGCGAAAATGGGAAACCACGAAAAACCATCTTCAGGGCTTCGAACCCACTATCTCCCGGATGCAAGCTCACAGCCTCGCGCCCCTAACCACACGGTCAACTCGCCCGGTAATGTTTTATATATGGGATAATTGGCCTGCGTATAGATATCGTGTAAAATGGTCCCTCCCCCAAAGAAAACCAGTATGTTTCGAAGTTATATCGCTAAATTTTGTCTTCACGACTTGAAGAATGTTAAGAACCAGGAAGGCTGTGACAAGCGAGAGGTAAAAACAATCCCTGTTATGTTTGGATTGATGCTTTCACGGCCCGTAATAGTAAACATGATAATACGCTTTCGGGCTTTTGTCCTGGTATAAAACAAGGTAAAATTCTTTTACGTTTCGCAGAGAACATCGCTCCGGTCTTAAGAATATCTCGTCTGTCCACGAGCAAGGCTTCTCTAATAAAGTGTACGTTTTCCATTGACTTACTTCACACTTTCTTTCGCTACGTGGCCCACTTAAAAGAAAACGTAATAATATTTAGTCTATGTGTTAATCAAAGCTATCAGCTACAAGCTTGCCAAATTTCAGCTGCATCAGTCAAGTAGTTTTTACGTGAAAAGAGACTGACTCTCAAATGTACAAACTTTGAGATTGATTCTTCTTCTTAATCTGTTTACCTTCCAGGGTAGGTTTTTCCCTCGGACTCAGCGAGGGATCCCACCTCTACCGCCTCAAGGGCAGTGTCCTGGAGCTTCAGACTCTGGGTCGGGGATACAACTGGGGAGGATGACCAGTAACTCGCCCAGGCGGCCCCACCTGCTATGCCGAACAGGGGCCTTGGGGGGGGGGATGGGAAGATTGGAAAGGATAGACAAGGAAGAGGGAAGGAAGCGGCCGCGGCCTTAAGTTAGGTACCATCCCGGCATTTGCCCCGAGGAGAAGTGGAAAACCACTGCCAGGATGGCTGAGGTGGGAATCAAACCCACCTCTACTCAGTTGACCTCCCTAGGCTGAGTGGACCCCGTTCCAGCCCTCGTACCACTTTTCAAATTTCGTGGCAGAGCCGGGAATCGAACCCGGGCCTCCGGGGATGGCAGCTAATCACACTAACCAATACACCAGAGAGGCCGACTAGATTGATTATTACTGCCATTTTTTCCTTCAATCACGGTTCTCGCGGGAACTCTGTAATAGCCTATGTTACCCGGAATTATATTTCAGTGGTGAAATACATTTCAAAATCGGTGCAGTAGTTTCTGAGATTACCCGTTACGTACAAACAGTTTTCTTTTTATTTTAGTATAGAAGTATATATTTATTCAGGGTATATTTCAATGAAGCCTCATTGTGTCAGGCAGCAGCGCGTCGGCCTCTCACCGCTGGGTTTCGTGGTTCATATCCCGGTCACTCCATGTGAGATTTGTGCTGGACAAAGCGGAGGTGGGGCAGGTTTTTTTTTTTTTCTTCCCTGTCATCTTTCATTCCAGCAACACTCTCCAATACCATTTTATTTCATCTGTCAGTCATTATTCATTGCCCCAGAGGAGTGCGACAGGCCTCGGCAGTCGGCACAATTCCTATCCTCGCCGCAAGATGGGGGCTTCATTCGTTCCATTCCTGACCCGGTCACTGACTGGAAAACAGGTTGTAGGTTTTATGTTTCAATGCCAAGAGTGTCCGAGGATATGTTTGGCTCGCCTGCCGCAGGTCTTTCTATTTGACGCCTGTGGATGTCCTGTGTGTCTGGGTGTGAGATGATAAAGATGTAGGGAGAGGCTGAAACGTCGTATCGGCACATAGCCTACTGTTGTCGAATAATACCAAGGGGTCTGCTCAAGGCTT
Organism: Anabrus simplex; assembly: GCF_040414725.1. Taxonomy (NCBI): domain Eukaryota; kingdom Metazoa; phylum Arthropoda; class Insecta; order Orthoptera; family Tettigoniidae; genus Anabrus; species Anabrus simplex. The sequence goes on along the minus strand of NC_090265.1, from coordinate 1,027,331,722 downwards.
AACGTCTCCATCCGACGAACGAATCACCATCATCAGCGTCATATGCCCTCACTTCATATGAACACTGCGGAGAGGTTTCTTTTTTTTTTTTTACAATTGGCTTAACGTCACACCGACACAGATAAGTTAGATCTTATGGCGACGATGGGATAGGAAAGGCCCAGGAATGGGAAGGAAGCGGCCGTGGCCAGCATTTTCCTTGTGTAAAAATGGCAAACCACGGAAAACCATCTTCAGGGTTACCGACAATGGGACTCGAACAGGCTAAGCACGGTTTTAGACCATATGGACTTGACGCCTTAAGGAGCATGGCCACCACGCGGGCCAATGAATGAATGAATGAATGAATGAATGAATCAATCAATCAATCAATCAATCAATCAATCAATCAATCAATCAATCAATCAATCAATCAATCAATCAATCAATCAATCAATCAATCAATCAATCAATCAATCATTTGCATTTAGGGTTACCGCCCGGGTGGCAGATTCCCTATCAAGTGTGTGCTTAATATTTCTCAAAAAAACTTTAAAGAAGTTGGGGAATTCAACTTCCCCCTTGCAAAATTATTCCGATTTCTAATTCCTCTTCCTATAAACGAGTATCTGCCCCAATTTTTCCTCTTGAATTAAAATTTTAGCTACGCCGCTTAGCCGAACAGCTCGTCTTCTTAATCCCACGTCTTCCCAGCCCAAAGTTAGCAACAATTTCGTAACACTACTCTTTTGTCGGGAGTCAATCAGAAAATATGATGTTGCTTTCCTTTGGATCATTTCCTGTTCTCCAATCAAGTAATCCTAATGAGGGTGCCATGCACTGGAACATACTTTGACTGGGGTCTCACACGCCCTCTCTTTCACGTCCTTACTATAATCCCTATATACCCTCGTAACCATTATGAACAGATTTGAAACTTCTATTTACAACCTCGTTAATGTGACTACCCCAATTAACATCTTTCCTTATGTTACCTAGGTCATCGCCCTCTAGTATACCTCTCAGCCTTCCCACTTCGCTCGGCTTGCGTGCTTCTTTGCGAACGTCACGTAGGGACTACTTTGGCCGCTGTGGCGCTAGAAGCGTGGACGAGACCCGCGCTGAAGGCACGTTAGGAACAAGAAGAAAGAGGAAGTAAACATTGTGTCGGGTGTCGTTTCTTTATGTAGTTTACTGAGATTGTGTTGAGTTGTGATATTAGTGGAAGTACAGACTATTTATTTCATCATAATCAGGTATGTAATGGTAGTAATTTATTAAAAGAAGTAATTACAAGGCATGCTTAAATATCGCGCACCGTTCGAGTTTCTCATACCCTTTTAATCTAATTTCTTACTTCACTGAAGGCTATCGTAACATATTTGCTTTAATTAGTTATTGTTTACGATCTTGCCATAGGCTACATGAACTTAGCATATTAATGTCCTATTGCAGGGTTCTATCTATCAAAAATGGTGTATTGGTGCACAAGCCGGAGTAGTAAAGTGAAAGGAGTATCATTTCACGAATTTATCAACCGAACTGATCTCAGAGAACAATGGCTTAAAGCTATATCAAGAGCAGACTTCAGGCCCAATTTAAATTCTAGATCTTCTATGGTATTTAGCCTTCATTTTCGTGAGTCTGACTATCGACCTGGATTGAAAATTAAGAAACTGCAGGATGCTGCTGTTCCCTCTGTTTTCCCTTCTTACCCATCTTACGAAGTCCAACAGATCAAAGCATTCAGTCATTGCCAAAGGTAAGAAACGGAAATATGAATCAACTGAGCCAAGCTGTGACGAAAGTAATACTTCAGGTGTTTCTCTGCACGAGTGTCCCGAAAATCATGACTTTCATCGTTCCGTTGATGTCCAGTGCGACATTTTAGACGAGAAGCTACTCAAAATAGAAACAAATAAATTGCAACTAAAACTGTGGAGAGCGCGGGCTAAACTTTCACGTCTTGAAAACGAACTGAATAAAAATAATCAGGAGTTGGAGATTTATAGCAATAATTATCATAAAGCCTTGTCACGAATAATTAAAACAGCCGAGCATGATCCCTCAAATGCCATTCCTTCTTGAGCAAATAGCGAATTTTGAGAAATGCTTTCCGAGATGGACAGAATCCACGGTAAAGCACAGTATAGTTTGGGAATGCATATCGCCCAAAGGTTATAGGTATCCTAGGAAAAATATACTAAGAGCACATTGTCCAGGTATTTGGGTGATACTTCATGCGACACCGGAGTTACGAACCTTGTGAAAGAGAGATTAACCTTGGAATCTGAACGTTTTAATGAGGCTGAAAGAGTATGTTCCTTGATAGTGGATGAAATGGCAATAAAACAACAATTTCAATATGACAAAAAGCTAAATACTTTATTTGGTCACAAAACCACATCTGTTCCAGATAATACTATATCAGAAATTAAGAACGTCAAGAATGTGAGGGAATCTGAAATTCTCGCCAATAATTTGCTTTGTTTTATGATAGCGGGGTTATGCACTAAGTACAGACTTCCAGCCGCGTACTTCTTTACCAAACGAATCTCAGGCAAGGAACTGTATAATTTGACACTGTCTGTTATCAGAGAGATTGAGGCTTGTGGATTTCTTGTAATACGTCTAGTTTCCGATAATCATAAGACCAATGTTAATATGAGACGACTTTCCAATAGCAAGATTTTGAAGCCACAAATTACTCACCCAAATGACCCGAACCGACCCTTATTTCTTGCATTTGACCAATGTCACATTTTAAAGAACGTAAGAAACACATTTTTAGAGAAGACCATGTTTGACGGAGAAGACACAATAAGTGGCTCTCACGTGAAGAATTTATATGAATTGCAAGCAAGTCAAGTGGTAAAACCTATTCGCTTTCTGACTCGAAAACATGTAAGCCCAAACAACATAGAAAAAATGAATGTGAAACGAGCGAAGGACATATTTTCTACACCAGTAATAACAGCTCCGGAATATCTCCAAAAATATTCTGGACATCCAAAAGCCCACTTATTCCAAGACTGCACATATACTTCATGAAAATGATTCAGAAATGGTTCAATATCCATGATGTTAGCAGTCACAACAACGCTAAGTTTTGCACTGACAAGGTCCATTTTTTCAACACAGATGATGACAGGCTTCACTGGCTGGAGAGTGAGTTTCTGGTATATTTTGAGGATGTGAAGGAAGCATGCCATGAGCAAAGTGCGAGTTTTCTCAGCAATGAAACTTACGAGGCTCTTCGGCTAACTACGTGTTCTACAGTTCTCTGTATCCGATACTTATTGTCGTCTGGCTTTCATTTTGTGCTAACTAGAGTATTTAACAGCGATTCCCTAGAAATGTTCTTTAGCATTTTGAAGAGAACTTCAGGCAACACTGACATGCTGGATTCAAGGGCTGTAGTACTTGCCCTCAACAAAATTTTGAAGATAGGAATTCCTCTGAAACGGCGAAATCAGCATACTCGTGAGATGAATGTTATTAGCTGTGTCAAGTCATCTCAATCAGTCCCATCGGAAGTGATCCCTAACATTCCAGGAACAGTGACAGAAATCCTGCAAAATCTTCACAAGTCGCATTGTACGTATACTCACTTTTACAAAATGTACTTACTGTTGGTTATTAGATAACAGTATTCTAAATAATAACCATACTGTTATTATGCAGTAAATACCCTTATTTCCTTTACAGGTCTGGAGGTAGTGTCTATTAAACTTGCATCGCTTGCTTTCCGCAGTGGTTTCGTTGTGAAGGAAATAAGAAAAGAAGTAACTTGTGAATCATCCCGTAGTCTAATCAACAAGAAAAATGCAGTTCTCCACTAATGGACATCATTTTTAAGCAAGATCGGTGTAATGTCTTCTTCTATCCATCAGAACGGTTGGTGTGGATTATAAACATTGTTAATGATTTCGTGTGTGAAGCTGCAAAATTTGTTCATACAGGATCTTGCACGACTTTAACTACCGTACTTCTGCCTGTTTTGAAGAGTTCGGAGGTTTTTAAAGTGCGACTCAGATGACAGTTCTAATCATGCTGAGAAATTAGGTTAGGTAATCTGCAAAACTCTTATCCCGATTATGTTAAGAAACATTGGAGATGAAGTGACTGAACGTTTTGAGAGGGTGAAATAGTTAAACAGTAAGCCGATCAACAGGAAAATCATCAGAATGTAGGCCTAACAGCTGTGGGGAACTGCGTGCCGCTCGTTCTGACTGGCCACGCTTGCAGCGCTCCGGTGGAGAAAGTGAGTACTTCTTCATGTTCGCATGTATTCTTAAAGTGGGGAGGCTGATGTACACTAGAGGGCGATGCCTAGGTATACTTATAGTGATGACCATGAAGTACTTTCACCCCATCAACACAGTTATTAAAACTGAGAGGACTTTACCTGTTTTCCTCTTCTTGTTTATTCGAAGATTCTACTCAACTGTCCACTCGCAGGGAAATGTCTATTTTTTTGCTAGTGGCTTTACGTCGCACCGATAGAGATAGGTCTTATGGCGACGATGGGATAGGAAAGGCCTAGGAGTTGGCAAGAAGCGGCCGTGGCCTTAATTAAGGTACAGCCTGGTGTGAAAATTTGAAACCACGGAAAACCATCTTCACGGCTGCCGATAGTGAGATTCGAATCCACTATCTCCCGCTATGCAAGCTCACAGCTGCGCGCCCCTAACCGCACGGCCAACTCGTCCGGTCAGGAAAATGTCGTGCGGTTGGTGAGGCTATCTTTTCAGCCGTATTTCCTGCCCTTACATGGTGGGTGAAAAGCTAGGTGGTATCCCTTGCATATTGTAAGAGGCGACTAATAGAGTTAACATGCAGGGTCTTTCAAAATGGAAGGTGGGAGATGTTTACCACGGTGGCTCTATCTGAGTCTGGCATTACTTCCATTTGCCTGTGCCAGCCTCCTCTTGTCCGATCTCCCTTGGTCAATTCTTCTTCTTTCCCCTCCCGACGGTATTACATTTGCATTTTCTCGCCCTTTGTGAACTTACCCCTTCATCCGTCGATACCTGATATCGGAGGGTTAAGGCTCTCTCATTCCATTCATCTGGTTAGCGTTTGGCCCTGTGACTAAATGGTTAGTATGCTGGTCTTTGGTCCAACGGGTTCGAGTTTGATTAACGGCCAGTTCGGGGATTTAAACTTTCGTTGGTTAGTTTCTCTGGCTTGGGGTGGCTAGGTGTTTGTACCGTCTTTAATATTATAATTCATTTCAGGTGGGCTCCAAGCCTCACAGACACGCAGCCCACCGAGGGTGTTAACTCGAACGACCTACGCCACGTCTCTCCGGAGGCCACACGACGTTAATTATTATTAGGCTATATGAGTAGTTTTCAGAGGGGATGCTTACCTAGTTGTACTTCCATTTCAAACAATAATCACCACCGCCGAACCACATGACACTACAGATTGTTTGCTCTAATTTACTAGCACGGTACAAAAAAAAAAAAAAAAAAAAAGAAATAAAAAAACGATAAAATTGCTGCAGCTTTGAGGAGATTAGGAAGTTTAGCAAAAATAAAACCACTGCATATATGTTTCTCTGTTCATGACCTAGTTTCTTTTGTTTCCGCTGTGATATAGGGTATTCATGAGACTGCACCTCCTTACTACTAACGACATTGTTTTTATGTTATGGATGTTAATGAAAAAAAAAGGGAAATGTCGTATGGCTTTTAGTGCCGGGATATCCCATGACGGGTTCGGCTCGCCAGGTGCAGGTCTTTCTATTTGACGTCCGTAGGCGACGTGCGCGTCGTGATGAAGATGAAATGATGATGAAGACAACACATACACCCAGGCCCCGTGCCATTGGAATTAACCAATTAAGGTGAAAATCCCCGACCCGGCCGGGAATCGAACCCGGGACCCTCTGAACCGAAGGCCAGTACGCTGACCGTTCAGCCAACGAGTCGGACATGGATTTTAATAGAGGACGATATTGTTCTAACACTAGTAACTATATATGTTTGGTCATGAACCCGAAGGCTGGCTGTATCCTCAAATAACACGGCCTAAGTTTATGCGACTGTAGAAATATCTACAGCCTGTTTACATTCTTTCGACCGGGTCAGGAATGGAATGAATGAAGCCCCATCCAGTGGCGAGGATAGGAATTGTTCCGGCTGCCAAAGCCTGTCGCATTCCTCTCGGGCAATGATAAATGACTGGCAGATGAAATTAAGTGATATTGGAAGTAGGGAGAAAACAAGGTCCCACACCGCTGGCTGCGCAGAAGCGTGTGACTGGGGGAGACATGTCCATGCGCGTACCGCCATGTTGCGGGCGCTCCTCAGCTTGAAGCGGAGATCGTATGGAATTCATGCTTTAACTTACATTTCGCACACATGAAAACATTCGTCTTATAAAATTAATGACTGCCTACACCGACTACCGTGTACACACGCAATAAATGTGCATAATATCAAGACTGTGGTAATATTAAAATATACCTCTGCATAAAAACTGAACAATCTACACAAATCCTTTGGATAGCCTATATGTGGCGTACCTAAAGAAAGAAACCTTTAGCAGGCTGAATAGGAAGACTGAAAAATACACTACTATAAAACACTAGTGGTACCTCGAAAATGATCATGTCGCTCACTTTAATATAAGGGTCATGTTTGTAACTGATGTGTTTGAACATTGTACGTATGGCAAGAAGGCCAGACTCAAAGGACGAGAATCACGTGGCAATCTGTCTCTTGAGAAATCTAGGATCAACAATTATTTACCTTTATTGAAAATATGAGGACATGTTCAAAAAGCGGTCTACAACTTAAGTATGATTGCATGTCATGAGATATAAATTACCTGTCTCTCAGCAGACTGGAGAACACATAAATTAAATATTTACAAACTCCTGTACCGATAACAATAATCTTCAATATCAACAAAAAAGCAAACCTGTGAAATAAAATCTTTCTATGAAAGGTACATAGCTTATTATTTCTCTCAGATAAGTCATTACAGCAAATTTTACTCAATTACCTGAACAATAAAAAGTACATGACTGCAAAATCTTTCTAAAACCATCAGATAAATGTTTTATCATTTTCTGAATATGAAATGCCGGCTCTGCGGTGTAGAGGTAGCGTGTCTACTTCTTACCCGGAGGCTCCGAGTTCAATGCCCAGCCAGGTCAGAGATTTGTACCTGGATATAAGTGCTGGTTCGAGGTCCACTCAGCATACGTGATTACAATTGCGGAGCCATCTGACGGTGACATAACGGCCGAGAGGATTCGCCGTGCTGACCACATGACACCTCGTAATCTGCAAGCCTTCAAGCTGAGCAGCGGTCGCTTGGTAGGCCATGACCTTTCGGGCCTGTTGTGCCATGGGGTTTGGTTTGGTTTGGATATGAAAAAAACGTAATTGGTTGAGTAGAAGTTAATTATCATGTTTGTGTGATTTGGATTTAGGTCAATGCTGCCTGAGATTCGTTACAGTGGTGCTAGTCTTCTATTGTGTATTTCTTAAAATGAAATCAATGTCTAGGGTTAGTTTGAGTTTCTCTGCGTGGTTTAGGCTTAAGGTTTATTTTCTACAATTTGCTTTACGTCGCACCGGTACAGATAGGTCTTATGGTAACGATGGGATAGGAAAAGCCTAGCGATGGGAAGGAAGAGCCCGTGGGCTTAATTAAAAGTACAGCCCCAGCATTTGCCTGGTGTGAAAACGGGAAACCACGGAAAACCACCTTCAGGACTGCCGACAGTGGGGTTCGAACCCACTATACCCCGCATGCAAGCTCACAGCTGCGCGGTCCTAACCGCACGGCGAACTCACGCGGTTGGGCTTAAGTAAGAATGTTATCATTTAAGATGTAAAACCCTCCTAATAATATTATCTTCTTAAATATTACTGCTTTTACCAACTCATTCTGAATTAATATTATCTGAGCACATAAAAATTGAAAGTGCGTTCTAATTTTTCTCTAATATGAGCACCATGATTTACTGCAGACACAAAATAAAATGTAATTGAAATTAAAGCACTTACAAACAAAAAAAGATTAATGTCATAGTGAAAAGTTAATTTGATTAGCTTTTTCTAATGCAGATTGTCAAGATTGTAATGAGCTTTGTTTAAACTTTATATTGTCATATTTTTCTGGAATAGCGTATTAACAATTGTATTATTTTATTATAAAGCAAGTGGGAAAAATTGGAGAAATTAAGACGTACGGACTAAGAAATCATTTTTCAGATAATTGATAATTTGAAGCAATACCTTACCCTAATATTAGAAGGTTTTATCAAGTTGTATCAATCATATCTTACGGATTCTAGGCCCAGGTTTATAAAATTTATAATACCGCTACACAGTTTGTATGAAAAATATGTAGTATTTTTCAGAACAGCTTTTTAGTTCTAAACAATTATCCCCAAAGAATTGGAAAAAGGAAAACAACCAAAAGAAGCCTAAATATTCTATATTTCATGTCAATACGTTCTCTGAATCAACCACCCTATAACCTGTTTAGTTTTCGATTATGGTAAATTAAACTTATTTTTTAACAGTTCAATTTCTACTCACATGTGAAAAGAAATACCAGATCCCTTCTGATAGCAGTCTGTACAAATGAAGGCTGCACACGAATTCACCCTCGTGAATATCTTTCCATTCCACAGGTAATGCCTAACCTTAGGCCTAATATTGCCGATCAGTTTAACTAACGTGATGTATCAGCTCCCACATTTCTTGAAAATATTTGACAATATATTATCACTCCGTCACATATAAAACCAATCCGGACACACTAACAGGCATGATTCAAATCGAAAACATGCAAGGGTCTGTAAACATCGCCACGTGCTAGCCATGCATTCGAAGCTGAAGCGCCCGCAACATGGCGATGCGCGAAAGTGTTCAATATTCCGCTTAGCATCAGCGCGCTCTGTGAGTCTAGATAAGTAATATTAAAGTCTTTGGGAGTAAAGGCCGGGGCTGGCGCAGGGACTAATGCGCAAGATGGCGACTATACACGGGCTCCTATGGGACTAACTCCTCGGAGCTGGCGCTGGGGCTACTGCGCAAGATGGCCGCCACGCGCAATGCACCTCTTTTCTAGTTCTTATTCTTCTTCTTTATCTGTTTAATATCTAGGGTCCTCACTTTTACGGCCTGATGCCCTTCCCAACGCTATCTTCATTAGTAGGGCAATGGGTATTCTCGAGACGTTATTTTGAGTAGTAGGGCAAAGGAGATTAGCATAAGGAACACACCTAACCGCCAGGAGGAGCCTAACCTCAGTTTTACGACTGGATGCCTTTCCCGACGCCAATTGCACAAGATGCGACTATACACAGCTCCTTATTAGACGGCTTAAGGGCACTTGCCCAAGATGGCGGCTATCTAATTGTACAAGACGGCTGCTATACATAGGCTTTTATGAGACTCCCTAGGGACTCTTGCGCAAGATGGCGGCTAATTCTACAAGATGGGGGCTAACACAGCTACTTATGAAACGGCGTAAGGGCGCTTGCACAAGATGGCGGATATCTAATTGCACAAGATGGCTGCTATACATAGGCTCTTATGAGACGCCCTAGGGCCGCTTGCGCAAGATGGCGGCTATCTAATTCTACAAGATGGCGACTATACATAGCTTCTTATGAGACGGCCTAGGGGTGCTTGTGCAAGATGGCTGCTATACATAGGCTCTTATGAGACGCCCTAGGGACGCTTGAGCAAGATGGTGGCTGTACACAGGCTTTTATGAGACGGCTATGGGCGATTGCACAAGATGGCAGCTGCTCTTATGATCGGCTTAAGGACGCTTGCGCAAGATGGCGGCTATACATAGACTCTTATGAGACAGCCATAGGCCATTGCCAAAGATGGCGACTATACATGGACTCTTATGGAGAAAGATGGTGGGTATGGACGCTTGTGTAAGATGGCGGCTATACACAGGCTCTTATGAGGCCAACTCCTAGAACGTGGGTCAGAACAAGATCGCGGTTCTACACAAGCTCTTGTGGAGAAACCTGGCACAGGGGTGACATAGGAATTAAGGTGACGGTCTAAGGCTGATTGCGCAAGATGGCGGCCGCGTACACCTTCCTATAGAGCGTTTCAACCTTAAATTGCAGTACAGCAGTAATGGGATAATTCCGTCTCTTTCCTTCTCCCATGTTTTGCGGGTAGCGCTGTCCTACTCTAATGCAGCGGGTTTGCCAAATATCCGTGAATCAGAATGTTATCGGTTAAAATGGGCGAATATCGTGTTATGTACAGAATTTCAAGGCGCATTTGATGGCGTTAACAAAAAAATGTAAAAAAAAAAATAATAATTTAGTGTGAAAATGGTAATATAATGGAAAGTTTCGCCAAATGCAAAATCTTCATTGCATAGAACTTATAATGCCATAACTCCTATTTTATATTCATTATTTTCCTAATTTTTTCACTGCTGGTAAAGAAACATTTCAGCTCGATGTAGATAAGTTTATTTTTAAATTTAAATGATAACAAAATGCAATATATACGTTTATTTTCAGTCATGTTCAGGGAATTTTATGTGTAGGCACGAAAACGTCAGTCGCTGGCCAGCGTCTTTCCTATTGAATTTGCATGGGGGGTCAAAGCGAGGCAAATGGTCTTTAGACATGGAAGTTATTTTTAAAACAATCCCGAAGTTCCTATCTTGCTTAGTTATTAACTTGTGACAGGAAGAATATCTCCTTGAATTTTGGTTTCGCGCGTGACTCGGCTGGCTGTCTGGCTGGCTGGCTGGCTGGCTGGCTGAAGTACCGGTAGTGATCTCCCAAACATGCGCTTTAAACATTTCCAGACAGTCGCATGCAGTGCAGTGCTCATTTCGTCAGTAGTATGTATAATAGTGATTAAATACATATCAGTGACATATGTACAATTCTTGAGGGAAAGTGTATTTCGTTTGTGTGGTTCGTGAGTTCGTGCTCGTGCGTGGGGATCTAATTTCGAAGAAACTGTGCAGAAGGATCATGGCGTGGTTAAAAGCAAAGCAAACGCTCTTCGAATATGGAAGTTAATTTTTAAATCATACCTCAAGTCCCTATCTCGTTATCTCTTAATTTATGACAGGGAGAACGTCTCGTTTGTTTACGTTTCACGAGTGACTCGGCTGGCTGAGCTTTTAAATATACTGGCAGCCGTGTGCAGTGGTGTTAATTTAATCAGTATTATACGATTGATTAAATACAGATCAGTGAATGGCGTGTGGCCTCCGAAGAGACCGAGTGCAGGTCTTTCCAGTGTTGACGCCGCATAGGCGACCTGCGCGTCTATAAGAATGGGGCCCCTACCTGTGATTAATTCTAATGCTGAAGACGGCACACACATACACCTAGCCCCCGAGCCATTGGAATTAACCAATGAACGTTAAAATCCCCGACCCGGCCGGGAATCGAACCCCGGGCCCTCTGGACCAAAGGCCAGCACGCTAACCATTTAGCCATGGAAACGGACAAGATCAGTGATAAATGTATAGTTCTTGAGGACATGTGGATTGTGTTTGTGTAGTCTGTGTAGTTGTCAGTTCGTGCTCGTATGTATAGTTCTTAGTTCGAAGAAAAAGTGCAGAAGGACGTATAATGGATCGTCAAATTAAAAAGAAACGTTCCGTAGGTAAACTCAGCGGAAAACGAACGCAATATTATAATGAGTGTCCTGGATTATTTTTTAAAGACTGTGAATATGAGCAGCGCAATCAGTGAAACAGCTAAGGCTAGAGGTTGTTCCGAAAGAACAATCTATGCTATAAGGAAGGAACACACACATGGTCCTTTGGGAACTCTCGAAGAAGAAAAAAAGAGAAGAACGACAGAAAAAATAAATATGATGAAATTGTTAGAAGTGGATGCGTCGGGTGGTTCACTCTCTGTTATTTGCTAACATACCACCGACATTGAACGTGATTTTGAGTCGCGTAAATGGAGAAGATTCTTTGCCACGATTTTCCGAAACTATGTTGTATCTCTTCTTACATGATATAGGCTTCCGTTATTTAAGACGGGGTAATAAAGCAGCTTTCACTGAAACCGATGAAATTATTAATTGAAGGCACAGATATCTCAGGGAGATAAAACGTTTGAAGGCACACAAGAAAGCTATAATTTACACAGATGAATCGTGGGTAAATATTGGGCAGACAGTGACAAAAGAATGGAAGGATACGACAGTGAAAAGTGCACGGCAGGCCGCTTTTGAAGGGGTGAGTTCGGGACTTAGGCCACCGAAAAGCCGAGGACCGCGATTTGCCTTAGTCCACGCGGGTAATGAACATGGTTTTGTTCCAAATGCTGAACTAAAATTTTTATGCCATGAAAACATAAGACAATTGGACAAATTACGTGAACGAAGTAAAGAAAAATGAGAGAGTTTTGTGGAAAGCAGACGAATTAGAGGATGATGTCGACGATGAAAAGTTTTTAATACGACTTTCTTCATCGTCCGGATCATCCTCAAGTTCATCTCCCGAACCCGTTTCATCCAAAGCGGGAACATCAGGCCTTGCAGAAATGTTAGGTGTACGTCCAATGTCTGAGAACAACGCCAGTGATTAAGGTATGTTGTATTTATTTTACCATCCTACAAATATTCATGTATGAATGAATGAACTTAATTTACAAAATTACAAACGAAAAATGTGGAACTGTGACGCCCTGTTTGAGTCACACTCGAGCGTGATCTTCACGAGTCGATTTCGCAACAGCGCGCTCCATCTACGCTGTACTGCAATTTAAGGTTGGAACGCTCTATAGTGCTAGGGACCCCGAAGCAAGAAAGTCGCTATGCATTGGTTATATGAGACTAACTTTAAGGAGATGGACTAGGAGCTAATGGCGATACATTGTTCATATAGGCCTAACTGTACAGAGCTTCCTCAAGATGTATAGCCGCCATCTTGTGCTGTAGCTTCTAAGCTAGGTTTCTTCATAAGAGCCTGTGTATAACCGCCATCTTGTGCAGTAGAATGCATGTTTAAACTTGTTTGATAGAGACATAAAGCTATGCCTTCACAGAGGAGGAAGTCATAACAGCCAATGTATAGCAGCCATCTTGTGCAGTAGCCTCTAAGCTAGCTTTCTTCATAAGAGCCTGTGTGTAGCCGCCATCTTGTGCAATAGGTCTCCTCAGCCAGCTTTCTCCATGAGAGCAGTCGCCATCTGGTCTATACGAATAGAGTATAGCAGTTATCTTGCATAGTAACCCTTAGCTCAGTCCCTCGAAAGTTAGGCTGGTAAAACTAATAGGTCATAAGATACAAGTTGTGAGCCCCTGAGGCAGCCCTCTAGGTAAGGCATATACGAATACAGTATAGCAGTCATCTTGCATAGTAGCCCTTGTTTCATTTCTCGGATGTTAAGCTGATCAAACTAATAGATCATAAGTTAGAAGTTGTGAGTCCCTGAGGCAGCTCTGTACAGTTAGGCCTATAAGAACAATGCATCGCCATTAGCTCCTAGTCCATCTCCTTAGTCTCATATAACCAATGTATAGCGACGATCTTGCTTCGGGGTCCTTAGGACTAGGAAGTTGTACCCGGCCGCCATCTTGCGCAGTCAGCCTTAGACCGTCACTTTAATTCCTATGTCACCCCTGTGCCAGGTTTCTCCATAAGAGCCTATGTGTAGCCGCGATCTTGCTCTGACCTACGTCCTAGGAGTTAGCCTCATAAGAGCCTGTCCATAGCCATCATCTTTCTCCATAAGAGTCAATGTATAGTCGCCATCTTGTGCAATGGCCTATGGCTGTCTCATAAGAGCCTATGTATAGCCGCCATCTTGCGCAAGCGCCCTTAACCCGTCTCATAAGAGCAGCTGCCATCTTGTGCAATCGCCCATAGCCGTCTCATAAAAGCCTATGTATAGCCACCATCTTGCGCAAGCGTCCCTAGGGAGTCTCATAGGAGCCTATGTATAACAGCCATCTTGTGCAAACATCCATAGGCCGTCTCATAAGAAGCTATGTATAGTCGCCATCTTGTAAGAATTAGATAGCCGCCATCTTGCGCAAGGGGCCCTAGGGAGTCTCATAAGAGCCTATGTATAGCAGCCATCTTGTGCAATTAGATATCCGCCATCTTGTGCAAGCGCCCTTAAGCCGTTTCATAAGGAGCTGTGTTTAGCCCCCATCTTGTAGAATTAGATAGCCGCCATCTTGCGCAAGCGTCCCTAGGGAGTCTCATAAAAGCCTATGTATAGCAGCCGTCTTGTACAATTAGATAGCCGCCATCTTGCGTAAGCGCCCTTAAGCCGTCTCATAAGGAGCTGTGTATAGCCGCCATATTGTGCAATTGGCGTCGGGAAAGGCATCCAGTCGTAAAACTGAGGTTAGGCTCCTCCTGGCGGTTAGGTGTGTTCTCTTATGCTAATATCCTTTGCCCTACTACTCAAAATAACGTCTCGAGAATACCCATTGCCCTACTAATGAAGATAGCGTCGGGAAGGGCATCAGGCCGTAAAAGTGAGGACCATAGATATTAAACAGATAAAAGAAGAAGAATAAGAACTAGAAAAGAGGTACATTGCGCGTGGCGGCCATCTTGCGCATTAGCCCCTGCGCCTGCTCCGGCCTTTTCTGCCTACTATTGGAAAGTTTTGCTGGAATGTTCCGCCTCCACGTTCTCTAACACAAATCTCATATGGAGTGACCGGGATTTAAACCACATAACCCAGCGGTGAGAAGCCGGCGCGCTGCCGCCTCAGCCACGGAGGCGGTTATAGAGAAACTGTAAAAAACCGACCGTGGTGCTAAAATGATTCGTACTAGGTATAATGAGATAATTAGCAATTGCGTTCCTCACTGGACCAGAAAGTAATATAAATTCAAGTCTTCGACCTGCGGTGGTGCAGCTCCTTCCAGGCACACTCCAAGAGCATGTAGCTTTTAAACCACATAGCAGCCCTCCTGGCAGTCTTAAATTTGTACCTGTGCTGGGAATCAAATCTGGACCTCCGAGGGCGGCAGTTAAGAGCGCTAACCGTTACGAACGCCCTATTCCAGTACGACGTACCCTACAAGTAACACTCTTCCTAATACTCATACGCTCTAGTCGTGTTTTGAAAGTCTTCATTACTCAGCACCACCCATACCCGTACCTCAGCAGCTTGCGTACTACCACTAAATTGGACTGGGACTTCAGGGAGGCTACATTTTACTCTCTCCTGTACAAAGAGTCAGTTGCAAACACACTACGTCCATCAATAGAAATACGCAGGCTTAGTAGTTATAATATTCCAACCACTAATTCACTAAATCTCCACCCTCTTTAATTAACGCAGTTTGAAACATAAAAGGAAGACAACAATCAAAACAGTCAATACGCGTAATTGGACCAGGTGAGTATCCAGAGTTTTTAAAATATCTGAGAGTTTGTGTACTCTGTGAGGTTCTCCTCAGTCCTTTGAAAGAAGTAAGACTGTTTGTTTGTTTGTTATAGAAGAAATGAAAATACTAGAACTCTTTATTGTGCGACAAACGTATCTCTAACGCTTTGAAGAAACTGATCAAAGAAGATGGGAACAGAATTGTATATCTAATTTCCATAGACCTCAGCTGGAGAGAGGGAGTTAGTGAGGTTATTAGCGTCACGAGCGTCAGTTCATGTTTTTTAGGGTGTTGAGAAAAATAAAAGAGACATAACATACTATGTTACTTTAACGAATGAGATGAAAACGTGACAAATACTTTCCTGGGAAGTGCTCGAAGGAAATAAACTCATCAAAGAGAGATAGGAAACCCTTTAGGGAACAGCTCTAATGGCGTGTGTCAAGTATTGACATTTTATACTCAGAACACTGTGATATGTCTTAAACGAGACCACTACCGATTGTCGTACATAGATGATTATCGTACATAGATAATTATTTAGTCTACAAAGAATAATTAACAAGTAGGGTCTCTATTGGAAACTTTACTATATCTTATCCAGACTATCATTTTCAATTTTTTTCGACATTACAACAAGAAATGTTATAAATTAACTGGTAAATTATCAAGAAACTACCCAATCACATCGCCTTCTACTGTATCATTTATCATGTGTTATTTATTGAACTTTCTTTATAATGTTCATTTTGTGGCAATAATTCATTGGACAGGTATGGTAAGCGCAAATAACTCTAGAACGCGTAGAGTGGAAGCGGGAAAGTTCAGAGCAGATGACTCAGCAACAAAAGGTTCAGCGAGTAGGAACAAAACACAGCAGTGCAGCAGGTATAGTTTATGTTGGCGACCACACCGTAACGTCCGAATGTAAAATATTTTTATTCAATAAATGCAATCATAGGATAAAGAGATAAAGGACAAAGGGAAATATTTAAACTATTTACGTATATGCTGTATATAAATGAATGGTTCATGGTGTGGGTTACTGCAGACACATCCTAGTTCCTGAACCATGGACTACGGCTGAGTCGCCTAGAAAGTGGTTCTGAGATTCGGAATGCCAGTTGTTATGGAATAGGAGTGGGCATCTAGGGCATATTTCGATTCGTGGTCCTCCTTGTACTCAAGCGACTAGGATAATACAATCAACTAGTGGTCTCTAATTCGTTAGAGGAGAGATTCTCACCGGGACTATGTGTAAGTAGGGTAGCATCCTGCTTCACAGAATTTACCGAGCTCAGAATATTTTAAGCTAGCCTCGGACCTATGGCAGTGATGGAGTCCCACTTCCGTTTGGCAGACGAGAGACTCCTTGGAAAAGACTTGGCGGACGAAATGGAATTCGATGGGGAGCAATCAATATAAATGGGGATAATGGAAGAAAGGAAGTAGAACTAACTGCGTCAACAAAGAGTATGCGTCTGGATGTGTTAAGAGTTAATGATATTCGGGTAGGGAGTGATAACGAGGAAGAGAGAGGAGATTATAAATTGTCTTTAACAGATGTTCAAAAGTGAAGGGCAGAATGTGGGGTAGGAATGTTCATCGGAATACTATTGAAAACGACACCGATTCTGTCAGGCACGTAAATGAGCGAATTATGTGGGTAGATTTAAATGTTGCAGAAATTAGAATGAGAACTTTGTCATTCTATTCACCATGTGAGAGTGCAGATGAGGATGAAGTTGACAAATTTTATGAAGCATTGAGTGACATCGTAGTCAGGGTCAACATTAAGGATAGGACAGTCTAACTTAATTTTAAAGCTTTTCAATCTGTAGAAAACAATAATTGTGGTTAAGTGTAAGAGAGAGCCGTAAGCCCTAACTTTGCCACATACAAAGGCATAAATTAAAATAAATAAATAAATAAATAAATAAATAAATAAATAAATAAATAAATAAATAAATAAATAAATAAATAAATAAATAAATAAAATAAATAAATAAATAAAATTAAAACATATATACCATTATGACGTACCTGTAAAAATACACACTATTAAAGTTACATTCATTTAGTCGATACTGAAAAGTATGACTTCCTTCTTAACAAAATAGCGCTAATTGGCGGTTTCAGGGCGAGAATTGGAAATAGAACTGAAGGATATGAGACGGTGACGGGTAAATGTGAGGAAGATGTGGACTTCTGTGCTGAAATAGGATTTGCAGTTACGAATACATACTTCAAGTATAAGGCTACTCAGCGCTTTGCATGGGAGGGTAGGGTCACCAAATTCATAATGACTATGTCGTAATTTGCTTTCAATTACAGAAATATTTTAGAAATATGCAGGTATTCTAGAGGTGTTTCGATGATACGGACAATCGTCTGATCTTCATTGAACTACGTATCACTAGGATTATAATATAGAAAGGAAAATCTGTCTGCAGCAGTCGACCGATCGATGTGGTACGGTGTCTATTGTGCCACAGTGTGTAGGTGGACACAGTACGGTCAAGTAGGGATTACCTGTGGAGCCTGTGTTACTGTCCTGAATATATACAGTAATCCACCGTATATATCGGTTTTTAGGGACGTAAGTGTGCTTAATTAACCGAAAGGCACCGATAATCACCCATCAATCGACTTATAAGCTCGTAAAAAGGAATTTCATATTGTTATGCACATATTCATGATTCATACATTTCACATCACAAGAGAGTACTTGATTTTATTTATTCACTAGAAAGATACCCGTGCTTAGCTACGATTTTAAACTGAAAGTTATTATTCAAAGTTTAACACTTTGGGGAGTCCACTGTCGGCGGAGCCTGTAAAATACACCCTCAGTTCGTAAATCAAACGTTTTTTGGGGAATTATTATTTATTTTCTGATCTACCACTCATTTGAACCCCGTACTGAAGAACTGGAATGTTTAAACCCTATTTTATCTAACATCTATGACGTAAAAGCAGTCGACCTGTGAAAGTCTGATTTTATACGTCGAACAGTAAGGGAGGAATGAATGTGTTTTTAGTCGGTTAATATTTGAAAATTGTATGCGGTGTTTGTTGACTTTCGCAAAGCATTCGATTCTACAAGTAGGAAGTTGATCCTCCAGAAATTAAGAGAGATTTGCGGTCAAAACTGTTACATAAAATTGATAAAAAATATATTATCGGAAAATTATGTAAGAATTGATGATGACTTAACAAAGTCTAAGCCAATCTTACAGACTGTAGGAGTTCTTCAAGGAGATCCTTTGAGTCCACTACTCTTTAATGTCGCAACATATGACATAACGAAAGCCATCGTTACAGAGCAGACAAGTATCTATCTATACGCAGACGACATGGTAATTGTCGCGTCTTGTAGAGAAGAACTACAAACAGCACTTGATAGACTGTCAAAATGGTGTGAAGAGGCCGGTTTGGAAGTTAACAAAGAGAAAACAGTAGTGATGGTTTTTAGAAGAGGAGGAAAACGAGCGGCTGCAGATACTTTCTATTTTGAAGATTCTCTTCTAAATTCTGTGAACTCTTTCAAATACCTTGGAATAACTCTCCAAATGAACGGCAAAACATTCTCACCTCACGTGAAAGAAAGATCTCTTGCAGCAATAATTGCAATAAATGATATAGAGCACATCGACCAATTATCAATTGAGACAGCAATGAAACTGTTTCATCTAAAGATTACTCCAATTGCAACTTACGGTTTAGAACTAATATGGACCTTCTTGAAAAAGAAAGACCTAAAGGAATTAGAAAGGGTTAAAGCTACCTTCCTTAAACGAATCCTTTGTGTGACCAAATACACGCCTTCGAGACTTGTTTACGAACTGACAAGAGAACTGTTTTTCATCGAAGACCTACGGTTTTCTATGACCCTGCAATCGACGACAGAATACCAAGACTTCCTGCGTAATTTGAAATTTTAAAAGACAGAAATATGGAGTGACGTCTACACAACCGACGCAATGACTACAACTGACTGGCAACAAAGTTGTTTTGAACTGAGACACGCGGTGACCCGTGCAGCGGTCCACGGATTTCACCACAAGGCTTGTGCTACTCTCCGCTTTCACGATCCGAATAGTGACTGTGTATGTCGATGATGCAATAGACTTTGTGGCCGTTACCACGCTTTGGAGTGCCCAAAGAGAGCCTACTCTCTGAAAAGTCTCTGTAGTGAATAGTGCTATGTATTCTGTTCTTTTATTTGACCATTGGTTGCAATAAAGATTTATTACATTTGAAAATATTTATTAACATCTAGGACATAGAAGACCACCCTTCGTGTAAAATTTTAAGTTTGTGAATGAAACGGTTTCAGAGGAATAGATATTGTGTTTCTGAGAGTCAACCACCATCTAAACCCCTTAGAAGAGGAATATTTTGAAGTATAAGAAATTTTACACCGAGAACATAGAAGAAGAACCTTCTCGTAAAATTACAACTTTGTACGCCAAACGGTTTTGGAGGGATGAATAATTTCGTTTCCGGAGCTAACCACATTTAACACTGTAGGGATGGAACGTTTAAAAATCCTCGACCCGCCCGGGAATTGAAAGCGGATCCTTTGGATCAAAGGCCAGCACTTTAATCATTTAGCCATGGAATCGGACCTTGTCGATGATAATAACACATCATAGAAAGAGTGAAGTATGTGCCACTGAAAGTACTGTTAATATGGAGGCACTCTCCTAACTGGAAGCAGTATTGAATATTAATGACTTCAGCCTCGTAAGCCTACGAAAGAAAACCTATCATGCGCACATGAAGGGATATTTGAACTGTTCTACTCAACAGTCCTACAGTGGCAATAATTGACGGTGTTGTTTAATATGTAACTCACCCAGAAATTTACATTTCATGTGCAACAACCTGATATATCGCGAAGGAATGAATATCAATAGACTAATTTTAATTCGATCTGCTGGAAGAGTAGCGTTACAAAAATGTTGCAAAGTTTGGGCTGGGAAGACTTGGGAGAAAGCAGACGAGCTGCTCGACTAAGTGGTATGTTCCGAGCTGTCAGTGGAGAGATGGCGTGGGAGGACATCAGTAGACGAAGTCTGAGTGGTGTCTTTAAAAATAGGAAAGCTCACAATATGAAGATAAAGTTGGAATTCAAGAGGACAAATTGGGGCAAATATTCGTTTATAGGAAGGGGAGTTAGGGATTGGAATAACTTACCAAGGGAGATGTTCAATAAATTTCCAATTTCTTTGCAATCATTTAAGAAAAGGCTAGGAAAACAACAGATAGGGAATCTGCCACCTGGACGACTGCCCTAAATACAGATCAGTAGTGATTGATTGATTTGAAGAAGGAAAAGTTCAAGTAAAGAAATTCGACAAGAGAAAGTTACAGATAGAGTTCGTCCATTTAGCTATCAACGCGATCAGGTGTGCGGGTGGTAGATGTGTCGTTCACAAGCTTGAAGGGACACACGGATAACCGGAGTACAATTTCTGTGGCAGAACCCAATTCGAGAAGTTGCTGCGATTACGGGCGTTATCTATTTCAGTTGAAACAAATATCACTCTTTTGCTAAATAGTAATGTCGTTGCTTGGGTTATTAGTCCATAGACTGGTTTATGCATCTCTCCCTGCCACCCTATGCTGTGCTAATATTTTCATTTTTACATAACTACTTCATTCTACGTCTCTACTAATCTGTTTGTCATATTCATACCTTGGTCTATCCCTGTCTTTATTACCGCCTAAACTTCCCTCAACCCCAGTGTCGGCAGTCCTGAAGATGGTTTTGCGTGGTTTCCCATTTTCACACCAGGTGAGTGCTAGGGCTGTACCTTAATTAAGGCCACTGCCGCTTCCCTCCCACTCCTAGTCCTTTCCTGTCCCATTGTCCCCACAAGACCTATCTGTGTTGATGCAACATAAAGCATTTTCCCTCAAAAAACAAGTGAAGTTCTGAGTATCTTAAGATGTGTCCTATCATTCTGTCCCTTCTTCTGGTAAAAGTTTGCCAAATCGTTCTACTCTCACCAATTCATTGCATCACTTCATTCGTGATTCGATCTATCCATTTCGTTAGCATTCTTCTGCAACACTACATTTCAAAAGCGTCTATCTTCTTTCTTCTGAGCTAGTTATCGTCCACGTTTCAGATCCATACATTTCAACGTTCCAGACGAAAGTATTCAAAAATGTCTATCTAATTCCTATATCAATGTTCGAACTGAGCAAATTTATTTTCTTAAGAAAGGCCTTCCTTGCCTGTCCTAGTTCATCGTTCGCCGTTCATCAATGAGGTTTAATATATCTTTCGAGCTATCCACTGATTCTTACTTGATATTTATTACCT
The DNA here is from genome assembly GCF_040414725.1 of Anabrus simplex. NCBI lineage: Eukaryota > Metazoa > Arthropoda > Insecta > Orthoptera > Tettigoniidae > Anabrus > Anabrus simplex. Next base: position 1,027,310,059 of record NC_090265.1, on the reverse strand, counting down.
TGTTCCTAACATTTCTTCAGCAGCCCTAGCGGTACTGATTTCATTCTTCACGACTATCCACTCTTCATCTATTGTGTTTCTTTCAGCCTTTTCACTTAGCCCTTGTGCAACGTTCTTCCTTGAAACAATCCCTCATACTCTTTTTTTCAACGTTTGATCTTGTATTTATTCCTTTCTTGAATTTCTTCAATTTCTTCAACTTCAGATAACGTTTTATTACCACGAATTTGTGGTCAGTGTCCACGTAAGCTCCTGGGAAGCTCTTGCAATCCAGTCTGTGCCTAATAATAATAAAGTCCATTTGATACCTTGCAGTGTATACGTAGACAATACAGCCATCTTTTGTGATGTTTTAACCAAGAATTGGGAAGGAATGATTTATGATAGATGCAAAATTCAACCATCCGACTTCCTCTTTCAATTTGTCCCAATCCGAATTCTCCTACCGCATTACGTCCTCTTCCTTTTCCTACCACTGCATTCCTGTCTCCCATCACAATTAGATTCTCGTCTCCTTTCACGCATTGTATTAAATCTTCTTTATCTTCATAGGTTCGTTCGATTTCTTCCTCATCTGCTGAACATGTATGCATATAGACCTTCATTATTGTGATCGGCTTGGTGTCTATCTTGCCAACCTTGGCAACAATAATTCGTTCACAATGCTGGTCGTAGTGGTTTACCCGCTGCCCTATTTTCGTATTCATTATTGAACCAACTCCTGCATTTCTCCTGTTTAATTTTGTGTTGATAATTCTGAAGTCACTCGACCAAAATTTCTACTCTTCCTACCAACGTATTTCTTTTATATCAACTACATCTAACTTTAGTCCAACCATTTCCCTTTTCAGTTTCTGTAACCTATTACAAGTCAACGATTCAAACTTCCAACATTGCACGCTCCGACTCGTAGAATGCCAGTATACATCTTACTGATGTTTGCCCCCTCCCGTGTAGTCGCTATCCAGAGATCCGACTGCGGAATATTTTACATGAATATATATAGAGAGAGAGATGTCTGTCCTCGTGAATTAGTTACGACTGTAGTTTTCCGTTGCTTTCAGCCGTGTAACAGTGTCAACACAGCTAAACCATGTTAAATACAACCTGTGACAATAAAGTTCGGTGAATAGTCCTGTACTATCAACATAGATGAACAATACACGTTAGTGACCTTACTGTCCTTCGAAATAGTCCCCTCCGATAACTATGCACTGCTGATATCGGCGATACATGTCCTGGAAACTTTGCAAGAAGGCTTACTTTGGGATGGTCTTCAAAAGCCTCGTCACGTTTCGTTGGATGTCAGGAATATGGTCAAATCTCTTTCCTTTCAAAGCGAGTTTGAGTCGTGACTTTTCGGCTCTGACCTTTTACCGACGAGGGGATCCCGGAGAACGCCATTCCATGCTTTGCCGTTTCGTTTCAGGGTCATACCAGAGATACCAGGTTTCATCCTCAGTGACGATACAGTTTAAGAAATTTGGTGTCTCATCCGCCGTTTCGATAAAATCCTGTGAAGCCTCTAAACGTGCCTGCTTCTGATCGTCAGTCAAGTGATGTGGCACAAGACGAGACACTTTTGAGTAACGATTTGTCGCACGGATTCACGGTTAATCTGCAGTTCATCCGCTATCATGCGCACAGTTAATCGCCGATCGTTGGTATTAATGTCCTCACATTCTCAATGTTTTCGTCACTGACGGTGGTCGCCGGTCTTCCGCTACGGGGATTGTCAGAAACACTTTCCCGGCCTCCTCGAAAACGGGCGAACCACTCGTAAACACACTTCAAGGACAGTGCATGATCTTCATAAACACGTACCAGCATCACATACGTTTCTTTCGGTGTCTTGCCAAGCTTAAAACAAAACTGTACATTGATCTTTTCGTCGTTCATGTTCCTGTTCACAGTACAGAACCAACGCACTAAACACGCACTGTGTCAAACAGCTCTTACACGGCACACACACCATGCTCAACTGAACAACGTTGGGAGCAGGTGGTCAAAACCTGCTGCCACGCGGGTGCAGCGTTGCGTGTCGCCAGTGTTGCCGGATCGACCGTTCTGACTTCATTCACCGAAATTTATTGTCACAGGTTGTATTATGGCAGGGCCAAATCAGTCGATCATCCAGACTGCCGCCCCTACAACTTCCGAAAGTCAGCTACCCCCCGCTCCCCGCCATGCTCCCCTTTCGATGAACCATTCGTTAGGAAGGTCTCCCGACGGATACCCATCCGATATGGTTGCACCTACGGCTCTGCTATGTGCTTCATTCGGAAGTGCAATCCTCTCCACCGCAGCTATGTTACATGGTTCACAGGAGAGGAAATAGTGATATTTAATCAGAAATGTATATGTCGGTGTATTGAGCGCGTAAACAAGTTTTAGTGGAAAATTAACATTACATTGCGGTACAGAGGCCGATTCACAAAAGGCGTAATTGAGGATGCTCATACCGATAAAGCGGATCAAGAAATTTTGTAAAAGTCCATTGTGATCGGGGCTGAATGGAGCAGTGAATACAGGGAACGCCTGAAAACAGAGAGCGTGGACCCCGCTCAGCCGGGTACGATCGCTACCAGTAGTATAAAATACACGGGTTCTGCTACCGCCTCCGCCTCAGGCCCCTGAGAGAGGCCTCCATCTCATGGAATGTGCAGACAGAGTGCACGTTTAACCTCGTGTGACCTTACTTGAAAAGTAGGGCGGTTGGCTTAACTACACATGACCTTACGCTGGCTACGTGTCCGTGACCTTACAGTTCTCGGGTTCGACCCCAAGCCTAAAGGCGTTACCGTACAGACCCTAGTTCGAAGCCTAAGAGTACAAGCTATAACCGAAGAAAATTAAAGTTCGATGTCCGGACTAACTGCAAAAAACTGCAGGCCTAACGTGATGCTGACCATGCGGTAACCTAACCTCCCAGGCTAACCGAACACGAGTGTAAGCTTAACAGAATTCAAGTTCGATACCCGGACTAACTGCATAAAAGTGCAAGTATAACGTTACGGTGATCACACTCAACCTAACTCACATCCTGGCAAAACGTGCAGGCTTAACGTTACGCTGACTAGGCGTTAACCTAACCGGTTACCCTTCTCTACAATCTGGCTAAAACTTCAGGCTTATTCTTCCGCTGACCACGCGTCAACCTAACTTAACCTTCCCGGACTTGGAGCTGAACTTGGAACAAGGTGGTGGCTATAAGGCTTAATACGTATGCTTTATTCATAGGGGGCGTAAAATGGAAAGCGAATTAAGGGAGCTTGGAGCTGAACTTGGAACAAGATGGCGGCTATAATGATGAGTACGTATGCTTTATTCATAAGGGCGTAATGACGGAAGGTGACTTCGGGTGCTCAGAGCCGAACTAGGAACAAGATGGCTGCTGCACATTGTAGTAATGGGACTAGGGAGATAGTGTAAGGCTTAATACATGCACTTTATTGATAGGGGCCGTAACATTTAGGAAGCATCTTTGGGGGGGGGGGGGGCCTCGAAGCTGAACCTAACCTGGCTGAAGAGTCAAATACCCTAGCATATGTGCTGATGCGTAACGCGCTGTTAGGAATCGAATACTAGATGCACCGAAGACTAGTGTAACAAAACAGCTCGATACGGTATAGAAAAAGGAATGCTGAAAAAGTGTTATGAAGCAGATAGGGTTACTAATCTAGCAAAAACTTGAGAATGTAGCTTTTGATGCATTTAGCCAGGTGCTCGTACATGTCATCACCCCGGTCTGCGTGTGAAAAATTATGCATACGTTTGAACTTTGGATTGATAAAACTTGTGACAGTTTATAAGACTCAAATCCTCCTCAGGTGGCGGCTACACATAGTTTTAACGGGACTATGGAGGTTGTGCAAAGGCTAAAACGTACGCATTGCTCACATGACCGTAACGTTTGTGTGATACCTCAGAGACTCTGAGCTGAACTTGGAATTACGAACAAGATGGCGACAAAACATTGTTTGGGACTAGGGAGGTGGTGCAAGAATATTAGGTTTGCATTGCTTGTATGGATGTAATGTTGAAGGGCGATCTGAGAGGCTCGGAACTGAGCAACTGCAGAGTCAGCTGCTGACGCGGACCGCTCTGTTGTGCCGGCCACCGGATCCGAAGATAGTGGATTCAAACCTGGCAGAGGTAGTCGGATTTTCGGAGGTAGGAAAAAAGTCTATTCGACATTCCATGTCGTACGATTTCGGCATGTGAAAGATCTCTAGTGACACATTTGGTGTTTACTCGAAAGAATTAATTTCTAATCATTTTTGTCTTAACATATTTTCTTGTATAGGTTATAATAACAGAGATAATCGTGAATTTATATTGTCGAGCTGCTAGAAAATGGTTGAACAGAATGTAAAGGTCAGGAATAAAGTGTAGTCGTGTAACCGAGTTTCAAATCTACCAGCTCGAAAAGTTAAAATAAAAAATTCAGTGTTCCAAAAGCAACAGAGCGGTCCGCATCAGCATAAATGCTACCGCACTTGACTCTAACTCTGAGATCGCCCTCCTACCTTACATCCATGTAAGCAATGCAAACCTATTATTCCTTACACCGCCTCCCTAGTCCCATGCAATGTTTTATCGCCATCTTGTTCGTAATTCCAAGTTTAGCTCCAAGTCTCTGAGGTATGCCACCAATGTTACACCCATGTGAGCAATGCGTACGTGTTAGCCCTTGCACAACCTCCATAGTCCCGTTAAAACTATGTGGAGCCGCCACTTGAGGAGGAGGATTTGAGTCTTATAAACTGTCACAGGTTTTAGCAATCCAAAGTTCAAACGTATTCAGACCGGGGTGATGACATGTATGAGCACCTGGCTAAATGCATCAAAAGCTACATTCTCAAGTTTTTGCTAAGTTAGTAACCCTATCTGCTTGTAGAAACAATTTTGCTAAGACGTGACATTGTTCGCTTCATAACACTTTTTTCAGCATTCCTTTTTCTATACCGGATCGAGCTCTTTGGTTACTCTAGTCTTCGGTGCACCTAGTATTCGATTCCTAACAGCCCCTTACGCATCAGCTCACATGCTAGCGCATTTGACTCTTCAGTCGCTCATCTTCGAGCACCAAAGATGCTTCCCAAATGTTACGCCCCTATGAATAAAGCACATATATTAATATTTACGCCATATCCCCAGTCCCATGTGTAGCCGCCTTCTTGTTCCGAATTGAGCTTCCAACGTTGCGGCCCCTATGAATAAAGCACATCTGGTAAGCCTTAAGCCATCTACCTAGTCCTATCAGTACAATGTGTAGTCGCCATCTTGTTCCAATTTCAGCTCCCAGCAAGCTCAGCATCAAAGCCCCTGGGCCATGTCTTATCTTATCTAGTTAGGTTAAGCCTACACTTTTTAGCTAGGGTGTAGGGAAGGGCAACCGTTTAGATTAAATAAAGCACATCTATTAAGCCTTACGCCATCTCCCTAGTCCTATCAGTACAATATGTAGCCGTAATCTTGTTCCAATTTCAGCTCCCACCAAGCTCAGTATCAAAGCCCCCGGGCAATGTCTCATCTTATCTAGTTAGGTTAAGCCTGCACTTTTGGCCATGGCGTAGGGAAGGGCAACCGGTTAGGTTAACGCCTGGTCAGCGTAAGGTTAAGCCTGCACTTTTAAGCGGTTAGTCCGGGTATCGAACTTAAATTTTGTTAACTTAAGCTTACACGCTTTTGTGGTTAGCCTGGGAGGTTAGGTTCAGCTTTGAGGCCCCCAAAGATGCTTCCCAAATGTTACGCTCCCTACGAATGAAGTACATGTATTAAGCCCTACACTATCTCCCTAGTCCCATTAGTACAATGTGCAGCAGCCATCTTGTTCCAAGTTCAGCTCTGAACAGTCAAAGTCACCTTACGTCATTACGCCCTTATGAATAAAGCATACATATTAAGCCTTATAGCCACCACCTTGTTCCGAGTTCAGCTCCAAGTCCGGGAAGGATAATTGAGGTTGACGCGTAGTCAGCGAAAGAATAATCCTTCACTATCAGCCAGGTTTAGAGAAGGGCAACCAGTTAGGTTAACGCCTAATCAGCGTAAGGTTAAGCTTCCACACTTACGCGGTTAGCCCGGGTGTTGAATTTTGAGTCTTTTAGGTTAAAGCTTGTACACTTAGGCTTCGAACTAGGGTCTGTACGGTTAACACCCTTAGGCTTGGGGTCGGACTCGATGTCTGCAAGGTTAAGCCGGGACACGTAGCCAGCCTGAGGTCATGTGAGGTTAAGAACGCACTTTTAGCCAACCGCCCTACTTTTGAAGTAAGGTCACACGAGGTTAAATATGCATTCTTTGTCTGCACATTCCATAGGATGGAAGCCTCTCCTAGGGGCCTGATGTGGAGGCAGTAGCAGAAACCCGTGTATTTTATACTACTGCTACCGGCCCTTGTACTGCTCAAGGTCCAAATGGTAAGATCAACAGAGAAGGTCTCGCGGCGAATATAGAAAGGCCACTCACTAACGCTAAAAAGCAAAGGAGTTACTGGGAAACCCAGAAAGCGGTGCGCTGAGAAGCGAGCACGAGCGCAGTGCAACTGACTGACTACCTCTGCTATGGTCGAACGACCTTGAGGATGCAGTGCCGCTGGACTTTTATAATTTGTCTTGAACACTAGTAAACATATATTTTGAAAAGCTAGCTGTTGCTTGACGTTATCACACAAAAAAAGAAATCCGCAGACATATCAGCGACACGGCTCAATAATTTTGTTTAACTAGTGCTTTGACATCCCGTTAACACATACATTTTCGGCGGCGCTGGTGTGGCAAAGAGATGATTCATGGTCGTACTTTAAGGTCCCTGTTGGGAGTATGGGGATCCACAGGAAACCATCTTCAGTGCCTCCGACGGTATATCTCGAATTCACCAAGGGGCTGAGTAGCTCAGACGGTAGAGCTTGGACTTCTGAGCATAAGTTGGCGGGTTCGATCCCAACTCAGTAGTTGAAGGTATTCACATACGGCAGTGTCGTGTCGGCAGACTTACTGGCAAGTAAACAAACTCTCACTTGACAACATTCCGGCACTCGGCGTACATAAATCGTAAATATAGGTAGTGGAACGTAAAAACCAAATTATTCGACTTCACCATCTCCCGTATGGCTCACACGACCTGTTCCGCAAAACCAACCCGCTCAGTGATAGCAGACTCTATTTTCTTAGACTTCATTTCAAGACCAAAATCGACTTCTTAAGCTCACAGCCACATACAATATTTCGAATTGGCTTTGCGTTGCAACAAATCTATTATATAATGCTAACAGGTTGCTTGAGTAATCATGTTTGCTTCTTGTCAGGACGTCTAGATTATGTTTCCTTGCAATTCAGTCGGTAGGAAATAAACTTGACTACTAATCCCGGTCAAGTTTTATATTCATATCGTTGTAGTTACATTACCTTTTTGTTCGCTATATCTAGAAATCCTTTTGTTTTGATGGGAGCACTTGAACAAGGAAGGGCCGTAAACTGTAATTTCTAACTCTAGACGTGTGCAACAAGCCGGTAAGCGAATGAAGTGGAGTGTATGGTGTCAGGAGTCCTGATTGGTTCAGTGAAGGGAGTGCACGTTATTTTCCAGATAAGGAGTAGCTCTGTGTGGGAAGCTTGAGGGATCAATAAGCAAGATTCATGTCCATAACGGTCAAGAGATTGTTTTCCTGAGCCGTTATACTTCAGCTTACGGCCTTCTGTAGCAGATGTGGTAGGGAACCGAAGGCCACTACACGGACCGTTCAGCGAAGGAGTCAGATTATTATTATTATTATTATTATTATTATTATTATTATTATTATTATTATTATTATTATTATTATTATTATTATCGAGCAAGTGGATGCGCGGTTAGGGTCACGTAAGTAAAAGCTTGCATTCGGGGGATAGTGGGCTCGAACCCCACTGTTGACAGCCCTGAATATGGCATTCCGTGGTTTCCCATTTTCACACCTTCAGACCACGGTCGCTTCCTTCCCACTACTACCCCTTTCCCATCCAATCGTCTCCATAAAGACCTATCTGTGTCCGTGAATGGAAAGCAAATTGTAAATATAGGTAATTATTAATTTTATAGGCAAAATCTATGGACCACAATTGACAGTCTTTACTTATGTTTTGCTGTCTCTCCCTTCACTTTTTGCTGGTATACTTTCATTGGTTCTCCAAAAACACGTGGTTTGCCACAACGGCGGTGGTTCGAATCTCGGCTTTGGAAACTTTGGACAGCATTTGAGACTAGAGGGTTCTATCAAATTCTTACTTAAAGTCTGGTCAAATTTTGAATTTGTAATATGAACAATATTTCTGGAATGATTCCTTACTCTTGTATCCACAAATGTGAGCACCATTAAGAAAGAAACGAGCAACCGCTGAAAGGATCGTAATGCAATTGCCTGCGGAAGAAGGTGCGGTCCCTATGAGAGAGCTGAGGTCCTAAATTCGCCGCTGGAGGGACATGGGTACAGACCACGTAACGACAGAGCCAACACGCGCATCCGTTGATCGACCAATGCAGCCAATCGTGCCGACAACAGTGAAATGGAGGCTTCAAAAGATGAGCAAAGAGGTGTAGAGCGTTTCCTGACAGCAGAAGGAGCGAGGGGAACGAAAATTAATCGAAAAATGGCACAAGTGTACGGAGAAGGGCGGATGTCGTTGGCCGATGATGCACGGTCTGGAACGCCACACCGCATCACCGATGACATTGTCCAGCAGGTGGATGCCCTCATTATGTAAGATCGGCGAGTTACGCTAGCAGGCATTGCCGCAGAGGTCGGGAGGGTCGGAAGTTTTAACACCATCATTAAGGACAGATTGAAATTTCGCTTAAAGTGCCTCACAGTATTCAACCAGCACAGAAAGCGTGTCGAATGGACCTCTCTCTTGACCATCTGATGCGCTATGCCAAGGAAGGGGATGAATTCGTATCAAGAATGGTTGCTGGAGACGAGACATGGTATCATCACTTCGAACACGAGTCATAACAAAGAAGTCTCCAGTGGAAGCATGCAGCATAGCTGCGACCCAAAAAATCTAAGGTGAGCTAAAGAAGGCTTTTACCTCGGACGACAACGATAAGCAGTACGTTCGGAACTGGTTCAAAACGCAGCCCCACGAATTTTATGAGACGGCCATTCACCGCCTTGTGTCGCAGTGGGACAAGTGCCTCAACAGTGCTGGGCAATACTTTTGAAATAACGGTACAGGTTTTCATGTTATAGCCTCCGGCTCGTTTCTTTTTGAATGGCCCTTATATCTATACAACTCTGAAGACCGAGCAACAATTCAAACACAAAACTTAGCTGAACTTTCAGAAGGAAATGTGTAAGAGAAATATAAATAATTTTAACTGTAATTTGAATAAAGTTTATTGTATTTTCTCCATCAGTGGAGGTTACCTAAATTGATTCAGATTACAGTAAAACAGTTTAAGATATTTTAAATAAAGAATATACCGAGCTCGATAGCTGCAGTCGCTTAAGTGCGGGCAGTATCCAGTATTTGGGAGATAGTAGTTTCGAACCCCACTGTCGGCAGCCCTGAAAATGGTTTTCCGTGGTTTCACATTTTCACACCAGGAAAATGCTGGGGCTGTACCTTAATTAAGGCCACGGCCGCTTCCTTCCCACTCCTAGCCCTTTCCTGTCCCATCGCCGCCGTAAGACCTATCTGTGTCGGTGCGACGTAAAACAACTAGCAAAAAAAAAAAAAAAAAAGAAAAGAATAATAGAGCAGTTAAACTAAAAGTAACAAGCTTAAGATAGCACTAATAATGAATTATATTAATGAAATTCGTCCGCCTCTGTGGTGTAGTGGTTAGTGTGATTAGCTGCTACCCTCGGAGGCCTGGGTTCGATTCCCAGCTCTGCCACGAAATTTGAAAAGTGGTACGAGGGCTGGAACGGGGTCCACTCAGCCTCAGGAGGTCAACTGAGTAGAGGTGGCTTCGATTCCCACCTCAGCCATCCGGGAAGTGGTTTTCCGTGGTTTCCCCACTTCTCCCCCAGGCAAATGCTGGGATGGTACCTAACTTAAGGCCACGGCCGCTTCCTTGCCTCTTCTTTGCCTATCCCTTCCAATCTTCCCATCCCCTCACAAGGCCCCTGTTCAGCATAGCAGGTGAGGCCACCTGGGCGAGGTATTGGTCATCCTCCCCAGTTGTAACCCCCGACCCGGAGTCTGAAGCTCCAGGACACTGCCCTTGAGGCGGTAGAGGTGGGATCCCTCGCTGAGTCCGAGGGAAAAGCCGACCCTGGAGGGTAAGCAGATTAAGAAAGAAAGATTAATGAAATCCATTACCATATATTAAATTTAATAAAGTTTATTTTCATTTCGTTAACGCTCTGTCCATCAATGAAATTACAATTTTGTTTATAGACTCATATTTTGTTCTTATCTCATGCTAGCTCCAGGACCCGACGTTACCCGGGTATATTTTTGAATGTTTACTTTTAGGGTCGGCCCCGTGGTGTAGGGGTAGCGTGCCTGCCTCTTACCCGGAGGCCCCTGGTTCAATTCCCGGCCAGGTCAGGGATTTCTACCTGGACCTGAGGGTTGGTTCGAGGTCCACTCAGCCTACGTGATTACAATTGAGGAGCTATCTGACGGTGGGATAGCGGCCCCGGTCTAGAAAGCCAAGAATAACGGCCGAGAGGATTCGTCGTGCTGACCACACGATACCTCGTAATCTGCAGGCCTTTGGGTTGAGCAGCGGTCGCTTGGTAGGCCAAGGCCCTTCAAGGACTGTAGTGCCATGGGGTTTGGCTTGGTTTTACTTTTAGGATTTGTATTCCCTGTCAATTGTGTTTGAAGTGATTTTTTGTAGATTTCTTTATTCTGACGTTAATTGGTATTCTACGAACTATTTTGTAGTTTTAGAGTTATTGTTGTGTGTTTGATTTTAAGTTTTAGTTTTAGGTTATTTTGCGTTAAACTTTGTAGTTGTGATAGCCCAAGCAGTTGATCCTTATAAAAAAATAATAAACGTACGTTATAACTGGACTGATCAGCGGTTTTCTTGCAGGTCATCTACCATTTAAATTAGCAGCTGCTGAACGGCGTTTTGTAGTGGGTATATGAAGATCTAGTCCATCGTGCTGTTGTAAACAATTCCTGATTGCCCATGCAGTTTTCTTTGGATCGGCAACGGACTGATTCCGAATTATTCGATCCTATCGTATGGTTGTCTTTCGAGACCGACCCGATTTGAATTTGTTGTGTACTCTTCCTTCATGTTGTTGACATGGATTCCACACACTGACCACACTCCCTAGCAACACTAGATTGTGATTTCACTTCTTTGAAGGAACTTAAGGCAGCCTATCTTAGATCTACTGAATATTCCTTCTGTTTTGGCATGTTCACAACAAACTTTGGAAAGAAAAAAATAGTAAAAATACGTATAATAATTTATTTAATGCGCACAATGTCAAAGAATTAAATTTACATCAATCTTCATTACAAAATTTTACGAGTGATCCCAATCGTTGTTTGTAACTCGATACAGGGTACCTAATACAGTGTGTGCCACATCTCTAGCAAACGCAGTTCGATCTCGTTCATGATAATGATGTATGTTACATAATTTATCATTTTTTAACCCATGAACGGAGAACTTGTCATTAGGTGCCGCAGATCATGTCCACCTTGAACCCACTCACGATTTATCATGGTATGGAGTAGAAATATTCTCAGATGTCGGCTTTCTTCGAACGTAGGTCTCCAATCAGGTGTACATACGATGTTGTGGCTGCGAGTAACGACTGTATGTTTAGCTCCTCCACATGAAATTCCTCTCTGGATAACACGTACACAAGCTGGGAAGGGGAATACTTGGAGAGTTATAGTGCACGTTTCAAGTAGTTTGCCATCAACTTCTCGATCTTTTCTAGTTGCCTCAGACTCAAAGGTTCCTAAATGTTTTTCAAGCCATATTTTGCTATAGGACTAATTTTTAGGTGAAATAGTTTCATGGCTGTTTCTAAAGATAAGTTTCTCAAATTCTTAATGTCAGACATTGCTTTGATGGATGCATTTAGACGGTCCGTGAGATGGAGGGTGAATACATTACCTTGGTTTTGAAAAATTACACCCAAGTATTTAAAACATTTTACGGACTTAAGTTCTTGGTCTCAAAAGAAAAGAAAAGGATTCCATGTGGTCCCGCTCTTCTAAATGCCATGGAAACAGTATTTGTACATTCAGCTTCAGCTCATTTCTATTTGCTCAACCTTCTGTTTGATTGAATGATTCCTGAGGTTCGTTCTCTGACGTTGATGCTAAGACCATTATCAGCGCACATTATTAGCTTGACATTTTTTTGGTTTACTGAATCTTCTATGTCTATAACCCAACGTAAATTGTATCTCTAATGATGCTAATTAAACGTACCTGTAACTTGGGCATGCTGCCATTCTAACATGCAGGACGACTCAGTTGAGAGTCCTGCTCCGCTGTGACTATATGCAAACAGTGTTGACAGCAGAAAATACCTAGTTACAAAATACTATTGTGTGCTACTGTAGAGTAATATAATTACAACGCAATCACTCAGAAATTCATTTAAAATATTCCAAGTAGCGTAGCACAATAACAGTTACACGGCAATTACATACAGATTCACATATACTTTTGTTATTTCCAATGCCTTAACATTACGATTTACAGTAAATTGACCGGTACGATCTCTGACTTACTTAGCCGTTAAGTATATGGAGCAATTGACCACGATGGACCGAGCACTTAAAATGTAGAAAAAACAACAACAACAGCAAGACAACAAACTAAGTGCAGTGTGCTTGAAGTACTTATCTATTACATTATCGACTTATAGCAGCACAGAAGCGGGGGTTGATTGTGGCAGCATTTGGTTAATGAAGCCATCAATTTTCGATGATAACACTCATATTTAAGTGGGTATAATAAGTTTTCTCTCTGACCCAAGGCTGCAATAAAGCAGACAGTGAATTTTAAATATTACTCTAATTAATTCCCTTTTTCCTCGCTGATTATTATCTCTTGGCTCATCCCTTGTGTTTACTGATCAAAAATAATTTAGTGGTTCAATTATAGCGTCCAAGTTCATTAAATGGTCTTTCCACATTCAGTATCCTGCATCTAAATCAAAACGCGTGTATTCGGCATAAAGTGGTATAATAATATGGTCATTCCGATTAACGCTGTTGGATATTTGCTATCTTACTGTGCTCAAGGCCTTTACATGTGTGTCACTAGAATTACAGTAGGCCTATTACCATGTTAAAGAAACGCTTTTCAAGGGCCAGTCTGATGATTCTTAAGACCAAGAACAGTTCAACGGGCGTTCACCATTATTATTATTATTATTATTATTATTATTATTATTATTATTATTATTATTATTATTATTATTATTATTATTATTTACAAGTTGCTTTACGTCGCACCGACACAGATAGATCTTATGGCGAGGATGGGACAGGAAAGGGTTAGGAGTGGGAAGGAAGCGGCCGTGGCTTTGACTAAGGTACAGCCCAAGCATTTGCCTGGTGTGAAAATGGGAAACCACGGAAAACCATCTTCAGAGCTGCCGACAGTGGGGTTCGAACCTACTGTCTCCCGAATACTGAACACTGGCAGCACTTAAGCGACTGCAGCTATTATTATTATTATTATTGTTATTATTATTATTATTATTATTATTATTATTATTATTATTATTGTTATATATTTACGGTATAACATTTGCTAGGCTTTTCCGGGAATGGAAATTGTGGGAAAACGGCTGAATTGATTTCAATGAGCGACCCCTGACTTCAAAGTGCAGAAACTGAAGATCTTAAAAAAAAGTGTTTTCATTGGGTACCGATTTCGCTGCAACATTTTATTTTCTTGAAATAGACCTAAGAAGTGCTTTATGTTTGTGAGGTAGTGGTTCAAAACCTACCGTTAGCAGCCCTGAAGATGGTTTTCCTTGGTTTTACATTTTAATACCAGGAAAATGCTGGTGCTGTGTCCACGGCCTTCCTTCCCAATCCCAATCCTTTCTTATCTCTGCATCGCCCAAAACCTTCAGTGTGTTAGTGTGACGTTAAACCAGTATCAAAAAGAAAGATCATCTATATATATTAAATAAGAGTTTTGTCTGTACATCGCTCAGAATTTGAAACGAAGGGTATTTTTTTATCGGTCATCTCCATAGTAACAAAGAAATGCACTTTTTACTTTTCCGTAATTTCTGTCTGTCTGTCTGTCTACCTGCATCACTAGAAAACGGCTAAAGATAATTTAATGAAAATCGGTATGCAAAGTCGGGAAATAAGTCGCTGCAATCTAGGCTGTAAATAATTTTATTCACGCTGATAGCAATGGTAGTTCAGGGGAAGGCTTAAAATTTAATTTTCAAATATTTATGTTGTTATTGGTCCTATCTTAAAGCAAATTGGTATGCGAAATCCAGAAATAAGTCACTATCATCTAGGCTACAAATAATGTTATTCACGCTGAAGGAAAGGGTAGTTTAGGGGAAGGCCAAAAATTTAATTCTTAAATATTTACGTTATTAGTGGTCCTATCTCAATGAAAATTGGTATGCATAGTCGGAGAATGAGCCATTACAATCTAGGCTATGAATCATTTTATTCACGCTGAGTGAAATAGTAATTATGGGGAAGGCCTAAAATAGGATTCTCAAATATTTATATTATTAGTGGTCGTATCGATAAATACTACATAACCAAAGTTATATAGAAATAAATTTACGACCATTTTTATCGTACCGGCTATCACAACACAGATATTCATGAATTTCTAATTTTGTTGCTAAGTCCATATCAACGCCGAGCCACGAGAAAATGCGTAAAGAGTAAGAAACAACAGTCTAAGCTATAAGCAAATGTATTCGCCCTGGATAAAATTGTAGTTTTGGAGAAGGCGCCTAAAATGTAATTTTTAAATACCTATGTTATTGGTCCTATCGAAAAGTATTACATAACAAAAGTTATAGAGAATACAATTTCCGATCATTTATGTTTTATTCAGTTTTACCGTACCGACTATGGTAAGAGTGGTGTTTCAGAGTCGGAAGGAAACTAAATGTGAAGGCCTATAATATCGAAAGAGCATAACATTGATCAACAATTACATTGACCATTGTTTGTTGTGATGTTCTTTGTCTCTCATGCTGCCTCTCAACTCCGATAGATGGTATTACTGCTGCGTACCGAGTATAACAGTCTGACTGAATATTGGCGGGAAATAGCTAGCGAGTTAGAAAACTTTCTTCTTTAGCGTGCCATTCCTCTGGTTCATCCATTTTCTGATAAAGCTGGTACGTAACACACTGGTTCATCATAGTATGGCAGCTATTCGATCCCTACTCTGACGCGCTGTTTTGAATAAGCAGTGTGCATACTTAAGGCAGAGCCTCACTTAGTAGCAGTAGTAGTAGTAGTATGACCTGGTCTAGAATAACAATTTAGCCCTATTCCAAATTATAGTGCCACATTTCACTAAATAACTTAAAATTCAACCCTGGAAAGAGCGTTTCCTAAGAAAAGCTTCTTCCTCTTCACTTTTATTAAATTCTACATTCATTTTATTCCGAATTAGCAGTGAAGAGGTGGTTTCTCCTCTGGCTTGGAAAAAATTGCCTCCAAGTCAGATATATTTTTCCGCCGCCAGTGTAGTGAATTAAGATTTTCCGACTCATCGGGTACTCCTAGGAAACAGATTAGTAAAAGGGCATAGTTTTTGCCCTGAGAGTCCCAAGTATTCGAAACCCCCCCCCCCCTGAAAAAGAGACAAAGTTTGTTCACGGATCACGGCTGTCTGCGGCTTTGATAATTTCAGCTCTGGTACTTTGGACTGTTAGATCGGCAGCGTAGTCCGATTCGTTAAAAGTGAAAAATGTGTGCATTTTCATTTGATCGAGTATTTCATATGAAAGAATTGCATTTAATCGCGCCATTCCTATTGACGTAATTGTAATGACGTATGTTCATTTCAGTTGGGAAAACCACTAAGGCAGTCTTTCTGAGGATGTAAAAATGCAGGTGGAAAGTGAGTGTCTACCATTATAATGAAAACTCCCCAATCTGATTGTGACTGATGGTAGGCAAGCGGCCCTACCATTACAATGAAAATTCCCTAACTCAGTCTTCATATGAGAAAAGACGTTTGGTGATTTCCCCGTCGTGTTTCTAGGGTAGTTTAATACAATACAATAGCGTACAATACAGTTTAATACAATCTTGCTCACAACGCGTACACTACCTAACCTAGAATTCTGTACAGAATGTAAAATTCCGTAGCGAAGCACGGGTACATCAGCTAGTATATATATATATATATATATATATACAGTGGCGGTCAAAATAATAGAGCCACCTCTATTGACGAGATTAAGAACTAGGATATCTATTAGTTCGCAAAATCTCCACGAGTGCCGTGTTGTCAGTCCCTTTTAGACAATATCAGGAAAGACGTCGCTGCTGTCTGTAGTCGTGCGAAAGGAAGCGTTTGAGCTAGACGTTCGAAAAGAGGCATAAAGGTAAGAATCTTATGGGTCAAAATAATAGAGCCGTTTTACAGAAGTCCCGTTCAAATTGATTTTTTGCAGTTGTTTTGGGGGCTAGCGATATTATTTGTCAACAAACCTCCACTCAATATTATTTTGTATGTAAACTGACGTTTGGTTTTGTTTACATTCTTCTAGATGGGCAGAGCAGAGCATACAAGTGATGATGGTCGTATAGTAATGCTCCGGATGTTCAAAAGTGGGATATCCATGAATCAAACAGCCAAAAATTTACACGTTTCGCGAAAACGAGTCCAGAACGCCATTAGACTGACAAAATAAACAAAGCCGCAGGTGGGGAACAGGGGGCGACCTCGTGTAACTACTCCTCGCGTAGACAGACTCATCACTAGGGAAGTAAAGAAACCCATTTTTGTCACCACCACGACTGAAAGCCATTTTGTTTAGCGACAAAAATGATGTTCAACCATCAACTTCAACGTTTCAAAGACGACTGAGATCCGCAAAATTGAATGGGAGCATTGCGAGACAGGAGCCACATGTTTCAAAAGCTAATGTTCGGAAAAGGTTGGCCTTCGCCAGAAGAAATGAACACAAACCCAATATTTGGTGGAGGAACATCCTTTGGTCCGATGAATCCAAGTATAATAGGTTTGCCTCAGACGGAAAAGTCTATGTGCGCCGCCCACCAAACCAGGAATTTTATCCCAAGTACACTTTAAAAACTGTGAAATACGGTGGCGGAAGTGTTACGGTATGGGGATGTTTTTCATGGTATGGCCTTGGTCCAATACACCGTATCAACGGCATAATGAACGCAGAAATGTACAACAACATCTTAGCAAATGTGATGCTCCCTTATGCTGAAGAGGAAATGCCGCTGAAATGGAAATTTCAGCACGATAACGATCCAAAGCATACTGCAAGGATCATAAGGCAGTTTTTTCAATATCACCATATCGAAGTATTAGAGTGGCCACCTCAATCCCCTGACGCATCATCCATCGAGAACTTATGGGAGATCGTAGACAAGAGAATTGACCGCTCAAAAGCTACGTCTTTAGATAAACTTTGGGAAGAAATCCAGAGAGCCTTGTATGCGATCAGCAGCGACGAATGCAGGCGTTTAGTCGACTCTATGGGTACGAGGTGCAGGGAAATCCTCAAAAATAAGGGTTACCCCACGAAGTACTAATGTACTCCTATGCAAAAACGACTGTTCCTGTAAATTTCATAAGACTTAGATCAAGTACAATATATTTGTGTCAATTGGCTCTATTTTTTTGACCCTGTGGTCTGGTATTATTTTGAATATTATTGATTAGTTTCAGTTGTGTTATCTATATAACCGACTGTGGTACAATGTGACTCTGTTGTAATGGTTCCTGTACAACGTAAAATTTTGTTTCCATCATAGTACAAACATGTCTAGTAATAAATTTGCACTTTATTCTAAACCTTTGCCAGGTGGCTCTATTATTTTGACCACCACTGTATATATAAGACATAGTTATCATCCCATTCAATCTCATATTATTTTCTAAGGACGACTACTGGCAGATACGTGGTGCCTCGATATGCCATAATGGAACACGACACGCTTTCTGTTCGCTAGTTCCTTCGTCATTCACACACTCGGCTTTACGGTGCAGTGCACACGTCAGTCGATAGCTTTCAACAGGTAATCTTTGGCAAGATCTCTGGAATTTAGATACTGAATCACTATCTCTGACACTGACTGGCAAGGAATTCTAAGGTCTGGAATCGGTCACAATAAAGGAATTGTTATATGTAGATGAATGATGAAGATGAATAGCAAGGATAGGGCTAGCGCGGATGTTACAGTTATGACAAGAAAGGGAAGATGAAATTAAGTGGAAATGTACTGAGGCGAGTTGATATGTAGGAGTTTGTGTATTTATACAAGAATGTGATATTTACGTCTTTTGTTAGGTTTCAGCCAGTGAAGTTCTTGTTAGTAAGGAGTTATATGCACATCATAGCTTAAGTTAAAAATGAATTTTGGCTAACAATTCAAAGCACACTGCAGTTTCATCGTTTGTTCCTTAGTTGCGTGAACAAGGATTATGCCATATTAGTCGAGGATAGGAAGAATTAAAATCTGACGTCGGACGTCCGGTGGTAAGACCTTTATGTTTCTTTTCAATGGATAAAGAGAAGCAAAACTCTTCTGACATACATTTTTGGCATGTTGCGTCCAATTTATAGTTTCAGTCATAGTACGCCAAGGTTTTTCACTGTTGTACTGTAAGGAATGATCTAATCGTTTATTAGCAGAGGTGGAATACTAGTATTATTGATCATGCGTAGGAGTTTCCGAGAGCCGACAATGATTGCTTGTGTTTTGATGGAATTATAAGAAGCACGTATTCGCTTAGTTGTTTCAAGTCAGCATTTATGTTTTGCACTGCATTTGATAAATCGCTTATTCTTCAGTTACTATATATTTGAAAATCATCTGCATATGATTCTAGTGAAGATAGGATGTCATTGATAAACAACGAAAGGCTTAATGGCCCCAATACACTACCCTGCAGGGTGCCTACTTTTCCAGGGTCGCCATTCTCAACTGCTGTCATGAATTATTGAAATTAAATAAAACCATAATTTCTTTCCTATCGCTATCTTTCGAACTGGAAGAATTTTTGGGGACTACTTTATTATAAAAATGTTAAAATTCATGCTTTCTCTCACTTCAGGAAACTGGGAATGATTATTCCGATACATTCTATGTATGTGTATGTGTTAGAATAACAAGTTTTACCGAGCGAGTTGGCCGTGTGGTTGGGGGCGCCCAGCTATGAGCTTGCATTCGGGATATAGTGGGTTCGAACCCCACTGTCGGCAGGTCTGAAGATGGCTTTCCGTGGTTTCCCATTTTCACACCAGGCAAATGCTTGGGCTCTGCCTTATTTAAGGCCACGGTCACTTCATTCACACTCCTATCCCATCGTTGCCATAAGACCTACGCCTATCTGTGTCGGTGCGACGTAAAGCAACTTGTAAAAAACAAAATCATAAAACAAGTTTTACACCATAATTAGATCACAAACATAGTATGTCATCTGCTATATGCCTACTCTTGTTTTTATATCGACTGTGAAATAAATCTTTTAGAGAAAGTAAAGCGACCGAAAGGTAGTAGGGAAGAACAGACCTAGATTCACCTGACAGTAAATCATTGTTCCTATTGCCGTTGGGAACATAGCGATAAAAATGTGTGTTTCACTTGAAGAACAGGTTGTGTGTAAAGTATTTTCGTGTTGCATTATTCAGAAGACAAACACCTTATTTAGCTAAACAACTTTCTCAGATTCTCTATCTATTGTTTGTAGCACGATTATCACTGGTGTAGAACTAGTAGCTTATTTACTAGAACGCCTATTGATGAGTGTAAATCGTACTTGCGATAAAAGAAGACAAAAACGGAAAACCACCTTCATTCTCTCACGTTAGGACCTTATTCTCTACCGCGTGGGTGGTGGTGGCAGAATTTATCCACGTTAGCCCCTGTCTGTCTTAAGAGGTGACTAAAAGAGAGCCCTAGAGTGTGCCGTTTCACAGTTCTTCATAAGAGCTGTAGGAACAAAGATGGAGTCTCTGCGATCAAAATCTATATATATATAAAGTAACTTGTCCTGACTGACTGACTGATTCATCATCGCCGAGCCAAAACTACTTGACATAAAGAAATGAAATTTTGAGGATACATTCATAATAAGATGTAGGTGCTCGCTAAGAGAGGATTTTTGGATATTCCGTCTCTAAGGGGGTGAAAAAGGGGGTGAAATTTTAAAATGAGTGTATCTATATCTCAACTCTTTAAAGGTTTACAGATGTAAAAATTGGTATTCAGAATCTCCTTTAAAAATAAGGAAACACGTATTTTTTTATTTTAAGAAAATGCCAATGGGAGGGGTGAAAAAGGGTGAAATATTGGTTGAATGCCTTTAATGAGGATACCGGTACTTATATCTCAGAAACTGAACATATTACAGACCTGAAAATTGGTACTTTTGATCTCTTTTAAAAATAAAGAAACACGTATTTTTTTATTTTTGGAAAATCCAATTAATGGGAGGGTGAAATGGGGGGTGAATTTTAAAATTAGTGTATCTATATCTCAAAACTTTGAAAGTTTACAGATGTAAAAATTGGTCTTTAGCATATCCTTTAAAAATAAGGAAACACGTATTATTTTGTTTTCGGAAAATCCCAATAGGAAAGGTGGAAAAGGGTGAAAAAGGGGTTGAATGCCTTAAATGAGGCTACTTATATTTCAGAACATGAAGATATTACAGACCTGAAAATTGGCGTTTGAGATCTCCTTTAAAAATAAAGAAACAAGTATTTTTTGGTTTTTGGAATATCCAATTAATAGGGGGTGAAAAGGGGGTGAATTTTTAAAATGAGTATATCTATATAGCAAAACTTCTAAAGTTTATAGATGTAACAATTTGTTCTTAGAATCTCCTTTAAAAATAAAGAAACATGTATTTTTTGTTTTCGGAAATGCCACTTGGGTGGAGGGGGTAGTTAATAATGACTGAAAATGGTATTGACTTCTTTTAATTAGGCCACTGATATCTCAAAAATGGAGATGTTACAGACGTGAAATGTGATATTTGGAATCTGCTTTAAAAGTAAAGAAACACGTATTCTCGGAAAATCCAATGAGGGGGGGGGGGGGGGTTAAAGAATAGAAAAATTAATTGACTTATTTGTATGAGAATACATAAGCTAATAAAAACTAAAATTGTTACAGACGTGAAAATTGGTATTTGGATCTCCTTTTAAAACAAAGGAAAACGCGTTTTTGGGGGGAAACCATCTTGGGGTGTGTGGGGGGGGGGAGTGAAAAGGAATTGAATTCCTTTCGTGAGGTCACATAAATCTAAAACTGAAGAAGTTAGAGTCGTGATATTTGGTATTTAGAAGACTCTTTACTATTAAAGAAACAAGTATTTTTTGCCGGAAAATTCACGTAGGGGGGAGGGGGAGGAGTTTGAAAGGAAGTGAAAAAAGTTAATTATTTTTATGGGTATACTTATATCTCAAAACTGAACGTAATAGACGTGACCACATTGGTGTTTGGAATCTCCTTTAAACATAAAGAAGCACGCCATCTTTTCATTCTTTTTTTTGGGGGGGGGGGGTAAATAAACTTAACGGCGGTGGGGTGTAAAAGGAGGGGAGACCAATTGATTTTACTGTTCGCAATGTACTTACAAGGAGCCTCCGTTGCTCAGGCAGCAGCGCGCCGGCCTCTCACAGCTGGGTTCCGTGGTTTAAATCCCGGTCACTCCATGTGACATTCGTGCTGGACAAAAATGAGGCGGGACAGATTTTTCTCCGGATACTCCGGTTTTCAATGTCATCATTCACTCCAGCAACACTGTCCAATATCAGTTCATTTCATTTGTCATTTATTAATCATTGCCCCAGAGAAGTGCGACAGGCTTCGGCAGCCGGAACAATTCCTATTGTCGCCGCTAGACGGGTGCTTTATTCATTCCATTCCTGACCCTGTCGAATGACTGGAAACAGGCTGTAGATTTTCGATGTACTTATTCTGATCATAAACCGATCATTTCTAACCTTTCCTGGGTTCATTTTCAAGAACCATCTTTTCCTTCGGAGAACGTTCTTAGATTACAGCAGATTCTGCTGGCATATAAATAAAAATTTAAACTAATTTGAAATAAACGATAGGAAAGAGATTGACCGTCCGTTCACCTCTATAATAAGGTCAATAATGCACGGAAGTATGTCATTCGTATCGCCAGAAATCCCGCACATTTGCCTAAGCGCGACGGTGGTGCTGGTCACATTGTCAACAATGACAATGGCAGCGGATGTAAGTTACCGCCAAGTAGCGGTCCTGCATCTTGCTGTGGCGTCCAGAACATCTATAATAATAATAATAATAATAATAATAATAATAATAATAATAATAATAATAATAATAATAATAATAATAATAATCTATCGGCAGCCCTGAAGATGGTCTTCCGTGGTTTCCCATTTTCACACCAGGCAAATGCTGGGGCTGTACCTTAATTAAGGCCACGGCCGATTCCTTCCAACTCCTAGGCCTTTCCTATCCCATCGTCGCCATAAGACCTATCTGTGTCGGTGCGACGTAAAGCCCTTAGCAAAATAATAA
This sequence comes from Anabrus simplex, assembly GCF_040414725.1. Taxonomy (NCBI): domain Eukaryota; kingdom Metazoa; phylum Arthropoda; class Insecta; order Orthoptera; family Tettigoniidae; genus Anabrus; species Anabrus simplex. The sequence goes on along the minus strand of NC_090265.1, from coordinate 1,027,287,348 downwards.
TAATAATAATAATAATAATAATAATAATAATAATAATATTAATGTTGTGGAGCGTCGTCAAATGTACGGACCGCGCTGGAAACGGGTCCTGGACTGCTAATGACTAAGAATGCAGTCCAGCCGCGGGTTCATTACCGCCAAGGCATCCAAGACGACACCACGCCGGATCTCCTGAAGGATTTGATCCATATTTAAAATGCTTATAGGAAAAGATGGCAAAGATTTAGGGACCCAACTGACCGGGTAGAATATCTGGACCTAGCCCGGGAAGTACGAAACCGATTGCTGGAAAGAAAGATTGAAAAATGGGAGGAAACTTGCCGTAATCTATTAGAAAACGAGTCAGATCTCGAATTTTGGTGGATTCTCGCAGAAAACGAGTCAGATCGCGAATTTCGGCATTCAACAATAAGCATTCAATTACAAATTTCAGTATAATACCGTAGCGAAGCACGGGTATATTGCTAGTCTATCTATCTATATATATATAAAGTAGCTTGTCCTGACTGACTGATTCATCATCGCCGAGCTTAAACTACTGGACATAAAGAGATGAAATTTTGGGGATATATTCATATTATGACGTAGGTGCTCGCTAAGAGAGGATTTTTTGATATTCCTTCGCTAAGGGGGTGAAAACGGGGGTGAAATTTTAAAATGAGTTGCTCTATATCTCAAAACTTTAAAAGTTTACAGATGTAAAAATTGGTATTTAGAATCTTCTTTAAAAATAAGGAAACACGTATTTTTTTGTTTTCAGAAAATCCCAATAGGAGGGGTGAAAAAGGGTGAAAATGGGGAAAAATGGGTTGCTTGCCTTTAATCTGGATACCGGTACCTATATCTCAGAAACTGAAGATATTACAGACCTGAAAATTGGTACTTTTGACCTCTTTTAAAAATAAAGAAACACGTATTTTTTTGTTTTTGGAAAATCCAATTAATGGGAGGGTGAAAAGGGGGTGAATTTTTAAAATGAGTGAATCTATATCTCCAAACCTTTAAAGTTTGCAGATGTAAAAATTGGTATTTAGAACCTTCATTAAAAATAAAGGAACACGTATTTTTTTGTTTTCGGAAAATCGCAATAGGAGGAGTGAAAAGGGGCTAAAAAAGTGGTTGAATGCCTTCAATGAGGCTACTTATATATCAGAAACTGAAGATATTACAGATCTGAAAATTGGTGTTTGGGATCTCCGTTAAAAATAAAGAAACACGTATTTTTTGTTTCTGGAAAATCCAATTTAGGGGGGGGGGGTGAAAAGGGAGTAATATTTTAAAATGAGTGTATCTACCGCAAAATGTTTAAAGGTTATATATGTGAAAATTGGTATTTAGAATCTCCTTTAAAAATAAATAAAAACACGTATTTTTTCGTTTTTGGAAAATCCAAATATTGGGGGTAAAAAGGGGGAGGGTAAATTTTTTTAAATGAGTGTGTATACATCTTAAAACTTTAAAATTTACAGATGTAAAAATTGGTAGTTAGGATGTCCTCTAAAAATAAAGGAAAACGTATTTTTTGTTTCCTGTAAATCCCAATAGGAGGGGTGTAAAAGGTGAAAAATGGGTTGAATGCCTTTAATGAGGATACATATATCTCAGAAACGAAAGATATTACAGAACTGAAAATTTGTATACGGGATCTCCTTTAAAAATAAAGAAACACGTATTTTTTAGTTTTGGAAAATCCAATTAATGGCGGTTAAACAGGAGTGACAAATTGGGTGAATTTTTGAAAGACTATATCTACAGAATATCTTGGAAACGTTAAATGTTACAGACGTAAAAAGTGGGTGTTTGTAATCTCCTGTAAATCTAAAGAAACATAGGTGATTTGTGTTTGGAAACTCCACTTAAGGGGAACTCAAAAGGGGTGAAATTTTTATATGAGAATTTTTACAGCTTATCTCAAAAAACTTAACATGTTACAGAAGTGAAAAATGTTTTTTATCTCTATTAACCATAAAGAAACGTGTATTTTTAGCTTTCGGAAATACCACTTGGGTGGAGGGGGGGGGGTAAAAGTGACTGAAAATGGTGTTGAATTCTTTTAATTAGGCTACTGATATCTCAAAAATGAAGATGTTACAGACGTGAAATTTGATATTTGCAATCTGCTTTAAAAATAAAGAAACACGTATTCTCGGAAAATCCAATGAAGGGGGGGGGGGGGGTTTGAACGAATTCAAAAAATTAATTGAATTAATTGAATGAGAATACATACATCTAATAAAAACTAAAGTTGTTACAGACGTGAAAATTCGTATTTGGATCTCCTTTAAAAACAAAGAAAAACGCGTTTTGGGGGAAAACCATCTTGGAGGGCGGGAGTGTAAAGGAGTTGAATTCCTTTCATGAGGACACATAAATAAAAAACTGAAGAAGTTAGAGTCGTGAAAATTGGTATTTAGAAGATCCTTTACTATTAAAGAAACAAGTATTTTTTGCGGGAAAATTCACCTAGGGGGGGGGGGAGTAGTGTGAAATGAAGTGAAAAAAGTAAATTATTTTTATGGGGATACTTATATCTCAAAACGGAAGATAATAGACGTGAACATTGATGTTTGAAATCTTCTTTAAACATAAGAAACAAGCCTTCTTTTAATTTTTTTTTGGGGGGGGGGTGCCGGTAAATAAACTTAACGGCGGTGGGGTGTAGAAGGAGGTGAGACCAATTGATTTTACTGTTCTTAATATACTTATAAGGATCCTCGGCAGCGCGCCGGCCTCTCACAGCTGGGTTCCGTGGTTCAAATCCCGTTCACTCCATGTGACATTCGTGCTGGACAAAACGGAGGCGGGACAGGTTTTTCTCCGGAAACTCCGGTTTTCCTGTCATCATCCATTCCAGCAACACATAATAATAATAATAATAATAATAATAATAATAATAATAATAATAATAATAATGTTCCGGACCGTCGTCAAATGTGCGGACCGCGCTGGAAACGGCTCCTGGACGGGTAATGACTAAGAATGCAGTCCGGCCGCGGGTTCAGTGCCTTCTAGGCACCCAATATGACACCACGCCGGATCTCCTGAAGGATTTTATCCATATTAAAAATGATTATAGGAAAAGATGGCAATGATTTACGCACCCAACTGACCGGGAGGAATACCTGAGCCTAGCCCGGGAAGTACGAAATCGATTGCTGGAAAAGAAGATTGAAAAATGGGAGGAAACATGCAGTAATCTAATAGAAAACGAGTCAGATCGGGAATTTTGGTGGGTTCTCGCAGAAAACGAGTCAGACCGCAAATTTCGGCGGATTATATATCTAAAACAATAAGCATTCAATTATAAATTTCAGTATAATACCGTAGCGAAGCACGGGTATCTTGCTAGTGTCAAATAAAATGCATTTAACGTCAGTACGGGCCGAAATGTAAGTCCTTTCGTCGGTCGATTACGGAAATAACCGCGCATAGAAGGCGCTGAAAAAAAATGACAAATGGACATTATTTAAAACCATTATTCAAGAAAAATGTGCTCATCACTTATTATATAATCTGAACTCGAAGCTGTAAGAAGACTCAAGACTAGATTGAAAGGGATTATCCAGCGGAGCTAAAGATTATAAGTTGGAAACGAAAGATAATTCGCGACTACACGCCAATCAGCTGATATCAAGATTAAATCGTTGTGCGGAAGATTAAATACGTAAAAAAAAAGAGAGATAAATAGACTACAGTAGAACTACGTCACGAAGTGGCGCAGGGCTTCAATAAAATTTTCCCGATACTGTTTAATGTTGAAGGACACCTACTGATCAGTTGTTGAGTGCATTTACGCCAACAAAAAGATAGCGGAATGAAATTTATTTTCAAATTGGAATATATACAGAACATCTGTCTTAGTCAATTTTGAACTAGTTTATTGGATCAACTGTACCCGAACGAAATCTATGCAATCTGAGCAACGCAAGAGATATATTAATTGGAAGATGTCAGCAATGAATCAAATGTTCTATTATTGTTCTGTTTCATACGCACGAGTCTCCACCATGGGTCTGTAAGGAAGCAAGGCAATGCTGCTTGGATCTTGACAAGGTGATACGATGTTAGCTGTCCCGGATGACCAGTGATCAGTTTTGAGAAGCTACGATGTACCCGACCACTTGTGGAGGAACCAGATGACGAGATCCTAATCTCGGATGACCGGAGATGAGGAAACATCGAGACCATCTTGAGCAAAGCTAAGTCCATTATCTAAGTCGTTTTCGTAAGTAAGAGTATATTATTTCTTTTATTGCATGTTGATGTTTGTTTTGTGCGAAGACTGTGCGTAGATAAACGTCTAGCTGATGTGATTGGAAGTAGGTATTCATCCATATTGTATGTCAATTCCACTTGTAGGCGTGGTCACCAAGTGATTTTCCGATCGTAATGTTTTCCAGTGACATGTGAGGAGAGATAGCGAGAGTTATTATTATTACCAGTGTTGAGTAAAGAGTGAAGTTGGCATTAATACCTGTGTGTCCTAACTTAATCAATGTCAATCAGTTCGAGATCGTATATAGGATGTGTTTTATGAAGGAATATGGCTGTAGACTACTCCAAGTTCATGTTAAATTTGGCACTATGACAGTAGAGAATAAAGTAGGCATTTTATGAATGTCACGGCACGTTGATGTGCAAGTTAAGGTTGTGATTTACATATGATGAAGTGAAAGAGTTGTTATATATGAAATATGAGTATTAATTAACGCGTCATAGATGTGATATAAGGATGTTAATGATTTATAATGGCGGTATTTATTGTTTTCTTCGAGAGAGAAATAGTCATATTTGTGCGAAGTGAGATCTAGTCATTTCAAATGATGTTTCGGAGAGTGTCACAGAATTCTCGCCAATTCCATGTAATAATTCTGGATCATACGCATTGTACATAGCTTAGGATATGATCTCGAGACGAGTAGTGCAATGTTTTTTTCATCCATGTTAGGATTACCTAGAGAATCATATATGTACTCAAGATAAGATTCGAGCCTTCACTGATTTAGGATGATCATGAAAACTCTCACGGTGTATAACTTTATTTCTGGATAAATTTCAACCTAATAGGCTGATCACTGGTGACATAGATTTTCAAGGGAGAATTATTGTTTTTTTTTAAGCGGAGATAGTGTCATCTGACCAAGTAGATTTTCCGTTGATAGTATGTGTTATGATAGCTACATATGATATGTGTGGTGACGTTTTTTTTTTTTTGCAACCATGTACGCACGTAGTCTGATAATCAATAAGCTAAGGTCATATTACCTTAAGTTCATAAATTAAATCTTGCGATAACGTTACTTGTAGGGTGATTACGACTTACAATGGACGTAGCTTAGCTTATGATGTGACACAAGGAAATATGAGCGTCTAAGAGGCAACTAAGTAGGCAGAAGTGAATGTAAAACATACAAGAGAGTACTTGTCAAATCAAAGGAAGAAGAGCTTTGTGATAGCCTTATTGAGAGTTCTAAACCTGCATCTAGAAAAACAGTCAGTGAAAATTAAGTAATGTGACAGTTTATAGAGTAAGGAATAGGTGGTAACTAACAGAATCTAATGCTTATCCCAAGAATAATTGATTCAGACAACTTGAACTCCATTTCTTGACTGAACATTAACTCGGCAATTCTACTAGCGTTTCTTTATTTTCTCAAGAGAGTATCACTAGAAATACTGTAAATAGTAGTTAATACAATTTTTATTTTTCTTCTTTGAGGATGCATCCTATATTCTTAGTATACTTGATTTTAATGTTTATTTTCTTGCCAGTATGGCACAAGTAAATACCATTATCTGTATTCACATTAATTTATTTTATTATCGCCCAACTTTGTAGGTGAGTTGTATACGAAGGAAAACATAGCTTTTTCAAAAGTTTCCCAGATGTTACATAGAATTTATTCTAATAATTTATGATTTTGGAGATCAATGGGCTTATGAAAGGAAATAATATGATCCGAGAAGACATTTATTTAGGATGAATTCGGAAGATGTAATTTTTCCGAAATGTTGTTGACGGATATAGACTATAGGGTTGACAGTGAGTCACTCATTTCAAGAACTATTTCATTGGTAAAAATTTGAGATAATTTTCTTGAATATTTGACTTAATATTTAAAATAAATATGGAATAGTGAAACCTAAACACTCTTTCTCTGTGTTCTTAGAATAAGAATTAGTTGTAAGACTGTAGTAGTTTCAAGCGACGACAATTTCTCTAAGAGTTAATAAGAATATGGTATCTAACTAGATGCGAGTAAGAGACGTCTTTCTGCGTTAGTTAGAAACTTCCATTAGTCGACCTGGGCGTTCTTCTATTACGGAACTCACACCCGTAAAACTCAGTCACCGGATTAATTGAATTTAGAGCTAGTCAGGATCTCTTGCGTCCATGCCTGGACGCGGGAACAGCGCAAGAGGCTGTCAACTTGGGAGCGTGGTTTGGCGACCACAAGACCTCTATCTGAGCCGGATATTGTTTCCACTGACTCGTAACTGACTTCTCACTTTACTCTTCAGAGTAGTGAACACAGAACATATTCGTTCAATCGTACATCCTCTTAAAGGAATAATCACTACAATCACTAATAGTATTCTTCTCTAAATCGTTGCTACACTATTGGAGACACCATTGGAGCCGAGCAACTGTTCTGACGCAGTATTTCATATCACTTATTCCTGGAAACTATTCACTCACAAGGGAATCCCGCGACTTTTCTGCTTCTGATTTTTATGAAACTTTGTAATAATGTGTGCACTGAGTTGACTAACGTCGTTGCAGTATTTTTTCCGGAGCTCTTTTTATCTCGATTTTTTAACGGAAAACATGAACACATTCCAGCAGTCAGGCAGACTGAGAGTGCCTTTTCGTAAAATACAACTCGAGACAGAAAAAGCTCAGAAACAAATTACATTAGTTCAAGGATGTTATTTCACATCAGTGCACACATTGTGCTGACTTTCGTAACAATCAGAAGTGGGAAAGTTGCAGGATTATCTTGCCAGTTAAGTCATATACGACACGATTGTCGATATTTCTCCTCTTGTACGTACCAATACACTGGGGAGTTTTCTTTTCCTCTGCTATTTGTTTATGTCTCACTGACACAGATAGGTCTTATGACGACGATGGTATAGGAAAGGGCTAGGACTAGGAAGGAAGCGACCGTGGTCTTAGTTAAGGCACAGCCCAAGCATATGCCTGGTGTGAAAAAGGGAAACAATGGAAAACCATCTTCAGGACTGTCGACAGAGGGTTCGAACCCTCTATCTCCCGAATCCAAGCTGACAGTTACGTGACGCAAACCGCGTAGACAATACACTCGGTGGGGAGATCTTTGCAGAGTACAATGTTTCATAGAGAAATTCAGCTTCTGAGAAGGCTACCGTTCTAAAAACCATGATGTAGTATCTGTCAGGTAGTTAAAAGTATTGAGTAGTGTATCTGGCTCTTATCGGAAAGCTCCAGTTTCGATTCTCAGCTGGAACAGAGTTTACTTTGCCTCGTCAGGCCAGCCGAGAAGCTGTCTAATATGAAAGGGAGTGACAAGCAAACGGCCGAGTAGTCACGCTGACCACGTAACACTCCAACATCTAAAGACTTACTGGATGACCAGTGTTCTTCTGTACAGGCTCAGATCTTTAATGAGCTATGCTTGCAACGGGTTTGCTCGTTTTTCGTTACTAACAAGTGATTCCGTTTCAAGTAATCTGGCATAGCATCGTGTGAATGTAACGGTGAAATGAAATGGTGTATGGCTTTTAGTGCCGGGAGTGTCCGAGGACAAGTTCGGCTCGCCAGATGCAGGTATATGATTTGACTCCCGTAGGCGACCTGCGCGTTGTGATGAGGATGAAATGATGATGAAGACAGCACATACACCCAGCCCCCGTGCCAGCGAAATTAACCAATTAAGCTTAAAATTCCCGACCCTGCCGAGAATCGAACCCGGGACCCCTGTGACCAAAGGCCAGCACGCTAACCATTTAGCCATGGAGCCAAACAACGTAACGGTGAAAACTATGCTACTGAAAGGTGTGTGACGTGGGCTGTCTTAAACATGTTTCGTGCAATTCCTTCGGGCAGGGGTCTTCAAACTTATTATTATAATACTGGAATGCACTATGTTAAGTGAACATTTATACATTTATAGATTACTAGCAAGATACCCGTGCTTCGCTACGGTATTATACTGAAATTTATAATTGAATGCTTATTGTTTTAGATATATAATCCGCCGAAATTTGCGGTCTGACTCGTTTTCTGCGAGAACCCACCAAAATTCCCGATCTGACTCGTTTTCTATTAGATTACTGCATGTTTCCTCCCATTTTTCAATCTTCTTTTCCAGCAATCGATTTCGTACTTCCCGGGCTAGGCTCAGGTATTCCTCCCGGTCAGTTGGGTGCGTAAATCATTGCCATCTTTTCCTATAATCATTTTTAATATGGATAAAATCCTTCAGGAGATCCGGCGTGGTGTCATATTGGGTGCCTAGAAGGCACTGAACCCGCGGCCGGACTGCATTCTTAGTCATTACCCGTCCAGGAGCCGTTTCCAGCGCGGTCCGCACATTTGACGACGGTCCGGAACATTATTATTATTATTATTATTATTATTATTATTATTATTATTATTATTATTATTATGTGTTGCTGGAATGGATGATGACAGGAAAACCGGAGTTTCCGGAGAAAAACCTGTCCCGCCTCCGTTTTGTCCAGCACGAATGTCACATGGAGTGAACGGGATTTGAACCACGGAACCCAGCTGTGAGAGGCCGGCGCGCTGCCGAGGATCCTTATAAGTATATTAAGAACAGTAAAATCAATTGGTCTCACCTCCTTCTACACCCCACCGCCGTTAAGTTTATTTACCGGCACCCCCCCCCCCCAAAAAAAATTAAAAGAATGCTTGTTTCTTATGTTTAAAGAAGATTTCAAACATCAATGTTCACGTCTATTATCTTCCGTTTTGAGATATAAGTATCCCCATAAAAATAATTTACTTTTTTCACTTCATTTCACACTACTCCCCCCCCCCCCCTAGGTGAATTTTCCCGCAAAAAATACTTGTTTCTTTAATAGTAAAGGATCTTCTAAATACCAATTTTCACGACTCTAACTTCTTCAGTTTTTTATTTATGTGTCCTCATGAAAGGAATTCAACTCCTTTACACTCCCGCCCTCCAAGATGGTTTTCCCCCAAAACGCGTTTTTCTTTGTTTTTAAAGGAGATCCAAATACGAATTTTCACGTCTGTAACAACTTTAGTTTTTATTAGATGTATGTATTCTCATTCAATTAATTCAATTAATTTTTTGAATTCGTTCAAACCCCCCCCCCCTTCATTGGATTTTCCGAGAATACGTGTTTCTTTATTTTTAAAGCAGATTGCAAATATCAAATTTCACGTCTGTAACATCTTCATTTTTGAGATATCAGTAGCCTAATTAAAAGAATTCAACACCATTTTCAGTCACTTTTACCCCCCCCCTCCACCCAAGTGGTATTTCCGAAAGCTAAAAATACACGTTTCTTTATGGTTAATAGAGATAAAAAACATTTTTCACTTCTGTAACATGTTAAGTTTTTTGAGATAAGCTGTAAAAATTCTCATATAAAAATTTCACCCCTTTTGAGTTCCCCTTAAGTGGAGTTTCCAAACACAAATCACCTATGTTTCTTTAGATTTACAGGAGATTACAAACACCCACTTTTTACGTCTGTAACATTTAACGTTTCCAAGATATTCTGTAGATATAGTCTTTCAAAAATTCACCCAATTTGTCACTCCTGTTTAACCGCCATTAATTGGATTTTCCAAAACTAAAAAATACGTGTTTCTTTATTTTTAAAGGAGATCCCGTATACAAATTTTCAGTTCTGTAATATCTTTCGTTTCTGAGATATATGTATCCTCATTAAAGGCATTCAACCCATTTTTCACCTTTTACACCCCTCCTATTGGGATTTACAGGAAACAAAAAATACGTTTTCCTTTATTTTTAGAGGACATCCTAACTACCAATTTTTACATCTGTAAATTTTAAAGTTTTAAGATGTATACACACTCATTTAAAAAAATTTACCCTCCCCCTTTTTACCCCCCAATATTTGGATTTTCCAAAAACGAAAAAATACGTGTTTTTATTTATTTTTAAAGGAGATTCTAAATACCAATTTTCACATATATAACCTTTAAACATTTTGCGGTAGATACACTCATTTTAAAATATTACTCCCTTTTCACCCCCCCCCCTAAATTGGATTTTCCAGAAACAAAAAAATACGTGTTTCTTTATTTTTAACGGAGATCCCAAACACCAATTTTCAGATCTGTAATATCTTCAGTTTCTGATATATAAGTAGCCTCATTGAAGGCATTCAACCACTTTTTAGCCCCTTTTCACTCCTCCTATTGCGATTTTCCGAAAACAAAAAAATACGTGTTCCTTTATTTTTAATGAAGGTTCTAAATACCAATTTTTACATCTGCAAACTTTAAAGGTTTGGAGATATAGATTCACTCATTTTAAAAATTCACCCCCTTTTCACCCTCCCATTAATTGGATTTTCCAAAAACAAAAAAATACGTGTTTCTTTATTTTTAAAAGAGGTCAAAAGTACCAATTTTCAGGTCTGTAATATCTTCAGTTTCTGAGATATAGGTACCGGTATCCAGATTAAAGGCAAGCAACCCATTTTTCCCCATTTTCACCCTTTTTCACCCCTCCTATTGGGATTTTCTGAAAACAAAAAAATACGTGTTTCCTTATTTTTAAAGAAGATTCTAAATACCAATTTTTACATCTGTAAACTTTTAAAGTTTTGAGATATAGAGCAACTCATTTTAAAATTTCACCCCCGTTTTCACCCCCTTAGCGAAGGAATATCAAAAAATCCTCTCTTAGCGAGCACCTACGTCATAATATGAATATATCCCCAAAATTTCATCTCTTTATGTCCAGTAGTTTAAGCTCGGCGATGATGAATCAGTCAGTCAGGACAAGCTACTTTATATATATATAGATAGATAGACTAGCAAGGTACCCGTGCTTCGCTACGGTATTATACTGAAATTTATAATTGAATGCTTATTGTTTTAGATATATAATCCGCCGAAATTCGCGATCTGACACGTTTTCAGCGAGAATCCACCAAAATTCCCGATCTGACTCGTTTTCTATTAGATTACCGCACGTTTCCTCCCATTTTTCAATCTTCCTTTCCAGCAATCGATTTCGTACTTCCCAGGCTAGGCTCAGGTATTCTTCCCGGTCAGTTGGGTCCGTAAATCTTTGCCATACCGTATTTTCCTATAATCATTTTTAATCTGGATAAAATCCTTCAGGAGATCCGGCGTGGTGTCATATTGGGTGCCTTGGCGGCACTGAACCCGCGGCCGGACTGCATTCTTAGTCATTACCCGTCCAGGAGCCGTTTCCAGCGCGGTCCGCATATTTGACGACGGTCCGGAACATTATTATTATTATTATTATTATTATTATTATTATTATTATTATTATTATTATTATTAATGATATTCTTATTCTTATTCTTATTCTTACTATTATGTGTTGCTGGGATGAATGATGACAGGGAAAACCGGAGTATCCGGAGAAAAACCTGTCCCGCCTCCGTTTTGTCCAGCACGAATGTCACATGGAGTGACCGGGATTTGAACCACGGAACCCAGCTGTGAGAGGCCGGCGCGCTGCCGCCTGAGCAACGGAGGATCCTTATAAGTACATTAAGAACAGTAAAATCAATTGGTCTCACCTCCTTCTACACCCCACCGCCGTAAAGTTTATTTACCGGCACCCCCCGCCCAAAAAAAAATTAAAAGAAGGCTTGTTTTTTATGTTTAAAGAAGATTTCAAACACCAATGTTCACGTCTATTACCTTCAGTTTTGAGATATAAGTATCCCCATAAATATAATTTACTTTTGTCACTTAATTTCAAACTACTCCCCCTCCCCCCCTAAGTGAATCTTCCCGCAAAAAATACTTGTTTCTTTAATAGTGAAGGATCTTCTAAATACCAATTATCACTGCTCTAACTTCTTCACTTTTAGATTTATGTGTCCTCATGAAAGGAATTCAACTCCTTTACACTCCCGCCCCCCAAGATTTCCCCCCCCCCCCCAAAACGCGTTTTTCTTTGTTTTTAAAGGAGATCCAAATACGAATTTTCACGTCTGTAACAACTTTAGTTTTTATTAGATGTATATATTCTCATACAATTAAAGTCAATTAATTTTTCAATTCTTTCACATCCCTCCCACCGCTTCATTGGATTTTCCGAGAATACGTGTTTCTTTATTTTTAAAGCAGATTGCAAATATCAAATTTCACGTCTGTAACATCTTCATTTTTAAGATATCAGTAGCCTAATTAAAATAATTCAACACCATTTTCAGTCACTTTCACCCCCCCTCCACCCAAGTGGTATTTCCGAAAATTAAAAATACACGTTTCTTTATGTTTAATAGAGATAAAAATGCCAGTTTTCACTTCTGTAACATGTTAAGTTTTTTTTAGATATACTGTAAAAATTCTCATTTTAAAATTTCACACCTTTTGGGTTCCCCTTAAGTGGAGTTTCCAAAAACAAATCACCTATGTTTCTTTACATTTGCAGGAGATTCCAAACACCCACTTTTTACGTCTGTAACACTTTACGTTTCCAAGATAATCTTTCAAAAAATTCACCCCAATTTGTCACTTCTGTTTAACCGCCATTAATAAGATTTTCCAAAAACTAAAAAAATACGTGTTTCTTTATTTTTAAAGGAGATCTCATATACACATTTTCAGTTCTGTAATATCTTCCGTTTCTGAGATATATGTATCCTCATTAAAGGCATTCAACCAATTTTTTACCCTTTTACACCCCTCCTATTGGGATTTACAGGAAACAAAGAATACGTGTTCCTTTATTTTTAGAGGAGATTCTAACTACCAATTTTTACATCTGTAAATTGTAAAGTTTTAAGATGTATACACATTCATTTTAAAAAATTCACCCCCCTTTTTACCCCTCAATATTTGGATTTTCCAAAAACGAAAAAATACGTGTTTCTTTACATTTAAAGTAGATCCCAAATACCAATTTTCAGGTCTGTAATATCTTCAGGTTCTGAAATATAAGTAGCCTCATTAAAGGCATTCAACCCATTATTCACCCTTTTACACCCTTCCTATTGGGATTTTCCGAAAACAAAAGAATACGTGTTTCTTTATTTTTAAAGGAGATTCTAAATACCAATTTTTACATCTATAAACTGTAACAGTTTTGAGATACAGATACACTCATTTTAAAAAATCACCCCCTTTGCACCCCCCATTAATTGGATTTTCCAAAAACAAAAAAATACGTGTTTCTTTATTTTTAAAGGAGATCCCAAACACCAATTTTCAGGTCTGTAATATCTTCAGTTTCTGAAATATATGTAGCCTCATCAAAGGCATTCTACCCTTTTTTCACCCCTTTTCACCCCTCCTATTGCGATTTTCCGAAACAAAAAAAATACGTGTTTCTTTATGTTTAATGAAGATTCTAAATACCAATTTTTACATCTTCAAACTTTAAAAGTTTGGAGATATAGATTCACTCATTTTAAAAATTCACCCCCTTTTCACCCTCCCATTAATTGGATTATCCAAAAACAAAAAAATACGTGTTTCTTTATTTTTAAAAGAGATCAAAAGTACCAATTTTCAGGTCTGTAGTATCTTTAGTTTCTGAGATATAAGTACTGGTATACTGATTAAGGGCATTCAACCCATTTTTCCCATTTTCACCCCTTTTCACCCCTCCTATTAGGATTTTCTGAAAACAAAAAAATACGTGTTTCCTTATTTTTAAAGAAGATTCTAAATACCAATTTTTACATCTGTAAACTTTTAAACTTTCGAGATATAGACACACTCATTTTAAAATTTCACCCCTCTTTTCACCCCCTTAGCGAAGGAATATCCAAAAATCCTCTCTTAGCGAGCACCTACATCTTAATATGAACATATCCCCAAAATTTCATTTCGTTACGTCCAGTAGTTTTGGCTCGGCGATGATGAATCAGTCAGTCAGGACAAGTTATTTTATATATATATAGATAGATAGATAGATTTATACATTTATTGTGATGTAATTAATTTTAATTTAGATTGTGTGTGTGTACTATACCATGAATTTAAGAAAAACAAGAATTAAAGATACTATGACACATCCACATAGTTACATTTAGTGCGATGTTCGGAAATGTTTGTTGGGAAAAAGACCTTGCAGATTAGCTTCAGAGTTGATTGTTCCAATAATAATAATAAGTTTACGTTAAAATTATCATTAGTTTATGAAGCGTGATACTTGGATTTTGAACATAGAATTTCCTTTGAGGGAAAGTTTTCTCGCAAACATTCGTTGATCCAAACAAAGAAACCAGAGCAAGCAAATTTATTCAAGTTCATGAAGTTATATGTAGTTTTATGTAGTGCTCTAACAGATTGCCTTCTTTAAAAATGTCTTAAAACATTTCATTTGGTGAAAGGTTTTTCACTTGCAATAACAATTCAAGAGACAAATTTTAGATTTTACAGCTGTATAGATTTTGAAAATCTGGAATTTTGTAATTGATTATCAACATTTTGAAGCATTTTCTGGAACTACTGTTTTAGGTTAGAGATAACTTCCAGCGTAAAAGAAAAAGGAAATAGTATGACATTCATTAATTATTGCAGTGTTATTTTTCTGCCAGCGCGCAACAATACGCAATACCGGCACCTTCTTCTATCAAGTATTGTTGGAAAGAACTGTGATTTACTGACAGGGACGTTTATAATAAATATTCCAGCAGATAGGATTGTGTTCACGAACTAAATTTTCACTTTTCATTCTCGCAAATTGTACCATTCTTTCATGTTTCGTAGGTTTCATAGATTGATAATGCAGCCAGAAACAGGAGGACAGGAAGTTGTGATCACTTTCCTATTGTTTTCACTATCACACTATCAGTTTTGAATACATCTGTAGTTAAATCAGTACAATCATTGTTCAAAATTAGAAAAATAATTTGTTAATTTACGTCAATGGGCAAAACAGCGAAGGCTAAAGAAAGAAAATTTATCAAATCTATTTGTGATCCAGTAAAACACGAAACTAGCACTGAAAATGCATGTGATGAAGAGGATCAAAAAAACAAGACCGAAGATTCACGGGGTCAAAAGGAAAAAAAAATTCTGATAATGACTTGACCAGACCGCTGGACACTTCCAAAAAATATATTTCTGTGAGAGCAGGGAGTGGATACTGACGGTGAGGGTATATCGGAGTGTGCAAGTCCTACCAAAGATTTAAGGGCACCTGCATATCTCATGAACATGTGAAAGTTTCTTGTCCTTAAACTTTTGGTCTCAGGCAAACGTCATTTTACAGAGAAACAGTACGAATTTATAGGAAAATTTTCTGAAATTGTCATTAAAATGTCACTCTCTGGTTTTAAACCTTTTGTTTATAATAATTGGCAAGAAAATGTCTGTTTTTTAATACACGAGGAGATATCAATAGAATATGGAGATTACATTAATAATTTTTGTTATGGAGAAACACAGATATCTTATAATTGTAATAGAGCCATAGAATATGCTTCCATTAAAAAACCATTTTTAACTCGCAATAGAAACATAGAAAGGGGTCATAAAACAAACATTCCTTGAGCTTGGCTGGACAGGGGACCCTCAAGTTACCGGGATCGTTTTGGGTGTTACGTTTTAGTGGGATATTCAAACTACAACATAACACACTAACGATGTAGGTAGCTTGAGGAGTCTCCTGTCCAGCCAAGGTCAAAAGGAATGTACGTTTTATGACCCCTTTCTGTGGTTCTATTGCGAGTTATAAAACGGGGGATTTTTTAGTTGAAGCGCATTCTGCGGCTCTATTACAATTATAAATATTCTACAGGTCTAAAAAACATTAGTGGAATATCCATACTGTACTGTCCAGATCTCTTCAAGTATTGAAAAAACTATTTTGTTTCCAATCATTATAAACAAAAGTTGAATAACTTCAAAACAAAGAGTGATATTTTAATAAAAATTTTCAGTACATGTTCCTCTGAACTTGCGCTGGTTCCCTGTAAAAAGTCGTGTGACTGAGACTAAAAGTTTAAGGCCAGGAATCATGTTCATGAAATATACAGGTGTCCTTAAACGTTTGATAGGACCTGTAAGTTAAAAGTGTGAATGTTGCTGAAATAGCTCCTCCATGGTGGGTATCGGCACATTTCCTCCCAGAAAAAAGAGCACTGATTGTTTGTATGGAGCACAGGAAGGAAATTGGATTAAGTTGATAAAAGAAATATGTTTATTTGCTAGTGGTTTAACGTCGCGCTAACACATGGAAGGTGACGCAAGAATGGGAAAGGACTAGGATTGGGAAGGTGTTGGTAATGGCCTTAATTAAGGTACAGCCCCAGCATTCGCCTGGTGTGGAAATGGAAAACCACTGAAAATCATCTTCAGGGTTACTGACGGTGAAATTCGAATCCACCATCTCTCGAACGGAAGCTTAAGCTACGCGACCCTAACTGCACGGCCAAGCCGCTCGGCAGAAACATGTTTCTCAAAGAGGGCAATCATGATTTGTCTGAATCCAGGTAGAGAATTTCTTCATTAGTGATGTTTATTCACATGCACTTTCTCAAACCTTGAATTTTTCACCGAGCTCATGTGAACAAATATCACAAATGATATAATTCTCTCCCTGAAGTTTTGAATTCTGAAATTTGATGTGTTCAGCTAGATGCATTAAGGAAATTTTTTTCCATGTAAAAAAATCTGAAAGAAATGCAACTGGCTAGTTTCTTAAATCCACAAATATTTTTTAAAATGTTCGCATATTCCTTATATTAAGGCTCACGCTTATAATGTGAGAGAATAACATTGTTTTAAATACCTCCATATTTTACGACAAAGTTCTCGTTGTTGATTTATATCATTTTCGTAGTCTACAGTTTAATAATTTTAACAGCAAGTAGGCCTATAAGAATCAAATTAAAGGCACATTCAAAATACTTCAAAAAAGGAAGTTTCATTCTTTCTTCTTTCTTAATCCGTTTACCCTTCAGGGTTAGTTTTTCAGTCGGACTCAGCGACGGATCCCACCTCTACTGCCTCAAAGACAGTGTCCTGGAAAGTGAGACTTTTGGTAGGGGATAAAATGGCGAGGAGGACCAGTACCTCGCTCAGGCGGCCTCACCTGTTATGTTGAACAGGGGCCGTGCGGGGTTGGGAAGATAATAAGCGATAAACAAGGAAGAGGGAAGGAAGCGGTCCTGGCCTTAAGTTAGGTGCCATCGCGGCATTTGCCTGGAGGAGAAGTGCGAAACCACGAAAAACCACTACTAGAATGGCGGAGGTGGGAATCGAACTCGGGTCTCCGGGCGTGGCAGCTAATCACACTATGCACTACACCACAGAGGTAGACTAAAAAGAATGTTAAGCACTGTAAATTGCGAAGTAGGTATATTGCACATGTTTTTGCGTGTACCGAGCAAGTGGCCTCGTGGTTTGCGTCACGTAGTTATCAGCTTGCATTCGGGAGATACTGGGTTCGAACCGCACTAACGGCTGCACTGAGGATGGTTTTCCGAGGTTTCTTGTTTCACACGAGGCAAATGCTGGGGCTGTACCTTAATTAAGACCGTGGTCACTTCCTTCCCACTCCTACCCCTTTCCTGTCCCATCGTCGCTATAGGACCTACGTGTGTCGGTAGGACGTAAATCAAAATGGTTAAAAATAG
Organism: Anabrus simplex; assembly: GCF_040414725.1. Taxonomy (NCBI): domain Eukaryota; kingdom Metazoa; phylum Arthropoda; class Insecta; order Orthoptera; family Tettigoniidae; genus Anabrus; species Anabrus simplex. The sequence continues at coordinate 1,027,269,543 of NC_090265.1, read as the reverse complement.
TTTTTAGCTAATGTCCCGTGCCCTCAGTCCCAGAAAAAAATGTTATTAAATATAATATGTGTTTAAAGCCCCTATTAAATAACCCATTTTATACGGTACCTTCTTTTTTATCGTGATGTGCAGTGTGTCACCAAGTATCTCTCCTCTTTTTCCATGGTGATGTTTTGGCACTAATCCCATAAAATTCCCTTGTAGCTGAGAAGGACCGTTCGACATCGCATAAAGTCACCGGTGCTTATTTCAAAAGTTAACAATTCCTGGTCGAAATTCTTTCCGGGTTTCTTCTTGTTCTGTACGAATTATCCTTCAAGCAGATCGTAAACTTGAATAACCTGGATTTCGTTTCACGATTGCATCGAGTTTGTTAGAAACTCTGACGCCGATTTTTCCTGCCATAGTACTACTAAATTTCAATTTAACATTCTCTATAAACTGTCATGGATTCTTGAAGTGGAAAGCCAATGTTTTCTAGTTTTGTGATGCTCTCTTCATTCCAAGTAAGCCTGCTCTTAATGTATGCAACATTGCTGACTACACGCTGTTCATTGAATGGGCTCTGAGAATCGCGTACTGATGCTGCCGACTCGGAAGGAAATGAGTCTACGAGTGACTTAACAGCTTCAAAATGTTCATTGTAGAAACTAAGAGCTTGAAGCCAAGTGCCCGATTGTGTTAAGATAGGCTCAGGTGGTTAGGCAACGTGCAATAAATGTTGAACTCTCATCGGAGCTTTCACAACTACTTTCTTTGTTGACGCTATTGAATTATTTACGTTCGTAAAATTATTTCTCAGTTCTTTAACGACATGTTGTAATACGTGTGCTAAACATGTGAAATAAACAGTGTTATGGTAAAAGCGTTGCAGTATTTTAACGGCTTTCACCATATGGGCCGCAGCATGTGAATAGGAAACTAGTACTTTATGTACTTGGATGGCTTCAGGCCACAAGACTTTCGTTAACAAATCATTCAATTTGTGTATGGTTTGTTTGCTCCAGGATTATTATCGCACAGATTAGGTGTGACTTTGAGGGGACTTCTAGAACTAATTTCCCAACAATAAGGTTGGCAATATAGCCTCCCAAGGTGTCTGTCGTTTCAAATATAGAATTTCTGAATATCACGCAGGAAAGATGCCAGTATATCCTGATAACACTCGTCCAAATAATTCTTTCGAAGCGTAAACTCGTCTGGAATTGTCCTATTGCTATACTTTTCCAAGAAATGAACGATATTCCGGCACCTGAAATTTGTTTCACGGAATGTTTGCAGCTCTCATTGCCCGGCACATTTCTTTAAAAACTCACTTTTCAAATCTGATTTTCCTATTTGAGTTAGCTTAGGACGCACGGTGTTTGTTTGTGTGCAATGCACTATGTAAATGCTGGTCAAGTTGTGACTTCATGGGACAGCCTACAGTTTCATTTTACACGTGGCACATTATCACTTTACCGTCCATTGTAAACATTCCTCGGTACTCGATCACGATGTTAGTTTTGACGCAAGACTAAATGTAATTGGAACCATTTTCAACAAGTCCGCTTCTCTTACTATCTGAGTTTGACGAGAATTCGCGGCAACTTGTAGGTACGGCACGAGTAACAGACTACACTCTAAGCTACAAACATTAGTCGTGAAAACTGTGCGAGCTCTCTGAAAGTGACTCCTGTTCACAATTTAACTGTTGATTATACAGTACACAAGGACCTCGTTTATCCAGCCATCATTCATCCGGATCTCTGGTTTATCCGGATCGAAAAAAATATTTTTACTTGTACAGTATTTCTTTTACAGAGTCGACTCTTCTTGAATGTATTTTCCGCCAAGGATAGTTAAGGATAGGACTTGAAAGTAATTCGGCCACGGTCTATCAAAGTTACCGTCCCAGCATTTGCCTGGAATTGAGAATGGGTAACAGAAATCCATTCCCAGGACGGCCAAGGTGGGATTCGAACCCACGTTCTTCTGAATGCAACGCGCTGATGGTGAATTTGAAAATGAAACCGGCGTGCCATCAGAAAAAACCATGACTCATGGATATGCAACAATGCAGCCGGACAAACTGATGGCCTATTTAGAATCCCAGACTGAAACAACACCGGCAGAAGTGATGTTAGTAAAACGTCTTCCTCATCGTGCTGCGCGCAAATGCTATACAAATGTAAAACTGAACAAATTTCACGCATTATTTTAGTGCGTAAAACAGAGTCGTAAATGTAAGGAAAGTGTTCTTATATTTTTTATACAATCGAAAAAAGGTATTACTGTACAACTTATGTTAACAGATTATGTAACATGTAGGTACTGTATTTGTTTTTTAGTTTTTCCGGATTATCGATAATCCGGATCAGTTCCGGTCCCACTTAATCCGGATAAACGACGTCCTTGTGTACTTTCAGTAAATATGTAACTAAAGCACAATTGCTCTACCACTTTCGAAGTTCACAACGGCATCTCAGTTAGCAAGAGTCTTTGCGGACAGAGCAGGTGTTTATTGTCAGGCCTTGAGACTTGAGACTGGAGCATGCGCAGTAGTCATGCTTACCCCTCCCACCCCTTACCCCGCAACCACGCGACTTCCCGTCAGACGACCATAGCAAGTTAACAGGCTAAACCGAAAACCACTAACACACACACACACACACACACACACACACACACACACACACACACGCGCGCGCGCGCGCGCGCGCGTTAGCCGTCACAGTTGTGTCCCATTTGCGATCACAGCAAAAGTTGTCCCATTTGCGATCACTCCCATTACAGTGAAAAACAAGAATGTGAAGAAAAACCAGTTCGTGTTCCATTTGCGACCACTGTAAAATTATCAGCAGCCTATCAGGGTTTTCTAACGTCCATGCAGCAGGGTGACTGCTAATTATGGCGTACTCCACACAACCTCTCTCTTGAACTTTTTTGAGATATTAGTCTATAGTTTTTACCATACTGTAATTATTCCAGCTGTAGACATCCGTCGTTGATGTAGCGTTTGTTATGATGTAATCTGCGTGCTTACTTACGACATGCAGGTCATTGAGACAAAGAAAGGCAAGCCTTGTGTTTTATATAATGGATACTCTTACAGAAATTTACAAAAAATTCAGGGATGTTTGGTGACATGGATTTTTTATCGCTGGCTTTACATCGCACCGAAACAGATAGGTCGTATGGCTACAATGGGATGGGAAAGGGCTAGGAGTGGGAAAGAAGCGGCCGTGGCCTTAATTAAGGTACAGCCCCAGCATTTTCTTCTTGTGAAAATAGGAAACCACGGAAAACCATCTTCAGGGTTACTGACAATGGGATTCGAACCCACTATTTCCCGAATTCTATCTCATCTTTCCGCGCTGTCTTCATAGAATTTTCATTTCTTCAACTTGTTTTAATCTAAATATGTTCTTAACATTAAGTTATAGAATCTTGTACATCTAATCCGAGCGTACAGACAAAAATTATCATTTTATTTATATACGTGAAAGTAGGCTGAGTGGCCGCGCGTTTTAACGCGCTACAGCTATGGAGCCAAGCTCTGCATTCGGGAAACGTGTGGGTTCGAACCCCACCGTCGGCTGTTCTCAGAATGGTTTTCTGTAGCTTAATATTTTTACTTACAGGCAAATGCCGGTGCAGTTCCTATCCATAGGCCAGAGATGAGTCCTCCCACCCCCACCCAATTTCATTCACCATACTAGAGCCCGGAAGTTAGGCAAAATGCCCTTTTTATTTGACTGGATATATTGAAGAATCAGATAGAGATAAATATGTTTCCGTGCATTTAGGAAGTGTAGAGACAATTTTTATTTTGCCTTTTTTGCCTATTTTGGCTTCCGTTGCCTATTTTAAGATTTAAGGCCTTTTTTTGCCTTTTTGAACGTTATGCAATATTTTTTCTGCGATGTACACATTTTAAAAAGCACATATTGAATATTCGAACATCGAAGCCAAAAAAGGTTGCACAAATTAAATCACATATTGCCGTCACAAATATCTATTTAGCATATTGTTCCCTGTAAATCATTTATTTGTTTTCAGGCATTCGAAAGCTTATTTTCTCAACCCATTCATTTAACCTTTGTAAATAGCAGATCCTTCATTAGTGAAAGGAATGCACAAGCATAATGAATACCAGGAAAGAGAGAGGATGAGGGAAGTGCGTCTCTTCTCCTTCCTCACAACCTTTTGGCTGTGACAATGCGTAATTACCTGGTATTCCCGATTTCGAAAATAAGATAATGCAGAGGAAGGGAGGAAATCACTTCTGTATAACAGGTCAAACATAAAAGAAGCTGTTAGTCTGCTGTTGAACTTGTTAAATTCAAATCGGGTGTTCACGCTTACTTATTTATCATGCCGAAATGTTCATCGTTGTGTGGTAAATTACATGGCTATGTTCGCGAATTCGGTTCGGATACACTCTCCACTGACGGAGCTATACTCTTTTGAAAAATCTATTAATCACGAAAAAAAGTACTTTATAACTCAACATTTCGCAACAATGAAATATAAGTCTAGGTTAAATATTGTTGGCCCTAAGATCAATTTAATATCAACAGCAGTTACAACATCCAGCAGGCAATCTCAGTTTTCCCTGGACCTATGTAAAGCTTTCTTGGATTACGGTATTCCGTTATGGAACCTAGAAAATTAATTCCTCAGGACGTTTCTGCAGAAGTACACTAAAGAAGAAGTTCCACCAGAATCCACATTAAAAACGTATTTGGATATCTCCTTTGAAGAGACCCTGCAGAGGTTTCGAAGCGGAGTTGCAGAAAAGATCTGGGTCTCCATTGATGAAACTACGGATGCAATGGGACGTTACATGGCCAATGTCATCATTGGAACTATGGAAGCAAAGCAAACTGACCTATCATCAGTATTTCTTTTGACGACAGAAGAGATGGAGAGGGCAAATAGTTCCACAGTGGCACAGTTGTTCACAAATTCATTAATGTTACTCTGGCCGGATGGAATACGGCATGATGATGTCCTACTTGTTGTCATAGCTGCGGCACCTTACATTAAAAAAAAAGCAGCTACAACCTTGAAAGTTATCTTTCTAAAATGCTCCACCTCACATGTCTAGCCCATGGACTGCACAGAATTGCTGAAGAGATAAGAAGTTTGTATCCTCGCGTGGATAATTTAGTTTCGAATACGAAGAAAATCTTCCTAAATCACCCTCCCGAATACGGGTTTTCAAGGGCGTGGCACCAGAGCTCCCTTTACCTCCACAGCCAGTTCTCACCAGATGGGGAACCTGGATCTCAGCAGCCATATATTTTCAGCAACAATTTGGACAAGATACGTGAGGTACTTCATGCCGTATCAGTAGACGAAGTTGCTTCAGTTCGCGAGGCAAAATTGTTGTTGGACCATGAAGAGCTCAGCAATGATCTGGCATTTATAACAGCACATTATAGTGTGATACCGGAAGCAATCTTGAAGTTGGAGAAAAGAGATGATTCGCTGGTATTATCTATGGCGATTTCGAAAATGCAGTAAATCAACTGCTGTGCAAGCACCAGGAGAAAAAGGAAGCAGTGTTAGTGAAAAGTGTAAACGTGTTGTGAGTGCTAATGTGGACAATCTTCCTGTACCCGTCTTTCAGAAGGGAATTCCCTCACAGCAACCTGACTGTATTTCAATGAGAAGAGTAATCGCAAATGGGACAATGCTTAACCCGTCAAAAATAAATGTCTTGTATTCTACCCGAGTGATCGCAAATGAGACTGATCGCAAATGGGACGACACCGCCGTGACAACACCACATTCTGAGAAAGGATTAGTCATAGAGTTTAGGCACTCGGCACTTTCTGTATTTCACAGGCAGAGGGTTGGAAATCTCAATTTTAATGGAACTACGGCATTCTCTTAAATCGACTTTAGCAAGTGAAATATCTTCTATATGAAAGGAAGTTCGATAATTATTTTACTAGAGTATGAAAATAAAATGAACTGAAATTTTTACGATTAATTGAATAATTGCCTAGATATGTACAAAAATGTTACATTCTTCACATAATATGTAAAATATGACTAAGAGTATGCAAAAATATATAAAATGAAATCCACGTATAACGATATCAGAACTGCAATTCGCCGACATTTTTCCTTTTCACTTACCTACAAGTAAACCAGAGAAATATGTAATGACATAAGAATTTGAACCCGACTCATGTGTATAATTTTTTAAGCGACAGGATATTAATGGAAGCAGCTCAAACAGATATAAAATACCACTATAACTGCAGCATGCCGGTGATTATTACTATTATTCTTCATGCAAGATTTTATTTGACCGAGCTCGATAGCTGCAGTCGCTTAAGTGCGGCCAGTATCCAGTAATCGGGAGATTGTGGGTTCGAACCCCATTGACGGAAGCCCTGAAGACGGTTTTCCGTGGTTTCCCATTTTCACACCAGGCAAATGCTGGGGCTGTACCTTAATTAAGGCCACGGCCACTTCCTTCTCATTCCTAGGCCTTTCCTATCCCATCGTCGCCAAAAGACATATCTGTGTCGGTGCGACGTAAAGCAAATAGCAAAAAAAAAAAAAAAAAAAAAAAGGAAGATTTTATATGTTTTCTTGAAAACTGTATTTTTGTATCATCTATATATATAATATAAAATTGGTTAGCGTGATTAGATGCCACTCCCGGAGGACCTCGTTCGATTCCCGGCTTTGCCACGCAAATGAAAAGTGGTACGAGGGCTGGAATGCGACCCACTCAGCCTCGGGAGGACAAATGAGTAGAGGGGGATTCTATACCCTCCTCAGCCATCCTAGAAATTGTTTTCTCTGGATATCCCACTTCTTTTCGAGGCAAATGCCGGGATGGTACTAACTTAAGGCCACGACCGATTCCTTCCCCGTTCCTTGCCACCCTTTCCATTCTTCCATCCCCCCCCAAGGCGCCTGTTCAGCATAGCAGGTGAGCCCGCATGAGCGAGGTACTGGTCTTCCTCACCAGTGTATTCTCCAGACCCAAAGTCTCACGCTCCAGGACACTGCTCTTGAGGCGGTAGAGGTGGGATCTCTCGCTGAGTCCGAGGGAAAAACCAACCCTGGAGGGTAAACAGATTAAGAAAGAAAGAATAATATAATATAATATAATATAATATAATATAATATAATATAATATAATATAATATAATATAATATAATATAATATAATATAATATAATATAATATAATATAATATAATATAATATAATATAATATGGTAACTGCTAGTAACCTTTAAGTATCAGTGATGGTGATAGGTGATGTAGACAAAGTGTCCTCTTTGTTTTCTTTTACAAATATGGCAACCCTATCTGCGCGTAATGCATTCCGTTCTAAATTAAACGTGATTAATAATGTTTTAATGCCAGTTACCAAGTTCCTCTTTACAGACTGCAAGGCGCTCATCTTTTGCACCTACGTTATGGGGTAGAATCCTAACTTGAAAGGCTCATAATGCAACGGAGACGAGTGTCAGTACCATTTCATGTATGATAAAGAACCCTTTTATTCTTATCAGCTACATGCACAGAGGTTCGAATACGAGCCCCATTACATCACCTATCCGCTGACAATCAAAAGGTCGTGAACATATGGCATTATTATCTGTTGAAATATTCTCTACGTTGTTAAAATTTCAATACCCGACTCGTTGCTGAATGGTCAGGGTACCTGCCTTCGGTTCAGAGGCCCGGGTTCGATTCCCGGCCGGGTCGGGGATTTTAATCGCTTCTGATTCATTCTCCTGGCTTGGGGACGGGGTATTTGTGTCCATCCCAATGCTCTCCTCTTCATATACAGAGAACATACCACACTACCAACCACCACAGAAACACGCAATAGTGATTACATCCCTCCATATAGGGTTGGCGTCAGGAAGGGCACCCGGCCGTAAAACGGCCAAATTCAAATGTGCGACGCAGTTCGCACCCGCGACCCTACAGGTGTGGGAAACAGCGGTAGGAAAAGAAGAAGATTGTTAAAATGTCAATGTTATAATAATGAGAAAGACATTTCTGAACTATCGTTGCAGAGAACTTGAAGTACGGCATGTGGGAATGGCAAGCACTGGCATGGAGTGCTGCAGAACGCACACCAAATTCTCGAAACATGTCATTGTCAACAACATTCCTTTCACTAGCTTCATTTGGGATTCCGCCAGACTTTCACAGCTGTCACGCGCGCAGTACACGTAAACTTGTTACGGCTGTTGTTTGAAACTAAGGAAGGTCTACTCGTATAGATAGAAGGACAATGTAATTGTCACTCTCAGTCTCAATCAAAATGGGAGCAGCTATCTAGAACAGGGGTTCCTAGGTTCTAAACCATTTATGTGTCATGGACTCCTTTGAAAGCTAGTAAAATCTACGGACGCCGTACGTGTACAGATGAACTTCAGCACATCAACGCAACTGTGAAGGTAATCATAAAAGAAGCAAACCAAAGCAAACTCCGTAAAGGTCATGATGGCCCTTGGAAGAGGGGAAGGTAAAGGCTTCCACCTTCCGTAACCTCAGAACTAAGTGTTCTATGTCGGCTACCTTTACTTCCAAGAATTAACCCTTGTACACATTTTTCGTGTAGGCTGAGTGAACCTTAAGTCCATGTGGTGTTCAAGAAGAGGAAACCTCGTTTCTTACATTTTTCGACTTCCTGGCGAGAAATCGAACCCTTGTCCTGCCGGGTAAACGGAGCACGCCTTTACCGCCTCGGCTAGGCGGTCTCTAATGAATAGTTTATTAAATTGAAAACTGCTTCATTCTGCATATAACGTGCACACATTATTAACGAACTAAACAGTCTTAACTGAAATGTATTCTCCAGTTTAATCATATAAAAATTGATGACTGCCCCATACAAAAATACAAAATAAAGTTAAAAAATACAATCATCTAGTGGAAACTGAACAAAAGAAAATACATGTTCAACTCAGCTTTAAATATCAAGTAAAACATTGTTGTTGTTGTTGTTGTTGTTGTTGTTGTTGTTGTTGTTGTGTGGCATGAATAAGAGGTCGAAACCGTGGAATGGTCTTTGACAAGATAACAGGTTTTGTCATCTTTCATCTTTTTTTGGTGGTAGTTTAACATCTCACTAACACATTTCAGGTTTTCGGCGTTGCAAGGAGGGAAAAGAACTAGGATTGGCAAGGAAGCAGCCGTGGTCTTCATTAAGGTACATTCCCTGCATTTGACTGGTGAGTAAGTGGGAAACCACGGAAAACCATCTTCAGGGCTGCCGACAATGGGATTCGAACCCAGTATCTACTAAATGCAAGCTCCCAGATATGTGACCCTAACCGCACTGCCAACTCGTTCGGTAGTCAATTGATTTCGACCTTTTGTTCTGATAGACGCAACTGCTGAAAAGCCTAACTCATAGAGGGTGAGAAAGGTGTGTCAACATTGGCACATTATGAAATAGCTGACTTTTAGGAAAGGAATACGCAGCTAAATATAAAACGTATTGTTTCAATGTTATTATTGATATTGTTACGAATAAAACACTGTCTGTTTTAGTGGACTAATTTAATATAGGATGACCCAGTTAGTGCACACTCATTATACTTGAAAGCGAATTAAAACAGTTCAATGAAAAATGGCTATTTGCAAAGTCTCTAGTTCTCACAGCAGTCCGCAGATTGCGGGAATTTACCCGGAACAGTTGACCCTTCCGTAATCTTGATTGACAGTTCTCACCTTTCACTTGCCTCACTTGCTACGCACCACCGTCACTTTACATATCAGCTACATGCACACAGGTTCGAACACAGGTTTATTATCATTCAGGATAACGACTATACACTTGGCTCGATTCCAGACAAGGCCGATACTTCACACAATTCACGTGACCACTCCACACACTGAACTACTTAACACATATCACTCAACAAAACAATAGATGACACAGCTCAACACCAGCCACTAAACAGCGACAACAGTGCCAACCAGCACTCCCCTACAATACTACTCTAGCAAGACCACTACAGTTTACAACAACACTCCCTTAACACTCACTACTCCAGCATCACTGATGTTTGGGGTTGTCCTGTTCGTATATCTCTGGTGATGAAGTACTTGAACCTTTGGGGTGCGGCCGGAATACGAACATTTCATTTTTTCCCTCCAGAAAATCCACGGAAACAGAAGATGAAACGCAGGGGTGTACTATCCATCCCTCGATTACTTTCTGCATGTTTGGGAACTCCTCATATGTATACAGGCTGTATCTTAATTAGACATACAAAAATCAGGGATGTTCTTCATGTTATGTAAAGAACGATGACGCAATCGGATTGGCGGAGAAAGATTTTCTTTATTTTAAACTTCCGGGCGGGCCATTCAAATAGTGGAATTCGCCGTATTTGCTCTGTCCGAGCACAAATCGCTGTCCACTGCTGTGCTTCAGAGGAAGGGAAGGGAAGGGAAGGGTTAGTGAAGTGTATGATAGATGGAGACAGAGATAATGCTCGGTGCGAATACACAAGTTTCTCGGTCGTATAGCTCTGTCACTTTCCAGTCCCAGTAGGCAGGATATAGATTTTTTGGCCATATTAGTTAATATAGATTTTTTGTCCATATTAGTGTGACGTTATTATTTTTAGGTTGAAAGAATCCCAGTGCCGTATGCTTCTCAGAAACGGAAATTTCTCGTCTTCCTGATGGACAATTGAAACGATTTGAAATAATGTCTTCTGGGTGATTCGAGGACCTCCTCCTCCTCCTCCTAATAATAATAATAATAATAATAATAATAATAATAATGCAAGTAATGATAATCATCGGAACAAAGGTTTCGACACTTCTGTGTATTTAGAAATAAACGCAGGTTCATACGGTTTTTGGCTAGGTGTATAATGTTTTAAACAGGATCAAGGCACCTCTAATTGATGACGAACCCTCAGAATTAGCGACTGCCGTAGGAGAAACCAGCATGGCGAAGTTATTCCGTTGAGTGTGTAAGATGAACAATACAGGAAAGGTACCATACGATTTTAAAAAAAATGTTCTTATATCAATTCTCAAGAAAGCAGGTGCTGACAAGTGTGAAAAGTACCACCACATTAGTTTTGTATGTTACGCCTGCAAAATGTTAACTCATATTATTTACAGAAGAACGGAAAGAAAAGTTGAAGCTGAGTAGGGAATATCAGCTTGGCTCCAAAGAAAATGTAGGAATATATGAAGCAATCCTGATTTTACGTCTGATCCTAGAGGATCATGGCACTAGTTGATCTAGCAAAGGCATTCAGTTGTGTTGATTAGCCCAACCTATTTGATATTCTATAAGGTAATCGGGATCAGATACCGAGAAATAAAGATTACCTACAATATGTATCAAGGTCCGTCTGCTGTGATAAGAATCGAAGGCTATGGAAAAGAAGGAGCAATTCAGAAAGGAGTGAGGCAAGGCTAAAGTTTATCCCCTAATATTTTCAATATTTATATAGAACATGGGGTAAAAGAAGTCAAAAAGTGATTTGTAAAGAGAATCACAAACCAAGAAGAGGAAATCGAAACTCTTAGATTTTCTGATGATATTGTTATTTTATCTGAGTCTGCAGAAGATCTGAAGGAATTGAGGAGTGGTATAGACACAGTCTTGGAGAAGAAAACAAGATGAAAAAGACGAAAATTACTAAATCCAAAACAAAAGTAATGGATTGCAGTCGAACGCAGTCAGATGATGGAGAAAATATTAGATTAGAAAATAAAATCTTAAAGGAAGTAGATGAATATTGTTACTTGACTAGCAGAATAACTAATGTCAACAAAAGTAAGGAGGAAATAAAATTCAAACTTACACAAGAAAGCAAGGCCTTTCATAGGGAAAGAAACTGGCTCATTTCGAACGCTGTTCTAGGAAGACTTAGCCTGGTGCGTGACATTGTATGGAAGCGAAACACTAGCTCAGTAAGAAAGAAAATAGATTTTTTTTAAAATGTGGTGTTACAGAAGAGTGCTGAAGGTAATATAGGTAGATCGAATCACGAATGAAGAGATAATCGAATCGGTGAGAGGTAAACGATATGACAAAATTTGACACGCAGGATTCGTTCTGTTAGTGTTAGTGGGTAGTCTATGTGGTTAGAACGGTAAGGGTAGACCGAGGCATGAATTTGACAAACAGATTAGTGAAGATGTAGTAGTTACATAGGAATGAAAAAGTTAGCACAGCATAGGGTGGCATGGAGGACTGCATCAAACCAGTTTATGGATGATGTCCCAAACAACAATTATCATTTCATTGACCTAGATTGTGTCGCACACGCTTTCGGTGATGGCCACATGGTATTAAGCAACAATCCGGAGTTCGCTGCTACTTCCTATATGCTGCTAGGAAAGGAAGAAGCTGGCGCGAAGAACCTGTTTCCTCGCCTACAGCCAGTGTCCCTCCCAACATAACTACAGATTTAATTTTAACCCACTAATATAATCTCTGTAATTATCTCGAGTCATATATTTCGCTCGATACTCTCACTCCAGTTGTGCTGCTCCTTCAGAAAGATGAAGAAAGTTTCTTCTTTCGCTGGCGGTCAACTTCAGCACATTCCAACACGTATTCATTACATTCAACATAGTTACAGTAGATGTCACTGTTGCTACTTCACATGATACAGCAGTATTTGGACAAAGCCATCAACAGCCCTTTGTACTTCTGCATGTGACTACTGCTTGATGGCATGTGTGAATGTGGCATGTTCAGTGGTGTGTATATTTACAGTTGATTGGAGGCAGAGTGGAAAAGGAGCGACTGCGGCCTATATGTGATATCATTCCGTAATTCACATGGAGTTGCTGGACTGAGTAGTTCAGACGGTAGATTAGCGGTTGCCAACCTGTTTCGTCTCGTATACTCCTCACTATCCATTTTGCCAAAGTAGTACCCTCAAATAATATCCTCTATTCTTACCGCATTGCTGCATCCCCACATAATGCAATATACATAACATAGGTATGTAAGTTTTGTATGAAGATGCGTTGTTATTGTCCATTATTTTATTAGGCACTATCTTAAAAACTAGTACCAGGCGAGTTGGCCGCGCGTTAGGAGTAAGCAGTTGTGAGCTCGCATTCGGGAGATAGTGGGTTCGAACCCAATTGTCGGCCGCCCTGAAGATGGTTTTCCGTGGTTTCCCATTTTCACACCAGGCAAACGCTGGGACTGTACCTTAATTAAGGCCACGGCCGCTTCCTTCCAACTCCTAGGCCTTTCCTGTACCATCGTCGCCATAAAACCTACATGTCTCGCTGCGAAGTAAAGCAATCGCAAAAAAGAAAACTAGTAAGTACAAAAATTAAAAGACAAAGACAAAGTCACCTCCATACAGGCCATGAAGGCCCTTGGAGGAGTGGAAGGTAAAGGCTTCCACCATTGTTAACCGCGGCCGCCCTTGCTCCCAGGAATTAACCTGGTACTCATTTTTGATGTAAGCTGAGTGAACCTCAGGGCCATATGCACCTCCGGAAGTGGAAATCTCGTTTCTTAAATTTTACGACCTCCTGACGGGGATTCGAACCCACGTCCTTCCAGGCGAACCGAGCACGCCTTCATCGCCTCGGCCAGGCAGCCCCTACAAAAATTAAAGCCGCATTATATTTCGCCTCTTTTCTTCTCGAAAGACTTTAGTACGTTTTGAAGATACTGGCTAATAAAATAATAAAAGTAAAGTCATCTCCGTACAGACCATGAAGGTCCTTGGAGGGGTGGAATCCGTAACCTCGGCACTTGATGGGCTAGAGTGGTTAGCTCTACACCCGGCCGTCTTTGCCCCCAGGAATTAACCTGGTACTCATTTTTGGTGTAGGCTGAGTGAACCTCAGGGCCATGTGCACCTCCGGAAGTGGAAATCTCGTTTCTTAAATCTAATAATGCCCACTATTATATATAGCTCTCAGGATTATGTCGGATCCTTGAGAAACGGCTGTGCGACTGAACTTCTTTTATTTACTAATGCTAATATTTGAATAGGCACATATTATTTACATTGCAGATACAAAACAAGAAATAGAAATAAAATAGTCAACGGGACATTCTTAATTCGTATTTTATTGAAAATTAATTTATTGAAAATTAATAATTGTAATGTGGTTGTATTTTACAGTACCTTATATGGTGTTATCAAATATATATAAAATATTTTTTTATTATCTACGAAGGAAAGTAAGGCGTTTGAAATATTTAAGATTTAATGTCCTGTCACTAGCAGAATACATTTTTATTAATGAGATCCTTGTGTCTGTTTTGACGTATTTAGCATTTTGAAATCAGGTTCAAATTTTGATAAGTACACTCTTAAATCAGGACTTGCATTCAGGTTGTTCCGGTATACGTTTTTAGTGGAAATCGAAGAGGAAGCTATTTCTACTAGTTCAGTATTAGTAGATGGTGCTAAAACCTGAAGTGTTTTTTACGTAGAGGTCCGTATTCCTCACTGACATTTGCTCAGAAGTTTCCAAGGATTTTTAAAATCTGAGATTAACAAAGAATCTGCTGAAATTTCAATTATTTTTTTCCTTGTCATGAAAGGACAGACTGGTGGTCTTGATGTTGTATTCATTAAACGAGTCTGCAATCCAGTTGTCTCAGTCTTCACGTTTAGGGGAAATACTGCCTAAAAGAAACCACAAGGCCTGTCGAGTGTAATACTACGTCATTTCTGACCTATTAAGATAGGTCCATTGTCATTTAAGAAGCCGTGCAGAGTTTCAGAACTTTAGCTTGATCATTTTCAATGCAAATTTTCTTAATAAGTTTTGTTTGAAACTTTACGTCGTCGTTGCCGGGTCAAAACCTCCTATGTGATAATATTTTTGGAGATATACTGACCCGCAGCACGTACATTATTAAGAGCGAGAATTGCTAGACAATATTCACACAATATTGCACCTTAGACGACAGAACCTTACTGGGCAAAATTCTAAGCTGAAATATTTCACATTGGAGGTTTTATCCCGGCAGCGACGACATACTGTTATTGAGGTGTTATGTAACCATACATTTATTTATCTCTGAAAAAAAAACCAGGTAAATAAGCAAGGTGCTGAAGCTAGTCACTCTCATGATGCTTTGAAGCCACATAAGAAAGGGCGTTTTTCAATTTCTTCTATTTGATGGTTGAATTAAAATAATCGTATGAGGAGTTTTCCTCAAGAAAGCCACCTTTCTTTGGTGCGCAAAAACTGTGTGGAGTGAATATCACCCTTCTCTTTCCAAAGAGGTTTAAACAGTCTGCAGATTGTTTCGTTGGCTTTGACAAAGTTTACAACTTTTACTGCTCTTGAAGAAAGTCATTAATTTTGGTCGTTTTTTGACGCAAGATTTTGGCTATGTCTCCATGCTACATGGGGACCCTCTTCTCTTTTACGTCCACGAAGGTCTGCGTAGCAGTCAGACAATGACTTCGAATGCCACAAACAATTCTTTTTTATAGAAATAGTTAAAAATCACGTTCGACACGTCTTCCCTTGTAGTTTGCTCAATCAACGAAAGACACCGTAAAATATTTAGCTGAAAATCGTTATTATCATTAAGATACCTTGTACTAACAAGTAAGATGGATAGCCAGCAACGCCTGTGCTTTCATCAACTTTAATAGAAGAAATTGATTTTTTAATTATTGAATTGCCGTTTATCAATGTTCTCTGACATATCATTAAGTCATCGTGAAACTGTGATGCTTGAAAACGTGATTGTATTAATTTTGTAAACATAATTCTGTCCAAACATAAATTGCACAGCATATTTTATACAGAACTACCAAATTCTCAGCAATTGTGTTTTTTTCACCGTGTTTAACAATGTTATAGCTAATTCAGTAAGAGACTTCAACAGGATTTTCATTGTCTTTATTGCCTGTCAACGGCCGTAGCCGTGTTGAAACACCGGATCCCGTGAGATTTCAGAAGTTAAGCAACATTGGGCGTGGTCAGGTGTTGGATGGGTTGCCACGCGCTGTTGGTGGGGGGTAAGGGAATGGAGGAGCGGAAAGGAACTGGCCACCCTACCGCACGTAAAACTCCGGCTCAGGAACACCTCTGCGGAGGTTCGGACCTGCCTTCGGGCAGAATAACCCTTACCCCCCGTACCCTATTGCCTGTCATTAGATATAATAAAACGTGTGCCTCTTTTCTTATAGTTTTTGGGCAGTTGCTGGAAAAACTTTTCTTTCAGTACTGAAAATGTTTAGTGTTTAAATGGCGCGTAAGTAAAGAGGTTTTCATGCTACTGTTACTTTAAACCTCCCCGCATACAACATATTATAATGGATTCGGACTTCCGCCTTCCCAGTAAATGAAACTCCATATTTTAATTAAATGCTCATCTGAACATTTTTCTTCTGATCCGCTCCAGTACTCGAAATATGGGTTTTACTATTATCACTTATGTGCCTAACAACCATGTCCTGGGTTATGCCCTGGGAAACAGGTCTACTTGGTAGCTGAGCACTACACACTGCAGGGTGATCGTTTTTCAGACTTCCAATTTTGACCACTTAGCCATAACGTATTACACTCAATAATATTGTACAGGAAAAATCTCACAATAATGCCACCTTCTGTAAAATAATAGCACACAAAATTAGATGTTCCGCACACGAACACACAGCTATTATTCGACAACGAATATAACAACTTTCTAAAAATTTTAACCGCGCAACGTCTAACTACTGTTGAGATGAGGTGATTTGCATTTATGTGTTCAATCATTTCTAGAATATTCCCATTTTCATAATGTCTGTGGGTGTTTAGAGAAAGTTCTAGAGAAAGCTAATGAAGTGAAGAAAAGAACGAAATAAAATGATTTGTAATTGACAGGAGAAACAGAAGAAAAGTTATGATTCTTTGAGGCTTGACTACATTTAACTAAGATTGGAGAAAGGGAGCGGGCGTCCGTCTGTCCACGACTGCCAGTGAGTGAGCACAGGCGCGTGGCTTGCGATGGGTAGACAGGTTACCGGCAGCGCGCAGAGAGAGACAATTACATAGCGTCCGCCATTACTATTTATTTTTTGGCTTACTCCTGACTGGTCCGTCGCAAATGGGGGTTCGGAACCGCTGTGGTAGAGCGCTAGGTTACTGAGCTCAAGATGGCAGATTCGATTTGGTGGCATTTGACGGCCAGTCTCATAGTGTTAAATCTACCCAACTCCTCTGGGACAAAATTCTGGTACCTTGGCGTTTCGGAGAACCGTGAAAGTAGTCAGTGGGACGTGAAACAATAATAATAATAATAATAATAATAATAATAATAATAATAATAATAATAATAATAATAATAATAGTAGAGTTTCGATCCCTGTTCAATCCGGTGGAATATGACATTGACCAAATACGTCAGCCTTTATCAGTAGATTTACCAGCATACAATATAATCCTTACGGGACCAAATTTAGATACCTCATCGTTTCCGAAAGGTAGTTTGTGGGACGTGAAACAAATAACATTAACAATCTTGTCCAAGATGGGCTTCAGCACTCGTCGCTTTCCTGATAAGCTAGACTAGTCGGTAGGGACATATGGAATTTAGCCCGGCTTAGAGTCATTCGCAGGTGCTATTCCCTGGAAAGGATTTTTGCAATAAGCAGTCTTGAGAACTACTTTTTCCTCCACCATAAATACGAACCAGACATTAGCTGCCTATACCTGTTCATCCCAACCGTCTGTTATGACCATGACATGAGATAGAGGAACAGTGCGATCTTCGCGTAATTAAACCAGTTATTAATATTAATGTTATTTGTTTTGAACCAGTTATTCGTGTCCAGTATCCTTCCTTATTAGGCTCATTACTCACTAGTTTAGTTTGATGTCGCTTCTCCGACGAGTTGAGTGCTACGCCCAGGTTTAGAGCACATTAAGTTCGCTATGACCTCGTTCACACCCGTGGTATTCTCTACTCCGAGCGGCATGTTTGGGAACTAAATGCACACGAAGAGTCAGACGGGATATACAGTACCCTCTTCTTCCATGTATCTCAGTTCGACCTGTTTGTCAATATTGTTGGGAGGCATTTCATACGCAGACTGGGAACGTAGCAACTGCAGCTTTAATTATAAAAGTATGACCTCTGACTTTGCCTGGTTTGAAAAAGGGAAAACTGGGTAATAGTAGAAACAAACCCAAACAAACCTATCAGCAAGTAGAAGAAGAAGAAAATGGGAAACCATCCTCAGGGGTACCTAATGTGGAGTATGAACTCGATTTCAGAATAAAAGGGACTCAAGTATAATTCCTTCAAGTAGATCAGGGATCGGCAAATACTTTTTATAAAGGGCCAAATAGTAAATATTTTACACACTGCGGGCCAAGAAGCAAATTCGAGGATGTATTTAGGTAGGTCTACTTAAAATAAAAATCAGAAACAACCAAAGAAATGTTAACAAATTTACAGGCAAACATATAGCATAGTACAAATACTAAGTAGTCTATAATTATTGTTTGGAACACAGTTTTCCCAATGAGATGACTGAAATTCCTTTTTTTAAAGATACCGATACCGTTTAATCAAATTAGGGGTCATAGTTACTATTTCCTAACATTAAAATTGATTGCAAATGTTATCCTTTAATGATAACCAGTATCGAGATATTACAAATCGCTGCTGTTACAGCAAAACCTCGTATCTCCCAATGCTCTTCCTATCCATTATTCTCCTTGAGGCTGGTCACGCCTCCCAGCCACATATGGATATGCAGTTTATCAGTACAATTTTCGTTGGGTTCATTTTCATATGCTAATATTATCATCATCATCATCTGTTTACCCTCCAGGGTCGGCTTTTCCCTCGGACACAGCGAGGGATCCTACCTCTACCGCCTCAAGGGCAGTGTCCTGGAGCTTCAGACTCCTGGTCGGGGACACAACTGGGGAGAATGACCAGTACCTCGCCCAGGCGGCCTCACCTGCTATGCTGAACAGGGGCCTTGTGGAGGGATGGGAAGATTGGAAGGGATAGGCAAGGAAGAGGGAAGGAAGCGGCCGTGGCCTTATGTTAGGTACGATCCCGGCATTCGCCTGGAGGAGAAGTGGGAAACCACGGAAAACCACTTCCAGGATGGCTGAGGTGGGAATCGAACCCACCTCTACTCAGTTGACCTCCCGAGGCTGAGTGAACCCCGTTCCAGCCCTCATACCACTTTTCAAATTTCGTGGCAGAGCCGGGAATCGAACCCGGGCCTCCGGGGGTGGCAGCTAATCACGCTAACCACTACACCACAGAGGCCATATGCTAATATATAAAGGAAAATGAACAATGAATACATTATACTGTAGGAGTGTGTGAATACGTCATGCAAACATATATTCCTGTAGTGCGGTACGGTAGGGTTCAATTTCCCTTTGCGGATAACCGTAGGAAAATGACGATATTTGATCTTTGGAGATGTCCTTTTACACAGGTATGTGTATATGCACTACATCTCCTAAACAACTGGAGCGATTTCAGCCAAACCTCCACACTTATGACTTACGGAGGGGGTGACATATAAACATACATACATTTTCATTATAGACTGTTATGCCTTTTCAAAGTTCAGTCTGCAAGCCTCTGTGAATTTACTAAACGTCGCCACAATCCTCGATTTGCAACTAGTGTTGTGGCCTCATTTAGTTATATACCTCTTATCTTTAAATCGTTAGAAACCGAGTCTAACCATCGTCATCTTGGTTTACCTCTACTTCTCTTACCCTCCATAACATAGCCCATTATTCTCCTCGGTAACCTATCCTCCTCCATTCGCCTCACATGACCCACCACCGAAGCCGGTTTATGCGTACAGATTCATCCATCGAGTTAATTCCTAAATTAGCCTTTATCTCCTCATTCCAAGCACCCTCCTACCATTGTTCCCATCTGTTTGTACCTGCAATCATTCTTGCTAATTTCATGTCTGTTACTTCTAACTTATGAATAAGATATCCTGAGTCCACCCAGCTTTCGCTCCCGTAAAGCAAAGTTGTATCTCCCAATGCTCTTCCTATCCATTATTCTCCTTGAGGATGGTCACGTCTCCCGGCCACATATGGGTATGCAGTCTATCAGTACAATTTTCGTTGGGTTCATTTTCATATGCTAATACAGACCGATGTAAAGATAGTTTCGTCTGGGAACTGACTTCCTTCTTACAGAATACTGTTGATCGCAACTGCGAGCTCACTGCATTAGCTTTACGACACCTTAATTCAATCTCACTTACTATATTACCATCCTGGGAGTACACACAACCAAAATACTTGAAATTATCGACCTGTTATAGCTTTGTATCACCAATCTGACATTCAATTCTGTTGAATTTTTTACCTACTGACATCAGTTTAGTCTTCGAGAGGCTAATTTTCATACCATACTCATTGCACCTATTTTCAAGTTCCAAGACATTAGACTGCAGGCTTTCGGCACAATCTGCCATTAAGACCAAGTCGTCACCATAAGCCAGACTGCTTACCACATTTCCACCTAACTGAATCCCTCCCTGCCATTTTACACCGTTCAGCAGATGATCCATGTACCCTACGAACAGCAAAGGTGAAAGATTACAGCCTTGTAAGTACCGCCCTGTAAGTACCCTGAACCAAGAACTCATTCTACCATCAATTCTCACTGAAGCCCAATTGTCAACATAAATGCCTTTGATTGTTTTTAATAATATACCTTTAATTCCATAGTCCCCCAGTAGAGCGAACATCTTTTCCCTCGGTACCCTATCATATGCTTTCTCTAGATCTACGAAACATAAACACATACCTATTCCTCTCGTAGCATTTTTCAGATACCTGACGCATACTGAAAATCTGATCCTGACAGCCTCTCTGTGGTCTGAAACCACACTGGTTTTCATCCAGCTTCCTCTCAACAACAAATCGCACCCTCCCTTCCAAGATGCCAGTGAATACTTTGCCTGGTATACTAATCAGTGAGATACCTCGATAGTTGTTGCAATCCTTCCTGTTCCCTTGCTTATAGATAGGTGCAATTACTGCTTTTGTCCAATCTGAAGGTACCTTACCAACACTCCATGCTAATTTTACTACTCTATGAAGCCATTTCATCCCTGTCTTCCCACTATACTTCACCATTTCAGGTCTAATTTAATCTATTCCTGCTGCCTTATGACAATGGAGTTTATTTACCATCCTTTCCACTTCCTCAAGCATAATTTCACCAACATCATTTTCCTCCTCCCCATGAGCTTGGCTGTTCACAACACCACCAGGATGATTTCCTTTTACATTGAGAAGATGTTCAAAATATTCCCTCCCCCTCTCCAGTGATTCCCTGGGATCTATTATGAGTTCACCTGAATTACTCAAAACACTGTTCATTTCCTTTTTCCCTCCCTTCCTAAGATTCTTTATTACTGTCCAGAAAGGTTTCTCTGCTGCTTGACCTAGCCTTTCCAGATTATTACCAAAATCTTCCCACGACTTCTTTTTGGATTCAACAACTGTTTGTTTCGCTCTGTTTTTTTCATCTACGTACAAATCCCTGCCTGCCTGGGTCCTTGTTTGGAGCCATTTCTGATAAGCCTTCTTTTTACGTTTACAAGCTGCTCTCACTTGATCATTCCACCAAGATGTTCGCCTTTTCCCATCTTTACACACAGTTGTTCTTAGATATTCCCTTGCGGTTTCTACTACAGCATCCCTGTATGCCACCCATTCTATTTCTATATCCTGAACCTGCTTACTGTCTACTGTTCGAAACTTGTCACTAATCATATCCATGTACTTCTAATTTCCTCGTCCTGGAGATTTTCTACCCTTATTCGTTTGTAGACAGATTTCACTTTCTGTACCTTAGGCCTAGATATACTTAGTTCACTACAGATCAGATAGTGGTCTGTATCATCGAAAAATCCCGGAAAACTCGTACATCCCTAACAGATTTCCTGAATTCGAGGTCGGTTAAGATATAGTCTATTATGGATCTGGTACCCCTAGCCTCCCACGTGTAGTGGTGAATAGCCTTATGCTTGAAGAATGTATTCGTAACTGCTAAACCCATACTAGCACAGAAGTCCAGCAAACGCGTTCCATTCCCATTAGCTTCCATATCTTCGCCACATTTACCAATCACCCTTTGGTATCCTTCAGTTCTATTCCCAACTCTCGCATTGAAATCTCCCATTAGCACTATTCTATCCTTGCTGTTGACCGTGACCACGATGTCACTCAATGCTTCATAAAACTAATCAACCTCATCTGCACCCTCACATGGTGAATGCACGGAGACAATTCTAGTCCTAATTCCTCCAACTGACAAATCTACCCACATCATTCACTGATTTACGCGCCTAACAGAAACTATGTTGCGTGCAATGTTATTCCTGATAAGTACACTTTATACTCTCCTATCTCTTCTTCGTTATCTCCCCTTACCCGAATATCACTTACTCCTAGCACATCCAGATGCATCCTCTTTGCTGACTCAGCCAGTTCTACCTTCCTTCTTCCATAAGCCCCATTGATATTGATAGCTCCCCATCGAATTCCATTTCGTTCGCCAAGTTGTTTCCAAGGAGTCCCTCGCCTGTCAAATGGGAGTGGGACTCCGTTTCTCCCATAGGTCCGAGGCTTGCTTAAAATGTTCTGAGCTCGGTAATTTCATGAAGCAGGATGCTACCCTACTTGCACATAGTCCAAGTGAGGATCTCTCCTCTAACGGGTTATAGACCACCGGTGAATTGTATAGTCCTAGCCGCCTGAGCACAAGGAGGGCCATGACTCAGAATATGTCCGAGATGGCCACTCCCATTCCATAGCAACTGGTATCCCGACTCTCAGGGCCACTTACAAACATGAACCATGTGAGATATAAAAATAATCGAAAATAGTGTCGAATGCATAGTTTTTGGGGTAGCTGTAATGAACTCTGACACTCTGGATGCCGTTTAAGTCAAAGTTCATTCCCCATCGGGATGGTAGTCAGAAGGAGTGAAAAAGAATGTCGAAAAGAACCGAGATTATGGATGTACGTGTGCATGTTCCAGCATAGCTCTCAACCAAACATTGTGCACACATGACTTACTATTTGGAGAAAAAAAACAGTGGGGCAAAACACCTCTACGGGCGGAGATGGAAAGGGGATGAAATATAAAAGTAATAGAAACGAGCAATGTTAATGTAGAACCCATTTAGTTTCCGGTGTCACTGAAATGAGTACTGGCAATCTGGTTGTCATTAAGTCTAAGTACAGTCCCCATCGGCATGGGGGTTGAGGAGGGGCGATAGAGAGAAAAAAGCACGAAAATTACGGAGATTACGGGTGTGTGTGTGTATGTTCCAGAATAGATCTCAACAGAACGTGGTACACATACGACTTACTCTCTGAAAAATTACCATTACACTAAGCTCCCTTTTTTTTTTTTGCTACTTGCTTTACGTCGCACCGACACAGATAGGTCTTATGGCGACGATAGGACAAGGGAGGGCTAGGAGTGGGAAGGAAGCGGCCGTGGCCTTAATTAAGGTACAGTCCCAGCATTTGCCTGGTGTGAAAATGGGAAACCACGGAAAACCATTTTCAGGGCTACCGATAGTGGGGTTCGAACCTACTATCTCCCGAATACTGGATACTGGCCGCACTTAAGCGACTGCAGCTATCAAGCTCGGTACTAAGCTCCCCTAGGGGAGGTGTGAAATATAAACATAATCGAAAGCGGCTGATGTTAATGTCGAATCCATAGTTTTCGAGGTTGCTGAGTTGAACTGTGACACTCTGGGTGCCGGATAAGTCATACTTCAGGCGCAGTGAGAATGGAGATTGAGAAGGGGTGAAAATGAATGTAAAAGGTTATGGATATATGTCGGTATGTTCCGGTATACCGCTCCAAACTTGGTTCACACATGGCGTACTATCTCGAAACAAATACTCTGGGGGTTGGACACCCCCAAGCGCCCCTAGGGGAGAGAATTAGATGTAAAAATGATTGAAAATTACTTTTATTAGTGCCAAAGTTCAGAAGTTCAGTCCTCATAGGCATGGGGGTTGAGAAGAAACAGAATGTCCAGAATGGCCGAGATTATGTGTGTGTGTGTTCCAGCATAGCTCTCAACCTAACTTGCCACATATTTGACTTACAATTTGGAAAAGAATTACTATACATGTTGAAACACACGATCCCGTGAGATCTCCGAAGTTAAGCAACATTGGGCGTGGTCAAGATATGGATGGATTGCCACGCTACCTCTGCGGAGGTTCGGATCTGCCGTCGGGCATAATACACCCTTACCTTACCTCCCTAGTACCGCTAGGGATGGGGATTGGAAGGGGATGACATGTAAGATTAATGGAAAACGACCAATATTATTTTCGAACCCGTTGCTTTCGGGGTTGATGGTCTAAATACATCCATAGACATGGAGAGGGAGAAGTGATGAGGCAGAAAACGCACAAAATGATCAAGATTATGGATATATCTATGTATGTTCCACCATAGCTCTCAACCAGACTTGGTACACATGACTTGCTATCTGAAAAAAAATACTATGGATGTGAGAAATTCCTACCCCCGCTGGGGGTGAGGAATGGGAGGAGATGACATGTAAAATAACCGATATTAATGTCGAATCCATTGCTTGAGATGAAGATTGTAACGCTCTAGATACCGTTTAAGCCCACGTTCAGCCTCCTTTGGGACGGGGGCTGAGTTGGAGTGAAAAGTATATAGTCTACAATGACGCAGATTAGTGTTGAATCGCCAGTTTTTTAAGTCGCAAGGCAGATTGGTGACAGTTTTAATGACAGTTGAAATCGTGTACACCATATCTATAGTGCGACAGGTAAATATATACGTACTTATTATTTTTTGAAAGGATCAAATATTTCCTAGTCACCTCGGGCTTCCGCAAGGACAAAATATTACTCGAAAATGAAACAATCTAAAACTAGAAATCGAACACATATAATTAACTCTAAAACTATCAATCATGGTCTCAATAAGGAATTCTATAAAATTTCACTTCACACATAATTAACATGCAGTACAAATCTTAAAGGTAAACATTAAAAAAACTATCCGGGCAACAAAATAACTTACAATCGCTCTTTTATTGCAATGGAAACCAATTTGTGAAACACGGTTACTATTAACACCCGCAACATGAATATTTAGCGCCATTTAAGTCCTCGTACAGAAGCTACTAAGATTAATCGTGATTAATGAATGATAGTATGGGTGAAATAAATAATTAATGTTCATATATATTTCTATCATATTAGTTTAAAACGGTTCTCAAGTTGTATATGATATGCGTTTATTCAGATAATTCTTTTCATATTTAAAGTTTTTATTCTTACTATCAATGTGGTCAAGTGTAAGAGAGGACTATGAGTCCTAACTTCGTCACTACTCAAGACCAGTAAATAAGCAAAAATAAATAATAAACAAATAAATAGAAGTGTCCACATTTACTGGAAAGTGTAGATAAATCTCCCTGCGTTAACAAAAACCAAAAACATCTCTGTGAGAATATGTTCATTTGCCTGAAATCGAGTTTATAAATTTTCAACTGAGAATTTTTGGTGACGAGAAGTGTTGCTTAATTATTTTATTCGTCTTACATTTTTATTGAGCATTGTACTCCTATCCGAAGCTTTATTGCTGACAAACATGGTAGTCTGCAACAAGTTATGTCTATAGAAGGAAACAGCTACTTCAGGTTACATTGGCCAGTACTTAACATGACTACTCTCTCTTTCCCATCGTATCATACCTACCAATGCACATTTGGTCACTGCCTGGAGCGAGGCTGCTACTGGAAGTGATCTTCTGCCATGTCATCAGCTTGCAATAATAATTGACCATCAGCATTCGCTACGATCTCTGCGAAACTTTTTCCTGGAACATACGTTGCGAATCATAATAATTATACATCATTATAAACATGAGAAAGTGAGGCATTATTTTACGCATTAACAGCTCTTCAAGGATTCCATCTCGTGATAAAAGAGGTCATTCATAAAAAAGGAAAAATTTAAATTGAATCAAATCGCCTTTCTTTCGAACTATGGCAACCTGGTTTAGGATTTTTGTGCACAACCGGCTTAATCATATTGAAATATTCAGTTTCCGTGTAATTTGTGAAGTCAAGAAAAATTGGTCAAGGTCAATACTGGGATGACTGACGACATGCCATTGGACTGTGGAAGAACAAAACTATAATATATAATTTCGTGTGGCTATTGCTAGCTGGGTGCAGCCCTTGTAAGGCAGACCCTCCGATGAGGGCGGGCGGCATCTGCCATGTGTAGGTAACTGCGTGTTATTGTGGTGGGGGGTAGTGTTATGTGTGGTGTGTGAGTTGCAGGGATGTTGGGGACAGCACAAACACCCAGCCCCCGAGCCATTAGAATTAACCAACGAAGGTTAAAATCCCCGAACCCGGAAACCTCTGAACCGAAGGCCAGTACGCTGACAATTCGGCCAACGAGTAGAACAAAACTGACAACCGACCATTACATACCAAGGTACGAAGAATATTATAGAGTTAATGACGTATGGAACAGAAGTACAATACGAGATAATTTTTAGGTATACCAAACCAAACCAACCAAACCTCATGGCACTACAGCCCTTGAAGGGCCTTGACCACCCAAGCGACCGCTGCTCATCCCGAAGGTCTGCAGATTGCAAAGTGTCGTGTGGTCAGCGCGACGAATCCCCTCGGGCGTTATTCTTGGCTTTCTAGACCGGGGCGGCTAACTCACCTTCAGATAACTCCTAAATTCTAATCACGTAGGCTGAGTGGACCTCGAACCAGCCCTCAGGTCCAGGTAAAAATCTCCGACCTGGCCGGGAACTGAACCCCGGGTAAGAGGCAAGCACTCTTCCCGTACGCCACGGGTATTCTGTATAGAAATTCGAGAGATTGGTGAAAAATGAGTATATAACGCTGCATAACATATAAAAGAGAAACGTAGTAAGTAAGATTATTTTCAACATGTTCTCTTGAAAACATTCAAGGAAAATCGAAGAAATGCTGGTTTTCTGAGCCCAAGTTGGCGATTTCGATCCAAGTTCAGTCCGGTACACCGGCCTCGTGTCAGTAGATTGACTATCACGTAAAAGAACCCGGTAACTCAGCATATCCGAGAACCGTGATAGTAGTTAGTGGATCATTAGACCAAAAATATTATTGTTATTGAGGAATCGGAGAGAACGTAATGCCTACATTGACGAATTAAACAAGATCACTTACAGAGAGAAATTCATACACAAGTTCCTCTCTTCATTTGTTTACCCTCCAGGTTCTGTTTTCCCCTCTGACTCTGCGGGGGATCCCACCTGTACCACCTCAAGGGCAGTGTCCTGGAGCTTCAGACTCTGGGTCGGGGGATACAACTGGGGAGGAGGACCAGTACCTTGCCCAGGCGGCCTCACCTGCTGTGCTGAACAGGGGCCTTGCGGGAGGATGGGAAGATTGTGAGGGATAGACAAGGAAGAGGGAAGGAAGCAGCCGTGGCCTTCAGTTAGGTACCATCCTGGCATTTGCCTGGAGGAGAAGTGGGAAACCACGGAAAACCACTTCTATGATGGCTGAGGTGGGAATCGAACCCTTCTCTACTAATTTGACCTCCCGAGGCTGAATGGACCCCGTTCCAGCCCTCGTACCACTTTTCAAATTTCGTGCCACGGCCGTGAATCGAACCCGAGCCTCTGGGGGTGGCAGCTAATCACACTAACCACTACACCACAGAGGCAGACATGCACGAGTTCCTTTGAGGAAATTCTAGGGACTAGAGAATAGGGGTATATTACGTGGGATAAGGTAAAGCGGAAGTGTAATGGGATTTTTCTCCCATTATCTTTCGTAAAAGTTCAGAATGAGGTGTATTGCGTGAGATAAAGTGCGAAAACGAAGCGGATTATTTTCTTTTTGCATAAGTACCTTTGACATAATTTAAAAAACTGGCCAAAAGGAAACATAATACGCGGATGACATATCAAAGAGAACCGCAGTCACTTTTGAGAGAGTCCAAGGAACCGGAGAATGCAAGCGTAATACGTGGAATAATGTGCAAAACAAGTGATACGAGTGATTGAACGTTATGATGTACATACGTACATACTCCAATTTAGCGGATGATATCTGTGGAGAGCTCATTTGTTTTTTTATTCCAAACTCGTTTTCAAATTTGCTCTTTGAAAATATTTAAGGAAAGGCTAGGTAAACAATTGATAGGACATCTGTCACCAGGGCGGGAGCCCTAAATACAGATCACTGATTGATTGATACCAAAGCCGGGTAGCCAGCTGACAGTCAGAGTCAACTGCATTTGTTTCTGAAAGAATACTGTGTTACAAGAATAAAATTATAGCAGGAAGAGAAGACTTTTGAAGAGAATATCTCATTGTTAACATTTTTATTAGGAAAGCAAAGTCATCTCCGTATAGACCATGAAGGACCTGGGTGCGGTGGAAGGCAAAGGCTTCCACTATCCGCAATCTCCGCACTTGCAGTGGTGGTGTGGAGAGGTTAGCTCTACCTTTGCCCTCAGGAATTAGCCTGGAACTCATTTTTGGTGTGGGCTGAGTCTGAGTGAACCCCAGGGCCATGCGCACCTCCGGAAGGGGAAATCTCGTTTCTTAAATATTTCGACGTCCTTCTGGGTGAACCGAGCACCCTTTTACTGTCTTGGCCAGGCAGCCTCTATTACTATTATACGTGTCATGTTAATATTATTGATAGTGAACGTAACTACTTGTTAACTACGGTACTTCATGTGTGTTCATTTTTGTCTCTAATGAACAAGTGAATTTATACAATTTAAACGTTCAGCGCTTTGTGTAAAATAGTTCACTGTTTATTCAATAAAGTGTTTACACAGTAGGAGATGCATTTTAATAATAACACGTAACGATTCATAAAAGTAACGTTTTCTGGGAGAATTAGTTTTTTTCCGTGTATGTGTGGCAACACCTACATAATAAGGACATGGTGTTCTCCCCCCACTACTTGTTTATCGGAGTTCAATATGCTTATTAGCTTCTAATAAGTTAAGTACCGCTAAACACGTTATTGTTCCTTGGGGTACATTTGACACTAAATTAAATATTCTGGTAGAGAGTAATATGTAGATAAACTCAGCAGCAGCATTCGTGAAATCAAGGAAGAAGAAGACAACGGGGCACAATAACTCCACTCTATGATGGAACGTTGCCCATTTGCAGAAATAAGAATGGATTTCAACTTGGACTACTGCGGCACCATGTGCTGCAAGCATGAGGGTGATTTCTGGGGAGATTTAAAGATATCAACGCCAGGCACATCCTACAACACGAAACCTACATAGAATGAAGACGAGTCTTAGGATGAGTAGGAAATAATTTTCCTTCTATGTAAGTAGATATGATTTAGGAATTCGTGTTGTATTTGCAGAATAGTTTAAGTAGATTTGATTTTTAGCACGTTGTCGCTGCATTTTACCTGTACAACGTATTATCTTCGTGGTTATGTTTCGTCTTGTGACAGCCATGTATTAGACAGTGTCTTCAAACTTATTCCGGAGATAATTTTCGTAGATTTAATAATACGAAATTAATAATCACTTTTCCCGATGAAAATTAATCTTGAATTTATTATCTTAGGAGATAATTTCAGCAGGAACGATGCGATGGTAGTATCGTATATTATCCTTTTAAAGGTTATGTTTTCCTTGTGACATGGCGAGGTAGAATACTTCCTGTTATGAATTATTTGATGTAATGTTAATGACTATAGCAGGTTAATAAAGCTTCAAAATTAGTGTTATTATAAAATCATAAACCGATAGGCAGTTAACCTTAACAATAAAGATGTTAATCATTTTATATGCTATCAGATATTTGATTTGTAAGGGTGCTATGATATTACGATACAATTTGAGGTCGTGCTCATTGATTGTGATATTTGGATTCTTCTCTGTGGAATACCATAGCTATGTTGTTAATTCAACGGATACATTTGATTGAAGTGGGCATTATTGTTAAATGTTATAATGATATTATGATACTGAGTACCAACATGTTGACTGATAATCTGAAATATTCACACACTCGGAACTGCTAAATGTTAATTAGGAATTCCTGGTCATAGAAATTTTATGTTTGTTGAAACTCTTCCAAAAATACTGATGATGATGATGGTGCTTGTTGTTTAAAAAGGCCTAACAAGGTCATCGGCCAAACTTCCAAAAATTATTATTAATGGATTTCACCACGACGACTTTTGGTTACGGCGATATTTTATTGTGATATTCTATAGATCTGTGATTATTTCACGTATTTTCTTCAACTTCATGATCGAGCGATCTTTTTTAAAACATATTTCTATAACTACGGGGTACAGATATTTCAATCTGGACGCTTTAATTTAGATGATATTATGTTATAGATTGAATCTGATTTAATTGACTCTTTATACTGAATGAGAGTTATTTTGGTCATCTTATCAATATCTTGTGTGTTATGGATTTAGACTGAACCTCATTATGACGACGATAGGTAATTCAATAATAATTCAACTCCATCGCCAATGTTGATGACACACACTGAAGAATATTAACAAAGGGCTGCGATATTCTTCGTATTAAGGTGTGGAATGGATGGTGAACAGACACAACGTTGGGGTTTGAGTCTGTAAATACCCGCACATTTTTGGAGTACGATCATCAGTGTCTTCTGTGACATTTCCCGTTAAATATTTTGGGCCCCTTTAGGATAGGCATGAGGCTGAGAAAACAATTTTAAAAAAATCCGCTACGCCAGATATCTCTTCTCTAGTAAGTTTACTAATCATGCTGTATTAAATTTAAATTGATTAATTACTATTTGAAATTAGGAACATCATTTGGACTTTCTTTACACAGTAGCTCAATAGGTTTGCTTGCCTGATAAGGTTTATACATTCTACTTGTCGCCATTATTTGCTGTACATTTCCCACAATGACGACCTCCGTGGCTCAGGCGGCAGCGCACCGGCCTCTCACCGCTGGATACCGTGGTTCAAATCCCGGTCACTCCATGTGAGATTTGTGCTGGTCAAAGCGTAGGCGGGACAGGTTTATCTCCTGTTACTCCGGTTTTCCCTGTCATCTTTCATTCCAGCAACACTCTCCACTATCGTTTCATTTCATCTGTCAGTCATTAATCATTGCCCCAGAGGAGTGCGACAGGCCTCGACAGCCGGCACAATTTCTATCCTCACCGCAAGTTGGGGGCTTCATTCATCTCATCCCTGACCCGGTCATTGGCTGGAAAACAGGTCGTAGGTTTCCCACAATGAATGGATTGTGATTTTCTTATAGGCACTCGTGAGGAATGTTGCGTTGTTTTGTTCCGTATACAAGAACTTAAGTTATAATTAATGTTACCAACAAGTTTATTATTATGAATTAATTACCCGCTCTATGTATCATAATTAAGGTGCTTATTACAAGTACATTGCAGTTTAGAACTGAGTCCTAGCCTTGGTGAGATTGGCGCCGATTATTTATGAGCCACAAGCTACGTTACAGTATGTATCGAGGGTTTATTTTCCCCCAAAGTCAGATCCGCAAATACACTTAATTTACTTGTTGTAACCTGATGCCCGTTAAGGAGATTTGTAACGTAGCAATTCTTTGAGATAAATGATAGCTCCTACGATTTTTTGTTTTATATAAAGACATATCCATTACCATCCCATTAACTGTTAAGCCTGCTAACAGTGTGGCTGGAAGTGCCACATGCATTTACTGGATTTCTAACCTGGTGAAGACTTGTCAGCTATACTATCGATTTATCACACTGTGATTTACAGCGTAATCTCTTTTCATAGCTCAGAGTAGGTAAGACAACCGACACACTTCTTCTCCTTCTTGATCTTTATTATTGGGCTCGGCACTTGATGTCAGTTTGGCCCACTTTTAGCGTCGAATTCCTTTCATGACACGAACTCTGTGTGGAGAAGTGTAGTCGCTATCACGTGATTCAGAGGTGTATTGTGTTTTGTGTACACGAATAGAAGTGTATTGCGAGAAACAGAAATATCTAGTCCCCAAAGCAGAGGAATTAAACATAAGTCCTCGGCTCGGCCGGGGATTCAACGCGGGGCCCTCTGAATCGAAGGCCAGTACGCTGACCATTCAGCCAATGAGTCGGACATTCCATTAATATAAGTGCAGAGTTTAAGGCATGTGCAAGGTTTCGTCATTCGGGGTTGTATTGTGCTATCGCCCTACTGTAGTTTTATTTCAGGTTAACTCAGGTTATCCTTTGAAGTGCTGAAGACAAATGGGGGCTGCCGCTTACCGTCATCAGGTTTGCGTAAGGTCCTGCAGATACTGCCTCCTTTTGCCTCTGAATATTAGGCACTCTCTAAATGGCATTGTTGGATGGACACTTGTCTTCCAAGTGAAGGCTACGGGATCACAACCCGGCATTAAAAGTTACAATTTAAGAATAATTATTGGCACTAAGGGAACTTCTTTTTGGTGTGACTTGTGACACTTAGGATTCACTGAAGTCCAATTGCAATAAAATAAACGGAAATTTATTATCAAATGTACGCAGTCGTTTGCAGTCTGAAACGCGGAAAGGTATATCAGTCTATAACAAGATCCATCAACTCACTCACTGTACAGCACGGGCCTGTCCTTCAAGCGGCGTTTGTACAACAAGGAATGGTGGCAATGGATCAAGTGATAACAGTGGCGTCCTGCCAGCCAAGTTTACAAGATGCTTCTACTCACCGATACAGATGGCTATTATGGCGACGATGGGATAGGAAAGGGCTAGGAGTGGGAAGAAAGCGGCCGTGACCTTAATTAAGACACAGCCTGGTGTGAAAAATGGGAATCAATCGAAATCCATCTCCAGGGCGGCCGATAGTGGGGCTCGAACCCACTATCTCCCGAATACGGATGGTTGCCGCACTTTAGCTAATGCAGCTATCGAGCTCGGTCCTGCCCGTCAGTCGACCACTGAATCGGCATCGTAATTTCAAACGATGCAATTAAAGCAAATATGTTTTTTAAAGGAAAGGATATGAGAAATGATATTTCATTTAGGGGGCGGGAATCGTAATACTGTATTATTATTGAAATAGTTCAGAATGAATATTGTTTTGTTTGAGAGTAACTGTAAACATAACACTGATCTTTTCTGTAGCATAATACTTTAAAAAGTCGACCGCGAAGGCACCCATAAGTTTTAATTAAGCTTTCAATAATACATTTCTTCTTCTTCTTCATCTATTTACCCTCCAGGTTTGTTTTTTCCCTCGGACTCAGCGAGGGATCCCACCTCTACCACATCAAGGGCAGTGTCCTGGAGCTTCAAACTCTGGGTCGGGGATACAATGGGGAGGATGACCAGTACCTCGCCCCGGCGGTCTCACCTGCTATGCTGAACAGGGGCCTGGTGGGGGGGGGGGGGTGAAGTTGGAAGGGATAGACAAGGAAGAGGGAAGGAAGCGGCCGTGACCTTAAGTTAGGTACCATCCCGGCATTTGCCTGCAGGAGAAGTGGGAAACCACGGAAAACCACTTCCAGGATGGCTGAGGAGGGAATCGAACCCCCCTCTACTCAGTTGACCTCCCGAGGCTGAGTGGATCCCGTCCCAGCCCTCGTACCACTTTTCAAATTTCGTGGCAGAGTCGGGAATCGAACCCGGGCCTCTGAGGGTGGCAGCTAATCACACTAACTACTACACCACAGAGGCGGACTCTGAGGTATATACTGCATTTAAATTGTGAGGCGCTGGCCTTCTGATCCCAACTTGGCAGGTTCGACCGTAGCTCATTTCAGTGGTATTTGAAGGTGTTCAAATACGTCAGCCTCGTATCGGTAGATCTACTGGCTCGTGAAAGAACCCCTGCAGGATTAATTTCCGGCACCTCGGCGTCTCTGAAAACCGTAAAATTAGTTAGTGGGACGTAAAGCAAATAACATTATTATTGTGTTAATATTACGTAGAACGAGTTCTCGTCAAGAACGTCGAAATCTCTGACTGTACAGTAGAACTGGCACACTCCATGCATGGCAGTGCTATCATCCAGGAGCCTACGGCCCAAAACCTGTTTCCATAGCGCAATTAAAGGCCCTCTTTCAAGTGAGTCAGTATTAAGTCTCCTAAATTTTGGCTTGGGGAAGATAATAGCAGTATTAATCGAGCAATGACCCCGGAACTTCAAACGTTTAATTCATGGGTACGGCATTTGATTCGATATCATTAAAGGGTAATGATGAGATAACTTAAATGTGTAAAATATTTAATTAGCCGGCCTTATACCTGTTTTCAAGACTTTCGAATCTTCATTATCACCTTTTATTAGTGTCTTCGGGTAGATTTTCGCTATTTGTGAGGCTGTACGGTACTAATATGAGCCATTTGCTTTACACAACAGCACATGGGGCTGATAATCGGATCTCTTCAGCCCCTAAATGATGTAAATTCCATTGGCTTTCTGAGCAAAAGTACTCAATCCGTTGTGTTTGAAGGTGCTCAGATACGTGAACCTCGTGTCGGTAGATTTACTGACACGTAAATGAACACTTGCAGAACTACATTTCCGGCACCTCGGCGTCTCCGAATACCGTAAAATTAGTTAGTGGGACATGAAAGCAACATCGTTATTAGTTAGAGGCTACGTATAAGTACATTTTGATTTTGTACGTCTTTGTTTTAATATGAAGAGAGAGAGAGAGAGAGAGCGAGGGTCATCGAAAAGAAAACCCCATATTTAAAAAGAATGCTACTTCATGTTGTATGAACATGTTGAGGCGATTGCAGTCTCGAATTGAAGAAGAACCTAGGACAGATTTCTTCTATTGAAACCGTTGCTAGTAGTCGTTACACGACCTTAACCTTGATCATGTGAGGTAAGCCTCGCTACGTTTCTTTTTCAAGTTGCTTATGACCTACGTCGCACGACAGAGATATGTCTTATGGTGACGATGGGATAGGAGTGGGAAGGACCTGGTGTGAAAATGGGAAACCACGGAGAATCATCTTTAGAGATGCCGATAATGGTGTTCGAACCCACTACCTCCAGAACGCAAGCTAACAGCTACGTACCACAAACCGCGAAGCCACTGTGGACCACTCAGTAGAAAGCTTAGTGCGTGCTTTGCGAACAAGAAACTGACCTCCGTGTTATTCTCATGCCGCTGCATTTCAAAGCAAATGCACGCAATGTACTGAATGCTCAGTTTCCGAATGGCTGAATTGGTAGAAGTGGCCGTATACGTGGCCACCTGGAAACTCCGATCTCACGTCAACTTCTTCTGGGGTACATTAAGGACATTGTTTATGGTGAGAATATACGTGATCTCAAATGATCACTGCTGCAGTCAGGACTGTCAGTCCAGACATGCTCCAGTTTACAAGGCAAGAAACTGATTGTGGATTCGATGTCTGCTATGTCACTAATAGGGCACATTATTACTTAATTTATTAAGGTATGCAAGAATACTGCCATTTTTCTCTCTTCAGTTTAAGACCGTCATCGCCTCAACATGTTTATCCTACTTGAAGCAGCAGTTTTAAAGTATGGCTGTTTCTTGCATGGAGTGATACAACCAGCGAATTTCTCATCTACCAACATGCTTCGGGCACTAGAATTTCAGAACTGATATTTTCTTGGTTGGGTAAAAGAATGTCCATTCTAAACTCAGAAATTCATTCAGACCACAGTTATTAATTATTAATGTTATATACAATAAAATGTCCAAGTCATGAGTACAACATTTCATTGAATTGTATATAGTATAGGTTCTGATGGGCCTTGCCATAACAAGTGACCGACACTCATCGCAACGAATCATCTCGGCCGTTATTCTTGGCTTTCTAGCTCGGTGCTGCTGTTTTACCATCAGATAGCTCGTCAATTGTTCCCACGTAGCCTGAATGGACCTCAAACGTTCCCTCAGATCCCGGTAAAAATTCCTGGCCTGGCCGGTAATCAAACCCGGAGGCGCCGGATAAGAGGTTTCCTTGTTATCCCTCGACCGTGGGACCGGTGATTTCATTAATAAGCATACTATATATGCAACCAGATTCAATTAAATGTTGTGCTGATTACTTGGACATTTTATTGTATATAACATTAAGAATTAATAACTGTGGTCTGAATGAAGCATTTATCAAACATTAGTCTTCTTCATATCGTTCCTGACCTTTCTACCAATTATATGGGGTTGGAACTAGTGTGGATTAAGCCCAGATGTTTACTGTCCGATGCCCTTCTTGACACCAAACTTTTGTGAAATTAAACTATTATTTTGATGGTGGTTGATAGTGTGATATATTGTATGTACACGAAGGTGAAGGCGGTCGCACTCACTCACTCTGAAAACTAGAGGGATTAACCAGACGCCACTAAAATTCCCAGAACGTCCGGGGACCGAACCCCAGATCCTGTGAATAAAAGGTCACTATATTGATCATTCAGCCAAAGAGCCTGAAAATGTATTTTTCCAACATTAGTTCCATTCAGAAATTGTAATGAGTATAGGCCTAAATCTTGCTAATATTTGAATGGCTGATGTTTTAAAAACTTAGTAAGATTTATGAATTTACGACCTTTACATATATTTTCTCCTAACTTTCGTCTTCCCACAGTCTAAATTATGCTGGCTATGCTGCCATAGAAGCATTTTCCTTTCTTTTAATATTTCATCACGTTATTATTATTATTATTATTATTATTATTATTATTATTATTATTATTATTATTATTATTATTTGCATTCTGGGAGGATCTTACTTCTCCTATGGTCATTGCTTTTGTCATTTAATTGATATGAATATCTCCTGTAGTTGGGGATCATCTGAAAATCTGCGTCACGAAATTAGCGATACAACCGTAAAGGCTGTGATGTGAAGTACTGATGGATGGTCATGACGGAGAAACATATAGAAGGCTATGTACTTATCTTTGTAAAATCATGCAAATAAAATAATCGATTTACCCAAAGGAAAATGTTACAACATATTTATTTTTATTGTTTCTATCTTTAAAAAACCAACCAACCAACCAACCAACCAACCAACCAACCAACCAACCAACCAACCAACCAACCAACCAACCAACCAACCAACCAACCAACCAACCAACCAACAAACAAACAAACAAACAAACAAACAAACAAACAAACAAACAAACAAACAAACAAACAAACAAACAAACAAACCGCGTGGCGCTACAGCCCTGATGAAATTTCGCCTACCAAGGGACCGTTCTAACACGAAGGCGTGCAGATTACGGTGTAGTACTGGTCAGCGTGGCAAATCCTCTCGGCCGTTATTTTTGGCTTTCTAGACCGCAGCCGCTACTTCACCATCAGTTAGCTCCTTAATTACGGTCACGTAGGCTGAGTGGACTACGAACCAGCCTTCAGATCCTGGTAAAAATACCTGACCTGACCGGGAATCGAACACGGGGCCGAGTCATTTTGTGTGTGCTCTTTCAATATGTAAGTTGTTGTGTTTCAAGGCAGAATGTTTATGGATATACAAAAGAAGGAACAAAGGATTTCTCGAGAGAGTTGTGCGAAAGCTGTAATGTTCCATGACGTAGTATAAGGGAAGAGAGCTGTAGGGAAAATAATTTTCCTTGCCACGAAAAAATATTGCTTTATTGAACCAGGGAAACAGTTTTACCATCCGGCACTCTACTCCAGTGATAAGACGTCTCGGAGAATCGCGCTCTGCTATTTGACCTCACCTCGCACGTTGCTCGCCTGACCTTCCGCTGTTTCAGACTCGTATTATTATACTTTCTTCCTGAGACCGCAGGTTGAAAGTGAACGAACTAGCAAGACAGATCGTGCACTCAGCGGAAACAAGTTTCTAGTTTGGAAGAAAAAGAAAGTTCTGCGATGCTCCCTAAAAAAATTTCTCTTCCAACATATGTAGTGGTCACCTGTAATAGAGAGGGGCAGTAGTGCGCGAGGTAGTGCCACGGGCGGTGGAAAAACTGCAGTGTGCTCAAACAGTCTAGTAGTTCAGTGCCTGCAAGGTAACTACTTGTCAACATCACAGCATAATTCTGTATGTCACTTCTTTGTTTTCTTCAAGTGAATTTTTTCTATGAACATCTCTATATAAATTCAGATTATAATCTGTACGAATTTGGATCCAGTTCAGTACCTTATCTTAAAGGGCCGATGACCTGCGATGTTAGGCCCCTTAAAACAATAAGCAACTTAAAGAGTATAGATTCTAGGTCAAAGAATCGATTTTTATTCTTAGCAGGGTGATGTTATTTCGGAGATTTTGTTATCAGTTTATCATTAAGACGGCCGCGATTCGAATCTCAGTCAATGCATGTGGGGTTATTAGAAGGAAAATCACGTAATCGATGCTCGAATTTCCATTAAAACGTAAGATTTCAAGGCTATGATCATTATATCGACAGTCATAGAATTTTCTTGTTGACAGATAAATATACATATTTACAATTTGCGCTACGTCGCACCGACACAGATATGTCTAGTGGCGATTATAGGATAGGAATGGGAAGGAAGCGACCGTGGTCTTAGTTAAGGTACAGCCTCAGAATTTGCTTGGTGTTAAAATGGGAAACCACGGAGAAACATATTCAGGGCTTCTAGGTTCGATTCCCGGCCAGGTCAGGTTAATTTTTTCCCTGGATCTGAGGGCTGGTTCGATCGACTCAGCCTACGTAATTACAATTGAGGAGCTATATGATAGTCAGATAGCGACCCCAGTCCAGAAAGCCAAAAATAACGGCCGAGAAGATTCGTCGTACCGACCTCACGAAACCTCGTAATTCACAGGCCTTCGGGATGAGTAGCGTTCTCTTGGTAGGCTTCGTGGCTGTTGCGCCATGGAGTTTGGTTTAGTACAACTACAAGGATAACTATACCTACATGCAACTGCGTGGTTTGCGGAATCTAAGTCAGTGTTATTTTTTGTCTATTTTTTGATGAAGTGTATCTCAATCACCAGATCTCTACTTATGTTCAGACTGTGTGAATACTGTTTTAATACGTCGTATATAGTTGTTCCTTCATGGACGTGTATGGGTAAGTATTTAGGGCTAGAAGGCTTACATTTTACAGGAACATGAAAGAAGGTTCAATCTCAGCATTGTGTTTTGTCTGTCTGTCTGTCTGTCTGTCTGTCTGTCTGTCTGTCTGTCTGTCTGCCTGCCTGCCTGCCTGTCTGTCTGTATGTATGTGGGTAAATTTGTCATCTACGACGGTGCCTAAAATTTGCATGGTGCTGAAGAAACAATATCTTTTGGTTTTCGAGATTTTACGTAAACATTTCTTTTTCGGATACATCGCTATGTATTAGCTGCATATGTTTAGAAATAATTTAGCGTTTTAAAGTACAACGGAAATGAAAGAAGGATCACTAAAGATGCAATAAGAAAATTTAATCACTCTGCTTCTAAAGTTGTTTTCTTACCTGGTCGAAAAACGATAAGAGATATAGGATAGACAAGTTGGAAGAGACGAATATGGTACAAATAAGTGAAGTTGTAGCTCCCTTTGTGCGTTAGTGGTAGAGTTCTCTGTTTCTAGATCCTAAGATCGCGGGGTCAACTCTGGCGGAGGCAGAGCGGAAACATTCAATTCGGCACTCCATGTCGTACAATGACGGCATGTAAAGGATATCTAGTTCTTACCCTTGAAAATGAATTATAATAAAGCCTTAGATCACCCAATAGACAACCGTTCTTACCGGGCGAGTTGACCGTGTAGTTAGAGGCGCGCGGCTATGAGCTTGCATCCGGGAGATAGTGGGTTCGAATCCCACTGTCGGCAGCTCTGAAGATGGTTTCCGAGGTTTCCCATTTTCACACCAGGCAAATGCTGGGGCTGTACCTTAATTAAGGCCACATCCGCTTTCTTCCAATTCCTAGGCCTTTCTTATACCATCGTCGCCATAAGACCTATCTGTGGCGATGTGACGTAAAGCCACTAGCGAAAAAGAAAAAAAGAACAATTTCTCTCATATCTGGTCGAGTAAAACGAGACGCCGAAATTGACAAGCAGGCAGCCTAAATGGCATGATATAAATATACCTGCATATGGTAGCCGTGCTATTATTATTATTATTATTATTATTATTATTATTATTATTATTATTATTATTATTATTATTATTATTATTATTATTATTATTATATTTTATTATATATAATTCACAATTTTACAATTGGGTTTATGTGCTTCTTCGGTACAATGTACATGGAAGAAGTACTATTTAGTACATACGCACATATGCTCCATATATACCGATATATACTTACACGTTGATGAATATATTTGACAGATGTTTATAGGATATTGACTAACAGTCAAAATTATTAGTAGACAATTTCCGTTAGTCCTCTGTATATGGTGGATGGTTCATGCTAATAAACTTCCTTACTATGTGGCAAGTGGCCAGGATTGCTGATTATTTTAATTCTCTGTGAGAGGATGGAGATTAAGTGCTTCAGTGCTCCTGTGTAGTGTCTTTGGTATAATACCATTACATCCAATCACTACTGGAATGTTGGTAACATTGTTGAATTTTATTTTTATTTCTGTGGCCAGATCTGCGTGTTTGGATATCTTCTCTGTATGTGTTGATTGGATGTTGTGAGGATTATGGTAGGCTATGTCAATCATGAAGCAGATTTCCTTGTTTTTATCTACAAGAGTAATATCTGGTCTATTGCAGGTAATCGCATTATCGCATTCTATCCCATTAAAGTCAGTAATATTCAATTTCCAGGACTGATTGCTCCATACATACCGGTATATACTTACAATATTGACGAATAAGGAACCTTCGTGGCTCAGACGGCAGCGCGTCGGCCTCTCACCGCTGGATACCGTGGTTCAAATCCCGGTCACTCCATGTGAGATTTGTGCTGGAAAAAGGGGAGGCGGGATGGGTCTTTCTCCGGGTACTCCGGTTTTTCCTGTCATCTTTCATTCCAGCAACACTCTCCATTATCATTTCATAGCATCTATCAGTCATTAATAATCACCTTGGGAGTGTCGACCCCATTGTAATAATAGCCTATATATGTTTCATTCATTACATTCCTGACCCGGTCTAAGACTGGAAAACAGGTTGTAAGTTTTCATTGACGAATAAATTTCCAATGTGCTGTAGTAGTGCAATTTTATCGGTGTAAATTCTGATGAATGATTTTTGCAATTTGGTCATGTCTGTACTTGTAGTCTGTATTTGCCATTAATATTACATCGTACGCACTGATCGGAATAGACAGATGGATCATGCGGTATAATTATATTATGATTATTATTAAAGTGGTACCAAAGAGTGACCACATTCAATTGGGGTTCTATGATACTTAAACATGACTCACAAGCTGACGTGATTTCCGTTTCTTTGCTGTCCGCACCGATGCATATAGTCCAGGTCTTATGGTGAGGATGAAATAGGACACGGCAAGGCCTGGACAGGAAGCGACCGTGGGCTTAATTAGGGTATAACCACATAATTTGCCTGATGCATAAATAGGAAACTATGGAAAACCATCTTCAGGGTTCCCGAGAGTAGGATTCGAACCCACTGTCTCTGAATGCAATCTCACAGCTGCGTGACCCAAACGGCGTTGCCAACTCGCTCGGTGGAGAGTTTTCTGTACTAGAATCTGAACTACTAGAAGCACGAAAGTAATTGCTATTGAATGTTCTTCTAGTACAGGATATTTGAGTGTTAATACTTGTTCATGTCGAGAGGTTTGAATGCGCGGGTTAGTGAACGTTCTACTGTTTACATACTGATTAGAAGTGATCGATAGGACCTCATTATTACCACTTAGACAGCTCTTTCCAATGACGTCTCTCTGAATCCAATATACTGTACAATTCCAGCAAGGAGAGAAACATCCACATATCTGTACAACCCATTGCTAAAGAAGTGAATATGAGTTCTGGAATAGAATGAGTGTTTTGACATAATTTGGCACACAGGAATTAGGTGCATTAGTAAAAGCAAGCCAGTAAGTTAGCTTGTGGTTTTACGTGACTCTTAATATTGTGGTTATATAGCCTTCTGCTCTTTCTTTTCTTTTTTAATGTGTGTGCTGATTATGTGTGTGTGTGATTATTAACCATTCCTTACACTCTGATCTGTATAGCACAAATGCTGATCAATCAATCAATAAATGTTTAAAAGATTGGAACCAATCAGTCCAAATCAAATGCCGAATACGACAGGAACGAAATGCCTTTGTCAACATCAGTTCTGTTCTGAAAAGCAGCTATTTGAAAATTCAGGCTAAACTTCAATTGGTGAAATGCTACGTTTTCACAGCCTTGCTATACGGTTTAGAAAGATGAGCAATGACTGTGACCACTACAAATAAATTGGAAACATTTGATTTTATTTTTATATTATTTTTTTCAAGTTGCTTTACGTCACACCTATACAGATAAGTCTTATGGCGACGATGCGATAGGGAAGGGCTAGGAGTGGAAAGGAAGCGGCCGTGGCCTTAAGTAAGGTACAGCTCCAACATTTGCCTGGTGTGAAAATGGGAAATTATGGAAAACCACTTTCAAGGCTGCCGACAATGGGGTTTGAATTCACTATCTCCCGAATAACATTTGACGTATATTAAGAATCTCTTTGATAGACCACATAACAAATCATGAAGTATTGCGGAGACTCAGGAAGGATGTAGAAATTATTAAAGGTGTGAAGAAAAGACAATTTGAATATCTGGGACACTTAGTGAGACATCCTTAGAGGTTTGAACTCCCTCAATTAATAATTGAAGGGTAAGTAACTGGCAGCCATGGGCGTGTAAGGCCAAGGAAATTAAAAAGACATTTTTGGTATTACATAATGATTTTCTTTAAAAATGTTAATTAAATGAGTAAAATGTCCTGACTATGTCCTGCTTGACTATTTTTTTGTGCTAGTTTTTTTACGTCGCACCGACACAGATAGGTCTTACGGCGACGATGGGACAGGAAAGGGCTAGGAGTTGGAAGGAAGCGGCCGTGGCCTTAATTAAGGTACAGCCCCAGCATTTGACTGGTGTGAAAATGGGAAACCACGGGCTGCCGACAGTGGAGTTCGAGCCTTCTATACTGGACGCAATTAAGTGACTGCAGCTATCGAGCTCGGTGTTTGACTATTTAACGCCAGATAATTAACTTTTATTTTTTTACAAGTTGCTTTGCGTCGCATCGACACAGATAGCAGGCACTGAGAGTTGTAGACAGTAATACGATGAACACATCTGACTACCGAACAGTGCGGTCAGCACTAAACCATAGTAGGTTTTCACTGTTCAAAGGGAATCGATCAATGACGGAAATTACACTGGTACTAGTTTTGTAAATCAACCAGAATTTTACAGGAAATTGGGGTACGGTTTCGAAACGATGAAGAACACTATATAATATTTTCAAACAGCTCCAAACCTTTTAACAATGACAATTACAAAATGCTCAAATAAGGAATTATGATTTGAAATTTCAGCTCACAAACAAAAGTTCGGACTCTCAGAGTTAAAATTAGGCAGAAAATCAACTAAATGTTCGACTTGCAAATATTAACATCGCTCTAACACATGGAGGGCTTTCGGCGACGCAGGGATGGGAAAGGGCCAGGATTGAGAAGGAAGCGGCCGTGTCCTTAATAAGGTACAGCGAGATGTCATTGTAGGGAACCATGGAAAACCACCTTCAGGGCTGCCGACGGTGGATTTCACACTCGTCATCTACCGCATGCAAAATCACAGCTACGTTACACTAGTTCCAACTAAATCGCAATATCCTGTTACTGTATTCCCGTAATGTTCATAAAAGTGGCATTTCTACATATTTATGAAAGTTTCCCTTAAAATTAAATGTTAAAAACCGTGTTCTTTACATTTTATACTGAATTCACTTTCTTCTCTACATGGTCATTCCACTGACCATAACCACTTATTCTTTAGAGTTGAAATCCTTTAACCTAGAAGATATATGAGATTTTACTGCAAGTACACCGCGTTTCGAATAGTAGTTTATGCATGTATTTTGGAGTGATTAGTAATGTCCCAGTGATTCAGATTCCGTGTCAAAATTGAGGCCTCAAGGCTATCACCACAATATTAAGAGTCACGTAAAACCACAAGCCAGCTTACTCGGTTGATTTTA
The DNA here is from genome assembly GCF_040414725.1 of Anabrus simplex. Lineage (NCBI taxonomy): Eukaryota > Metazoa > Arthropoda > Insecta > Orthoptera > Tettigoniidae > Anabrus > Anabrus simplex. The sequence goes on along the minus strand of NC_090265.1, from coordinate 1,027,225,428 downwards.
TTAATGCACCTAATTCTCGAGTTCCAGATCATCTTAAAACACTCATTCTGTTCTAAAACTCATATTCACTTCTTTAGCAATGGGTTGTACAGATATGTGGATGTTTCTCTCCTTGCTGGAATTGTACAGTATATTGGATTCAGAGAGACATCATTGGAAAGAGCTGTCTAAAAGGCAATAATGAGGCCCTCTCAATCACTCATAACCAGTATGTAAGTAGTAGAACATTCACTACCACGCGTATTCGGCATTTTGGACTGATTGGTTCCAATCTTTTTTCAAATGTATTTATTGATTGATCAGTATTTGTGATATACAGATCAAAGTGTAAAGAATACTTAATAATCACACACACATAATCAGCACACACATTAAAAACAAAATAGAGAACAGAAGTAATTGACACTGATAAGCACTTGAGAATTATTAGTCTGAGGTTGACCATGTTGGCTCCTCTAACTCATTGAACACCGAGAAGAAAGCGGAACGTGAGTTCACACAGGATAGAGTTACTAGTTCATAATTAGAATAATGCCTTGATAGGTTATTTTGAATTCTCTGTGTCTGATTAGTTACTGAGAAGCAGATCTTGTGGTAGTCGTCATTTAAAGCGGGTTGGAAGACGTGACTTGACGCCGATGTACACAGCGCCTGCGACTGCCTCAATTCGGCTGAAGAATTTTCTGGCCATCGTTTTAAAAAATGTCTGAGAGGTAGAATTCCCATTTCATTGTAGAGTTGCTTGTTGCGAAGGTACCAAGGAGTGTTAATGATCATGTGGAGCACTCTATTTTGAAATATTTGCAGTTTGTTGAGTTGATTGTCGGAAGCTCCTCCCCAAACTGGAGCAGCATAGGTGATTATTGGTCGGAGAAGTGCTCTGTACAACAATAATGGGCATTCAATTCCAAGGGAGGTTTTCCTATTTGTAATAGGATATAATTTTTGTAAACGAGTGTATGCCAATATTGTTAGTCGTTTAATATGAGCATTCCAAGTCAAACGTGTGTCTAAGAGGACACCAAGATATTTGACTGCGGTGTCACGAGGTAGCCAGAGTAGTCTGTTATTGTAGAGCGTAAGAGACGATGGAGCGGTGTATGGTGTGAGTGCAAACATGTTCGCTTCTGTCTTTGTGGGATTCAAGGAGATTCGCCATTTCTGGAACCACTGAGAAATCTGAATGGGAGAAGTTTGTAGGCTGGAGATGGCTTCATGAAGATCAGAACGGGAGGTGAAAAGAACTGTATTCGCGGCGTACATTGCTGTGCATGACGGTGTAAGATCAGGGATGTAACTCATAAAGATGTTAAACAGAAGTGGTACTAGAATGGATCCTTGAGGTAATCCTGCAGTGATTTTCTTCGGTGCGGATGTTTGCCTCTGATTCGTACACCAAACTTTCGGTGCGTTAGGAAGCTCAGACTATGGTGATGAGGTAATGTGGGAGGACAATTCGATGTAACTTTAATAGAATTCCTTCATGCCACACAGTGTCGAATGCTTGTGCTTTATCCAGAAATGCAGCCACTGTATACTGCTTATGTTCATAGACTTTATTTATGGATTCAGTGACACGTAGAAGCTTGTGGACCGTTGAGTGTTTAGGTGGAAATCCAAACTGGAAAGTTGGAACTGTCATTCTTGAGGACGTAAGCAGATATTCGACGGTAGATAATCTTCTCGAAGAGTTTGGATAAGGTGGGAGGGAGACTGATTGGTCTATAGCTTGAAAGGAGGCTAGTCGGTTTGCCAAGTTTGTGGAAAACGATTTCGGCGCATTTCCACTTGGAAGGAAAATAACCCCAATACAGATCAGCATTAAACAGAGATGCCAGGTAAGTGATAGCTTTCTTAGTGAGATGTTGAAGGACGATACTTGGTATGAAATCATGGCCAGATGACTTTTTCTTTGGCAGGCGATTGATAAGACTTCGAATTCCTCGCGGTGCGGTGAATTGTATTCGGGTGTGTGCAGTAGGTTTATTTATTTATTTCTGCTTGGAGAGCGTCTTCTACCACAAGTAGAATTTTCAGATCCTGTTGCGTTCGGCAAAAATGTGGACTCATAATTTGCTTTAAGAATATTGCACTTGTCGACATCATCTGTGTATACATGATCATTACTTTTCAGAGGTGGCGTGATTGTTGGTTCTCGGAGAATTCGTTTAGTTGCTGCCCAGAGTGAGTGGTCATCTTGGTGAATGTTTACAAATATCGTTGGTATGAATACATTCGATATTGGTCCAGTTCCATTCTGATCCTACGTATTAGAGCATTTAACCTGCTATGTTGCCAGGGACGGCGTTCTTGCTTGCCAAAGACGTCGAATTCGATGTTTCTCTTTTATCAGGCGCAAGATATTTTGTGAGAGATCACTGGAGGTTCGTGATGATTTAGAGTTGTGTAACATTGAGGATTTCACGCAAGATATTATGGTGAACGTGAAATTCTGAACCGCGTTGTCAATATCCTCACAGCTTTTCAATTTATAAGGTTGAGTCAGTGAGATATCTAATGACGTTTTGGTCCCAATCTGAAATCACATAGTTCCCCAGTTGCCTTATGACCCCAAGTTGGCAGTTACGATCCTGGCTCAGTCCAGTAGTATCTGAAGGTGCTCAAATACGTCAGCCTCGTGTCGGTAGATTTACTTGCACGTAAAAGAAGTCCTGAAGGACTACATTCCGGCACCTCGGCGTCTCCGAAAGCCTTAAAAGTAGTTATTGGGACGTAAAAACTATTATTATTATTATTATTATTATTATTATTATTATTATTATTATTAAACTTATTCATTCTCTCAATTTCTGTACTATTTAGAAATACTTTTTCTGAATTTTTCTAAAATTTTGTCTTTTTTGCGCTGATTTTGAAACCTACAGTGCAGTTACTTATGATATCTTAACCATCAGTTGTTGTAGGCCTTTCAAGGAATCAGCAAATACAACTGCATCATCTTCGTACCCGGTATTATTGAGACGGTTACCATTAATGTGGGGCCGATGACCTTAGGTGATAGGCCCCTTTAAACAACAAACATCATCATCAAACATAAATGAGCACTGCCTCTTCCAAATCTATCAAGGCCTTTCTTAATATAAACTGAATACAAAGTGAAGAGTACTGTAGAAAAAAACCACCCTTGTCTGACACCAGACTGCACGGAAATTTTTGCTGAGTGAACCCGTTGAACTCTTATATTAGCTGTATGATTCCAGCATACATTCTTATTAATACGTATATCCTTGTCATCAATTCCAGTTTTTTTGAGGATGCTTATCAATTTACAATGCTGTACAGTGTCAAAAGACTTCTCATAATCTATGAAACAAGCAAATATATCATAATTTACATCTCTATATCTCAGAAATGAAACCTGTGTGCAAAAAGTCGCTTCTCAAGAACCAAGAGTATTCCTAAAGGCAAATTTGGTATCAGACATTTTGAGAAAGATTTATAATTCAATGTTCCGTGTTGTGCTGGACTACGTGTTACGGTCCATAGTTTACATAATACATGGTACATGTGGATCGGTCTCCAGTTCCGAGCTGTATAGGCCTATAGCATTGTTTCCTTACAGGAATTTAGTCAGATTTACTTAAATAGCTTAGTATGTAGTAAGATAGCCGTATTTAAGACATCTTTCCTGAACAGTGATACTTCTTAGCTGTATTTCGTTGAGTTTAAAAACATTGTATAATCGACAGGCGGCTACAAGCACATGCACATTAGAATAATATACTGACATGTCCCAAGGCACTAATACGAAATACTACTACTACTACTACTACTACTACTACTAATAAGGCAATGTGTTTAACTGCCTTCCAATAGCTATTGGCTTTAAGAGACTTTTGAATCTGATATATTTCGCTGAAATCTACATATATGGATCTTTCACAGTTAAGTATAATTTAATATCAACCGACTCCGCCAGGATTTGTTCCAGCAACCTTGAACTACGCTGCCGATCATTATCAGCGCAATTGCTACATTATTATTATTATTATTATTATTATTATTATTATTATTATTATTATTATTATTATTATTATTATTATTATTATTATTATTATCATCATCATCATTATTATTATTTGTAATTCCCAGGGAGAATATATCAAACTACAAAGGACGTTTAGAACGTTCGTAAATTTCTTCCAGTAGTAAAGGCCGTAACAGATGCAGTGCTGACCACACCGTGCAGATAAAAGAACTGTGACAAGCCTCACCCTCTACGTTTCCCTATTCGCTCATATCTAGAGAGACGTGTGCGGTCGGGCTCAAGCTATTCTGGTACCGATTCCATTTCCTTGTGTCAATCTCAGTCTTCATCCTTCCTATTCCACTTTCTTTTACTAACTTGTGTTTCATTTCATTCTCTATGGTATTACAAGTCAGGAAAGATCTCCATTTTCACACAATTCAAGAAGTAATCTCCCTTCATACTTCGAGAGAGCGGAATTCTTTTCCCTCCACTCAATATTATCATGGAATAATCATTTAGATCCTCCCCTTTCAAGCCATAACGACTACAACTTCCAGAACTAAGTGTACCTTTTCTTACGAAATGAAATCTCTGGATTAATTTCCAGGGATGAGGACTTAAATTCTTGTTTCCAATTCCAAGCTCTTAGCTGTAGAAGGAAATTGTTCTCGGAATTGCTCTTTCTCAGAACAAGTTTACGAAATGTATGTAAATTGATTCTTTGGAATAGAGAAATTCAATAGCTGAGCAAATATTTAGCCTTATGAAACACTGTTTGCTAGAATTTCTTCATTTTCTGTTGGTTATTGTGAGGTGATTTTTTGTCATTGAAACTGTTATATTATGAAACCAACCTTTAGGGTATTAACAAGAATGTCATAATTCAGGGATTAATAACATTTTAATATCAATTATATTAGCTGCCTCTGTGGATCAGTGGTAGAGTGTCGGCCTCCAGATCCCAAGATAGCGGGTTCAAACCCGGCAGATGTATTCGGATTTATGAAGGGCGGAAAAAAGTCCATTCGACACTCCATGTCGTACGATGTCGGCATGTAAAAGATCTCTGGTGACATATTTGGTGTTTACCCGACAAAATTCATTAAATCTCAGCCATAGACGCCCAAGAGAGTTTCGGTTTACTCGGTCTGCCATCTAGTGGGCCTGGGGTAAAACGGAACGTCGAAATTGACGAGGAGACAGCCAGATGGCGTCAAATTGAAATGTCTGCACACGGTAGCTGAGGCCATACGATTATTATTATTATTATTATTATTATTATTATTATTATTATTATTATTATTATTATCATCAATTATATTTAATCTCTACCGTTACATCCTCAATGATGATCCCCTACGATATATGCCATGACGTGTAGTGATAATGACGTACCACTACATCCATGGTTTCAAGATACCTGAGCCAGATCATAGAGTTTTACTTTTTTGGGAGCTATAATTTCGGGACCGTATTCGGGCAGGTGAGCGGTACAGAAACATGAAAGTTTTAAAATCGATATAATTTCTAGACATCACGTGAGACGACAATGTTCGATATGTCATTTTAAAGAGGAAGGGCCAGTGTATCTAGCAACTAGAGGTTTTTCCTTGTTTAACGTCGCATTAATACATCAAAGGTTTTGGGACGGGAGGGTGGGAAACGCCTAATTGAATTTAATTTAATTTAGATACAGGCAAATATTGGGGCTTGTCTAAGCAGGTTTGGAACGTGGTTCACCCAGCCTTGTGAGGACAACTAAGGAGATGTCTAATATGAGAAATGGTCATAAAAGTCAGCTTATGGGGCTAAGGAGCAGCCATATAATCCGTGTTGCACTCTTAATATTTTCTGGTCTTTTGGCTGGGCAAGAGCCATCTTTGCTGGCCCGAGATCTTATGGGTTGTAAGGGCTGAGGATTAAAGTAAACTAGACAATATGCTTAGGATCTTCAAAACTTGAAATGTTAAGGATATATGCTACATAGATCTTAAACAATCTACATTTTAATAATAATGTTTTTGCATTACGTCCCACTAACTACTTTTACGGTTTTCGGAGACGCCGAGGTGCCGGAATTTAGTCCCGCAGGAGTTATTTTACGTGCCAGTAAATCTACCAACACGAGGCTAACGTATTTGAGCACTTTCAAATACCACCGGATTAAACCAGGATCGAACCTGCCAAATTGGGGTCAGAAGACCAGCGCCTCAACCGTCTGACCCATCCAGCCCGGCATCTATATTTTAACTAGGCTGGATAATTGTCAAAAGCAATGGTGTAAATTATTTGAGCGATGTACGAATAATTTTCCACCTGTTGTAAGTTAGGTGTAACATACATTTTGTTGAATGATTAAAGGAGTGATCATCGTATACACGCAGTTCTTTGAAAACTTTTTGCACAGATATGGATGTTTACTAATATTTTTAAGACCGGGCGAGTTGGCCGTGCGCGTAGAGGCGCGCGGCTGTGAGCTTGCATCCGGGAGATAGTAGGTTCGAATCCCACTATCGGCAGCCCTGAAAATGGTTTTCCGTGGTTTCCCATTTTCACACCAGGCAAATGCTGGGGCTGTACCATAATTAAGGCCACGGCCGCTTCCTTCCAACTCCTAGGCCTTTCCTATCCCATCGTCGCCATAAGACCTATCTGTGTCGGCGCGACGTAAAGCCGGTAGCAAAAAAAAAAAAAAAAAAAAAAAAATTTTTAAGTGTAAAGTAAAAATGTGGATCGAATCTCTACGTCTAATGGCTGAAAATGATAACTTTACGAATATCTGAAATGAATATACCTTGGACGTATTATTATTGTTAAAATCAAAAACGATATTAAACTCTGTATAACAAATTTTAAAAATAAATTATGGTTTTCAGTGACAGGTAAATCAGACATTATTGCATCTTTCTTCTTTACTCTTAGACCCGAAAGAAAGAACATTTAATTCTGAATAATTTGATATCAATATGATGTGTGTGCTGCAATTCAGTCATGAAGCATGGCACAAAGTTATTTACTGTGCACGTAACTGTCATCGATGTCAGGTCCTCGCCGTCCGATGCACGGTGAGCAGCTGTGACTGTGTCACTTCTCACATAACGGGAATCACTTTCGGCGAAAAAAGGTCATTAGTACTGTCTAAATCATCTGAAAATTCAAGAATATCGGCCTCATTCGGTCTTGAATATGGCATAGCCATCACGATGAAAAGATGACGCAAGCACGTGCAACAACGGAGAATATTTTTTCTATTTGTTTTACGTTGCACCGACACAGATAGGTCTTATGGCGACGATGGGAGAGGAAAGGGTTAGGAATGGGAAGGAAGCGGCCGTGGCTTTAATTAAGGTACAGCCCCAGCATTTGCCTGGTTTGAAAATGGGAAACCACGGACAACGGAGAACGAGAAGGAGTAAAATTATAATTCGCAAAGTACGGCGAACACACGATATACCAAAGAAACGAAATAAATCGTAAACTTAACTGATATCATGATAACATGTACGTATTCATAAGCCAACCAAAACAGATCAACGCAATAACAACTTCGAATGACCACAACATAAACATTTCACGGTCAACAGATTTCATTTGTCGAAAATAAAAATATTTTGTAGGGCTGTTGGATATATCTGTAGAGTAAAACGCAAATTCAACGCTTTATGTTACTGTCACGATCAACTGTTAGAACAGCCACGCAAATAACCAAAATCCCTAAATAGGACAGAGCCGATGTATTGGCGCCGTAGCTTTTTCACCATAACCTGTCGTGCCGATAGATCGGCGCGCTGAGTGCGAAAGGGTTATTAATATTTTTAATATAAAGTAAAAAAATAGATCGAATCTCTTCGTCTAATGGCTGGGAACGAGAACTTTTCTAATATCTGAAATGAAAACAAACTCAATTTTGAAAACAATAAAAGTGTACATATGATAAAATTTGCCATGGTCTTTTATCGTATGGATGGCTTCCTTTCTATTTGAATAATTGTCCTAATTTTTTCTGCTACGAATATACTATCGCAATAAGAAATTGCCAGAAGTTTATGTTAATATTACATAATACTGTTAAATTAGCCAGCTCCGCAGTGTATCGTCTACGCCTCTTTCCCAGAGATCCTGATTTTGATTCTGGGCTTGCTCAAGGATTTTACGCTTAATCTGAGAGAGGTAAGGGGATTCAATTAACATCGTAATGTCAACGATAATCTTTCTGATGTGAGAGACAGCAATGTTACATTCATCAAAAGAAGATTAGCATATTGCGGTTTATTGCAATTTATATTGTGCTATTTGTAAATCCACACATTATACAACGAACCCAATTGACTAGACAAGGAGGCAAACAAGGAAAGAGCTAGAAAATTGGAACTGGTCTATAGACTGACACAGAACAGGTACAATAAACGAGCAATATCCTACAAAGCCAAAATTAAACACTACATCGTTGTTATGAAACCAGAGGGGCTGTACGGTTCAGAATGCCTTATCTTAAATAAGGAAAGGGAACTGAAGGAAATCGAGAAGCAGGAAAGGAAAATTCTGAGGAAAATTCTTGGACCTCAGAAAAAGACGAATGGGACATGCAGGAAAAGGAGAAATATTCCGAAAAGATCACGGACACAATGCGAAAACGAAGAGTGAAATTTTACGGACATCTCGTCAGAATGAATGACAACCGCCTGACTAAAAGAATTTTTAAATATATAATTGGATTGAGGAGGACAACGAAATGGGTGGAGGAGGTTAAGAAGGACGCAGAAGAAATAAAAAAAACACCAGAATTGATCCTCAACAGAAATAAGTTCAGAACTCGAGTAGATGACCACAAATTCCATGAAGAGCAGCGGAAGAACAGGCCCAAATTTGTAATACCTGAGGAGCAGAGAAAAATAAGGAGTGAACGAATGAAGAAGTTCTGGGAAGAGAAAAGAAGAGGACTGGCCAGAAAGCATTAGGTTTCACGCGGTCCACAGTTGACCAAATTCGGAAGCAAGAAGAAGAGGAACCCAAAATGGAGTCAGTTATGTAAAAGGAATAGAAACGCAGCAAAAACACAAAGTTGGTAGGCCTAACGAAGGAGTTTGAACACAAAATTATATTTCACTGTGTGGCAGATCAGTATCGAGCCTGAGTCATGTTTGAACACGACGAGTTGTTTTGGCACAGATTATACCACTCTTCGATAGGAGCTTTGGACAGTAGCTGGTGTCAGCAGAAGAATGAGGCTAGTGGACAACTGCTCTCTTCAGTTCAAGACATGCATGTTTAAAACTGTTCATGTCCGCAGAATATGCCGACCACACCGTCCGTAAACGCATGCGTCTCAAGGAACTGATTGACCACTCTGGCTCGATGAGCACGAGCATTATCATCCACTAGTGTAACGCCCTCACCCACAGCAGCGGGAAATCTTTTAACTACATGTTGGATGATGTTGTCTCAGTATAACAGACCAATCGCGCTACTCTAGATAGGATACGTCCACCAAATATGATCGCACTCCAAAACAGAATGGGACGTAGTTGCTCCTAATGGCGTTCCAGAATGAAGAGCCTATTCTAATTTTTCAATAATTAACCTTTTATAAAAATTACAATTTGCTTTACGTCTCACTGACACAGATAAGTCTTATGGCGACGATGGGATAGGAAAGGGCTAGGGGTGGGAAAGAAGTGACTGTGGCCTTAATTAAGGTTAAGAGGGACATATAGCGCGAGAAAGCGCATCGGTATTTGGAGGGGAATGGGAACGGACTCGCAGTGACAGGCAGATGATCCTGCCTGCTACGGCAAGAAGGAGAGTGGAATTCGACCCTGCCACTTCCCACGTGTAAGACTCCTGCAATAATTCTGTGTAGCTCTGTTCTAGAGATTGCCTTCCGAGGGTGTAAAGGCGTGCATAGGCCAACCGGACCGAGCTCGATAGCTGCAGTCGCTTAAGTGAGGCCAGTATCCAATAATCGGGAGATAGTGTGTTCGAGTGCCACTTTCAGCAGCCTTGAAGATGGTTTTCCGTGGTTTCCCATTTTCACACCAGGCAAATGCCAGGGCTGTACCATAATGAAGGCCACGGCCGCTTCCTTCCAACTCCTAGGCCTTTCCTATCCAATCGTCGCCATAAGACCTATCTGTGTCAGTGCGACGTAAAGCAAATAGCAAAAAAAGGCCAACCGGAATGATCAAGTATGGTTACTCATTTCTACTTCCGCTTAAAACAACAATCAGCACAATCACCACCGGAAGGATGTGAATTCGTTTCCCTATCAGGGAGTCGAGACATTCTGAAGCAAGCCAACTAATTTTGAAAGTACTCACTCATTGACAACAGGAGTGTGTATCTAGTAAAACCCCGCGAGTAATAACGTGGAGGACCGAGCTCGATAGCTGCAGTCGCTTAAGTGCGGCCGGCATCCAGCATTCGGGAGATAGTGGGTTCGAATCCCATTGTCGGCAGGCCTGAAGATGGTTTTCCGTGGTTTCCCATTTTCACACCAGGAAAATGCTGGGGCTGTACCTTAATTAAGGCTACGGGCGTTTCCTTCCCACTCCTAGCCTCTTCATATCCAATCGTCGCCATAATACCTATATGTGTCAGTGCGACGTAAAGCAACTTGCAAAAAAAAAAAAAAAAAAAAAAAAAAAATCATAATAACGTGAAGGCATTGAATTAGCCACTTTATTCCATTTAGTGCCGAGGTTGCGAATAGTAGTTGCTTTCCATTCCTCCAGGGATCTTCATAGCAGAGCCAATAGCTACTCCAACGGTCTTGATTGGTCTTGGTGTTTGAGAACCACGCCTGTTCCGCTGGTTGGCTGATTGTTCCGACTCTGGGCGAACGTGAACGGTAGTTCTCTACACTGGTTTCAATGTTCTTTGAAACTAGTCATTGGCTGCAATGAACAGCAGGTGTGCGAATCTGAGCACATTCCGTCAGATTATACTTCTCCACTTCAACTTCACTTCAGAGAACGAACCTGCTGCTAGAATGAACGCAGACTCACAAATGAACAATTCTGGACAGGCTCAAACTAGACTCATTGGTACTCACAAGGGAACTAATAGAGGTACTACTCTGCGATCTCAATGAAAATCGGCAGTTGCGTTTTCTCACGATGTGTAAGTTGGGTGTCAAGCCCAAATAAAATCGAAAGAAAAATAATAAATTATTTAAATTCATTTGTTTAAATGTAATGTTACATTATCGTCCGTTGTTCCGCTCCATATACTGTAGTTACTTTCAGCACCGTCCGCAACCGCCTGGCAGTATATCACGTCTCCCAGGTAGAAATGGGCAAAAAATAACACAACAGTTATTTTGGAACTGCTCCGGGCTCGGAACTGATCTTTAAATGAACAGTACGCCGGAGCATTCTGTTCCGAAAGAACAGTGTTCCGTATCTCCTGTACTCTGCTAGGCTGGTTCAACAGCGACTCCAACGGTCTTGATTGGTCTAAGTGTTTGAAAACCGCGCATGTTCCGACTCCGGGCGAACGTGAGTGCTAGTTTTCTGCAGTGGTTTCTATGTTCTTTGAAACTAGCCATTGGCTGCAATGAACAGCGGGTGAGCATCAAGTGTAGGGGAAGGGAACCCACGAAAAGTGAAAAATTGTAAGAGTTGCGCATCTTAGTCAGCATTTTGACAGACAGCGGATCCGCGCTAAGTATGCATGACACTGATTTTTAATCTTTGTTCGTACGAATTCTCGCTGCGTTAAACTACGTGCATTGCCAAAGCATTCTTTTACCGCGATTTACGGCTGTTTGTGTTGAGATATCCACTGCAATTTGTTTATTAGGATTGTTATAAATAGACTATCTACGTACCGGCGTATAAAAACATGGCAATGTCAAAATACCAAGTATTATTGAAGTAGGCCTACATCTTTCAAATTTTCCAATACCTGCCTTCCTTTGCCAGATAAAAACCTTAGTTAATCTATACCTGTTAGGTTCTCCTGTCTGTAGAAACTAATTTATGATTAAATAAAATTTATAAAATACCTGAAAAACAAAACATTTAACAACAGAACAAAGCTGAAAATTAATTCAATTAAGGTGTTCCTTTTTCATATTTCATTAATACCCAATTTGTTGTGATAAAATCATGTTTTGGTGTTTTCTAGAGATATTAAAATTAAAGCATGAAAGTAGCAGTGAGGAAACAACTTTCGAATTAGCATTTATAGCGTTGATATTTTCTAATTTCCTACTGCTTAAACCTTTGACTGTTATTTTGGAACTGTTATTCGGAACGTAATATTTTTTAGGAACAGGAACAACCGAAACTGTTCCAGAAAAAGAACAACTTCGTCTATCTCTACTCCAAGGCGTTGGTTCTGTTTTCAACGACTCGGCAGCTTCACTCCCTGGAATCGCGCTTTCCAAACCTGGCCAAGCCATTGTTTTGTTTCCAACCTTTCGTGTTGACTTTTGTTTTCGAGTTCCGTGCGAGTGTATTATTGCTTACGCAATCAAGTCGGAGGCTTAAATGGTTTAATACCGAGCGAGTTGGCCGTGCGGTTAGGAGCGCGTAGCTGTGAGCTCGCATCCGGGAGATAGTGGGTTCGAACCCCACTGTCGGCAGCCCTGAAGATGGTTTTCCGTGGTTTCCCCATTTTCACACCAGGCAAATGCTGGGGTTGTACCTTAATTAAGGCCACGGCCGCTTCCTTCCCATTCCTAGGCCTTTCCTGTCCCATCGTCGCCATAAGACCTAACTGTGTCGGTGCGACGTAAAGCAAAGTAGCAAAAAAAAAGTTTTAATATGGGTAGTGAAAATATAGTAAAACAATGATTAAACGCTAGTTTTTCATCACTTTCTTATAAAAAAGAAACAAGTGATTGACAGCGGCGGACCATGTCGAGCCATTTTCAGGGCTGTCGACGGTGGTTTGTTAATTTTCTGTTCTGGAGTTTTGCAATATTATACTATTACAGTACACCCTATATAACATTTTACAATGTTGAAGTGACTAAAATGGCCAAATTACGTATTTCACCTTTGAAAGAAAATCATAATTCTCTGCAGAGTTCCTCTTTTCTTCCCCATGTCATTCTATTACATTAATTCATTTCGTGATCTGAATAATCTGGTAAAATAAATGGGGAGGTGGGGGGGCGAAATGTTGGGCTTATATTTAATCCGTTAATTTTGCCTGAACTTCTGGCCCAGGAAACGCCACTGAAACTCGGAGGAGAGGCAGCGCAGAGAATGTACATTCAACCGCAAAACGAGTGGCCGCTGCAGAAGATTACTTTCCCTCAAAATCCTTTTGTATGAAAAAGGAATAAACATATTCTGCAGGTTGGTAGGATTCCAAATATCATCATTTTGGCCTCCGACTATTCGTAGTTTACGAATACTCTCGCGTCTCGAGAATGTATAAAATGAAATATTTCTTTGCCGCTCAATTTTTGCGTGGTTGAGTGTACACAGCATGTGCCAAGGCGTGCGTGATGAAGGAAGTAGAGCAGGCCGTGAATATAAATCATGCCCCAAGCTAGAATAATTAAGCATGAAGCCCGGGAATCGAACACGGACCTCTTGGGAGAACATTTACTGAGTTCATTAATTTGAGAGCCAGATTACGGCTGAGGAGGTTACCGCGTTGATTACGTGGCATTTCGGTGCCGTGTATCTTAGGCATTTTAACGGATATTTGAATTGCCAGTCTTTTTATTAGGAGACCCAATGTTCAATTAACGGCACTGAAATGCTCACCGACAGTATGACTATCACCGTTGTCTTCTTTCTTTATCCTCACCAATTCTTATTATGGAACCTGCTAAGTTACAGGACGACTTTTACGACCCTTGGCCGGTAATTTACTGTTACCTAGTGTATAAGAACACAAACACTGTAATATCACAGATTATTATTCACTACATTAACGCTCTAGCATAACCAAAGTAGTCCTAAATCATTGACGATGACAGAATAAGAGCAATAATTGAAAATGAAGTAGGCCTATACCTCACCTTGTGCATACTGCACTTTTTTTTTGCTATTGGTTTTACGTCGCGCCGACACAGACAGGTCTTCTGGCGACGATAGGATAGGAAAGGCCTAGGAGTTGGGAGGAAGCTGCCGTGGCCTTAATTAAGGTACAGCCCCAGCATTTGCCTGGTGTGAAAATGGGAAACCACGGAAAACCTTCTTCAGGGCTGCCGACAGTGCGATTCGAACCCACTGTCTCCCGCATGCAAGCTCACAGCCGCGCGCCTTTGACCGCACGGCCATGTCGCCCGGTACCAATTTTGTAAATTGATGTTCATTTATCCTCCTACTTTCATGAAATCCTAACAGAGGCACTTTGTTACTAGATGCAGAATAGTTCATGAACAAATACAATCCACTTCATAAGTTGTAAACTGAGATAAAGCATTGTTGTTGTTGTTGTTGTTGTTGTTGTAGTTATTTGGGTCATCAGTCTATGGAATGATTTGATGCAGCTGTCCATGCTACCCAACCCTGTGCTAACCATTTTATTTCTACGTGACTACTACTTCCTACATCTACTCTAATCTGTTTTTCATATTCATACCTTGGTCTAACTCTGCCGTTCTAACGACCTACTCTTCCCTCACAAAACAACTGAACAATTCCTGAATGTGCACTATCATTCTATCTCTTCTTCTGGTCAAAGTTAGCCAAATCGTTCACTTCTCAACAATTAAGTGTATTATAGTGCTATTTTCATCCGAATAATAAATCCTTTAAACAGCAAGAGAGCAGAGCATACTTTCATCAAATACGTTTTCTTCCCCTTCTGTTTCTTTTTTCACTGTCAGAAATGTCTTCATTAGTCACATCTGCTCATCCAGGGACTTGTTTCAGCAAAGCTATGATTGACGCAGGAAAGGAATACACAGTTTGCGTACAGTTGTGTGTAATTTATTTTTTTGCTAGTTGCTTTACGTCGCACCGACACAGATAGGTCTTATGGCGACGATGGGATAGGAAAGGCCTAGGAATAGGAAGGAAGCGGCCGTGGCCTTAACTAAGGTACATCCCCATCATTTGCCTGGTGTGAAAATGGAAAACCACGGAAAACCATCTTCCGGGCTGCCGACAGTGGGGTTCGAACCCACTATCTCCCGGATGGAAGCTCACAGCTGCGCGCCCCTAACCGCACAGCCAACTCGCCCGGTATGTGTAATTTTAGCCGGCTAATTTTTATGAACGTGTCGGATAAAACAGAACGTCGGATAAGCGAATTTCGACTAAGCGAGATTGTACTGTATTCCATAATCCTTGCAAACCTAATATGGAAGAAAAATTTGAGCAAGATAAATCAGGTTGGAAAGCTGAAAGTGCGAAGTATGATACAAGTAGGAGGAAGCTGATGTTGTTGTTGATGTTGTTTAAAGAGGCCAAACAGCTAGGTCGTCGACCCAATAAGTGGAAGCAATACCAGTCTAAACTCTGGTACAGTGATCGCCAGCACTCATTTTCAATTTGAGGGCCTCTGTGGGCAGCATTTTAATCGTCCACTACGATAGGCCGAGGATATAATAGATGTAATTCTTCCATTCCCGCCCACATGAGGTCATCCCTAGATATCTTCCAGTGGTTTCTAATTTTGTTTCACCAGGCAAAATGCTGAGGCTGTACCTTAATCACGGCCACGGTCAGTACCTTCCATTTCCTATCCCATCGTCACCATAAGACCTATCTGTGTCGGTGTAAAGGAAAATTAAAAAATTATAATAATAAAATAAAAACCTCTCTCCTACTGAAAAAGTAGAGTAAGAACCTTTATCTACTATCCTCTCTGCCCATGTCCTATATTTTTCCCACTCAATTATATCATGAGGCAGTGACACTCAACAATTAACATGACGCTGAGAGTTAGAATAGCAACATGTATTGATTGAAAGGACAAATATCCATAATTAAAATGCTAGGCTTACCAGTAATTCAGAAAAAAGACAAGAAAAGACAAAACAAAGACTAGACAAAAGAGTGACGGAATGGGTTGCTATTTTCTAGAAAATAGATCTCAGAGAATTAGAGTAGGCGAAACTTTATCTGACCCTGTAATAATTAAGAGGGGAATTCCTCAAGGCAGTATTATTGGACCTTTATGTTTTCTTATATATATAAATGATTTGAGTAAACGAGTGGAATCAGAGGTAAGGCTTTTTTGCGGATGATGTTACTCTGTATAGAGTAATAAATACGTTTGTGAGCAACTGCAACGTGACCTCGAAAATGTTGTGAGATGGACAGCAGGCAATGGTATGTTGATAAACGGGGTTAAAAGTCAGGTTGTGAGTTTCACAAATAGGAAAAGCCCTCTCAGTTTTAATTACTGCGTTGTTGGAGTGAAACTTCCTTTTAGGGATCATTGTAAATACCTAGGTCTTAATATAAGGAAAGATCTTCATTGTGGTGATCACATAAATATGATTGTTAATAAAGGGTACAGATCTCTGAACATGGTTATGAGGGTATTTAGGGGTTGTTGTAAGGATGTAAAGGAGAGGGCATATAGGTCTCTGGTAAGACCCCAACTAGAGTATGGTTCCAGTGTATGGGACCCTCACCAGGATTACCTGATTCAAGAACTGGAAAACGTCCAAAGAAAAGCAGCTCGATTTGTTCTGGGTGATTTCCGACAAAAGAGTAGCCTTACAAAAATGTTGCAAAGTTTGGGCTGGGAAGAATTGAGACAAAGAAGACGAGCTGCTCGACTAAGTGGTATGTTCCGAGCAGTCAGCGGAGAGTTGGCGTGGAATGACATTAGTAGACGAATAAGTTTGGGTGGCATCTTTAAATGTAGGAAAGATCACAATATGAAGATAAAGTTGGAATTCAAGAAGACAAATTGGGGCAAATATTCATTTATAGGAAGGGGAGTTAGGGATTGGAATAACTTACCAAGGGAGATGCTCAATAAATTTCCAATTTCTTTGCAATCATTTAAGAAAAGGCTAGAAAACAACAGATAGGGAATCTGCCACCTGGGCGACTGCCCTAAATGCAGATCAGTATTGATTGATTGATTGATCGATCGATCGATCGATTGATTGATTGATTGATTGATTCATTGATTGATTGATTGATTGATTGATTGATTGATTGAATCAGATGCCACCAAGTTAGCGGTTCCTTTCCTGTTTGTGTTAATAAATTAGAACTTCCAAACGTAATACGTAAATGAAAATTGCACCGCATGCAGGATATAGAACTTAGCACATTCACCTATTCCCTCAGTAACAGTTATATACTAATTACAAATTTGTAGTTCCTCTAGTTGAGTATCAAAGCTGAAACACCAAGTATGCGGTTTCTGATGAGAATAGGTTCTCTGCTATGTCACAAATTAACGTCGTAGATTGCAGAACTACTTCAAAGGTTTAAACAATGCGTGCGATGATAATTTAGAGAAGGACATTAGAATGTATGCGAAGGCACAACTGAACGACGAGGCTGACATCTTGGCGTGTTAACGAAGCAAGAATAGCTCGCTTGAATTATTCACTTGTCAGAGAGAACAGTGGAGTTGTGATACTGGAGACGTTTGGAGAGAAGTGCTGTCGAGGATGTTGGGCGAGTGGTGTACCTTGTGAGACAAGTAATAATAATAATAATAATAATAATAATAATAATAATAATAATAATAATAATAATAATAATGGCGTATGGCCTCCGAAGAGGCCTGGTGCAGATCTTTTTCTAGTAGACGGCCTATAGGCGACCTGCATGTTTGTGAGGATGGGATCTTATATGAGATGAAGACGGCACACATACCCTGTCCCCGAGCTAGACGAATTAACCAATTAAGCTTAAAATCCTCGCCCCGGCCGGGAATCGAACCCGGGACCTTCTGGACCAAAGGCCAGCACACTTACCTTTAGCAATGGAGCCGGACGTGATGCAAGTGAGCACGATAGTTTACCTTTGAAAGATACTCTACCGGTTCGTGTATTTATCCCTTTTCTTCTTCTTCGCTGACCCTTTTCCCATCTGTCTGGGGTTGGCATGTAAATTAAGTCCAGTTTTAATCCTGGACACAAACCCTTTGTGGAGGGATGTATTCACTATTACATTTTCTATGGAGGCTGGTACTGTCAATGAAGAATAAATACGATCACAAATACCAAATCCCCGAGCTATAGGATTTACCTAGCTATTTGTTTTACGTCGCACCGACATAGATAGGTCTTATGGTGACGATGGGATAGGAAAGGCCTAGGAGTTGGAAGGAAGCTTTATTTTTGCTAGTTGCTTTACGTCGCACCGACACAAATAGGTCTTATGGCGACGATAGGATAGGAAAGGCCTAGGAGTTGGAAGGAAGCGGCCGTGCCCTTAATTGAGGTACATCCCCAGCATTTGCCTGGTGTGAAAATGGGAAACCATGGAAAACCATCTTCAGGGCTGCCGATAGTGGGGTTTGAATCCACTATCTCCCGGATGCAAGCTCACAGCCGCGCGCTCCTAACCGCACGGCCAATTCGCCCGATAATAAAATAATAGAAACAGTCTATATCAGCAAAAAAGTTAAATTCCGTCATCAGTAATATTTAACATTTGTAAAATATCTAAAACTTTCAAGTCCGAGTACGCTACTTCCGTGGAGCTGTTAAGCATTTTAAACATTATTTTTTTGCTATTTGTTTTACGTCGCACCGACACAGATAGGTCTTATTGCGACGATGGGATAGGAAAGGCCTAGGAAGTGGAAGGAAGCGGCCGTGGCCTTAATTAAGGTACAGCCCCCGCGTTTGCCTGGTATGAAAATGGGAAACCACGGAAAACCGTCTTTAGGGCTGCCGACAGTGGGATTCGAACCCACTATCTCCCGCATGCATGCTCACAGCCGTGTGCCCCTGACCGCACGGCCAACTCGCCTGGTGGGAAGGAAGCAGCCGTGGCCTTAATTAAGGTACAGCCCCAGCATTTGCCTGGTGTGAAAATGGGAAACCACGGGAAACCATCTTCAGGGCTGCCGACAGTGGGGGTCGGACCCACTATTTCTCGGATGCGAGCTCACAGTTGCGCGCCCCTAACCGCATGGACATCTCGCCCGGTAGCATTTAACCAGACGTGGCCAAGTTCCCTGGCCCGGTCTGAAATCGAATCCCATGAACAGAAGGCTACTATGCTGACCATTCAGTCAATCAACTGGATATCTATCTATCTATCTATCTATCTATCTATCTATCCACCTATCTATCTATCTATCTATCTATCTATCTATCTATCTATCTATCTATATCAGGTCTATGTAAATAAAGTAATATTTTCTGCACACTTCATATGTTTGTCTCATACTATGTTTCTACCTCTGTTGCGGCACACAAAAGTCGAAAGTAGTTTAAGTTCATTTTTTAAAATTTCTGTTTGTGTGTTTGTTTTCTACAACATCACTAGAAAATTGCTGAAAGGAATTCCTCGAAACTCGGTATCCACGTTCCGTGATAGCCAAGTTGCCACTGGGATATGCATTATTTGATTAGTATATAGCGACATAACAATAATAAGGGGCTAAAACATGAAATGTCAAATTTCTCCATTAATATTAGTTGTATCGGAAAACTGTATCTGGTAAAAGGGGTGTAAAACATCATTTTAAATCTTTTAGGTTTCATAGGTTTTTAACCTGCGAGGAATAATAACGGATACATTCTAGGTTGTTATATTTTTCGCAAAGTTCGTGAATTCGGCGTGTGGAGAAACTCTTGCTGCCTAAAGTTTATGGCATTTTAGGGGTGATAGCAGATACCGGAAGTGCAACAAATACCTAGCTTCCTTGCCTTGGGTCATATGCTTTTCCTAATCCTTTCTTTTAAAACTATGCCAGATATTTTTGAGTTTGTTAGCATTCCGGGCATGTTCACGTATACCAATTCTTGGAACTACGGGTTTCTGTTCCCTTTCCCTCACTTGTGATGTGACAATCATCCCAGAAGAAGAGCTGGAAGTTTCTCTCTCCTAGCCAAACAAAATAAACAGTGGAGTGTCGATTATCTGCGGGTAGATTAACCACGAAAGTGCCGATTGACTCTTTGCTTTGAATACGTGCTATACGCTTCGTGAACGTTAGTCATCGTCCGATGTTGACGTTGCGAGATAGGTGTGAGTTGAAGATGCATTTGAGGAGGTGAAGAAGGCAATATTAGCAGCTTACTGAGTTTGAACGAGGCCATGCGGCCATGAGGAGATGGATCTTTCCGCCATTTTTCGGAAAGACTTGACAGGGATGTGTCCACAGTGCATCGGTGTTGGCAACGATCGTCACGGGAAGGCACTGTCTCAAGAAAACCGGGGTCCGGTGGCACACGGGAGTTATGGTCTGGGGAGCGATTTCCTTTGACAGCAGGAGCACTCTTGTCGTTATCCCAAGAATATGAACATCAGATTTGTATGTCAGACTGGTGATTGCACTGGCTGTGCTTCCATTCATTCACAGTGATTAACGGGGTGTTTTCACAGGATAACGCTCGTCCTCATATCGCTGCCGTCACCTAGCGTGCTCTACAGAGTGTCGACCAGTTGCCTTGGTCTGCAAAATCACCAGAACGTTCGCCCATTGTGCACATATGGGAAATTATGGACGACAAATCCAACGTCATCCAATACCAGCATAAACCGTCTCTGATTTCACTGACCAAGTGCAACAGGCGTGGAACCCCATCCCACAAAATGGCATACGGCACCTGTACGACACAATGAGTGGAGGTTTACATGCTTGCATTCAAAATCGTGGTGACTACAGTGGTTAATAATAGACCACCATGTGGTGACCTGGAAAATTTAATCAAATAAATACCGTATGGTACTTAGATAATTGCTTAACCTAAATTGCATTTCTCTACACCAAAGTCTTGTTGATGTAGGGATTTCATTTTCTGTCAGTGTATAACCATAAAGAAAGATGGCACGAGCAAACATGTCCATGAATCCATTGTTATAGATAAAGTGGGCAAAATTGACAGGGAATTTCGGTCAAGTGCGGAAGCTCGATAAAATTAAATGCCTTCACGATTTGTGCGTTCTGTTCTATAAAATGTAAATTATGATGACATTTTGGCGGATGTAGCATAAAGAAGCAATTTACGATGAGTCGTGAATAAACAAAAAAAATTCATATCGTCCGTCAAATGTAAGAAACTTGCAATATCTAGAAATTAGGGGCTCTTCGATAAGGTAGTGAGAAGTGAACAATATTTCTCCTCTTCTATTCAAGCAGAAAAAATCCTCGGATTCTAATATTATCGTAATATGCACCTGGTGACCTGCTGCAATTAAAAATTGCAGTAAAAGAGCCATAAGCCTAATCCACAACATAAAATTATCATCTAATAAATTTTGAAAATATAGGTTTCGACTTTCTCACAAATACTCTTGGACCATCTACTCTTGGATATACTCGCATGGACTATTTACCCTTAGGCTTTTATTCACTGGTCGTTTTGACTTGGCCATTTTTCCTTTTGGATATTTTTGGACATTATAACCTGGAAGGCACCATGGGGTGTACGAAATTCCCTGTTCTTGCTGCCAGACAAGTGAGCAATAGCTGAACACGCCCTAACATCGGGTCAAGATGTGTGTTCCAAGATGTTCGATCTCACACATACGCAAAGAATGTAGCGCGGCTTTCCTTATACCGGCCATATCATTGTACCCAATACAAATATAAACTGATATAAAAAGTGAATATGTAAAGATTACAACGTGACCAAGATTACAATTTTCTAACCACCCCAAGCTAAGGAAAGGTTACCTTACAAAATTGATGGCAGATATTTTTCTTGGAAACGTAACATTTTGAAATTTATGAATGAAGTACAAAATATTTCATAGTGTATTATTTTAACATTTGTATTCGATCAGATAATAGAATTTTGAGAAACAATTTCTTAAAATTGAGGCATAGTTGAAATACGATTAAAAGCGGGCACACTTTTCATTCCACCTGCGATAAAAATATTAAAATTTACATTAATTATTACAAACCTACATGACCTAACGTGAAATGGAACGAGGAATTCCTATAGGCATATTGCTTATAATAACCTTCGAATTCGAGTGCACATAATACTTTGGTTGACGCTATGATCATACGGGAAGCGGTGGAAATACGTAAACATAATAATAATTTAGCAATACATGGTTGCCCGTATTCAATACTGTATTTGTGCAGGTAGATCTCTTTCGTATCCTTTTGTTTCCATTCATTTCAAATTCGTATACTTAACATCATTAGATGGTTCACTAGATGTGCGCCATATTTTTAATTCTATGACACCAGTCAATTCATTCTTCTCTTTACTCTCGTCTGTTCAACCTTCTTTAAAATCAGTTCTATCTTCCCATCCCCTCCCCTCGATTACTGCATTTTTTGTTACTTTCTTCATCTCTGTTCTATACTTTCGTCTTTGTCCGGCTGCATGGCTAAATGGTTAGCGTGTTGGTCTTTGGTCACAGGGGCCCCAGGTTCGATTCCCGGCAGCGTCGGAAATTTTAACCATCATTGGTTAATTTCGCTGGCACGGGAGCTGGGTGTATGTGTCGTCTTTATCATCATTTCGTCCTCATCACCTACGGGCGTCAAATCAAAAGACCTGCACCTGGTGAGCCGAAATTGTCCTTGGATACTCCCGGCACTAAAAGCCATACATCATTTCATTTTATGTGTCTTTATATTTTTCCTTTGGATTTGATATTTTTATTATATGTATCCACCCTTTCCCCCCTCCACCATCGATTTTGTTTAATCTGATGACCTTTCTGTCAGATTAAGTTTCTAAACGGTTGTCTTCCTCGCTCCCTTCTTCACTCTTCGTTTATCCGTTGTGTCCTGGAAAGCCAAATGCCTAATGTAATAACTATAAAGCAACCATCAGAAATGAGCAACCTACCCGCATACGACAACATCCATGTACCTGTTACATAACAATACGTAAGTTTTATGTACCAACGATAAACCGTCAGTACCAACAATACGTAAAAATAAAAAGGAGTGACTTAAAATGAAATCTTCCGGCATTCGCTCCTCACACATGCACCTAAATTCTATGATGACATCGTCCTCATTGATCACTGGAAGCACTGCGTGGAGGTGGTCTGTTGGGGGTAACGTGGTAAGGATGAGTGCGCAGTTATATGACGCATATACATTAATTTTACGTATGTCAGTATTCTAGGGTTAAACACCTTATTTAGAACTAAGATGACGTCACCTCTTCTCCCTCGGAATGCTATAGGGCATAGTAAGCCATCTGATGACGAGCAAGGGTATCATTTACAATATACCATCGGACAAGTGATTCTCAAGTTCCATCCATCATTGCTAGAAAAGTCGCAGTCACGGGCGGACGTGTTTCTCTTCTGAAGATGAGGAGCAAAATCTTCCCGAAACGTAAACAATTCTTTGACAAGGCAAAATCCCAAGAGATTATCATATGTATTAATACGGTTCGTGTACTTTTTCTCCAAGACCTCGAATATTCCCCAGGCTCTGCAACACACATGCCATGGAGGATCCAAGAAGACTAGTGTTGATCAAGGAAGGTTGATCAGGAATGATAAGAAAGAGAAGCCTGCCCCAAGTGGACCTAAGAAAAAGCAACCGGGCGAACTGGACGTGCGGTTAGGAGCGCGCAGCTGAGAGCTCGCATCCGGGAGATAGTGGGCTCGAACCCCACTGTTTGCAGCCCTGAAAATGGCTTTCCGTGCTGTCCCATTTTCACACCAGGCAAATTCTGGGGCTGTACCTTAATTAAGGCCACGGCCGCTTCCTTCCCATTCCTAGGCCTTTCCTGTCCTATTGTCGCCATAAGACTTATCTGTGTCGATGCGACGTAAAAACAACTAGCAAGAAGAAGCAATTATTGATTGGCTTCGGGCTCTGTGGTTGTCAGCCGTGTCTAGCAAATATAAGACCACTCGGCAGTACAGTCATTTGTAACCAAACGTACTGTAAATCTCACTGATGACTACGAAGTTGCTAAGATGTAACAACTGGTCAATATCCTCGTCCCTTATCAGAAATAATATTGTTAAAATAATTAACTGGTCCAGCTCCTTGGATGAATGGTTAATGTACTGGCCTTCGGCTCAGAGGGCCCCACGTTCGATTCCTGGATGGGCCGGGAATTACTACTGCGTATGGTTAAATTCTCTCACTTGGAGACTTTGTATTTGTCTGAACGCAGTTCTCTTCATCTACACACACCACATCACATTTTCATCCATCACAAAAACGGCAGTGGTGAATAAACACCTTCGCACAGGGTTGACGTCAGGAAATGTATCAGTCCGTAAAGTGGGCCAGATCCATATGAAGTGCCGACCCCAATAATCAAGGAAGAAGAAATCCAGAGAATGCCCTTCTTTCATATTCAGTGACAATGTGATGAATTGTGTGCTCCGCCTGAACACAATCGCATCTAGGGGAAGACCGCAAGCACCACTCTTGAACTGTTCAAGCACATCACCCATGGCCGGTTCCAACCCTGTTGATAATAACCCAAGTTTTCCATGGCAGATCAAAACCAGGAGGGAAATAGCATAGATTAAATAAAGGTTGTCACTCTTGAGAGATTCTACCAGGTATCCCTGCGCCGTTCGTTTGCAGCACTGAAGTTTCTTGAAAAGAGATGAGGTCTTGAGCTATTTGGATCAGCAGAGACCTGGACTTCAGACAATGAAATCCACAAGCAATATCACCGTCGTTAGGAAGAGACTGGTTAATTGATATTTTGGAGTACTCTCAGACCAAGCTGTTAATTCCTCCTAGTCTAGGACAGAGGTCCTCAAACTTTTATGGGATTGCTCCCCTTACTCATGGCTAAACGTTCAATATACCCCAACGAAAAAGTCCCTAAATGATAGATTTAAACAATAAGAGTACCTGGCTAATTATTAAGGCATTTCAAATTGATTATAAGCCATTCTTTTAAATAAAAATCGCAAATAAGACGAGACTGTGAAATTAAATACATTTTGACATTATGATAATTATTTGGGGATATTAGGTCGTGTAATAATAAATAAATACCAGCTGACGCGTTTCAATCCTGCGACCAGGATCGTCTTCAGAGCAACAACAAAGCAAAATGGCTACGGTCTCTCCATAGTAACCAGACTCAAGATAGAGAGACCCTGTTAGAAATATAGTTCATTCCAGGGCCTCCAGAGTCACGGAGAAAGATGTTGACGAGTTAACTATGGAGGGTAGCCATGATCTACTCAGTATATAGCCGTCACCTTTGTTAAAATTATTCGGGCGTTTAGCAATTTCAATCGCCTCACGAATGATTCTGGGAATAAAATGTTTCTCTTTACAAATGACAGAAGTTGCATCAAAAATTATTTGATGGTCATTATGTATGGCATGTTCTGCCACAGCAGACTTCTCTGGCTGGCAAAGACGTAAGTGCCTTCGATGTTCTTTAACCCTTGTTGCTACTTTCCTACATGTTTGGCCGACATAAACCGATCCACAGGAGCAAGGATTGAAACGCGTCAGCTGGTATTTATTTATTATTACACGACCTAATATCCCCAAATAATTATCATAATGTCATTTAATGGTCGTGAAAGTCTGCGTATGAAGATTAAATACATTTTAATAACACATCACAAGAAATTTAAGAGTTTGTGTTGGTATCGAGTATAATAAAATGAGAATAAGATAATACACGATACCCTGATTGAAAAAGTTTCACAAAACGCTATTTTAGCCTCAGTATAAAATTAATAAAAAAGGATGAACATTTTTCGATCTTAATTCTGGAATTCTGACATTGCGAAACATTCAAAATTTCAATGGGATGAGTGTCTGTACGGCATGACAGTTTTCTGATGTGTCGTAGTCCAGGTGAAACATCGAAGCGAAACGTAGCTTTATCTATACGTATTTAACTTTCCTCTTATTTATTTCCATATTTAAATTTGTCTTGATTATTTCCCTGAAGGCTGTTCGCATGTTGTTGTTTGAGTCATCAGTCCATAGACTGGTTTGATGCAGCTCTCCATGCCACCCTATCCTGTGCTAACCTTTTCATTTCTACGTAACTATTGCATCCTACATCTGCTCTAATCTGTTTGTCATATTCATACCTTGGTCTACCCCTACCGTTCTTGCCACCTACACTTCCTTCAAAAACCAACTGAACAAGTCCTGGGTGTCTTAAGATGTGTCCTATCATTCTATCTCTTCTTCTCTTCAAATTTAGCCAAATCGATCTCCTCTCACCAATTCGATTCAGTATCTCTTCATTCGTGATTCGATCTATCCATCTCACCTTCAGCATTCTTCTGTAACACCACATTTCAAAAGCTTCTAGTCTCTTTCTTTCTGAGCTAGTTATCGTCCATGTTTCACTTCCATACAATGCCACGCTCCACACAAAAGTCTTCAAAAACATCTTTCTAATTCCGATATCAATGTTTGAAGTGAGCAAATTTCTTTTCATAAGAAAGCTCTTCCTTGCTTGTGCTAGTCTGCAGTTTATGTCCTCCTTACTTCTGCCATCGTTGGTTATTTTACTACCCAAGTAACAATATTCATCTACTTCCTTTAAGACTTCGTTTCCTAATCTAATATTTCCTACATCACCTGCCTTCGTTCGACTGCACTCCATTACTTTTGTTTTGGACTTATTTATTTTCATCTTGTACTCCTTACCTAAGACTTCATCCATACCATTCAGCAACTTCTCGAGATCTTCTGCAGTCTCAGATAAAATAACAATATCATGCGCAAATCTCAAGGTTTTGATTTCCTCTACTTGGACTGTGATTCCCTTTCCAAATTTCTCTTTGATTTCCTTTACTGCCTGTTCTATGTAAACATTGAAAAGGAGAGGGGACAAACTGCAGCCTTGCCTCTCTCCTTTCTGGATTGCTGCTTCTTTTTCAAAGCCCTCGATTCTTATCACTGCAGACTGATTTTTATACAGGTTGTAGATAATTCTTCGTTCTCGGTATCTGATCCCTATCATCTTCAGAATCATAAATAGCCTGGTCCAATCGACATTATCGAATGCCTTTTCTAGATCTACGAATGCCATGTACGTGGGCTTGTCCTTCTTGATTCGATCCTCTAAGATCAGACGTAAAGTCAGGATTGCTTCCCGTGTTCCTACATTTCTTCTGAAGCCAAATTGATCTTCCCCCAACTCAGCTTCAACTTGTTTTTCCATTCTTCTGTAAATAATACGTGTTAAAATTTTGCAGGCATGAGATACTAAACTAATAGTGCGGTAGTTTTCACACCTGTCAGCACCGGCTTTCTTGGGAATAGGTATAACAACATTCTGCCGAAAATCGGATGGGACTTCTCCTGTCTCATACATCTTGCACACTAAATGAAATAACCTTTCCATGCTGGTTTCTCCTAAGGCAGTCATTAATTCAGAGGGAATATCATCAATTCCAGGTGCCTTGTTCCTATTTAGGTCACTCACAGCTCTGTCAAACTCTGACCTCAAAATTGGGTCTCCCATTTCATCAGCATCAACAGCCCCTTCATGTTCCAGAACAAAATTATCTACATCGTTACCTTGATACAACTGTTGGATATGCTCCTGCCATCTTTCTGCTTTGTCTTCTTTCCCTAGAAGTGGCTTTCCATCTGAGCTCTTAATATTCATGCACCTAGATTTCCTTTCTCCAAAGGTTTCCTTGATTTTCCTGTATGCAGCATCTACCTTTCCCAGGGCCATACAGCCTTCGACATCCTTGCACTTCTCCTTCAGCCATTCTTCCTTAGCTACCTTGCACTTTCTATCCACTTCATTCTTTAATCGCCTGTATTCTTTTCTGCCCTCTTCATTTCTAGCATTCTTGTATTTTCGTCGTTCATCAATCAGGTCTAGTATCTCCTGAGTTATCCACTGATTCTTAGTTGATCTTTTCTTCCTTCCTAACATTTCTTCAGCAGCCCTACTGACTTCATTTTTCATGACTCTCCACTCTTCCTCTACTGTGTTTCCTTCGGCCTTTTCATTTAGTCCTTGTGCAACATGTTCCTTGAAACAATCCATCACACTCTTTTCTTTCAACTTGTCTAGATCCCATCTTTTTGCATTCTTTCCTTTCTTCAATTTCTTCAACTTCAGATGGCATTTCATGACCAACAAGTTGTGGTCAGAGTCCACGTCTGCTCCTGGGAAAGTTTTGCAATCCAACACCTGGTTTCTGAATCTCTGCCTAATCATAATGAAGTTTATTTGATACCATCCAGTGTCTCCAGGTCTCGTCCACGTATACAGCCGTCGTTTGTGGTGTTTGAACCAAGTATTGGCGAGGACTAAATTATGGTCAGTGCAGAATTCAACCAGCCGACTTCCTCTTTCGTTCCTTTGTCCCAATCCAAATTCTCCTACTGTACTACCTTCTCCTCCTTGGCCTACCACTGCGTTCCAGTCTCCCATTACAATTAGATTCTCGTCACGTTTGACATATTGTATTAAATCTTCTATCTCCTCATATGTTCTTTCAATTTCTTCATCATCCGCTGAACTAGTAGGCATATAGACCTGCACTATTGTGGTGGGCATTGGTTTGGTGTCTATCTTGGCGACAATAATTCTTTCACTATGCTGGTCGTAGTAGCTTATCCGCTGCCCTATTTTCTTATTCATTATTAAACCAACTCCTGCATTACCCCTGTTTGATTTCGTGTTGATAATTCGGTAGTCGCCTGACCAAAAATCCTGTTCTTCCTGCCAACGTACTTCACTTATACCAACTACATCTAACTTTAGCCTATCCATCTCCCTTTTCAGATTCTCTAACCTACCACAACGATTCAAACTTCTAACATTCCACGCTCCGACTCGCAGAATGTCAGTATCCATCTTCCTGATGATCGCCCCCTCTCGTGTAGTCCCCACCCGGAGATCCGAATGGGGGACTAGTTTACCTCCGGAATATTTTACCCGGGAGGAAGCCATCATCAGTACATCATTCATACAGAGAGAGCTGCATGTCCTCGGGAGGTGGTTACGGCTGTAGTTTCCCGTTGCTTTCAGCCGTGTAGCAGTATCAACACAGCTAAGCCATGTTGAGTATTATTACAAGGCCGTATCAGTCAATCATCTAGACCGCCACCCTTGCAACTACCGAAAGGCTGCTACCCCCCTTTCGATGAACCATTCGTTAGTCTGGTCTCTCAACAGATACCCATCCGATATGGTTGCACCTGCGGATCGGCTATCTGCATCATTGGGACACGCAAGCCTCCCCACCGCGGCAAGGTCACATGGTTCCTAGAGGAACCTGTATAAAAACTGGTTATTCAAGTTCGCATACTCCACCAAAAGACTCAGGCGTACGCCTACGGGGTACCCCTGGGGTACACGTACCACAGTTTGAAAACCACTGGTAGAAAAGAGGAGTGGATTTAACTGTGCTAGGGGCGGGGATGATTCCTCCACGTTGGTGCCCCTGCATCGGTATCTGTATTCGAATACCAGTATTGAACTGAACGTCAGCACTTGGCTATCTCCTGAGATCTGCTGGCATATGAGAATTGAGTTGCAATATCTTCCACGTGACCTTTATAACATTTTAAGAAAAATGAGAAAAACGTGTAACTTCTATACCATTGTACTTAAGAAGTTCAAATTTGGTGAATTAATTGCCATTCGTGATGTTTATAAGTATCCAGAATATTCAAAGATCTGAAGCCATTGTTGCCAAGAATTTTATGTATTTTATTTTCACGTTCTCAGCTTTGAAACTGAAATTGAAGGGAACAGTGAATAAATTTGTTATAAGATTTTTTAGAGCAAGTGCAAGGTTCATAATTAATAACATTATGCTTTATTCTATCTTCAGAATTAACGATGTGAAAACGTAACTGGTTATTCAAGTTTTGGCATTGAGGTAATGGTCCTTTCCATCTTGGCCGTCAACACACTCACTGCTCACAACTACAGCTCGCAAAAACTAACTGATGCTTGCTCTAACACCCTAATAACAAGGCAGTGAGTGGTGTGACCTGAGGCGAAGCATTATGATTGGTGCATACACGTTGCAGGTTTTTAAAGGGAAAAAAATGAAATAGTTCTGTTCACGTTTCAGGATTTGAAACTCACCTCAATATTCAAAGCCTTATATTACAGCAAATGGTTGTTTTATGCAAGATTACTTTTCAGCACATGGTAGAGTTTGATATTGACGACCGGATGGCAAGCATAACGCAATTTGACCGAAAGAGTCACGTTGCAGGTTTCGAAACTCACCCCCTTCAATATAATGTAACACACAAACAGAGGAAAAAGTTCAAATAAGTAACCATGGATAAGTCATTAACCTTCTCTTCAGAAGATACGAGGTTCAATCTCGGTAGTTATCATTGGCATTTGAGGATGATCGAATACGACAACTCCACGCTATTGGCTCCTGGCAAGGCAAAAGTAGTTCAAAGAAAGCAAAACCATATCCATGTAGGTCATCAAAGTGCTTTAAGGAGTGGAAGAAAAGGACTTCCACTATTCGTAACCTCGGCGTTAATGGTATAGAGTGGTTTTCTGTATGCAAGAATTAATGCAGCTTGTTGTTTTAAGGGGCCTAACATCGAAGGTCATCGGCTCCTATGCAAGAATTAACCTGTTACTCATTATTCTGGTGTGGGCTAACTGAACCCCATTGCCATGTTTAAAAAGGCTTCTGAGGGACAAATTTTGATACGCAGATGTCAGTTAAGACCGTTAGTAATTGGAATGGAAGTTAAAATGTTGAATATTATTATTAAGAAGATAATTCTGACAATTAAATTTCTTCTACTTATTTACCTTCACACTATCTTTCGGAGATTTTCGGCTGTAATTAGACATGAAAAGATTGGGTTCAGGAGATGATTCGAACTCGCCGCTTGAAATCATAACGCTGAATGTACCATACGGTGTAGCTTCAGTCGGTAAACATGTAGTTGTCTTAGTGGGAAGGGTATCGTAAGCAAGCAAAACTAAAATGGTAGTTGTATATGACTGTTGATATGATCATAACCAGGGGACCTACAATTTTATGTGGAATCAGAACCACAAGACACAGCCGGATATAAAGTGTACGGGTCCCTAGGTTGCGGACGCACATCATCTCCCCATTTTGACAAAGACGCCAGCGAATCCCCGAAAATCGAGCGTGGCTGTGCGGTTTAGGTCTCATAGCTGTCAACTTGCATTCGAGGGATAGTGGGTTCCAACCTCACTGTCGGAAGTCCTGAATATGTTTTTCCGTGGTTTCTCATTTTCACACAAGGCAAATCATGGATTTATTCCTTAATTAAGGCCATGGTCGCTTCCTTCCCATTCTTATCCCATCGTCGGTGCGACGTAAAAAGAAATCCTCACACGTTGTAGCTCTTATCCTCTCTGGCCTTTTCCCAATTACTTGCTGTCAGTATGTGGATTTGCCCAGCTTTACGGTCGAGTGCACCTTGACATCAACTATAATTATATGGAAAGAACCATTCAGTCCTGCGTTTCTCTGTAATGCTTGGTTGTAAATATGTTAAATGAAGGACATTAACATCCGTAGGAATTAAGCAGACGCGGTTAAAATCTCCGGTGCAACCGGGAACAGAGCTCAGTACTCCCACAAACGAAGGTATTTATGCTGATCGTTCAGCCACGGAGCCGGACACAAATTATTATTAGGGAATTAAAATGTGAATATTTAACAACCTTCAAACTAAAAATATTTTCCTTTTTATTCTTACTTCACTGCATTTGATGAGCCGGCATCGTATGAAACTCTGATGTTGACGCTTGTCTAGTTAATTCCACATGACTTGTAAACGATGGAAAATACATGTTACCAGCGTAGTGGAACTTATATTACTCGTGTCTGACAGCCTGTGCCAGAGTGGAATTGTTTTCACGGAGGATGAAGTGTTGTAATATAACAAAGCACCTCTGTACTTTATGATTCAACTTTTATCTCCTTTGCTGTGCAGCTGTCACCGATGATTTCCTTCATCCGTTGTCACTGTGGGTTATGGGCCTTATTTGCGTGAGCTGTCTGATACATTGCATCTGTGCGTTTCAGAAAGTTACATTCTTAAACGGATGTGAACCTGACTTTGTCTGTATGACATCTACCTGTGAGTAAATATAATATAGAAATTAATGAATAGCTTTATGTATGAAGGAGAGTTTACAAACTCTCTCCGCATTTTATCATTCTAGGTAAATTATAATAATAATAATAATGATAATAATAATAATAATAATAATAATAATAATAATAATAATAATAATGATAATAATAATAATAATAATAATAATAATAATAATTGTGTCATGGAGAAAATTGTAAGAATTTGGAATGAAAAACTGAGAGAATCTAAAATATTGCCACTCATGCTGGGGAAGAAGAACAAAGGTGTTGCAATAAATTGCCTAGCATTTGCAGATGACTTTGCCATACTTTCAGAAAGCCTTATAGATGCAGCAATGCAAGTCAATCTCCTTGAAAAGACAGCCAACATGACAGGCTTGAGAATCTCTGCCGAGAAAACAAAATTTTTGACGAATATAAAGAGTGCCCCAAAGTTTTTAGTAACGGATATTGGTCAAATAGAAAAGGTAAAGAAATTCAAATATTTGGGCGAGACAATTCAAGAAAATGGTTTAGAAAAATCTGCTATAGAGGAGAGGATACAAAAGATGGAAAGAGCATACCGTATAACTAAGAATACTTACAACAAAAAGTGCTTATCAAGAAAACTTAAAATAAAGCACTACAACACAGTAGTGAAACCAGAATGCCTTTATGCCAGCGAATGTCTAGCACTGAACTACAAGCTTGATAAATTAGAAATATTAGAAAGAAGAATTATAAGGAAAATATTAGGTCCTCTAAGAATTGCAGAGTTTTGGAAATTAAGAAGTAACAATGAAATTTACCAGAACGTAGAAAACATATCAGAAACAATAAGAAAAAGGAGATTGCTATTTCTTGGACATATTTACAGAATGGATGACAATAGACCAACTAAACGAATCTTCAAGTACCTTTGGGAAAAGAAATCAACTACCACCTGGATTCAAGAAGTCAAGACAGACCTGGAAAGGAACAACATACGAGAAGAAGAATTATTGGAAAGAAAGATTTTTAGGAAGAAAGTCTTACAAATGGAAGGATTCCAAGAGAGGAAGGAAAGGAAAACAGGCACAAAGTGGACTGAAGACAGGAAAAAGAAACACAGTGAAACAATGAAAGAATACTGGAAGAAAAGGAAAGAACAACTATGGAGGAACAATTGAAATTGTAACGTGGTCCTTAGAAGGCCGGAACGCAAGAAGAAATAATAATAATAATAATAATAATAATAATAATAATAATAATAATAATAACAATAATAATAATAATAATAATAATAATAATAATAATAATAATAATAACAACAATGTAGTCCCAGCTACCATGTAAGGACGCTTTTGACCTGACGCCATTTAAGATGCCTGCGTGTCAAATTTTACGTTCCCTTTTACTCCAGAAGATGGCGGAATAACCGAAACTCTATTAGGTGACGTACCGCAATATTTTAAATTAATTAATTATTAATAATTCGTGCACCCACTGTACTTGCCACCAGAGATCTCTTACATACCGACAGCGTATGACAAAGAGTGCCAAACAGACTTTTCTTTACTCTTCTAAAAGCCAATTACCTTGCCGGGTTTGAACCTGCGACCTTGTGATTCGGGGCCGACCCTTGACACTGATCCATAGAGGGTGCTATTCGAGAATGTATTCAAGATTATAAAATAAGAAGACGTTGCGACACAGTAAAGTCCAGTAGCGCCTTACACCACAGTTAGTAGGTCCTACTGTCTTCAGAGATCGCCAACGGCCGCACCATGTTGATTACACCGGCTTTGCACTGATCACAGCAGTTATGCAACATTGGGTGTGATTAGTACTTGGTTGGGTGACTGATTGGGAACACCACGTGCCGTTGGCCCACTTCTCTTGCCAGTTCCGTGGTGTAGAGATAGCGCTCCTGCCTCTTACCCGGAGGCCACGAGTTCGATTCGATTTCGTCTAACTACGCCAAGTTGTTTTGTTTTCTTTTGTTTTGTTTGTTACCATATCCTTGATGCAGCTGGTTGATGGACAGAGTTCATTTGTACATGAGATAAATTGTTTCCTATTACTGACATGCATACATCATGAATTCTTCTCCTGACGCCAACCCTAAGTGAAGGGATGTATTCGCTACTGCGTGTTGCTAGTGTGATGTGTTGTATGCAAATGTAGATGAAGTTCTATATTAACATGAACAGAAACTCCAGTCACCAAACTAGAAGAACTAACCAAGTGCGGTTAAAATCCCCGGCCCAGCAGGGTATCGAACCCGGTGTCCTCTGGATCGAAGGCCTCTACTATGACCATTTAGCTAAGGAGCCGCAATATACAGAATATTTAGGAGATAAATACAAATTATCTCACGGAAGATAAAGATGAATGTTCGCAATTCGTAAAGTATGATTTAAATATGTCCAATCGCAAATTGTTTGTCCGGGAGAGGAGCTTGAAGCAGAGCGCGATGTTTCTGTAGTACAGTAGTTTGTTTGCCCCTCGGCTTATACCACCCGTCGTACCATGCTCCAGGCACTATGCATGCACAATGTATAAAGGTACGTGCACACCAAGATGTTTTCGTCAACTTTGTTAATAAACCCTGTTAACCAACAATGTTCATAAATATTTTTATTGTTAATAAACAAAAATAGCATTTTCGAAACATTTTTAGCCACGTTTAAAAACAAAATAACTTTAGTGAATGAAACTTTTCACTAACTTTTCGTGTAAAAGGCTTCACTCGCGTGGATTTCATAAATGTAATCGTTCCTCGGTACTGTACTAAGATATTATCCGAAAATCCCTAAAGAAGAAACTCACAGAAATTATTCGTTAACATTTGGATTCGCACATGCGTGAAAGCACAATTAGAGCATGAAAATTCGTCGCGCGCCTCATTTTTTAAAATGGACTACCAAATAGCAAACGAAAGTTCTAATATATAGTATTTTTAATACTGTATTACCTACAGTATATTCTATTAGCTATGTTTCTAATGTAGTGCCATTTCCAGCTTCGCTCCTCGCTGAATGACCTAACTTTCCATAATCACTTGTATGCCATCAAAATAATACTATCCTGACTAGGTTAAATGGAGGGTTTCTTTATTTCGTACCTTTACTAACTCCTTGAGATTTGTGTATAAAGCTTCACACACCTTAGGTACGTAGACATATAAGTGAAATGTAGGAGTCTCCCGTTGCTAGTCTTAAAGTTATACTTATCCTGTCATTAATGCAGGTGGATTTCAGATTATCCGCATCATTTCTTGCAATTCCAGGCCCAATTACTGTCAACAAGAACTGAAAGTCATATGGGGCCATTGTCATGACAATTTTGAAAGCCTGTTGTATCATGAATTAAAAGTTATGTTAGAACTTTCACTTCAAAACTTCATTCTAAACGTCTTTCCAATATTTTTCTTTAGCACAATTTGAGTCTGCGTTGAGTCTAATTGTGCTCACTAAAATGATGAAAACTGCAGCTGTAAGTATTTTCTTCTTCCTTACCTTATGCATCGTAACCTCACAAAGGTTTACTGGTGTGGACATACTGTTGAAGAAGTTCGTTGACAAAAGTTATTATTAACAATATTGAGAAGTTTTCATTAACATTGTTTATTAAATTTATTTTATTAAGATTGTTTATTACATTTGGTGTGGACTAGCCATTAGAGTAATTCTATCATTGAACTGCAACTGTTCACATCAATTCACTGCGTCTTCAGGACGTATGCATGCGTAATGTGCAAGAAACAGTATTATAGTACATCATTGCGGTGGAGCTTCAGGTAGTATGCAGGTTTAAGGTGTATGGAAACGTTATAAGTAGAGCCCGGATTTCCATGCACTATCAACTCTCAAAATATGCATCCATTCATGCACTATCATATGGCAAAGCATACACAATAAACTGGAAAATATGCACTATCAGAATTCAGTTCCTTTTGAAACATTGTACAAAAACTACCCTAATTTCTCCAGGTTGTCTTGATTTAAGCTCATCCGTTTATCTGTTTATTCTTAAGCACAGAAAATTACCTATTTACTTCACAAGAAGTGATAGATGCATACTCCAACGAAGACATTTGGACAAAATGAGGTTAAATCGTACGTCTTTCGCATTTTCACCACATTTCGCCTTTTATAAGCTTGACGAATTCAAAATCAGGATTTTAACTAATTAATTTATTCAACTTATCTCTAGCTGCGGCAGCTGCGTCTCCATGCGATGATTGCAGACACGTTTGAATGTCCTCAATAACTGGTAACGATTGCCTGCTGCGATAACAAAGACGTGTGACGAGTGAGAATCCCGGGTAGGACATTCCAGGATAACAACGGTAGAGGGTTCAATGAAAAACGCGAGTTTGTAAGCTGCTATCCCAGTAACGCGGCGTCACAGAAGTGCGATACAAGTTTTCTTTTGTTCGTCTAGCAGACGAAAAATGAGCCGTCAATGATTAATGCACAATTTACGGTTCAATTTATAGCAATGTACAACTGTAAAACTGGGACACCTTATTCCTAAGAATTAGAGATCGACGTGAGGCCTTCCAAAATACGTCATTATTTACTGAAGTAACAGATAAGAAAGTGTTTGGTTAATTGGATTATAGGACTTGTACCGTATGTAGGCTACTAACTTTGATTGTCACATAGGATGCTAGGAATATATTCTCTCCGTCTCTCAGTAATAGACATACTATAACCTATAACGTGGAAAAATTGTCCCAAATTCTGCACACTATCATTCAGAAAAGGCAGTATCATGCATGTTAACAATATATATTCGCCAAAGTCAGAAGAAAAGTCATACTATACAATATGAAATGTCCAAATATTCGCTGTTAAATCCAAAATCTTCCAAATATGCATTATGCGTGAATTTTCTCCTAAAATGGCCAATACATGCAAACATGCACAGAAAAAGAACGGTTATTTGGAATTGTTAAGTCATAAAACGAATATTTGCAAAGTTTAAGAAGTGTAGCTAGCTTATTGAAAAACATGCATTTGCATGGGAATCCGGGCTCTAGTTATAAGTATAAGGAGCGAATGTTTTAACACTGGAAAATATTATAATGTGTGCCAGCAAAGACCTAAGTCGTTCATCATTAAATACTACCTGAAATACAAGCATCCAGTTTTTAATTTCAATTTTAATTTTTGAAATAGGGCATTATTATAACGTCTTATGTATTAGGGGCCTTTCCAATAACCAGGGGAAAC
Organism: Anabrus simplex; assembly: GCF_040414725.1. Taxonomy (NCBI): domain Eukaryota; kingdom Metazoa; phylum Arthropoda; class Insecta; order Orthoptera; family Tettigoniidae; genus Anabrus; species Anabrus simplex. The sequence continues at coordinate 1,027,188,139 of NC_090265.1, read as the reverse complement.
TATTTGCAATTCTCTCCCAAAAACCCTGCATATACAGTACATGTTGCATTGAACTTCATAAATTTGGCTATTATTCGTAGGGTCTGGGTGATAATCATATTTACCAACAGAAATGGTTAATATGATAAATATGTTCGGATGTAACATGTTTCATCATATTTATCCCATACTGTAAACAATCGCCGCCTCTTCACGGTAAACATAATAAATAACTCCCGATGTCGATAGCTGACCAGAGTCGATGTCACGCAATGGTACCAAGGAAGTATTAGAGGTTCAAGTTTATGAAAGGAAGACAATACCAAACCTTAGGATTCCAGCATGCTAAGTAGATGAAGGGGTAACGCTGCAAGGACCTACATGGACAAAGCTATACATGACCCAAGAAATATACTTTTTTCTTTTTTTTTCTATTGGCTTTACGTCGCACCGACACAGATATGTCTTATGGCGACGATGGGACGGGAAAGGGCTAGGGCTGGGAAGGAAGCGGCCTAGGCCTTAATTAAGGTACAGCCCCAGCATTTGCCTGGTGTGAAAATGGGAAACCACGGAAAACCATCTTCAGGGCTGCCGACAGTGGGGTTCGAACCTACTATCTCCCGAATACTGGATACTGGCCGCACTTAAGCGACTGCAGCTATCGAGATCGGTAAGAAATATACTAGGAATAGAACAACAAGAAATGAAGTTAAAAATTTGATGTTTGTATTTCAGGTAGTTTCTAATGATGAACGACATAGGGCTTTTGCTGACATTCATTACAATATTTTCCAGTGTTAATTCCAGTGTTAAAACGTTAGCTTCTTGTACTGATAACGTTTTCATTCAAGATGCACGTTATCATCTGCAAGTAAATAGGGGAGAATTACGTAGATGTACTCTAAGTATAGCTTGTTCTTGCATGATGAACACCTCATTTCATCAGATGCTGAACAAAATGAAACAGTGTCCTTAAGACAGTACGAAAGAAAACCTTCTATTTTAAGTGGTCAATGGTGTTAGACGAGCACATGCGAAGGAAATACACTAAGTGTAAGAGAAATAATAAACTGTAGAATGCAAAGTGTAATGACAGCTTGCCGCGTTTGTAAACATTTTCACATAATTAAAATATTAATTTAATTTTACACATCCGTTATATTTCTAATTGTACATTTAATGAGCATTTGTATTTACTTACCCTTTTCAATAAACCATTTATTAAATAAAACAAAAAATGATGCAAAATGGCCCGTACGCGAATAATTAATCGATATTCATCAAATTTACAAAAATTATTGGTGACTAAAGAATATACAGGAAAATGAAATGTCGTATGGCTTTTAGTGCCGGGATATCCCAGGACGGGTTCGGCTCGCCAGGTGCAGGTCTTTTGATTTAACGCCCGTAGGAGACCTGCGCGTCGTGATGAGGATGAAATGATGATGAAGACAACACATACACCCAGCCCCCGTGCCACTGGAATTAACCAATTAAGGTTAAAATTCCCGACCCGGCCGGGAATCGAACCCGGGACCCTCTGAACCGAAGGTCAGTACGCTGACCGTTCAGCCAACGAGTCGGACAGAATATACATAATAACCACCTAATTATGTTTAATTGCCCATTAATTACCGTAACATGTAATACATCACAGTATTCTTTATTAAGGCGGCCGACGTACCCCTGCTCTATCCGACGTAATCAGACATATTCGAAACACCGACAACTAGCACGTAATGTACACTTCCGTGCAAAGTAACTTTCTCATATAATAATAATAATAATAATAATAATAATAATAATAATAATAATAATAATAATAATAATAATAATGGCGTGTGGCCTTCGGAGAGGCGTAGTGCAGGTCTTTCAATTTGACACCGTATAGGTGACCTGCGCGTCTATGAGGATGGGGCCCTACCTATGATGAATGCTAATGCTAAAGACGCCCAGCCAATTAAGGTTAAAATCCCCGATCCGGCCAGGAATCGAACCCGTGACCCTCTGGACCAAAGGCCGGCACGCTAACCATTTATCCATGGAGCCGGACTTTCCCATATAGAAACGGCGAATTAGGTTAGTGATGGAATGTCTAATAGCTCCACCCTCTCTATTGTCAACTTCCACACCCCACAACCCCACTCCGCACCTCTTGCATGCTCATGGCAACATAATTGACGAATTACTTGCCCCCCACCCCCCCACACACACAAATGGTGAATATTTCACACCGCTCCATCTACAAGGTGGAGTCTCTAATCATATTATATTGGGCTCGTATAACTCGTTATTTACATAATCGCAGCTAATTTCAAAACTCGAGGCTACGTCTTGACCACCTGTACATTTCACATTATGGCATCACACCGTTCATTGGTTTATTTTTGTTTCTACGGATGTAATGGTTGGGTAGAGTCAAGTGTATGAATAATAACTGTACACTCCAATTCGGACGGAGGATTTAGTAGTAATTTATTAATAGACCGTCGAAGATTCAACTGTTTACAACTGGGAGTAACTTGTACAAGTTAACGCTGCAAGGCACATTTCGTGCAAGAGAACTAAGCAAGATACTTGCACAAGTGTTCTTTTCTTGTCTCACAAGTAACTTGTAGATACCATTTACGTATGTTTGGAGTGTAAGTTGACTCAAATTCCGACTTACAGACAGGTCAGATGTGCTGCAGCTCTTTTATGAAAAATGTTAAAAAAGAGGAGGTTTAGGAATGTTTGGGTTGGAGACTATACTGAAGAAGGACGCAGTATCGAGCCTGCAATAGCCTACTGCAAGCATTGACGATAGAGAACATGGATAGTTTTATTTTTTTTTCAAATGTCAACAAACATTATGGAGTGTTTATTGAAATTAATCGGATAAAGCGTATCTCCTGCGAAAAATACGGCTTGATATTGTGCCATTTCCTCAATATTTCCCTGAGTGACGTGCTGATGTCCACCACAATGGCACTAAGAGCATTGGATTATTTCAGTCTGCCTTTAAATTCGTTACTATGAACGTTCCAAATATCTGGGAAGCTCTCGACTTTTAAATTTTATTAATTCAGTGGTAAAAGTGTAATGCCTATGGCTTTTAATGCCGGGAGTGTCCGAGGACAAGTTTGGCTCGCCAGATGCAGGTCATTTTATTTGAAGACCGTAGGCGACCTGCGCTTCGTGATGAGGATGAAATGATGATGAAGACAACACATAACACCCAGTCCCAGTGTCAGCGAAATGAACCAATTATGGTTAAAATTCCAGACCCTGCTGCGAATCAAATGCGGGACCCCTGTGACCAAAGGACAGCACGCTAACCTTTTAGCCAGGGACTCGGACAATTCAGTGTTGTCCTTCCTCGACCATTCACTTTTTCTACAGTTCTGAAAATAGTAAGTATACGTGTGGCTACGGCATGAATTTAATTATATTTGATATAGATAAATTGCAGTATTCGGAAAAAATAAATGTGTGATATGTGATGAATGACCTACTTACAAACCTTCGCATTCTACTTGGATAAAATAGAAACTGATTATATTGGTAAAAGAAAGTAATTTGCAGAAGCTCACGACGTGCCCTTCACACTGAAAGCATGAGACTGGCTGCAAGTCTCTTGCCTAAGAAATGATTAACTGCGCAAATCATTCTTGCCGAGGAATTTAGAATTGCAATTAGTGGAGCAAGTTGCTCCGTGCAAGTAAATTGCTGGCGTAAACCAAAGGAACAACCTACAATTTACAATACCATATGAATTTTAGTTGACACAGGGGTATCTAGTACCCATTCTACTGGGCCTTCGTGTAAAAGAACAGGTTAAGTTACTGGCCCTAACTCAAAAATGTATGGACGTGTTCACTTGCACTCCTAGAAATAAAGGTTAAAACCCTACTTGGGCTTGCAGCCCGACGATGCAGAGGCTAATCCCACACTACTGAGGTGACTAGAAGGACAAGTTAATTTATGACTTACAGGAGAAATATAGTTACAAAATCGTAGTCACCTCAAGCTAAATTGAAGGGAAATTCGAGAGGGTAACGCACTCTCTATCTCCGATTTACAGTTTAAGTCTTTAGGAATTGCATGAAATTTTACATGAGAAAGAAGAAAGTTTACATTTTAGAAAACAGGAGGTAACATAGTTAAAGATTAGAACCTTCCCCTCGTGTTAGCTTGCGGAGATAACTACTTAGATGGAAACAGTGTTGGCCATTACCCAGCTGATGTTCTGCCTGCCGAAGATTGAGGCCTCCGCCTCCTGTCTTAACACAGACACACTCAGTAATTCGACGATCAATAAGACAAGTTAGCTCGAAAAAGCTACAGCTTTTATATCCGAGGGAAAGCTTCGAGAAGGCCCTGGATTAAATCCGGACACACCCTCTCATTTTTATTGGCGGATAAGATAAGTACAAGAAAACGTTTGATTCTCTGAAAAAATAAATACAGAAAATTCGTGATTGGCCAGACTCCAAAGCTGGCGGGATGAGAACGAAGTGTTTAAAACCTTGAAGTAAAAAATAATGAAAGTCAATTCAGTTGAGAAAACTTATAAACACAAAACTTCTTTAAATTTCTAGTTCTTCGACTTTGCAGCAGAGTGCATGACATCAGTTCTTTAAATAGAGATATGTATGGAGAAAAGTCCAAATTTCTTGAAATAGTTGTTGCAACCAGTGATGCAGCAAAACAAAACAAAGACACCCAGTCAGTTTAGGAAACTTTAAAATAACATATTACTCTGTTATTTAGTAGTGACATCTTCTGATCAATGTCCCAACTTCATGCACTAGCTGTTTCAAGTTTTGTATGATAGATAACGTTCTCCAAGGCGCTTCTTTTAAATGCGTGGGGTTGAGGTGTACCTCCCGGTACAGTTAAAATTCCAGATCCTGCCGGGAATCGAACCTGGGACCCCTGTGATCAAAGGCCAGCACGCTAACCATTTAGTCATGGAGCCGGACACTGAATCTCAATCACTGACCACCACACTACAGTGTGTGCATGCGGCAGGTAGCGGTAAGTTAAGTGTCTGTTAGTGAAGCACGTAAAGCTTCAATTGATTACATGCCATGACATGATTGCGAAAACGGTTTAACCCTAAAAATTAGGAAAAGGATGTGAGTTATGTCCTGCTGTGTGTTGGCCACCATGTATAGTAACAATTCCGAAATGGCGTATCAGCAGCAGCGATCATTTAGAGGAAATACAGTGGATGGAAATTCTAGTGTTTAACCTGTGAGCCTTTGTCAGAAGGCAAAACTGGGCTAACCCATATAGAGCAGAAATTAAGTAAGTGTAGGAAACATTGAAGGATTAGCACCAACGTCGCGCAGTGTGGTGGTGAACTGATGATTAAAACAACTCGTTCATCGAGAACGGGTATCGTTATGAACATTACATACGCATTTTAATGTAACTTATCATTTTTTAAAATGCATAAGTGAGAGTACATGTCACCGAAGATATGTGAATTCGTACTCCATAATATTCATTGCATCAATTCTGGTGACCCTGGCTGTTGATGCAAACAACAGACTGGAAGATTTGATGCAATAAATCATAAATATTAATGCTAGGTCACACATACTTGCCATGCAACAAAGACTTTGGACTTAGAGAGAGGGAAAAGTGGCAAGTGTCATCAATTTACATTCCAGATAAATTGATGGAAACATGATACGTGACATGTTTATCACCTCTTCCCCTTTATTGGATAAGGTAAAGAACAGTCCTTGATTCTAAAAAGGCATTGTTAATTAAGGTTACATGTTGTAAAATCAGTAAAAACGATCCATGTAGGTTACTGTTTAAGTGCTGAGTATGATTCTGTAGATCTCAGAGAGAAAGTACCTGGTAGACCAACAGCTACCATGTAAGTACAACAGATCCAAGCCTGTATTACAGGATAAGTCAGCGATATTTTCGACTTTCTAGATTACATACCTCCGGTGTACCATGCATGCTACAGAAACCATACTTCAAATGCATGTAGTCCTATGCAGAAAGAGGAAGAGACACTGTTTGAAATCCTAATAATGATTAGGTTATGGTACAGGATAGTAGCTGTAGATCTACCTGGTTATTTCATTTGTCTGTAACAACACTTCGTATATGTATATTATATAAAGTATTGCCAGAATTATGGGTATTTTATTTTATTTATCACAAATGGTAGATTCGAACCCCACTGTCGGTAGCCCTGAAGATAGTTTTCCGTGGTTTCCTTTTTCACACCAGGCAAATGCCTTAATTAAGGCACGGCCGCTTCCTCTTCCTCACCCATTGTCGCCATAAGACCTATCTGTGTCGGTGCGATGTAAAACAAATGAAAAATAAAATACATATGCCCATTGATTACAAAACTTTCCTTACGTTCACTGAGCTCCCGCATTGCTACTCTGTGTAAATAAAATAGTAACGATCGCGTATGTACACATTTAATATTTGGCCAAATTTTCGTACAGTTTTCGGTTTCAGGTGTAATAATGACCATTTGCACATTTTTAGTTTTGGTATCTGTTTGTTTGTCAGTTTGTCTGTTAGTCTGAGTTCTTATAACTGGAAAACTACTGGAAATATTTGTACCAAACTTTTAATATAGAATCCACCTGCCCTTAGGTAGGTTTGAGGGCCAATATTATTCCTAAATCCCTAAATGAACTGGGGATTCATAGGCAGATCGAAACAATGATTTTATCCACCCACATAATATAAATGACCAATCTTACTACAAATCTACCAGCCTTAATGGAAATCAATTTCTAAAACTTTTTTCTCATGTACACCTTTTCGATAAGAGGGTTAATAGGACAGATAGAATTAACGGGCCGTTTTCCAGTCTATGTTCCAGCGGACGTAGCCTAAAAGCGGATGCGTGTAAAGCATATAAAGCATAACTACTGGAAACATTTCAAGCAAATTTCATATTTAGCAACCACCTGTCCAAAGGATTATTTTAAGGTCCATAGCACTTCAAATTTCCGGAGTGGACTGGGGGTTTGTAGGAAACCGAAACCGTGATTTCAATCTCCCTCAAAATATACAAGACCAAACTGCATAGAAATAAACCTTGATGGAAATCAATTTCTAAAACGTTTTTCTTATGTGCACTTTTTCGATAGGAAGATTAATAAGGGAGGTATCATTAATGGACGGTTTTACAGGCTAAGTCCAGCGGTTATAGTCCAAAAGGTGTACGTAGAGCAAATTCCTTATCTATATAAATAAATAAATAAATAAATAAATAAATAAATAAATAAATAAATAAATAAATAAATAAGTAAAGGAGGTCCGCTGTCTGTAATTTAATTTATTTTGCCAATTTTTAGATATTTTTCCGTTTTAGGTCAACTGAAAAGCATTTCAGTGGTTTTTAGCTTTTGTGTCTGTTTGTCCGTCTGTTCCACCACCACGGAGAAACGGCTGAATAGATCTCGACCAAACTTCACATTTGGAGTATAATCATCCAGAAGCAGGTCTGGATATGCAAATAATTTAGAAATCACTGCATATACTGGGGGATTTATAAGAAGACCAGAGCATTTTTTTTTTCATTTTTCTCTTATACTATTGATTTTCTGTAGAATACATAGACTATATGTGAAACGTCCCTTCATTTTAAACAACATTTTTATGTACATAATTTCATTTACTCTTCAAATGACGGAGAAAATAACTATTTTTCTGCGGATTTTATGCTCTGCATTGAGTGATGGACACCCACGCAGACCGACAACGAAGCTACTGGTTACCATGACAACGTCTGTGACTGCTTGTCGGCAGGGAAGTAACGTAATGGCATTTCCGTCATTATTCCTGTAACTCTTGGTTGTTCGTTGGGTAGATGGCGAGAGAGACGTCAAGCTGCCATTCTGTGGGATACTTGAGGAATACCATTGGAGGTTACAATCGTATTCGAATAGCACTAAGGGTGGCAGTTAATATTTCAACAATACCGCAAATTTTAGCCCATTATTTCACACCGTAAGGTGTTTTGTGGCATATGCTATAATGTTTATTGTATTTCTCTTTTACTTACGTTTTCTGCTTTAATTCTTGTCCCTGCCTTGCCTCTTTAGGCTCAAGTAATAACACCGTAAATCATCTTCTTATCTAAGAACTCTGAGCCTAAATTTCTCCTCTGTTACCGCTTCCTTAAATCCGTAACTCATATCATCACAATTTAGTGAGGGACATATAAGTTTTCAATTACATACACTTGGTATTTACATATATTTCCTATCCGGCTGTTCTCAATTATTATCATATATTCAGTTAATGTCAACTTTCTTAACTGTATTAATTTCTTCCTTTTCATCTCCGAATGTATGCGAGTGCTAATCTCTAAATCTGAACTTACTCTCTTTTGAGGAAACTTTCCAAGACTTTCAATTGTGTAACTTTTTGGCCCCGAAAAATATCGACAGTTTCAATGACGGCGAGGACCTTCGTTTCGGGGGAATTGATTTCTAAATTGTAAGTTGTATCACAAAACAGATACACAATCGTCGCTCAGTTTGGAGAAATCTACAACTTTGGTCCTATGACTTTTTGTCGTTTCTCTATTTTTTATGTAAAAATATATCCATTGTGAATGGCAGCAGACAAGTGAGTCTGCCATTGTCAACAAAACTCCCCAACTCGCACTTTACATCGGAAAAAAAGTATGGGATACTTCCCGTGGTGTTTCTCCAATAACGCAACGAGACATGCAATTAATCTTACTGCGTGCACAGTAATTTACGTAGAAATCCGCATACAATGTAGAATACCGTTGCGAAGCACGGGTATATTTGCTAGTCTGAAATAAATAAAATAGCTATGAAACGGTTCTCCTGAATGTATACATTGATTTGTTGTACAATATTCCGGTAGAATTACTGCTGTAGGCCTATATACTTTTTCCTTTTACGATACTCAAATTTTCTCCCTTTAAGCAAAATGAAGGTTGGACCGTTTTTGTGAGCGTGTTTTCAATTGAACTCCATGTATCTGTATATAACAAGGAGACTTACACTTGTCCTGCCTGCAGCTGGCTAATGCTAATCGAATATTGATACCAGCCAAAGTGCATATGATGAGCTATGAAGCAATATCCTTGTGGAGTAGAGATTACTTTTTCAAGGAAATTAAATGGTTTATAGAAGTCATACACACCAGTATGCTTTTCTCTGTATTTTAAATGAATTAGGAAAATGGATATAGGAGTTGCGGATACAACGTAATGGTTCGTTTATTAATGTTTAATCACCATTTTCTTCTTCATTTTTATGTTAGTATTTTCCCAGTCATTTGGGTCAGCACTGCACGTGAATATAGATCAATTTTTCGCCCGGATGCCCTTCTACCTGTTAATCCTGTGTTGAGGTATGCATTCACTATTCTGTGTTTCTGTGGTGATTGGTAGAGTGGTGTGTTGGTTGGCTATGGACGGGTATTAAGACGAACACGAACACCTAGTCCGCGAGCCATAGCAAAATAATCAGGCGCTGCTGAATCTCAGGACCAACCGAGAATCGAACCTGGGATCCTCTGAACCGAAGACTCCTATGCTGATCATTCGTCGATTGAGATGGACAATTAGTTACACATAGATATTGTAATTAATGATTATGAGTAAGGCAAGCAAGGTCTTACAGTACTATCGATAACGTGACCATAGTCACGGGACCTCTCGTTTTATGTGGAATCCTAACCACAGGTACGGTAATTTTCATTCCGAAAATCCCGAATGTATTGACCGGCTTTTGAATGGTGACCATCTTGCTGAGAAGCCAGTCAGTATGTCACTGGCTATGGATTCACTCATCTATTTGCTAAATCGGAAGTTGTTGGTAATACCAATTCATACATTTGGAGTCAAATGTGTTTACACAAGCTTATCTGACGTCTTAAGTTTATCAAACAATATTCCTAGAAAAAATGATAGCATGGAGAGAAACAACTGACAATTCAACACCTGTACTCTTTCCTGGACGAGGTAAGAGTTCTTTTTTCCTTATCTTGCTCAATATGCAGGGGCATTGTCTTGCTGCAGTAGCGTGCTCTCTATTGATTGAAGCAGGGTACAAAAACGTCGTAAACCCGATCCATATTATCCCAGTGCAGCTCAGCGTGAACTGCACGGCCATTTGGGACCCATTCAAGATGAACACCATCCTGTGAATTTAAACAAACGTAGAAATCGCCATCTGTTCAAAATCATTCTGATGAAAAGCTGATTAAGTTTCCTTTCTAAGAGTTACTCTTCTCGGGATGACGAAAAGAGAATATCTTTCGCTATATTTTACACAATGGTATCACTTATGTAAGGGTTGTTTGCGTTTTTTTAAAGATATTACTTCGTGGATGGGCCTAAGTTTGAGTTATTACGAATCTACCCTTCGAAGTTTACACTCCGTCAGGTTGGTGGATATGCACTGTATATCAACTGTGGCTTTGGGAACATTAAGGACTGCCGACAATTTACGAGTAGTGGCGATTGGCTATTCTTCGAGTGGAGGGTGCACAACCTCATTTTCTTCGAATGAAGGTCATCCTAATCGAGTTTTATCTTCAAGGCTAGAATCTTCATCATTGAGTAGCCTGAACTAATTTTATTCTGTTCCTATACTAACCATACCTTCACCTTATACTCATAAAAGGTTTTGGCTGTTAACTTCGTAATCAATCATTTTCTCCATACATATCTTAAGTATAGTCAGTCTGTGATTTCGTTGTCACTGATTTTCAATGATATTTCGGAGGGTGGTCGTAACTTAACGTATGTAATTTTCAGGTCACATTCCTTGTTGAATTCTATATCGATTTTACCCTCCATTACTTAATACAAACGATAATAGTTTACAATATATACAAGCATGTAAATGGGATTCTTAGATGACGATTTACTGCTACAAAACAACGAAGTATCATCTCACCGCTTTTGCGTCCGGCACACATTCACTACTGCGTTGATCTCAGCTGTTTGCAGAAGCTCAAAGAGGCCATTTAGAACGAAAAGTGCTCTAACTGCAGATTGATTACGCTTTTCATTGTGTTCTGTTTTGTTTTCTGTGTTACTTTGTCTATTATTTACTGTTATTATAATAAATAATTACAAACGTATGAAGATCTGCTTTTTGTTCATATTGATATTTTTTGAAGTTGCACTTCTGCTGCTCCAAGTACGAATCAAAATAATCATCATAATCGTTATCGTCATCATTATCATCATCATCATCAACAACAACAACACGCCGAAAAAAGTGAAGAAAATCAATGTAATGTCCACTCCTAATGTGTAGAGTAACACCAGATATTTTCATTGTATGAAACATATTCTGTTTAATAATATTGCTCAAGTTGAAAGTCGTTATTATTAATTATCAGTACAAATAAACTACGAAGTGTTAACCGAGGAATTTCAGGTATTACAGGTGGTTTTTTCTGTAACTCTATGAAATCAATTGTGTATGACTATAATTTACCTCAAATATAACCTCGGTATTCGCAGTAATTACAATAGACAGAGGAATTTCAACATTCAATATTACAATGAAAAATACAGTTGATGATAAAATATGTGCAAGAAATCGATCAACAAGAAATGTTAATAACTTTTGAATAACAGATGCTATATATCTTCATTGTGAGTGATATCGTGATAATATTAATATTTTTCTTTTTTCCTACTTGCGTAACGTAGTACTGACACATCAAAGGTTTTCGGACTCGGAAGGATGGGAAAAGCAGTGGACGTGGCCTCAATTAAGGAACAGCCCCAGTACTTACCTCGTGTGAAAATGGGAAACCACGGAAAACCATCTTCAGCGTGCTGACGGTGGGATTCGAACACACTACCTCCCGAATGCGAGCTTGGAGCTGCGCGTCCCTAACCGCACGGCAAATTCCCTCGGTAATCTTAATATTCAAAACAATGGGATCGTCATTCCTGGTTTACGATTTACTGGCTTTCTTTATTCCTAGTATTAGCACCCTTCAACCATATTCAGAGTCAGGTGGTAATATATGCATGGAATACCAAACTGCACGACTAAAACTTGTTCACTAATTGCAGGCGGTATTTTTCTGCACTTCCATAAGATAACATATATGGAGCTATGTTTTCGTTGTATTCTTTCTAGCATTTTTCCAGTTATTTGGGACCGGCACTTAATGTGAATTAATTCCATTTTGACGGTCGGATTCCTTTCCTGACGCCAGTCTCATGTAGTGGGAAGTATTAACGCCCATTCCATTGCTCTCTGGAGTCTGAGTCTGTCAACACTTTTCTTTTTGATAGTAGCAGTTTAGAGCACGCAGTTTACTGCCGGTAGATTCAAATGTCTTTACTCAGAGTCTCAGAGGATTGTATGTAAATAAGGATGATTATTAAGCTAAACACAAACACTCAATTGCCGAGCTCAAGCAATTAACATGAGTCAGTTAAAATCCCTGCCCAGACCGGGAACCGAACCTAGGGACCTTTCAACTTAAGGGTAGTATGCTGATCATTTAGCGAAGGAGCCAAACATTTACCTCAGTGCATTTATTAACCTGACCATGGTAACTGAGTACCACAATAAATGCATCGAGCGACTGTAAATCATATAATATGATTTAGAGTTTTAGAGATTTACGGGCTGCCTAGCCCACGTGGTAAAGGCGTGCTCGGTTCACTCACAAGGTTATGGGTTTCATTCCCCGTCAGAACTTGTTTAGAAATGAGATTTCCACTTCTGGAGTGGTACATATCCCCGAGGTTCATTCAGCCTGCACCAAAATTAGTACCAGATTAATTCTGGGAGCAAAGGTGACCGGGCACAGAGCTAACCACTATTCCACGTATTGCCAATTTTACGAAAAATGGAAGCCTTTACCTTCCACTTTACCTCCAAGACCTTCATGGCCTGCACAGAGATGGCTTTCCATTGCTTTGCTTTAGTGCAGCAACGACGTGTATACTATAGTAATGATTCTAACCCCAGCTTTATGACATCGGCAACCAGGATGAAGTAGTGTCTGATCGACCAAAATAGTGACATACTGTTTACGACTACCCACATCATTTTGAATAGCAACGACGTGGACAAGGGTCCGACGAAATAGATCGCAGAAAATAACGAGAAAATCAGAGAAATAATCACAAATTTCTACAAGACGGAGATTTGGTTCTAGAATTGGTGTCTACAATCATCTAAGAACCCATAATAGTTAACAGTTCTGTACTGGGAAACCAATTGTTATACTCACCAGCCAGTGAATACCTATGATGATGAATTTTATCGCTTCTTCTTCTTATTTTAATTTAGCCTGTAGAAGTCCGCTGATACACATAGGCAATTTCTCAAATACTGTCCTCTGATGGACAGTCCGTGCCCAATTCCTACCGGTATGACGTTGGATGTCATCATGCCATCTGGTCTATGGTCGACTAACTTTTCTTCTTGACTCTTGAGGTATCCACTGTACCATGACCCACCCATTACCACTTGACCCTCACCACTCGCTCCTGAGCATCTGCTATTCCTGTCTTCCTCCTGATCTTCTTATTCCGGACTCGGAGTCGTAAACTCATCCCCAGCAACGCCCATTCCATTGCTCTCTGGAGACTGAGTCTGTCAACACTTTTCTTTTTGATAGTAGAAGTTTCGAGCCAGTAGGTTGCTGCAGGTGGACTCAAATGTCTTTCCTCAGAGGCTCAGAGGATTTTTGAGTCTCGAATGATGTAGATGAGTTTCCCAAAAGCCATCCAACTTAGCCACCTGGTTGTCCCGCCGAAGGTTGAGGCTGTACACCAAGTATTCATCAATTTCTCAATGTTTTTGTTTTCGATCTTTACCTGAATAATGCTCGGATAATTTTAATTTTCTGGAGGTATAAATTCAGTCCTACAGCTTGGAAGGCTTTTTGAAGTTCTTGCAGAATTGTTTCAAGTTTATCAGCATGTATGCAACGAACAGTAAATGCTGCGTCAAGTAATGGTAAAATAATTCTCCATCATAAGATAACACACTAATACTTTGTTTACGGTAGTCATGATTCACTAAGGTTGTAGCCTGTATCGCGGCTGAAATTATCTGGGTGTTTACGTATTTCAATCGCCTCCCTGATAATTCTCGGGCGATATTGCTTTATATGGGCAAGAACATCCACTTCTTGGAATAAGACATCATGACCAGGTGTTAAGGTATGATCAGCAACAGCTGATATATCAGGTTGGTTGAGTCTGATACACCTCGTACGTTCTTTGATGTGAGTACATACCGTTCTCGAAGTCTGCCCAATATAAACCTTGCCACAAGTACAGGGAATTCTGTAGATACCAGGTTGTTGCAATTTGGGCAAACTATCATTAGTTGGTCACAGGAGTTGCCTAATCTTAACTGATGTTCCAAAAACAGTTTGTACATGGTACCTACGTAAGATTTTAGCAATCCCTACGATCCGTCGTGTTATGTATATAACGTACGTAAGCAGTTCCTTTTTTACATCTTTTTCCTTAACAGACGTTCGATTATGCGTCGATTTCAGAACCGTTGAGATAAAATCTCTGCTGTAACCGTTGCTCTCAAGGGTGGTTCTCAAGGTGTTAATTTCCTCTTGTAGAGATGACACTTCACAAATCCTCCTGGCCCTGGTAGTCAGAGTTGTAAGGATACCGTGTTTCTGGGCAGGGTGATGGTGAGAATCTGCGTGGAGATATCTATTGGTGTGTGTAGGCTTACGATAAACCATCACCCTGCTCAGACACATGGTATCCTTACAACTCTGACTACCAGGGTCAGGAGGATTTGTGAAGTGTCATCTCTACAAGAGGAAATTAACACCTTGAGAACCACGTTTGAGAGCAACGGTTACAGCAGAGCTTTGATCTCAACGGTTCTGAAATCGACGCATAATCGAACGTCTGTTAAGGAAAAAGATGTAAAAGGAAATGCTTACCTACCTTACAAACATAACAAGACGGACCGTATTGCTAAAATCTTACGTAGGTACCATGTACGAACTGTTTTTGGAACATCAGTTAAGATTAGGCAACTCCTGTGACCAACTAATGATAGTTTGCCTAAATTGCAACAACTTGGTATCTACAGAGTTCTCTGTACTTGTGGCAAGGTTTATATTGGGCAGACTTCGAGAACGGTATGTACTCGCATCAAAGAACGTACGAGGTGAATCAGACTCAACCAGCCTGATATATCAGATGTTGCTGATCATGCCTTAACACCTGGTCATAATATCTTATTCCAAGAAGTGGATGTTCTTGCCCGTATAAAGCAATATCGCCCAAGAATTATCAGGGAGGCGGTTGAAATACGTAAACACCCAGATAATTTCAACCGCGATACAGGCTACAATCTCAGTGAAACATGGCTACCTATTATCAGAACCATTAGAGAATGATGCTTAACTGTTGCCATTCGCTGTCCCTAGCATGGTGCTAAAATGGCGTCCCTTCTACATCTCAGGGCACCATTTTAAGTGCCTTGTTGCTTTCTCCTAGGAACCTTTAATGCGTCGTTTCATTTCTCTGTTGTCTCCTGATGAAGGTTCCTTTTGAAACGCGTCGAGTGTGTGTATAATTAATTACACGGCATAATCCCAAAAATATTCTTCATGAATAATAATAATAATAATAATAATAATAATAATAATAATAATAATAATAATAATAATAATAATAACATTCACAGTCCCACCATATTACCATTTCCAGATTGGTATTCACGACACCATCATAACAGAAGCTACAGAATTTCACGCTGTGACACATCGCAATTATACAGTTTCACAGAAATGTAATGGTACGTCTTTGTTTTTAACTTAAAATCCTAACCTAAACTGACTGAGCGAAAGTTAGCTGATATTTTACAGTTTCATTCGCTTCCTGAGTGTAGATACAGCGACGACAGATGCCGGAAACTATTCCTCACGACAAATAACAGAGTTATGTTCACGAAGAATGTCACAAAACGCGCGTAGAATTCACCTATAATACAAAAACAACACTACAAAAAATCCAAAGTCCGTAACACCATTACAGGCAAATCCACGAGTGCACAGCAACAAAAATAACCTTCTCGTACTTCATGTCTTGCTCTGTGTTCATGCTGAGCAAACGAAATATTTTCCCAACTGTATTGAAGAACTTCCTCTACATGTTCCATCAATGAATAATCCCCCAAACGTTATACATGCCGACATCCAAAAATAAAATATATACTTTTATTACAATTGATTTCACAAAATAGCTCTATTTTTATTAGTAAGACGATGTGCAAGTGGCTATATAGTTAACATACATGTATTGATATTTTTCTTGCAGTCTCTTGTGTATAGCGCTGAACACTTCGAGTGTTAACTAATACAACTAACATATCTTACCCAAGCTAGCTGGTCTGTCGCCGTAAGACGTTGTGAATCTCAAGCCCACACCCGCCCCCAGGACAAGGAGGCTTCAAGCGCATGCGTCAACACAGCGGTTTGAATTTCGCTGGGGTAGCTCTCTTTTGCGCTGGCATAGAAATCCAGCTCGCTGGAGTGTGTTGAACTGTTGTGGAGCGAGTGGATTATCGAGGCAGCTGTACTTGGCTTGACCGAGCTCGATAGCTGCAGTCGCTTAAGTGCGGCCAGTATCCAGTATTCGGGAGATATTGGGTTCGAAACCCTACTGTCGGAAGCCCTGAAGATGGTTTCCTGTGGTTTCCAATTTTCATACCTTAATTAAAGAGACGGTCGCTTTCTTCCCAGTCCTAGCCCTTTCCTGTTCCATTGACGGCATAAGACCTGTCTGTGTTGGTATGACATAAGGCAAACGGTAAAAAATTAAAACCTGAAGAAAATTTTGGTTCATCCCGTCTCATAACGATGTCTCTGGATTGCCTATGGTTATCTTTCCTTGGGTAACTTATTTCTCAGAATATCCTCAATCACGTCTTCACACATGCCCAAAATTCCACAAAAACAACATCTGTAAGTAGTCAAGTCTCTACCAATGTCTAGTTAATTGTCTGATTACGGAAACGGGTGAATGCTACGAGCTATTGTTATACGATGTGTTATTGTTACTTCACACCTGCTTCATTGGAAACCAGTTCTACCTTTTATGACGATTGTAATAACGAGGACGTCTACATGCTCCGTGTTATTCCCCTCAAAAATGCAACGAATGTGCACCTATTCCACCTTGACGAGTCATTCAAGATCTTTACAGTTTTTCCACAGTCTCTGAGGTGAGGTTCCTTTGCACTGGTCAATGCAGCTATGCGGTAGATGGAAGAGGGATAAGACATTAACGACTAATGGGTATTCACAAGGCGAATAATTCCGGGAAACTGATGAAATAGTGGACCGTATTTTTGACTTAATGTAATATTCCGGACAAGCAAGCCTCGTATGTAAAATCCCTGCGTTCGCTTCCTTGGTTGTCCATGGATTTTAATTCTGGTATGAGTGTTGGCAAAAGGTTCACTCTTCCTTGTGAGGGTGCTTATATAGGAAGCAGTAAGCTCGGTGAAGAAAGTTATGTAACACTTTCGAGGAAATAATCACTCCTACCATGTGGCACTCAAAAATCTCTATCACCTAGCTTGGCGCAGTTACTTTGGCGAACCCAAGATTTACGACAATTCTGTTGAAAATCGGGGCCATAACTCTCTTATTACATTTTTATTTGAAACTACTTTCGCATTCCATAGAATATCAATTGGAAATGTATCCGGCTCCTTAGCTGAGCTGTCAAGGTATTGTACTTCCGTTCAGAGAACCCAAGTTCGATTCTCGGGCGGGGAGGGGATTTTAATCCCGTCTAGTTAATTCATTTCCTTCGCGGATAGGGTGTTTGTGTTTCGTCTTAATACAAATCCTCATTTACATACGCCAGACTACCATCAACCAGAGAAGCACACACGCACACATAATAGGAAAGGTACCAGGGCATAAAACAGCGTTTATCAACGTGAAGTGCCGAGCTCAAGTAAATAAGAAAAGACCGGAGAGAATAACTTAAAGTCCAATTTAAATGTTATTTTTATAGTTTTTACAGGCTTGGAACAACCTGCTAAACTGTTCAGTGTAGTCATTGTGAGAACCTGTGTTACTGTAGTATGTAATTAGATGTGATTAGTATGTAGATTACCTGGCGAGTTGGCCGTGCGGTTAGGGGCGCGCGGCTATGAGCTTGCATCCGAGAGATAGTGGGTTCGAATCCCACTGTCAGCAGCACTGAAGATGGTTTTCCGTGATTTCCCATTTTAACACCAGGCAAATGCTGGGGCTGTACCTTAATTAAGGCCACGGTCACTTCCTTCCAAATCCTAGGCCTTTCCTATCCCATCGTCCCCAATAAGACCTATCTGTGTCGGTGCTACGTAAAGCCACTAGCAAAAATGTTGTAGATTTGTAATTAAGAAATCCTGGAAATGGAGAGGAAGTATTAATGATCTTGTGAAACGAGAGTGTTGGATATTTTCTCTCCTCCGATTTGTTACGTATTTTTAATCTAATGAAGATCGTTGTTTTGTACATTTCCTTGTTATTCTGGTTGGGTTAAGCCGTGACGTTATCTGCCGGTAAACATACACGCCATAAATTTCTGTGTAAACGTTGCAGTCAGAGCTTTTGTGGATTTGGATATCTGATCCCAAACAATGGACTCATTGTGAGAAATGTTCAGTATCTAAGTAGTATTTCCTTCATTCCACTCTCAGCGTTCCTGGAATTTATCATGTAGCTTGGTGCTCGAACGTCAGGGCAACTAAACATGGGGCTTTTGAAGTGTGCGCGACCTGCAGTACTTCCAGCTACGGAGGGAATGCAAGGATAACATAGAGAAATTTCTCGTTTGTTTTCTTCGTTATGTTAAAGCAGATGCTCGCCATCCAACAGTTTTAGTTTTTATATAACTGCCTCGATGGATCAGTGGCATAGCGTCTGATTCATGATCCCCTGTTCCTGTGTTTGATCCTGCCTGAAGTGACCAACTTTTGGAGGACAGTGAAAAATCTTGGCACTTTACTACGTCATTTTTGTTAGCATGTCAAAGATCTTTGGTGACGCACTCATGTCACCTTATAAAATAATCATCATATCAGGTACTAAGTTGCAGACATTCTGAAGTGGTGTCACCTAGATAGCCTGTCCACTAGTTTATAAATCCCTATTCTGCTGCTATCTAGTAGTTCTACAGGAGATTTTCCATGACTGAGTTTTCCGGTTATGAACATTGTGAGAAAACTGCTGAAGAGAGTTTAACGAGTAACTTCACGTTTGAAAACAGAAAACAGAAATCAGAAAGACCTCAGAAAAATAGTAGTCTACAGGATTGCCCATTTTCCTACACAGTTTTTAAAATTTTCTTATATTCTTCAAGAAATTTCCAAGTCTTCCATTAGGTCCCACATGGCAGGTGGTATCACTGCTACTAGAGTTATAGCGGGAGAATCACCAGTTTCAAGCAATAGCATGTTAGCGTACGGTTACTGTGGGCTGTGGTTCTGAAGCTTTGTCGTTGCAAACTTACGGAGTTACTTTCGCTATATAAGAAAAAGGAAACGGCGTTTGACTTTTAGTGTTGTGAGTGTCTGAGGACAAGTTCGGCTCGCTAGATGCAGGTCTTTTGATTTGAATCCAATAGATGACCTGCGCGTCTTGATGAGGATGAAATGATGATGAAGACGACACATAACTTACACCCAGGGGAATGAACCAATTATGGTTAAAATTCCTGTACCTGCCGGGAATTGAACCAGAGCCCCTGTGACCAAAGGCCAGCACGCTAAGCATTCAGCCATGGAGCCGGACATCGCTGTATAAAACTTAATGATAATGATAACCTACAACCTGTTTTCCAGTCTTTGACCGGGTCAGGGATGTAATGAATGAAACATATATAGGCTATTATTACAATGGGGTCGCCACTCCCAAGGTGATTAGTAATGACTGATAAATGCTATGAAATGATAATGGAGAGTGTTGCTGGGATGAAAGATGACAGGGAAAACCGGAGTACCCGGAGAAAAACCTGTCCCGCCTCCGCTTTGTCCAGCACAAATCTCACATGGAGTGACCGGGATTTGAACCACGGTATCCAGCGGTGAGAGGCCGACGCGCTGCCGTCTGAGACACGGATATAAAACATAATATACAGTATAAATCAGTGTACTGACATGCTTGCTAGCGTACAGTAGAGTCGCCGTGGTCACGGCGAGTCCTACAGAGACTCGCCTGAGAGAAATTGAGCCCAGAGAGCTTCAACAACTACGACTAGATGGCATACAGGTTACATGGAATCGAGTATTTCTGTCCAGAATTTGTTGAACAAGTCGTCTTCTTGTTCTTCATCTGTTAAACCTCCAGGTTCGATTTTTCTTTCGGACTCAGAGAGGGATCCCACCTCTACTGCCTCAAGGGCAGTGTCCTGAGGCATGAGACATTGGGTCGGTGGATACAACTGGGGATGATGATCAGTACCTCGCCCAGGCGGGCTCGCCTACTATGCTCTACAGGGGCCTTGGGGGGGATAGGAAGGGATAGACAAGGGAGAGGGAAGGAATCGGCCGTGGGCTTAAGTTAGGTACTATCCTGGCATTTGCCTGGAGGAGAAGTGGGAAACCACGGAAAACCACTTCCAGGATGGCTGAGGTGGGAATCTAACCCACCTCTACTCAGTTGACCTCCAGAGGCTGAGTGGACCCCGTTACAGCCCTCGTACCACTTTTCAAATTTCGTGGCATAGCCGGGAATCGAACCCGGGCCTCTGGGGGTGGCAGCTAATCACACTAACCACTACACCACGGAGGCGGACTATTATTATTATACGGTATGCTAATAGTCCATTAAGACTACGCAAAGTACTTACAGTCGCGCATTTGCCTTCCTCTGTGTCCTTACTTCTTTCATTCTTTTGCTGTGGGCCTCCTTTCTGTCTTCAGACCAGGTTGTTCCAGTCTTCTTGTTTGTTCTTTTCTCTTGGTCAACTTGCCATTTATGAATTTTGTATCTGAAGATTACCCTGTTTTGGACAACTGCTGGTGTAATTCCTGCCTTTTCAAAATCGATTGTGATTTCGCCAATCCATTTCATTGTGTCTGGTTTAGCTTTACTCTTGTTTTCATAGAATTCGATTACTGGTCTGTGTCGTGATTCGTGATCGTGATGGGAGAGCGAGGTTGATGAAACACGCCTTTATGTTGCAATACCTCTCTTTACTTACGGAGACAATATATAAACAAATGAACACAAATAATAAAGACGCTTCGTTCACGGAGTAAAAGACGAGATGTTAGGCATGATCCCCAACAGTCTGGGTGCATTCTTTTAATATGTTCATAGAGTCTTAGCCTGCGTTTTCTAATGTCACTGTGAATATTTGTGTATTATTTGATTTCCTATCAGCCTCTAAGTTGGTATCGTGCGTTGGTGAGTCTTGGGCCTAGACTTTTCTTATAATTTTGAGTTCCTTCTTCTCAGTGTTTTCAATGTCTGCTTTCCTGTTCAAAATTAGCGACTCGGCGCCAGCAGGCATGCCAGTATACTGATTTGTACTGTATATTACGTTTTATAAAGCGAAAGTAACTCCGTAATATTCCAACGACAAAGCTTCAAAACCACAGCCCATATTATTATTATTATTATTATTATTATTATTATTATTATTAGTTTAGTTAGGGGCTGCCTAGTCGAGGCGGTAAGGGCGTGCTCGGTTCGCCCGGAAGGACGTGGGTTCGAATCCAGGAAGTTGTAAAATTTAAGAAACGTGATTTCCACTTCCGGAGGTGCATATGGCCCTGAGGTTCACTCAGCCTACACCAAAAATGAGTACCAGGTTAATTCCTGGGGGCAAAGGCGGCCGGGCGTAGAGCTAACCACTCTACCCCTACCGTGCCGCGGTTAACAATGGTGGAAGCCTTTACCTGCCACTCCTCCAAGGGCCTTCATGGCCTGTACGGAGGTGTCTTTGTCTTTATTAGTTTAGTCTTCAGACAGTTCTTTCCTCTTTTCCGGAGGGAATTCAAGTCGATAGCTACACGACTCGTGCTGCGTAGCCAACTCCTTCGTTGATAAGAATACACATTTCTTCTTCTTTTTCTTCCTCCTCCTCTTCTTCTTCATTCCTGGCCGTATATGTAGCCTACCCATAAAACGGGCACTCCCGAGCTCACTCAGGGTCGGCTCGTCTGACTCGGAGAGAGTATGTCCGACGTTCTTGCACCAGAGCTAATGGCACTTCACTTTCCCTTAAAGCAGCCTTAGCAGTTTGTTTCCATATTGCCTTAGGACGCCCTCTTCCTTCGATGCCCAGAGCTTTCCGTACTAAATGGTGTTCATTTCTTCTTCTGACGTGAACATACCAGCGGAGGTATTTTCCCTCCATCTTGTCGCTGATGGGCACAATTTTAAAGGATCCTCGCACATGCTCATTACGCACTTTGTCATGCAGGGTGAGGCGCGCTGATCATCGCAACAACTGCATCTCTGTGACATGCATTCGTTGGTCATGCCTTTTCTGCCTTGCCAAACATTCGGAACCATACATAATAAGAATGCAAATATCAGTGAAAAATAAAATCACTTGACTTTATTGCAATAATAATAATAATAATAATAATAATAATAATAATAATAATAATAATAATAATAATAATAATAATAATAATAATAATAATAATAATCATAATAATAATAATAATAATAATAATAATAATAATAATATTAATAATAATAATACCCGTGTGGGGATTTACCAGTTACCTCCATCGGGAGCGTCCCATTGGAATTGGGGAAGCTCGCTGGCTCTGCCGCCAGCAGAGTCAGAGGGTAGTAGGGAAATAAAATACCACCGTAAAGAAAACTGGCCCCTTGCCAGGGTTACGGCGAAGACTGCTAAATGACCAGAAGCCAGAAAACATCTTGAGGCAACCTCTAGGGCTAACAACCCTAGTTGTAAAAGGATGGGTACCCGTCCAAAGCAAAGTCAAGTCAAGAAGCATGATGGCACAACGTTTCAAGAAACATACCCCAGGGGGTAAATCTTCGGATAAATCCCTCGTCGTGAACGCCACGGCGCACGAGTCTCGTTCGGATTCTGGGGGAGACTCGACATCATGCAAGAGACGAGTCGGAGCGTCTCGATGTAGCCCGAAGAGTCAAAAACTCAGGCCAAAATCCAAAACCTTTCTAGCAACTTTCAACATAAATTAACTTACAAAAACTGGCAAGCTGAGAACCCTCACCAAATCTCGTCACGAAAATCAAATATCCATAATGGCCCTACAGGAAACAAGGTACCCAGATGAAGAGATTTTTGAATCCGAAGGCTACAGATTTTTCAAGAGCAAAGCACAAAGAGGAATCCTCAATGGAGCTGTGATGCTTGGAACCGCGTTTGCTGTTAGAACCAAGATCCTTAAATCGGTTGCAAATTTCGAACCTGTGAATGACAGATTGTCTATACTCACAATTAAATGCGCGAACAAAACCTACGCCCTAATTAACGCACATGCTCCTACAAACGATAAGAACAAGTCTGATCCAGACGAAGTTGATAATTTCTGGGACCTACTGGATGAAAAATTAAACAAAAACCCAAACACCATGTCAAGCTTCTTTCGGGTGACTTCAATGCCCAACTAGGTCGTGAACAGAAGTACAAGAAAGTTATAGGAAATTACCCTGCTCACAATAGAACCAATCCCAACGGCAAAAGACTGGTGTCCATTTGCGAAAATCACAAGCCGCAGGTCATGTCGACCCACTTTCGCCACCTACCCAGAAAGAAAATGACTTGGCGTTCTCCCGTCCAAACTCTTGGAGAGTTCCAAATAGATCATGTTGCAATCTCCACGAGAAACAGCCCTGAGATTATGAATGTCAAGGTAAAGAAAGGCATCAATGTGGCATCAGATCACTATATGTCTCTTATCAAATTCAAACCAATTCCTGCAAACACAAGGAAGACAACCAAACAGATCACAAGCTTCGACAATGATAAACTTCGGCAAAGGGTCGAGGAGTTCCAGGAAAAGGCTAGACCAAATGACTGTGACTTTAACAACACCAAAATCTCCTTGTTGAGGCCGCCAAAGACGTTGCAGAAATCAAGAGAAGCAAAAAGCATGCCTGGTGGAATGGTACCTGCGAATCAGTCCTCAAAGAAAGACTAAATGCGTGGAAACAGTACTACTCTACGAAATCAGAAAATGATTGGGAAACCTACAAAACCCAGCGTGCCCAAGCAGCTAGGGTGTTCAGATCTGAGAAACGTAAATACGAAAAATCTCTCATTGAAAAGATAGAACAAAACTTTAGGAAGAATGAACAAAGAGAGTACTACAGAGCCTTCAAACGCAAACTCGCTGGCTATAAACAACCATCCCTATGCTTTGAGCGAAAGGACGGCACACTGGCGACGTCAAATGAAGAAAATTGCAGCATTCTGGCAGAATACTTCAAGAATTTACTTAATTGCTCCAAACCGCAAAGCCCCATCGAGACCAAGGAACCCTTACTCAGGTACCCAGATTCCAGACCACCCGACAGAGATGAAATCAAGCGCCACATTGCCCGTCTCAAAAGTAACAAAGCGCCGGTGGAAGACTCAGTAGGAGCAGAACTATGGAAATATGCCCCAGAGGAATCACTTGATATCTTGCAAAAGCAAATAGAAATTTGGAACAAGGAGACCCTACCCGAAGATTGGAAAATAGCTTTGATTCATCCATTACACAAAAAAGGCAGCATGAAAAATAACAACTACAGAGGAATATCTTTGCTACCCGTGACTTACAAAATTCTATCACTTGCCATCCTGGAGCGTTTGGAAGCACAAGTCGAACATCAAATAGGTGAATACCAAGGAGGGTTCAGAAAATGTCGCTCAACAGCCGAACAGATCCAAAATCTCAAAACGATCATCAGATATTGTACACTAAGGTCCAAGCAGTATGTGTCTGTCTTTGTGGACTTCAAAAAATCGTACGACTCCATTGACCGGGAAGTCCTGCTAAACATCTTAAATGAATTTGGAGTCGATTTGAAACTGCTGGCATTAATTAGAGCCACCCTGACCGATACAAAATCCAAGGTGAAGTTCCACGGATGTCTCTCGCATTCCTTTGACATCAAAACAGGAGTCCGACAAGGCGATAGACTATCCCCGATACTCTTCAACTGTGTTCTTGAAAAGATCATCAGAACCTGGCGGGTGAGATTACAGGAAACCAACTACAGTCCATTAAGAATAGGAACCAAATCCAAGGGGATCGCAACAGACTGCTTAGCATTTGCTGATGATATTGCTGTTCTCTCAAACGACCTAGAAACCGCTAGTGCTCAAGTTGAAACGTTAAAGGAAATTGCCGAACAAACTGGTTTGCAGATATCGTTTGAGAAAACAGAAGTAATGACTAACATCAAAAAGGCTCCTCCAAAACTCCATACAAAATACGGGGACATCACCCGAGTAGACAAATTCAAATACCTGGGTGAGATCACCATGAAAAGGACTGGACAAAGAAGCACTTCAGGAGCGAGTACGCAAACTGGAAATAGCCTACCAAACATCCCGCACAATCTACAACAAAAAATGCCTTTCCCAAAACACCAAGATACGTCACTGTGAAACAGTTCTGAAGCCAGTAGTTCTGTATGCAGCCGAAACCCTGTCTCTAAATGCCAACAAAGGACTCCTTGAAGAACTGGAGAAAAAAGAACGCAAAATTGTGAGAGGAATCTTAGGATCAAAGTATAGAAATGGAATCCATCAAAAGAGATCCAACGAGGAAGTCTACAGCAAAATAGAGAAAATTACCGACACAGTCAGAAAAAGACGGGCACGATTTTACGGTCATCTGAAAAGAATGGATGGAAGAAAGTTAACTAAAGGAATCTTTCACTTCTTTGATTCAAATCCCAAAACCACAATTCCCTGGTTTAGAAATACCAAAGAAGACCTACAAAGGCTACATATCTCAGCTGAAGACGCCCTTAACAGAGATCTCTTCCGCAAGAAAATATTGACGAACGGGCTAAACCGAGACGAGCAACCGAAGAGAAGAGACGGTGCTCCTTGGACAGAGGAGCGTAAGCAGGCCCACTCATAAAGAATGAGGGAAATTTGGGCTCTAAAGAAGGCCAAGTTCAGTGTCAAATGCAAGAAGACTTAACGTGGTCCTTGATGGCCCCAGCGAATTATATAATAATAATAATAATAATAATAATAATAATAATAATAATGAAATGAAATGGCGTATGGCTTTTAATGCCGGGAGTGTCCGAGGACATGTTCGACTCGCCAGGTGAAGGTCTTTTGATTTGACGCTCGCAGACGACCTGCGCGTCGTGATGAGTATGAAATGATGTTGAAGACTGCACATAAACGCATACATAAGTGTTCAATGTAAACTGTTATACATTTCAGCGTTCAGTCTGCAAATCTTAGTGAGTTAACTGAGTGCCTTCAGCATCCTCTATGTGCAACCATCTTTGTGGTCTCGTTTAGTTCCAAAGATCGTATCATTATATCATTATAAACTTAGTCTAACCACCTTCATTTTGCTCTTTCTCTACCGCCGATCATCGCAACAACTGCCGAGTCCATTATTGTCCTAGGTGACCTATCCCCTTCTATTCGTCTCGGATGACCCCACCACCGAAGCCACCCACTCCCGAACCGCAAATGTCCGTCTGTTAACAGACCGATGTAAATATGTTTTCGTCAACTGAGAAGTCGCTGGATTAGCTACATCTTCTTTTGATTTTACTTATTATTCACCATCTCGGTAAAATACTAAAAGTTATCCACTAGTTGTAGTTTTGTATTCCATATCTAAAATTCTGCCATCTTGAGTTTTCCTCAAATGACATCAGTCTTTGAAATACCGAGCTAGTTGGCTGTGGAAATGGTTTTCTATGGTTTCCCATTTTCAAACCAGATAAATGCTGGGGCTGTACCTTAATTAACACCACGGCCGCTACTTTGCTAGCTCTAGCTCTTTCCCATCTTTGCGTCGCCGAAAACCTTCTATATGTTTAGTGCGGCTCTAGCCCACTAGAAAGAAAATACATTTATTCACGCATACCCTTCGATTGGTTCTTTTCCACGCAATTCGAAGTTTTTGTAATTCGAGGTAGCGTCAGCTTAGGTTGAAAGTGTCCTGGGTTCGATTCCCGGCGAGCCAGTGATTTTAACTGCGTATAGTGAATTCTTCTGGCTCGGGAACTGGGTATTTTTGATGGTCTCAATACACACCAGTCTATGACACCACACACTACCAACCATTACAGAAACACGTAATAGTGAATACATCCCTCCAGGTGTCAGGAATGACAAATTCAAAGCAAGTGTCGACGCTACCCCAGTAAATTGAGAGAAGTATTCCTATGGCTGAGTCAACTTAATTTTGGAGGGTCACACTGAGTGCGCCACTAACAACGATACAGCGTGCCAAGATGTTTGGCCGCCCTTCAGAAGCCGGACATTGTACCACTGAACCATCGGGGGCAACTAGTTGTGAGATAGTGGATTATAACTGTAAACATTTTTATGCCCATGTGACGTTTGTGAGTTGCCTGAGTAAATGAGTACCTGTCATTATGACTTATGTGATACCTGAGTGTAAAGTATGCCCTTGCAAATCACAAATATGTTGAACAACGATTTTAGAGCAATAATGCAGAACACGGTATTAAAACACGATTGAGTGATATTGAATCAGTAAGATAAGAAGCAATTGAGTATATATTCGTCTTCCTCTCTTTCAGATACATCTCGTAGACCTTTCAACAATTCTTCATCTATAACGTAACTCATAATTAATTCTTCTCAACGGTCCTCGGTGGCTCAGTCGAGTAGCCGTTGACGTTCTGTTCCCAAGATAATGGGTACAATACTGGCCTAACTCAAAGGCATTTGAGGGTGTTGATAAGTGACAACTCCGTGCTGTTGGTTTCCGGCACAGTGAATAACACCTGTGGAAAGAGTTCCTTTTTCCCACCACCCTTTTTTGTGCTAAACTTTCCATTTCAACGTAGAACAGCGTTCTATATCTACTCTAATCTGTTTGTGATATTCATACTTTCGTCTACCGCTATCCTTATTACTTATACTACATTTCTCCCAGTCTACTTCTTCCAGTCAAATTTCACCGACCCCTTCTTCATCTCTTCCTTAGTGATCCTATCTAGCCACCTCACCTTCAGCAACACCGCATTTCAAAAGTTTCAATGATCTTTCTTTCTGTGCTAGTTATTTTCGATATTTCACTTTTATAGTATATTACACTCCACACGAACGTCTTTAAAATTAAGAAAGGTTATTCTTCCTTGTGACAGTCTGCATTTAATGTCGTCCTTACTTCTGCCATAGTTACTTACTCTACTACCCAAGTAGCAATATTCATCTGTCTTTAAGATGCTTGCTAATCTAATATTCCCTGCATCACCTGACTTGATTCAACTGCATTCCATTGCTTTTCTTTTAGCTTTTATTTATTTTCATCCAATATATCCATGGGATCGGAAGCCACAAACCTTCCGATTTCGTGTCGGATGCTCTGACAATTGACTGTATTCATACCCATCAATAATTTCCCAAAATCCTCCCCATGCAGTTGCTAACATTGTCAAAAGCCACTGTTCTCTGTTCTGCGCAGAATGGCGGCACCACGACCAGCTATTATCTTCCTGCTGCTGCTGTTGGCGGTGACAGTGAAGGCGTCCACACACTTCATTCGCCTGGTCCTGCTGGCGGTCGCGGGACTAGCTGGAATGTACATGCTGCATGTTTTGGCACAAGACTACAACAAGATCACAAAGCCAGTGAAACCTGCCGCGGCTGCTGCTGCAATTGCTAAGCTTCTCTTCAAACGCTCAGTTCCAGACGTGGCTGCCATCAGCGTGAGTTTTATTTCCCCTAGTTCTGTACTAAGTGAGATATAGCTTGGACGCTTGAAGCGTTAATGATCGGATTGCTTTGTATTATGAGTGGCAGATAAACAGCCTGCTCGCACCAGGCAGCGACGTTATTACGATGCTTATTTAATGCACCTGTATTTGTTTGCCTCTTGGAATATTTCCGCTGGTTTCAGGTACAACTACAGTGTTGTCTTCGAGAACGTCATTCTGCACTTCACTTGTAGCATATACCCAAGGCCTCCTTATTTCGGTTCAAAAATATTTGCGAGTCCGCCTCTATAGTGTAGTGGCTGGTGTGATGAGCTGCCACCTCCGGAGGCCCGGGAAAGTTGTACAAGGGCTGCGACGGGTAATACGACGGAGAATACGAAAAATTGGACTTTTAGTTCAACAACCGTGGAATACTTGGTGCATGTCACTCCAAGGTGGGCTGACGGGAAGAACTAAAGAGCCATTTTACTCTTTTCGATAAAGCATTTAATAAGGGAGGTATATCAATATCAGAGCGCCACGCCAGTGGTCAGAGATACAATGCAATCTTTGAAGCATGGAGAATTTCGCACAACTTCGGACTATAGGAACTGTACTGTTCAATAAATTCCAAAATCGTCCTCATTCTTTCCCGACTTTGTTCAGCTTTATCTTACTTTACTTTACTGCTACGTGCTTTCGGAGGAAAACATCATTTCAAAATACGTGTGAATACAGCCATGTTATTTCGCATGAATTCATGAAGGGAACATGTTATCCATTCCAAATTTCCGTGCAATGAACGGGTACAAATGCTAGTATAAAGTATGAAGATAATGTTGGAATTCAAGGGGACAAATTGGGGCAAATACTCGTTTATAAGAAGGAGAATTAGGGATAGAAATAATTTACCAAGAGCGACGTTCGGTAGATTTCCAGCTCCTTTGAAGCCATTTAATGAAAGGTTAGAGTAAAAAGTGGTAGGGAATCTGCCCCCTGAATGACAGATATAAATGCAGGCCAAGAGTGCTTGCTTGATTGATTCCTTTGTGCTCAATCTCTTGCTTTTTTCTTTTGTGCTGTGGGCTCCGTTTCTTTCTTTGGTTCAAGTTGTTCCGGTCGTTTTCTTCGGCTTGCCTTCTTGTTCAACTTCATCCTCATCATCATCATCATCTGTTTACCCTCCAGGTTCGGTTTTTCCCTCGGACTTGGCGAGGGATCCCACCTCTACCGCCTCAAGGGCAGTGTCCTGGAGCTTCAGACTCTTGGTCGGGGGATGCAACTGGGGAGTATGACCAGTACCACGCCCAGGCGACCTCACCTGCTATGCTGAACAGGGGCCTTGTGAAGGGATGGAAAGATTGGAAGGGATAGGCAAGGAAGAGGGAAGGAAGCGGCCGTGGCCTTAAGTTAGGTACCATCCCGGCATTCGCCTGGAGGAGAAGTGGGAAACCACGGAAAACCACTTTTAGGATGGCTGAGGTGGGAATCGAACCCACCTCTACTCAGTTGACCTCCCGAGGCTGAGTGGACCCCGTTCCAGCCTTCGTACCACTTTCCAAATTTCGTGGCAGAGCCGGGAATCGAACCCGGGCCTCCGGGGGTGGCAGCTAATCACGCTAACCACTACACCACAGAGGCGGACCTTGTTCAACTTACTATTTAAAAATATTTTTCTTGTGTGATTCCTGCAAGTTTAAGGTCGTTTTTGATTTCGGCGATCCATTTCATAGTGTCTGTTTTGTCTTCTTTACTCCTCTTTCCATGGAATTCGACTAGGCCTATTCGTCTTATGAGTCCGAAGGGTTCATTCTTTCGACGAGTACGTAAAATTTCAGTCTGTTTTCTAAAGTCACTGTGTGTGTTGAAATGTGTTTCGCGTCTCTTTCTGATACTATATTGTTGAGAATCACTTCCTTCCACGGAAGCGGTGTAAATTTCATCGCCGACATATGTATGTATTTACTTTCTGAACTCTTATCACTATCTGGTGCTATGAATCTATACTCCGCTCGTAGTTGTGTTCTAAATACGACTCCTGAAAGTCAGCGTTATAGTCCCATTCAAACGAATTTATTTAGTTCAATACGCATTCTTTTCGCAGTATCATCTGCACCAACCATCTTTACCTTTATGTTTTAGTCGGACGTCAACGTTGATGAGAATTTTCTCGGTTTGACTCACCCTTTCAGGAGACTCCACTTCCGTAACTGCGAAAAATTTTGAGAGTTTAGAATTAAGATAATGATTGGCTAGTGGATGTGTGTTTTGATCTCCTTTGTTACTAATCCAAAACAAAACGGCAGGAAGGTGTAAACCTGGAGTTCGTTTACGATATTCCTCATGGTGCAGCACTCAGCCTATGTGATCACAATGGAGTAGCTATCTGACGAGGAGATAGCAGCTCCGGTCTAGAAAGCCAAGGATAACGACCGAAAAGAATTGTCGCTCTGACCACGCGACACCTCCTGAACTCAGACATTCGGGCCAGGCAGCAGTTGCTTGGTAGGGCAACGTAGGGGATTATTATTATTACTGAATGGAGTCTGGTGATGCATGAAATATTAAATTAGTAAATAAAGCCTTAAAGGAAGTAGATGAAAATTGTTACTTGGATACTAGAATAACTAGTGATAGCAGAAGTAAGGAGGAAGGAGGACATAAATGAAGACTAGCACAAGCAATGAAAGCCTTTTTTAAGAAAATAAAGTTGCTAAAACATTGATATAGGAATTAGAAATACGCTTTTGAAGAATTTCATCTGGAACGTGGCATTTAATGGAAGTGAAGCATAGACGATAGCTCGCTCAGAAAAAAAGGAGAATAGAACCTTTTCAAATGTGGTATTACAGAAGAATGCTGAAGGTGAGATGGGCAGACCGAAGCACAAATCAAGAGATTACTGAATCAAATCGGTGAGAGGAGATCGATTTGGAGAAATGTGACCAGAAGAGTGTATAGAATGATAGGACACATCTTAAGACATCCAGGACTTGTCCACTTGGTTTGTGACGGAAGTGTAGGTGTTTCAAGCGGGAGGGGTAGACCAAGATATGCATATGATAAACATGTTAGAGTAGATGTAGCATGTAGTAGTTACGTAGAAATGAAAAGGTTAGCACAGGATAGGGTGGCATGGAGAGCTGCGTCAAACCAGCCTATGGACTGATGAACCCAACATTATTATTATTATTATTATTATTATTATTATTATTATTATTATTATTATTATTATTTTCTCCTGCTCGTTGGAGTTTTAACCTTCGGTCGGTTCCTTGGGCCTCGAGTTCGATTCCTGGCTGGGTCGGTGAATTTGGGGTTTGTGTTCATCCTAACACACTTATCTTCATCTATATACAACATACCCTACTACCACGACAAAGACTTGAACACATCCCTCCACATTGGATTAACGTCAGGGAGGGTATCTGGCCGTAAAACTGGATCAGTGCCATACCATGTACCGACCCAAATATATTACTATCATTATCTTCTTCATCTTCAAGGCCTTTCTCCATTTTCGGGGGGCTCTGCATTCGATCGGAATTTGTCCCTCGTTTACGACCGGATGCCCTTCCTGATGCCAATCCTATGTGAAAGGATGATCATTGTCATAATCCAGCAAATCATGTTACAAGATGGAAAAGGCCATTGCATGAACTAAATATTCACTTTCACAAAGCAACATACACCGTGGAGAAGTGGCCGAGATGAGGAGTTCAAACGGCCGAATTCCAAGTTGATGGAATCAATCAATCAATCAATCAATCAATCAATCAATCAATCAATCAATCAATCAATCAATCAATCAATCAATCAATCAATCAATCAATCAATCAATCAATCAATCAATCAATCAATCAATCAATCAATCAATCAATCAATCAATCAATCAATACTAATCTGAATTTAGGGCAGTCGCCCAGGTGGCAGGTTCCCTATCTTGTTGTTTTCCTAGCCTTTTCTTAAATGATTTCAAAGAAATTGGAAATTTATTGAACATCTCCCTTGGCAAGTTATTCCAATCCCTAATACCCTTCCTATACATTGATATTTGCCCCAATTTGTCCTCTTGAATTCCAACTTTATCTTCATATTGTGATCTTTCCTACTTTTAAAGACGCTACTCAAACTTATTCGTCTACTAATGTCATTCCACGCCATCTCTCCGCTGACAGCTCGGAACATACAACTTAGTCGAGCAGCTCGTCTTTTTCTCCCAATTTTTCCTAGCCCAAACTTTGCAACATTTTTGTAACGCTACTCTTTTGTCGGAAATCACCCCGATCTCGTCGAAGTCCGGAGGTATTTGAAGGTGCTTAAATACGCCAACTTTGTGTCGGTATATTTACTAGCACGTAAAGGAACTCCTGCAGTAAAGCCGTAAGACTAAAACCTGTATTAGTTTTCCTTTTCCTTATAGAAGTGGACGTCTTCTTCACGGATGGTCACCGTTAGAAGACCTCAACCTCATTTTACCTATAAATTAACTCGATACAGTATAGTACAGTTTCTCTTTCATTACCCGGATGGTCTATGTTGGTGTATTACAGCTATCTTGATTACTATTCCGTAAGCTGTCGCTCTGCGCATCACAAGTGTTGATTTGGGGTAATTTTGAGATGAAAGTACACGCTACTGTCTGCACGCAAGTGTTGACGATAGCGGCAACATGAAAGGTTTCAGTCAATTATGGTAAAATTATGGAGTAAGGTGTGGTTATGCCCGCTTTCTCCTAAAATTACGTATCTCTTTTTTTTCAGGAAGTGTAATCAGAAAACTGTGTTGAAATCTCCATCCGTGTAGGATAACTAAGCTATCTAATCAGTATAAGCTTTCTGCTGTAATTTATGAGATAGGTGAATATATTTTCTGCTTTAAAAATATGTTTTCAGCTCATGCTTTGAAAATTTCTGGTGTCCTTGCACGTGTCTGAAGAGAACAAGTGAGGAATACAAGATGCCGTGTCCACCCACATCTTGCTATTTCATGATGTACACTATTTCTTTTCATCTATCTTTTGGCACAGACCAGAGCAAAGTCTCAGGCACATTTATATATGTGACAGAACGGAAATTGCAGAGGTATTAATGGTGCACTGCAATAGCATTTTCTGATTCAGCGAGGAAAGCATTTTTGAACTACCTCACTCTTCTTCTTGCCTTGTGCGTCTTACTATGGCCCCATTTGCGATTTCCTTGTAACAGCGTAACTTTCGTTGGTCGTTATTTCGATGTAAGCGGTCTAGTTTCACATTTGATTGTGAATGATCTCTAATTCAACGTGTGATATGTAAGAGTGCTATTTTGTAAGTGGATAAATTTCCAATGGATTTTTAATACAACGAAAATTTATTGTCTTTCTGCAGGAATCGCTGGATATGGAACTGGAATCTCTCAACAAAATCCCAAAGCTGGACGATATTCTCCACCAAGATCCCCACGGATGTGCACGCAAGGTGGTGTGTGAACTGGCAGTGAAGCCCACCTCCATGCTACGTTTAGAAGAAAAGAATATTCTGAACGTACTCAGGTAAGAGAAGTTGCAGTACACTACTTAAATGCTCCGCAGATGAAATGGTAATCATAATGTAGCTTGCAATCGGGAGATGGTGAGTTCGAAAAACTTTTCATTTGCTAGTGTGACTTTAAACCACCAGGAAAGAAAAAATAAAGGGAATCTTACACCATTGCCTCTGTGCTTGCCTAGTTTTCCATAAAACCAAACTTCATGGCTCCACAGCCCTGATGGGCCTTGGCCTTCCAAACGACCGCTGCTCAGCCCGAAGGCCTGCAGATTACGAGGTGTCATAACGAATCCTCTCCATCGTTATTCTTAGCTTTGTAGAAGTGGAGTCGCTTTCTCACCGTCAAATACTTCTTCAATTCTTCTCACGTAAGCTGATTGGACATCGAATCACCCCTCGGATCAAGCTAATATTTCCTGACTTTGTCGGAAATCACACCTGGGGCCTCCGGGTGAGAGGTAGGCTTGCTACTCCTAGATTGCAGCTGCCGGTTCTCAACGTTTCCATAACATTGCAATTTCAACGCAGAACTTCACACGACCGAGATCGATAGCTGCAGTCACTCAAGTGTGGCCAGTATCCAGTATTCGGGAGATCGTGGGTTCGAGCCCCTTTGCCGGCAGTACTGAAGATGTTTTTTCGTGCTTTCCTTAATTAAGGCCACGGTCGCTTCCTTCCCACTGCTAGTCCTCTCCTATTCCATCGTCGCCGTAAGACCTATCTGTGTTGATGAGACGTTAAATCAACTTGTAAACAAAAATAACTTCACACGCACAGTAATACAAGTTCACGGCGCCGATAATATTCGTAATTTTTGCTTTATGTATCCGCCTTTATGGTGTAGTGGTAATGTGATTAGTTGCCACCCCCAGAAGCCCAGGTTCGATTCCAGGCTCTGCCAAGAGATTTGAAAAGTGGTACAAGGACTGGAACGGGGTCCACTCAGCCGCGGAAGGTCAACTGAGCAGAGGAGATTTCATTCCCGCTCCAGCCATCCTGTAAGTGATTTTCTGTGCTTTCCAACTTCTTCTTCAGGCAAATGCCGGGATGGTACTTACCTTATGGCACAGCCGCTTCCTTGCATATCCCTTCCAATATTCGCACCCCCACTAGGCACTTTTCGGCAATGCAGGTGAAGCCGTCTGGGCGAAGTACTGATCATCCTCCCCAGTTGTATTCGAGGACACTGCCCTTGAAGTGGTGGAGGTGCGATCTCTCACTGAGTTAGGGACAAAACAACCCTGGAGGGTAAAAGGGTTAAATAAAAATTGCGCCCACGTAAATACTACACTGACTGAGCAAATGTCATGGGATAGCGGAGCTCTGATGCGCAGGTGTGTTGTTTGCGCACCACACGCCCCCTTTGCCAGCGGCAGTTGTATAGGAGACCTTGTGAGCAGTGGCTGTGCATGTGACAGGTGTGAAATGGAACGTCGTCGCGAGCTGACACCGTTCGAACGGTGTATGGTGGTCGGTGCCCCACGGATGGGAAGTGCGATTTCGGAAGTGGTGCGGGAATTTGGCTTCACACAATCAACCGTGTCCAGGGTGTATCGTGAATGGTTGATTGCGAGTGTCACCGTCCACAACAGACGAACGACCGGCCGTCCAGCCACCCTCGATGACCGTGACCGGCGACAACTGAGACGGATTGTCAATAGTGACAGGCGTACAACCGTGCAACAAATCACGGCTCAATTCAACACAGGCCATGCTAGACACGTCTCCCAGTGGACAATCCGTAGGAACATAGGTTCTATGAGGTATGGAAGCCGGCGCCGCACACGGGTGCCACTGTTAAGCCAACGTCATCGGGCACAACGACGCGCATTTGTCGCCAGTCACCAGGGATGGACACTGGAACAATGGCATAACGTGATATGGTCGGACGAATCACGATTTCAACTGCACCATGCCAATGGGAGGCACCGTGTATGGCGCAAACCACATGAAGCGATGGATCCCGCCTGCCTCGAAGGTGTGGTCCAGGGCGCTGGTGTCTCTGTTATGGTCTGGGGTGCATTTTCCTGGTATGGAATGGGCCCTCTAGTTGTCTAGTTGTTCTGGAAGAGACTTTGAATGGTACGTGGTATGTTGAGCTGCTCGGAGACCATCTCCACCCATTTTTGGCCTTCCAGCGCCCAGACGGTTCTGCGGTGTTTCAAGATGATAACGCGCCACCACATCGCTCCCTCTTCGCCCGGGAATGGTTCCAGGAACATGCAGCGGAGGTCCAACGACTGCCATGGCCACCCAGAAGTCCCGATATGAACCCTATCGAGCATATGTGGGATGTCCTGGAACGCAGGCTCCGTGGCATGG
Organism: Anabrus simplex; assembly: GCF_040414725.1. Lineage (NCBI taxonomy): Eukaryota > Metazoa > Arthropoda > Insecta > Orthoptera > Tettigoniidae > Anabrus > Anabrus simplex. The sequence goes on along the minus strand of NC_090265.1, from coordinate 1,027,151,439 downwards.
ATCCTGCACCCACGAACAGACCAGCATTGGCGGCCGCTCTGCAAACGATTTGGTGTCAGCTGCGTCCAGAGGACTACCAGGGACTTGTCGACTCACTTCCACGGCGTCTCACTGCAGTTCGCAGGGCCAGAGGAGGCCCCACGCGCTATTAGGTGACTATCCCATGACATTTGCTAAGTCAGTGTAGTGTAACAGTAGTATTTTTAGGTCTTTGCCAAGCGTCAAGCTGCCCAGTTGTCTCTCGTTTTACAAGACTACAATGTACCCTTCTTATTCGTTGTACCTCATCACAGATGTGAGGCTGTCGTGATACAGCTTGATGATGGATGAATTTCCTTGCACTCCATGGTCACTTGTTGTTAACTTACCGACTCATGATACCCTTACAATGATGTAGAATGTTACCAAAGACCTAAGTGATAAATTCGTACGTTTCGATGCTTGACCTCCAGTACCATACTTGAGGACAAAAATTGTCTGAAAGAATCTGAGAAGACCAGTGACTCAACCAGCCTCTATTTGTGTACTGACAATAATATTATCATTTTTCCAGATCTTCTTCAGATGGACCGCTGCTACCTTAACTAACTCAATTTTAATTTATTGCATGGGACCAAAAGTGTTCGACAGTAAGGATCTCAGATATATACAGTGCGACACGATGTGATGCGCCGCGATTTGTATTATACCTGACCGATCGAAGAGGGTCTGCCTGGCCGAGGCGGTAAAGGCATGCTCGGTTTACCCAGAGGGATGTGGTTTCCATTCCCCGTCAGGAAGTCGTAACATTTAAGAAGCAAGATTTCCACTTCCGGAGGTGCACATGGCCCTGAGGTTCACTCAGCCTACGCCAACAATGAGTACCGGGTGAATTCCTGGGGGCAAAGGCGGCGGGGGTTGAGTTAACCACTCTATCCCACAAAGTGCCGAGGTTACGGATGGTGGAAGCCTTTAACTTCCACCCTTCCAGGGGCTTTCATGTCCTGTACGGGGATGACTTTGCTTTTTGACCTATCGGAGCTTACTTCCTCCCTCATCGCAATGAACTCAGTAAGCTTCTGTTCAGGCAATGTTGTCCAGGTGGTGTCATTAGTAGGTCTCAAATTATGATACTGTACTATCCAATAGAAAATCCCTTTGTACCATTCATCCAGAGCACTCAATGACATTTTTTACAACACAGACTGAACAATATTGGTGGTATTATACATCCTTGACTTCATTAGAAACTGCTAAGATTTCGTTTCAAGCTTTACACCGGTTTTGTTATGTCCGTGGAGTATCTGAGAATATCATTTAGATAAAGTGACGAACTCATTCCATCTAAAGTTCTCACAGGTGGTTCCACCTGACGGTGTCGAAACTGTTTGATATTTATTTATTTATTTATTTATTTATTTATTTAGCGTATGATATGAAACGTACGTGTATACAATTGGATATAATACAGTACAATAAAAAGAAAACACAATCTCAAATCAGAATTTCCAGTTTTTCCACTCACACTGATACTGCCTCTGATGGAATTAACAATATTCTGGCAGCCTATCTATCTGAAAAGTCTCCTGGCTATCACATGATGTCAAGAACACCTAATGGAAACAGCTCTTTTCAGAGCTCATTAACAAGAAACATTGGAGCTTCCATCCGTATTTTACAATTCAACACCGGAGGTATCAGCAAAGTCAAATGTGTCTCTCTCGAAAGTTTTATTGGATAATAGCATATACCTGCTGTCATACAGGAAATACATACTTCTTGTTAGTCTTTAAAGGACAGTTTAATGTTTTATGATAGAGGAGGGTTGGAAAATAAATTGGCCACCCTACCGAACGTAAACTTCGGTTTAGGATGCCCAATCATTGGCCACTATTTAGCACAGGACAATATTAATTTGCCTATGTCTAGGTTTTGTATAAGGCATTTCATCATGGGTGTACATAGAGAATGGTCTTCGTTCGGAAATACTGGCTATAGGGACCTATTTCTACTTACCTACCTTTAATGGGACAAGGGATGAGTAAGGAAAGTTGAACCAGTTGTATGTAGCTATCTATATAGCTATAGCTATATACCATGTGGGTTTATTTACCTCCCATGGATAAACTAGCTTGTCATAATCCTCTCGAGGATAAGCCCACTCTATTCTAGAACCTCAGCTCTTCAGCTCATGACATCGAATAAGTTGGCTTATCGTTTCGTGTCGTGTAGCTGTGAGCTTGCATTCAGAAGATGATGGGTTCGATTCCCACAGTCTGCATCCCTGATGATGACTTTTCTTGATTTCCCACTTCTACACCAGGCAAATGCTTGGGATGCCTTGATTTAGGGCACGGCCACTACCTTCCCCGTCACCATGTCACCGATAACCTTCAATGTGTTAGGGCGACGTTAAGACCAATAGCAAAATCACTAGCAAAAATTCATGACAGAACAAGGGTACGAAAACCTGACCTGGAAATTTCCTTTCTAACAAAACCGTTAGACTAAGAAAATAAGTTGTAGGCCTACGTGTAATTACTCTTGGGAGGACTTCGACAAATTGAATGGCAAGTAATTCTTGAGCCACTGAGGAGATCTTCTTCTTCCCCTCGTAGCTCTGCAGACCCTACTGTGCGTTGGCTTGACACACCATTTACTTTCGCACGCCTGATCACTCCATTACATACCCGCCTTTCTCATGTTCTCAACCACACTGTCCCTTCATCTTGCTCTTGGACGTCACCTAAGTCTTACATTCCTTACTTGAAGAAGGTCGACACTTGTCTGAAGCACCGGAATTATGAACAAAACACATTTTAGTGGCTGCTCATCGTAAGTCACGTCCTTCCTTCTACTACTTCTGCGCGGATACGATTCTCTAGTTCGAGAATATTACAAAGTAATTAATAATGTGTCCGCCTCTGTGGTGTAGTGGTTAGTGTGATTACCTGCCACCCCGCGGAGGCCCGGGTTCTATTCCCGGCTCTGCCACGAAATTTGAAAAGTGGTACGAGGGTTGGAATGGGGTCCACTCAGCCTCGGGAGGTGAAATGAGTAGAGGTGGGTTTGATTTCCACCTCAGCCATCCTGGAAATGGATTCCCACTTCTCCTCCAGGCAAATGCGGGGATGGTACCTAACTTAAGGCCACGGCCGCTTCCTTCCCTCTTCCTTGTCTGTCCCTTCCAATCCACCCATCCCCCATCAAGGACCCTGTTCAGCATAGCAGGTGAGGTCGCCTGGGCAAGGTACTGGTCACCGCCCCCCCCCTCCCCAGTTTTAACTCATGACCCAATGTCTCACTCTCCAGGACAGATAGAGGTGGGATCCCTCGCTGAGTCCGAGGAAAAAAACAACCCTGGAGAGTAAGCAGATTAAGAAAGAAAGAAAGAATTAATAAGGTACAACTGCTCATTCATGAAGAACTCACAGGGATTCACCTTTGCGGATAGCTATACAGAAGAATACACTTTTAACTTTCTAGTTACCGAGCAGGTAGCTGTGCGGTTTGGGTCACGTAGCTATCAGCTTGCATTTGGGAGATAGTGGGTTCGAACCCCACTGCCGGCAGCCCTGAAGATGGTGTTCCGAGCTTTTGCATTTTCACACCAGGCAAATGCTGGGGTTGTGCCTTAATTAAGGCCATGGCAGCTTCCTTCCTACTCCTAGCCCTTTCCCCTCCCATCGTCGCCATATGAACTGTCTATCGGTGCAACGTAAAGCAAATTGTGAAAAAAAAAAAAAAAAAAGTTTGATTCATGTAGCTGTTGGCTTGCATTCGGGATATAATGGGTTTGAACCTGACTGCCGATAGCCCTGAAGAAGGTTTCCCTTGGTTTTTCATTTTCACTCAAGGTGAATGCAGGGACAGTGGCCTGCTTTCCTATCCTATCGTCGCAATAAAACCTGTGTCGGCGCGTGATTTCAACAGCCTTATCAAAGTAACAATGGGTCGGCATCGTATATAAATTATATCAATAATTATTGTCTCCCAAGCCATGTGGCCATGCCCTATCAAAGTGTTTCTCATTGCCACTCCCATTCTTTAGAAAGCGAGTGTTTATCAGCGGAATTACCAGCTCGGCCATAGGTGTGATAGATTTCTCCACTGAGCTACTTCCTGTATTCTATACGTAGGAAGATATGTTGATCAAGACTGGAGTCAGATTTATGGTAGCCCAGAAGATATTGACTTATATAAAAAGTGACTTCGCGGTTGTGTTCTGTGTACAAGCTTAACGCATTCAATAGCAAACCACTAACTGCAGTTTTGCAGTCAGGCCTATTCTATTCTTGTTCTGATAATCTTCTAGGGTACGGAAACAATAGTTTCTGCGGCATTTCATGTTAAAAGGTCCGCAGATTAACATTAACAAACAATGATACAGAGGATTGTTTTCCGTTATTCAACACTCCTGCCCGCATTACTGGAAGACACCATTATACTCGTATAAATTGTAGTTTTACGTGACTGTTGATAGTCAGTTTTACGTGGAATCCGAACCACAGGTACGTGGATATTCATTAAAACTGGTCGGGATTCGAACCGTGTCCACTTTGAAAAGAAGCCAGTGACAGTACCAATTAGCTCTCAACCCTCTTTTGGATAAATAGAAAAGAATGAGATATAATAATAATAATAATAATAATAATAATAATAATAATAATAATAATAATAATAATAATAATAATAATAATAATAATAATTTGAGCCCCCGTGGCTCAGGCAGCAGCGCACTGGCCTCTCACCGCTGGATTCCGTTTTTCAAATCCCGGTCACTTCATGTGAGATTTGTGCTGGACAAAGCGGAGGCGGGACAGGTTTTTCTTCAGGTACTCCGGTTTTCTCTGTCATAATTCACTCCAGCAACACTTTACAGTATCATTTCATTTCATCTGCCATTCATTAATCATTGCCCCAGAGAAGTGCGACAGGTTTCGGCAGCCGGCACAATTCCTATCCTCGCCGCTAGATGGGGCTTCATGCATTCCATTCCTGACCCGGTCGAATGACTGTAAACAGGCTGTGGATTTTCATTTTCAATAATAATAATAATAATAATAATAATAATAATAATATCGAGCGAGGGTTAGCGGCGCGAAGTTGTGTGCATGAATCCGGTAGTTGGTGGGTTCGAATTGAATGTCTTTAGAGGTGCTATGGTTAAGCTGCTGTTTGTGTTGGACTTGGAGAACGATGCATTTCGATTGGTGTCACCCGCATATCGAGTACAGTATGCTGCAAAAGGAGACGTCATAGTTCCTCAAGAAGACTTCAGAATGAATCTACTGTTCCCTCTTTGCAAGACATCATAGGGAAATATGAGGGCATCTTTTTAATATTCAATAATTCTTCTTTGGCTACTGGTTTTACGTCCTACTAACCACTTTCCCTATTTTCAGAGAAACGTATGTGCCAGAATTTTGTCCGCAGGAGTTCTGTAAGGTGTCGCTACCATCATGAGGCTGACGTATTTGTGAACCTTCAAATATCACCGGACTGTGTCGGATCGAACCCGTCAACATGGACCCTCGTCTACCGTCTGAACCACTCAACTCGGCAGTCTTCAATAATTGCGGTTGTAAATAAATATCTATCTATATAAAATAACTTGTCCTGACTGACTGACTGGCTGACTGATCCATCATCGCCGAGCCAACACTACTGGACGTAAAGAAATTACATTTTGGGAATACATTCATATCACAATGTAGGTGCTCGCTAAGGGAGGATTTTTGGATATTCCTCCGATAAAGGGGTGAAAAAGGGGGCAGGGTGAATTTTTAGAATGAGTGTATCTATATATCGAAAACTGAACAGTTTAAAGACACAAAAATTGGTATTTGGAATCTGCTTTAAAAATAAACACGTAGTTTTTGTTTTCAGAAAATCCTGTTAATGGAGGTGAATAAAGGTGAAAAAGGAGCTGAATACCTTTTATGTGGATACTTATATCTCAAAAACTGAAGATGTTACAGTCATGAAAATTTGTACTTGGAATCTCCCTTAAAGTAAAGAAACACTTTTTTCCTTTGCTTTTAGAAAATCTACTTAAGGGGTGGTGAACAGGAGTGACAAAGGGGGTGAATTCTTAAAATTAGTATATCTCAAAAAAGTAACATGTTACAGACGTGAAAATTGTTATTTGGAGTCTCCTGTAAAAGCAAAGGAATACGCATAATTTGTTTTCTGAAAATCCACTTACGGGGATGTGTTAAAGGGAGTAAATGTTTAAAATGAGCATATATACAGTATATATAAAAAAACTTAACACGTTACAGACGCGAGAATTGGTATTTTTAATCTCTGTAGAAATAAAAGTAGTACGTATTGTTTTGTTTTCGAAAAAAAAAAAACACTTCAGTGGGAAGAGGGTGGCTGGTGGTTGAAAAGGACAAAAAAATGGGTTGAATTATTATATATGGATACTTATATCTCAAAACTGAGGATGTCATAGATATGAAAGTTGGTATTCGGAATCTCCTTTGAAAATAAACACGTATTTTTTTGTTTTTGGAAAATCTGCTTAAGGGGCGGTGAACACGAGTGACAAAGGGGGTGATTTTTAAAATGAGTATATCTCATAAACATAACGTTAAAGACGTGAAAACAGGAATTTGGGATCTCCTGGAAAAGTACAGGAACATGCGTAATTTGATTTCTAAAAATCCGCTTAAGGGGAAGTGTAAAAATGGGTATATTTTTATAATGAGCAATATACAGTAAATATCAAGAACTTAGCACTTTACAGACGTTAAAATTGGTATTTTAACCCCCTTTAGAAATAAAAGCAACACGTGTTTGTTTGTTTTCGAAAAAAAGCCATTTCAGTTCGGCGGGGGTGTAGAAAGGACTGAAAAAGGGGTTGAATTATTTTTACGCGGATACTTACATCTCAAAAACTGAAGATGTTACAGACATGATAATTGGTATTTCGAATCTCCTTTAAAAATAAACACGTAGGGTATTGTTTGTTTTATAAAAATCCGCGTAAGGGGGTGGGGTGGGTGAAGAAAAGGGAACTTAGTAGAATTATTTTTATGGGATACTTATACACCAATGATTGAAGATGTTACAGACGTGAAAACTGGTATTAGGAATCTCCTTTAAAAGTAAGGAAACGTGTATTTATTGTTTTCGGAAAAATCCTCTTAAGGGGGCGAAAAAGGTGAGAAAGGTTTTGAGTACCTTTCTGAGGATACTTATATCTCAAAAACTGAAGATGCTACAGTCATGAAAATTTTTATTCGAAATCTCCTTTAAAATATAGAAACACGTACTTTTTTCTTTTTGGAAAACCTACTTATGGGGGAGGGGGGTTTGAACAGGACTGACAAAGGGGTGAGTTTTTAAAATGAGATATCTCAAAAACATAACATGTTGCAGACGTGAAAATTGGTATTTTTAATCTCTTTTAAGTAAAAAGTAGCACATACCTTTTTGTTTTTGGAAAGATCATTTGGTGGGGGGGCTGAAAGAGGAGTTGAATTTTTTTATTAGGGCACTGGTATATCAAAATCTGAATATATTAGAGACGTGAAAATTGGTATTTGGAGTCTCCTTTAAAAATAGAGAAACACGTATTCATTGTTTTCGTAAAATCCACTTAAAGGGGTGTAAAAATACTGAATAGGGGTTGAATTGTTTTTATGGGGTTACTTATACCTAGAAAACTGAAGATGTTACAGACTAGAACATTTGTATTTGGAATCTTCTTTAAAAATAAAGAAATATTCTCTTGTTTTCGGAACATCCAATTAAAGGTGGGTAAATGAACTGAAAAATTAGTTTAATTCTTTGTATGAGGATACTTATATCTCAAAAACGTGGGATGTTGTGGACGTGAAAATTGGTAATTGGAATATCCTTTACAAATAAAGAAACACGATTTTTTTGTTGGTGGGGGGAGGGAATCAACTTAAGGGGTTGTTAAAGGAGTTGAATTTTTTATATGAGGATACAAATAGGAAGTGGTCTTAAAACAGTACACCGCTAAGGGGTTTTGACTGGGGGATGAGGAATGATGACAAACATATACGTTTATATGAAACTGTTTGAATTAAGAAATTGAAATATCAAATGATATAAAAGGTGTTAAATAACAAAAGGTTTGAAACAATTTTAACGCCTCAGAGTGTTAAATGGGGGGTTAAGATTCTGAAAAAAGTATATTAATTCGTTCCTCCGAAGCGGTTTAACGTACGAAGACAAAATTCCAAATAGCGGTATATATTTTAAATCCTAGATGTGAAATAGGAAATATTTTTAACGTTCCACCGCTGAAGTGTGAAAAGAGGTCAGCTCCGTAAACTAAATTATTCATCCCTCCAAAACCGTTTGGTGTACAAAGTTGTAATTTTACGAGAAGGGTCTTCTTTTATGTCCTAGGTGTAAAATACCGTATAGACCCTACTTCAAACCATTTCTTCCCTAAGAAGATTAGATGGTAGTTGACTCTCAAAAACATAATATCCATTCTTCCGAAACCATTTCAGGCACGAACATAACGTTTTTAATGAAGATGTTAGATATTAATAAATATTTCAAAACATTCACCCCTTAAAAAAATATTCATTCCTCCATTACTGTTCGACGTACAAAATCAAAATTTTAGGTTGGTCACTTTTGCGTCCTAAATGTTAAATCATTTAAAGTTTAAAACATTCACATTTTTCCGTACGATGTTCGAGTGAGTGGTTGATTGTAAAATAAATATTTCTCCAAAACCGTTTGACTTATGCATTGAGGATGTATTTTACAGGCTCAGCTGACAGTTGACTCTCCAAAATGTCAAACTTTGAATTATAACTTATCTTTTAAAGCCATAGCGAAGCACGGGTATCTTGCTAGTCTATATATATAAAATAACTTGTCCTGACTGACTGACTGACTGACTGACTGACTGACTGACTGACTGACTGACTGACAGATTCATCATCGCCGAGCCAAAACTACTGGACATAAAGAAATGAAATTTTGGGGATATATTCATATTAAGATGTAGGTGCTCGCTAAGAGAGGATTTTTGGATATTCCGTCGCTAAGGGGGTGAAAAAGGGGGTTAAAATTTTAAAATGAGTGTATCTATATCTCAAAACTTTAAAAGTTTACAGATGTAAAAATTGGTATTTAGAATCTTCTTTAAAAATAAGGAAACACGTACTTTTTTGTTTTCAGAAAATTCCAATAGGAGGGGTGAAAAAGGGTGAAAATGGGGGAAAATGGGTTGAATGCCTTTAATCAGGATATCGGTACTTATATCTCAGAAACTGAAGATATTATAGATCTGAAAATTGGTACTTTTGATCTCTTTTAAAAATAAAGAAACACGTATTTTTTTGTTTTTGGAAAATCCAATTAATGGGAGGGTGAAAAGGGGGTGAATTTTTAAAATGAGTGAATCTATATCTCCAAACTTTTAAAGTTTGCAGATGTAAAAATTAGTATTTAGAATCTTCATTAAAAATAAAGAAACATGTATTTTTTGTTTTCGGAAAATCGCAATAGGGGGAGTGAAAAGGGGTGAAAAAGGGGTTGAATGCCTTTAATGAGGCTACTTATATCTCAGAAACTGAAGATATTACAGACCTGAAAATTGGTGTTTGGGATCTCCTTTAAAAATAAAGAAACACGTATTTTTTTGTTTCTGGAAAACCCAATTAAGGGGGGGTGAAAAGGCGGTAATATTTTAAAATGAGTGTATCTATATCTCAAAACTTTTAAAGGTTATAGATGTAAAAATTGGTACTTAGAATCTCCTTTAAAAATAAAGATAGGCGTATGTTTTGTTTTCGGAAAATCTTAATAGGAAGGGTGGAAAAGGTTGAAAAAGTGGTCGAATGCATTTCATGAGTCTACTTATATTTCAGAACGTGAAGATATTACAGACCTGAAAATTGGTGTTTGGGATCTCCTTTAGAAATAAAGAAACACGTATTTTGTTTGTTTGTGGAAAATCCAATTAATAGGGGTTGGGGGAAATGGGGTGATTTTTTAAAATGAGTGTATCTATATCTCAAAACTTTTAAAGTTTACAGATGTAAAAATTGGTATTTAGAATCTCCTTTAAAAATAAAGAAACATCTATTCTTTTGTTTTCGGAAAATCCCAATAGGAAGGGTGTAAAAGGGTGAAAAATGGGTTGAATGCCTTTAATGAGGCTACTTATATTTCAGAACCTGAAGATATTACAGACCTGAAAATTGGTATTTTGGATCTACTTTAAAAGTAAAGAAACACGTATTTTTTCCTCATTTGGAAAATCCAAATATTGGGGGGTGAAAAGGGGGGTGAATTTTTAAAATGAGTGTGTCTACATCTTAAAACTTTAAAATTTACAGATGTAAAAATTGGTAGTTAGAATCTCCTCTAAAAATAAAGGAACACGTACTTTTTGTTTCCTGTAAATCCTAATAGGAAGGGTGTTAAAGGGTGAAAAATGGGTTGAATGCCTTTAATGAGGATACACATATCTCAGAAACGAAAGATATTACAGAACTGAAAATTTGTATGTGGGATCTCCTTTAAAAATAAAGAAACGCGTATTTTTTAGTTTTTGGAAAATCCAATTAATGGCGATTAAACAGGAGTGGCAAATTGGGGTGAATTTTTTGAAAGACTATATCAACAGAATATCTTGGAAACGTAAAATGTTACAGACTTAAAAAGTGGGTGTTTGGAGTCTCCTGTAAATGTAAAGAAACATAGGTGATTTGTTTTTGGAAACTCCACTTAAGTTGAACTCAAAAGGGGTGAAATTTTAAAATGAGTATTTTTACAGTATATCTAAAATACTTAACATGTTACAGAAGTGAAAAATGGTATTTTTTATCTCTATTAAACATAAAGAAACGTGCACTTTTAGTTTTCGCAAATACCACTTGGGTGGTGGTGGCGGTGGTGGTGGTGGTGGTGGTGGGGTAAAAATGACTGAAAATGGTATTGAATTCTTTTAATTAGGCTATTGATATCTCAAAAATGAAGATGTTACAGACGTGAAAATTGATATTTGCAATGTGCTTTAAAAGTAAAGAAACACGTATTCTCGGCAAATCCAATGAAGTGTGGGGGGGGGGGGGGGTGAAGGAATTGAAAAATTAATTGACTTAATTGTATGAGAATACATACATCTAATAAAAACTAAAGTTGTTACAGACGTGAAAATTCGTATTTGGATCTCCTTAAAAAAAAAGAAAAACGCGTTTTGGTGGGGAAACCATCTTGGAGGGCGGGAGTGTAAAGGAGTTGAATTCCTTTCGTGAGGACACATAAATCAACTAACTGAAGAAGTGAGAGTCGTGATAATTGGTACTTAGAAAATCCTTTACTATTAAAGAAACAAGTATTTTTTGCGGGAAAATTCACTTGGGGGGGGGGGGGAGTATTGTGAAATGAAGTGAAAAAAGTAAATTATTTTTATGGGGATACTTATATCTCAAAACTGAAGGTAATAGACGTGAACATTGGTGTTTGGAATCTCCCTTAAACATAAAGAAACAAGCATTATTTTAATTTCGTTTTATTGGGGGTGGGGGGTGGCGGTAAATAAACTTAACGGCTGTGGGGTGTAGAAGGAGGTGAGACCAATTGATTTTACTGTTATTAATGTACTTATAAGGATCCTCCGTTGCTCAGGCGGCAGCGCACCGGCTTCTCACAGCTGGGTTCCGTGGATCAAATCCCGGTCACTCCATGTGACATTCGTGCTGGACAAAACGGAGGTGGGACAGGTTTTTCTCCGGATACTCCGGTTTTCCCTGTCATCAGCCATTCCAGCAAGACATAATAGTAATAATAATAATAATAATAATAATAATAATAATAATAATAATAATAATAATAATAATAATAATAATAATAATAATAATAATAATCCGGATCGTCGTCAAATGTGCGGACCGCGCTGGAAACGGCTCCTGGACGGGTAATGACTAAGAATGCAGTCCGGCCGCGGGTTCAGTGCCGCCAAGGCACCCAGTATGACACCACGCCGGATCTCCTGAAGGATTTTATCCATATTAAAAATGATTATAGGAAAGGATGGCAAAGATTTACGGACCCAACTGACCGGGAGGAATACCTGAGCCTAGCCCGGGATGTACGAAATCGATTGCTGGAAAGGAAGATTGAAAAATGTGAGGAAACGTGCCGTAAAAAAAAAATAGAAAACCAGTCAGATCGGGAATTTTGGTGGATTCTCGCAGAAAACGAGTCAGATCGCGAATTTCGGCGGATTATATATATAAAACAATAAGTATTCAATTATAAATTTCAGTATAATACCGTAGCGAAGCACGGGTATCTTGCTAGTACTATATATATATGGAAGACATTGAAAAACCCTGTAACTCAGTAGAATAAAAATATTACGACAATTAATCGCTAGGTTATAACGAAGTTAAACGCAGTAAGCGAGCCCGGAAGACCGTGGTTTAGGTTTCCGGTAGGGAGATTGGGGTATTACTAAGCCACACCACTATTTTCAGAAATCGAAATAGTCGTACTCAACTTGCTACAAACACGAATTCTAGGGTAATCTCTGGGAATAAAGGAAGTCATGGATGATTACTATTTTTAATGGTATGGCATTGTTCTTAGTTACCTCATACGTAATACCGTGCCTAGCCGGGCAGGTAGGCCCTAAGGTGTGTTCGGTTCACCCGGAAGTATATGGGTTCGATTCCCTGTCAGGAGATCGAAAGGTTAAGAAACAAAATTTTCCATGTTTGGGGAGGCACAGGGTCGTGACGTTCATTCAGCTTACACCAAAAGTGAGTTGATTTCTGGGAAATAAGGCGGCCGGACATTGAACTAAACAAGATCTTTCGTGCTGTGTATGGAGATGGTTTGCCATTTTATTTCATTTCACGAAGTACCGACGAAATTTATTCTCAGGACTGGGCGTATCTGTGAAGATTTGTGATTCTGGGGACGGTTGATTTCACTCCTGATTGTCAGTCATTCTCTGCGTAGATTTGAAGGAAGGAACAAAGCAGGAACAAAGTTTTACGTGACTTTTATTCTTAAGTTCGGTTTTAGGAGGAACAGAACACAATGGAAGGGGTCTTCTGTTTCTAAAATCTCTCCAACTACAGCGGCTTAAAAAATAAGCTGCTGACAAAACCACAAAACTACATCTTTCCTCGTAAAGATTCTGATTTTGTAGGTCACAATTTACAATATGATGTATTCATTCAGGAGCTGTACCGATATCTGGCTCTGGCTATGTCGTGTACATCAGCTTTGGATATACAATGGTTGTTATTGTATGACCGTGCAAAACTCTGTCGGTCCAGCAATTTCGTACTAAATACAAAGTGGCAACTGTTCCAAGTCCTCGATATTCTATTGATATATCACAGTGAGATTTCTTCATCTTTTCCCGAGTGAAAATAATACTCTAAGCATCAAAGTACACAGTGCCCAGCAAATCTGTTGACCAAGATCACTGATAACATTTGCGCGATTTGAGCCACATAGCTATCAGCTTGCGTTCGAGAGACAGTGAGTTCGAACCCCACTGTCAGCAGCTCTGAAGATGGTTTTCCGTGGTTTCTCATTTACACACCAGACTGTGCCTTATTTAAGGCTATGGTCACTTCCTTTCCACCCCCAGCCCTGTCCTATTCCATCGGCGCCGTATCGCCAAAAGACCTGTATCGATGCGACGTAAAGCAAATTAAAAATAAATCCAGCCCTCCCAATTTGGAAAGGTAAAGGCGATGTCTGCCAACCTTCCTGCTCTCGTCCGATCCACCTACTATGTCACACAATGAGAATTTTCGAGCATGTCTCAGGGACATCGGTCAAGTTTCATCAAACCAATGTGGTTTCGTGAAGGGAAAAGGGACTACTATATATACAGTATAAGCTGTATATTCTGCACGCCTTCTAATGGAACGCTACTGACCGAGTGCCTCATGATCTCATTTGGCGCGCACTCAGATTTCAGTGGGCCCGAAATTTACGTTTATTAGGTCCACCTCCTACAGAGAAACGTTACGTGCTCCGTCCGATACGACGGGCACAGTGGAATATTATGACAGCCACGTTAATGTCCACTAACACTTGGCCTTTTCTCCACCATTGTTAATTAAAGAGCTGCAGACACCATCTCATTGGACAATGACTTTTATTGATGATATCATGGTCATCCTTCCTGTGAACTTTGTGATCTTGCGGCTTGTAGGCCCCAATGAAGCAAGTGGCTGAGCCGTAGGTGCAACCATATCGAATGGGTATCTGTGGAGAGACCAGACTAGGAAATGGTCCATCGAAAGAGGGGTAGCAGCCTTTTGTGAGTTTCGAAGGTATTACATACTATCCACTTCATTCCGTATCGATATTGTAATCGAGATAACAATTAAAAGTATCGATCAGGTGGAACCGTTTACTTAATTGTTATCTCGAGTTTCGAAGGTGGCAGTCTGGTTGATTTACTGATATGGCCTTCTGATATTTAATATAGCTTAGCTTCGTTGATACTGCAACACGGCTGAAGGCAACGGGGAATTACAGCCGTAACTTACTCCCGAGGACATGCATATGAATATGATGGCTTCCTCCCTGGGTAACATATCTCGGAGGTAAAATAGTCCTCCTTTCGATCTCCGGGATGGGACTATATGAGGAGGGGATAGGAAGATGAATACTGACATTCTACGAGTTGGAGCATAGAATATTAGAAGTATGAATAGTAGTGATAGGTTAGAGAAGACGAAAAGGGAAATGGAAAAATTAACATTAGATGTAGTTGGTATCCACACGGCACCTCGTCATCTGCAGGCCTTCGGGCTGAGCAGCGGTCGCTTGGTAGGCCAAGGCCCTTCAAGGGCTGTAGTGCCATGGGGTTTGGGTTTGGTTTGTAGTTGGTATAAGTGCACGTTGGTAAGAAGAGCATGATTTTTGGTCAGTTGACTATAGAACTTTCAACAAAAAGTAAAACAGGGAAAATGCAGGAGTTGGTTTAATAATGAATAGGTCCGAAACCCATAGGACAGCGGGTAACCTATTATGACCGGCATAGTGAACGGATTATTATTGTCAAGGTAGACACCAGGCCAATGCACCCACAATATTGCAGGTCTATACGCCTAATAGTTCAGCAGATGAAGAAGAATTGGAAATAATATATGACAGATAGAAGTAGCTGCCTCTGTGGATCAGCGGTAGAGTGTCGGCCTCCGGATCCCAAGATAGCGGATTCAAACCCGGCAGAGTTAGTCGGATTTTTGAAGGGCGGAAAAAAGTCCATTCGACACTCCATGTCGTACGATGTCGGCATGTAAAAGATCTCTGGTGACACATTTGGTGTTTACCCGACAAAATTCATTAAATCTCAGCCATAGACGCCCAAGAGAGTTTCGGTTTACTCGGTCTGCCATCTAGTGGGCCTAGAGTAAAACGGAACGTCGAAATTGACGAGCAGACAGCCAGATGGCGTCAAATTGAAATGTCTGCACACGGTAGATGAGGCCATACGATTATTATTATTATTTTACAGATAGAAGACTTAAAACAATATGTAAAAGTAGACGAGAATCTAAACGTAACGGGAGACTGGAATGCAGTTGTAGGCCGAGGAAGAGAAGGTAATGTAGTAGGAGAACTAGGGATGAGACAAAGGAGTGAAAGAGGAAGTCGGCTGGTAGAATTCTGCATCGATCATCATTTAGTACTTTCTAATACTTGGTTGAAGCATCAGAAATTACACCTGTATACGTAGAAAAGGCCTGGAGACACTTGGTGGTAGCAAATAGACCTCATGATATTTACGCAAAGATTCAAAAACCAGACGTTGATGTGCAATACATTACCAGGAGCAGACGTGGACTTCGATCACAATTAGAATGAAGTTGAAGAAATTGAAAAAATGAAGGAATGAAAGAATTGAAGGATTAATTCAAGGACAAAGTGAAAAAATTAAAGGAAGCACAATATATCAAGAGTGGGTAGTCGTGAAGAATAAAATCAGTACGACTGCTGAATAAATGTTGGGAAGAAGGGCAAGATCAAGTAGCAACCAGCGGATAACTCAGGAAATACGAGACCTGATTAAAGAACGGTGAAAATAAAAGAAAAACATCAGAAGGACAGAAAAGAATATAGGCATTTAAGGAATGTAGAAAGTGCAGGACGGGTAAAGAAGAATGGCTGAAAGTGAAGAGCAAGGAGTTGAATGTTGTACGGTTGTGGGAATGATAAGTGCTGCGTATAGGAAAATAGAGAAAACGTTTGGAGATAGGAAACTATGTGTGTGAATATTAAGAGCTCAGATGAAAAACCACTTCAATGAAAAAAAGACAAGCCAGAGAGATGGCAGGAACTTATTCAACAATTGTATCAGGAGAAATAAGTAGTTAATACGGTTCTGCAACAAGAGGAGCCTGTTGATGGTGATTAAATTCTGGACACCCAGTTTTGAGGTCAGAATTCGACAGAGCATTGAGGGACCTAAATATGAATTAGGCACCTGGAATGGATGACATGACCTCAGAATTACGACTGCCTTAGGAGAAAATGGCGACATTATTCCAGTTAGCTAGTAAGATGTCTGATACATGATAAGTGCCATCCGATTTTCGGTAGAGTGTTAATATACCTATTCTCAAGAAAGCCGGTGCTGACAAGTGTGAAAACTGCCGCACCATTACTTTAGTATCTCACGCCTTCAAATTGTAACACATATTACTTACGGAAGAATAGAAAGACAAGGTAAAGAATAGTTAGGAAAAAATCAATTTGGATTAATATAGAAAATAAAGATAAATGAAAGTTTTGGTTATATCATTAATAACACCACATAAACAAAATAAACGGCGTCGAGTTTATAACTAACATGAAAGAACCAATTTGTTGTTATGTTATGGGTTATTGGGTTCACGCATGGAGTTACGAACAATTAGCACGCACCCGTAAATGAAATGTTCGTCAAAACATAATTTTAATTAACCACCACTTAGTTCATACTTTGTTGAAACATGTTGAACAACTCTCATACAAAATCCTATTGAAATTGTGCAGTTAAAAATAATTGACCTATTATTAAAGCAACGATTATCTCAAAATAAACTGCATGTGAGATATTGGGTTCATGCGTGGAGCCACAGAATGAATAAACTCAATATACCAGTACATACACAATAGTTATTAAGATAACCACAGAGAGTTCACACGGAGGCTTAACACTACTGTTTCAGGTGTCTAAATGAAATAACAACCATACATACTCTGTTATGATAATTTGCTACTCCGTGTTGAATATCTCAGCCAGATACGTGCGAATCCGGTGTGACTTCAAAATGAACATACAAACTTGCTCACCTGTCATAAATAAGCAAAAGGAATATTAACACCAGGTCGACTTATGTAAAACTGCTTTATTCTTGTTACCGAGCGCGAAAGTATTCAAGAATTGTGTCTACCTGTATTTATTAGACGTTTATTAAAATCTGAGCATTGCGAGTGTTCCGTATTATTAAGCATATAACATAGCACTTCTTCCTCAAAACGCTTATGAAATTCGCTTCACTCGACTGCTTCAAGAGACACATAAGGACTGCATCTGCCACCTTTCATTATATGCAGCGTACATGGAACTCCTAAAATATATGTGATATAGAGAGAACATGAAATGAAATACATTGTATATGAAACACTAAACAATTCAAGTGAATACATTACAATTCCAGTCTTGTATAATGTTTGGTTGTCGCGTAATAATTGACAATTTTAGTGGATCAAATTTTGGCGCATTACAGATACAATTAAGAAAGACAAAATAATATGCTAATCATTTCTTGTGATACTGAGTAACGTGCTCTGCTCATTGTGTGCAATGTCCGTCTCTAAAGCGTAGTTAGTGCTATTAGCTACCGCCCTCAGAGGCCCGGTTTCGATTCCCGGTACTTCCAGTGATTTAAGAATGGCAGGAGGGCTGGTATATAATTCAAATGGTTCATGCAGCGAACCTCCATTGAGCATGTGCCCGAAAAGAGCTGCACCACGTCGGGATGAAGGCACGAGTGTGTGTGTGCAATACATCTTCATTGAATTATGCCAAGGCAAAGGACAGGGTTGGCAACAATTTGTATGTCTCGAGTACAGCAAATTGGCCACCGACGTATTCTAGGAATTCGTGGTGGTTTAGTACCTTCTTGTGTCTAGTGAGACGTCGGAGGTTAAAGATTTCTTGACGAGAGACTATACATATTCTCTGAGGGTTTTTTGATCTGATATATATATATATATATAGGAAATATACTATAGCCTCGGTTCAAATCATAGCAAATGTATGTAGAATTTTCGAAAGTAAAATTCATGTGCTTGTAGTCATGTCCCATGATTAATTATCATAAAATAAACAGTCGCATAAATCTGCTTTTTAGCTCCTAATTGCGGAAGCGTGCATATCAGGAAATAAGGAGTGGATAATGTAGTTCGAATTTCATGATTTCGATGTCAAAGTCTCTGTTTTCGAGTTTCTTTTTCTTTGGAATGACATATCCATCTCCTAGAGCTCTGTGGATCGACTTATGGCTTCATGAACATGAATTGAAATATATTGTATATTAAACACTAAATAATTCAAGTGAATACATTACAATTCCAGTCTTGTTTTATAATGTTTGGTTGTCGCGTAAGAATTGACAGTTTTAGTGGATCAAAGTTTGGCGCATTACAGGTATAATTAAGATAGCCACAATAATCGGTATTTTTCCGATAAATACCAATTGTGTCACCAGACATCGAACGACATGGTGTGTCGGCTGGACTTCTTCCCTCTAGTCAAAGATCTGAATACCTCTGGCAAGTTTCCACCCGTGGTCTTGGTATCAGAAGACCTATATTCTACCACTGATCCACGGGGGGACTCCATAGGTAAGGCTGGTGGAGGAAGAGCTTAGAGCTACTAATACGATCACCAAGATCTAGGAGTTATTTATACGAAAAGAAACTCGGAATCAGTGACATTTACTTTGAAACTATTCGTATTAGAGAGGTCATTTTCAAAAATCTGATTTTCTCACTATAAGTAATTGAATGCTAGAAAATCAAAATCGTTCAGTTTAATATAACCTAATTTTGAAATCAGTCTTGGAACATACAGTTTTATGAGAAAAACTAAACCATGTGGAGTGATTTTTCACTTTAAAATTACATTACATTGGCCACGATTTGGGTCGAGCTCACTTTAGTGAAGAGCCATTGATGATATTGTCTTGCTCTCAGGTGAAGGTATTGAGTCTGGTGGTGAAGGTAATGACGAATATGAAGAGGGATAGGTGAGACGTGATGAGAAGATTGGAATATCTCTAATCATGCTCAAATTATGACAACATTAATCATGTTTCAAGCGTGAACATTGATCTCAAACTCAAGTCTCCTCGTTGTCTCAAGGATGAGAATGCTGATATCAAAGCACCACAAACGTGGAAACAACCTGTTCCTATCTTAAAATAACAGATCTTAGAAAAGCGATTGGCACAAACATTTCTTTGCTACTGTATGGAATAAAGGTTAGAAATTACAGTATAATCAGTGTGGTCCCATTTCGAAGGGTGAAAGAATGTGCATTCTGCACTTCATGTCATAGGAATGACGTTGGTATCGATGACACATTTCGTGTTTACCCGAAATATTTAATAAAAGCTAAGCAGTAGGTCGCCCAATAGAATTTCGTCTTCTCTGCCTTCTGGGAGTAACGGAGGTCCACTTTCATTTGACAAGCTAGGAACTCCTTGGTAACAGTGCACGGAATGGAATTCGATGGGGCTATTCGTATAAGAAGAAATAGGATGCAGGAAACAGAATGCCACAAGGTGTTCTTTACCGGTGTTCGGTGATTCATAATCTCTCTGACTATCCGTTTTTACATTAATGTGAAGCGGGGTTCAGCTAATCAGGGACGATCTCTAATAAAAGAATGTGAAAGGTAATCACATACGGTAAAGTGTCATTTTCCGTATCCTTTTCTGTGCGGTAGGAAAGTACTTACGTCATAGTATGAAATAAAATTACTTTATTCTTTCCCAATGTCTGAGATGTGGGTGAGGTAAGGAGTGTCTTATCACGTTACACTCCACGTGATGTTGAATTTTACTCACTGAGATGTCCGAGAGGTGGGATAATCACTCCCGAAGCTGAAATTGCATCTTCATTGACTCTTACAACTTGGGACGAAGTTCGAGATGAACGAAACCTTGTAACTTCCATAACGTTAGTAAAGGGCTTCGATCCGGAGAGAGTTGTTACAGGAAACTTATATTGGTGATATTGAGACACTAAACTGAAATTGGGAGAAGTTTTAAGGAATTGATGGAACTCTGTTATTCCACTGCGATCTATTTATCCTCTCAGTTTCTTATTGAAGACAATATGAAGTTATATTCGTGAGTAATGCGTATTATCAATCCTTCAGCTCATTATCGCTTTTATGAATACTTGATCAGAGAGCATCTTAACCAGCCGATACAAGGTGTGAGATAATTTACAACATCGATTTGTGTGCCTCTCGGAAGAATTTCATGAAACAACGTATAATTCACACTCGTTTCAATAACTTCTTTTTTGAATACTTGGGCTCAACAGTACATCGTTACGGAGGGTTACCATTCCTAACGCGAGTCCTGTGTGGATGTATGTTCTCGCTGTTGCGTGTATCTGTGGTGCTTGATATTATGATGCGTTTGTGTGTGTCCCAAACAGAGAGGTTTGTATTAAGATGCACACAGAAACTCAGTCCCCGAGGAGTTAACTTTTTTTTTTTGCTAGGGGCTTTACGTCGCACCGACACAGATAGATCTTATGGCAACGATGGGATAGGAAATGCCTAGGAGTTGGAAGGAAGCGGCCGTGGCCTTAATTAAGGTACAGCCCCAGCATTTGCCTGGTGTGAAAATGGGAAACCACGGAAAACCATTTTCAGGGCTGCCGATAGTGGGATTCGAACCTACTATCTCCTGGATGCAAGCTCACAGCCGCGCGCCTCTACGCGCACGGCCAACTCGCCCGGTAAAGAGGAGTTAACTAGACGCGACTGAAACCTGGGTCACTCTGAACCGAAAGATTCAATTCAGACAAGGATCTGGACTTCGAAAGCGTTGTTAAACATTAATAAGGAATTATTGAAAATGATTGATGAGTGGTGGACAGCACTGCAAACTTAGAGTGGCATGTATGTATTGGTGAGTGAGAAGAGACTAGACTATATGACGCAAACTAAAGCTAGAAAGTTAGTGTTAATATACAGTAATTAATGCCAAATTTATTTACTTGTGTATTTTCAACCTATCCAAGTAGAACTTTGAATATATTTCACGCCCACTGATGTAAAATTAAATTACTTGTATGGTTTGAATAAGATTCACTATTTTTGCTGAAATTATTATTTTTCTACGCTATTAGTTCAGTTACATATTTCATTTGTCTTCAGAACATAATGAAAATGCTTATATTATCCACTCAGCAATATTTGAAGTATAGGTACATATCAGATTGAAGATATCAACCCTAAACACAGCAGTTCAGTATGGATATACACACACAGAAACACTGAATTATAAACCAATTATCGCAGTCTGTTAAGATAATGCTACTGACGTAAAGAAAGACCTTTCTTTTTTCAAATTCATGTAAACCACAGCCTTCTGTGTCTGTCAGTTTAACTAGTATAACGTCAATAATTGAGGCACTGAGATAAAAAACGATAGGGGTAGACTAAGGTACGAATATGACAAGCAGATTAGAGCAGATGTAGTATGTAGCAGTTATGTAGAAATGAAAAGGTTAGCACATGACAGGGTGGCATGGAGATTTGCACCAAATCAGTCTATGGACTAATGACTCAAATAACAATAACTATCGCAATAATACCCTGACATTACAGTGATGCAGGACACAGCAATCTAACTGAGGGCCACACCAATCTCTGCTTAACCTGATTGGGTACAAAGCTAACTTTCAGCTTGATTACCTTTCGCGTGACTCCGAAGTTGACGTATATTCATGAAAGAAAATAACTGTTTATGCCTTCTGATAACACGGATTAATTATAGGCCTATGGAAAGTCCGTTATGAAAGACGCGGTTAAGGATTATTCAAATATTTATCGAAACACAACTTTTGAATTATTATAATAAATGTTTTCACTACTCGGAAAAACCATGAACAATGAAGAGTATCCAGAAAACACTGTAAGTTCCCATTAGTAGTATAGGCACTTCGATCGTACACGTGAGGAGATTCTTTCTTAACCGAGCTCGATAGCTGCAGTCGCTTAAGTGCGGCCAGTATCCAGTATTCGGGAGATAGTAGGTTCGAATCCCACTGTCGGCAGCCCTGAAAATGGTTTTCCGTGGTTTCCCATTTTCACACCAGGCAAATGCTGGGGCTGTACCTTAATTAAGGCCACGGCCGCTTCCTTCCAACTCCTAGCCCTTCCCTATCCCATCGTCGCCATAAGACCTATCTGTGTCGGTGCGACGTAAAGCAACTAGCAAAAAAAAAGAATTCTTTTGCGTTGGAAAATTTCTTTGCAATAAAATAACCACGAGGCATTCAATGCGAAGTGGAAGAGAGAATATAGCCTACTTTATTTAGATACATTCTTTGACGGTCCCCAATATTGTTAGTGATAAAATAGCTTTTGGGCTTTTTCCGTGTCAAGAAAGCAAGGTGAAATTCTTTACGTTTCGTAAATGTTTTGCACCGCATCAGAAGAAAATCTTGTCCTAAAATATTGGGAATAGAACCAAAACCTGCGGTGGTGAAAGCGATTTTAAAAATTGAAAATATTTTCTGTTCACGAGGAAGACTTCCCTAATAATGACTCAATGACTGTTTGAATTTGAGAATACCGTTGGTCTATTGTAAGTAGTACTGCCGTTCGTCACCAGATGGCTCACTGTGCGCTAACCTTCCCTCAGGAAGGTGTGGACAAGCTACCACAATACTTTGCGGCGACGGCCGTATTGAGTCTTATGCATCGTTATGATGTGGGCGAGCGCGATGTGATAAGGTGAAATATGTTTGCATTTTTAAGGAAAATGGGATAGTGCGCTATACCAAATTGTCAGATCATGTACGGGACTAGTCATCATTTTGATGCTATATGTTAAATGGCAACTAACATAATTCCGACTTGTCCGAGGTTAGTAAGTTATTACAATGAAATTATTAGTGATGAATCATATGTTTATATGAACGATTTTTGTATTGACGGGTTCCTTGGTGCATTTTTTCAGATATCATTTTGGTGAATCGCAGTTTGAATCACAGTGTTGTAGTCATGGCGGTGGCAATGGTGGTGGTGGGTTGTAGTAGCAGTAGTAGGTGCAAATTGTAGAACTGTAAAGATCAAAATTTCTTACCGAAAGAAAAAGTGGTATTGAATATAAACCTCACTATATTAATAAATATCAGTTTTTAAAGTATTATAAAATAATCTACAGTATTTCTGTCAAGGAAACTGCCACTGGAAATCTGATTCACTGCAATGATTGTGGAAGTTTTTTCCTTCCTAATAATCAAAGATAAATTCTTCGATCGCGACCCAAACTTGACTTAGAAGTCATAAAACCAAACTAAATCAATCCCGCCGGCTCCAAAGATCACCGCCTTCTTCAAATGTGCATTTATCTTATAGATCTTTCCAGAAGGCGGGGTATTCAATAAAATATGATGACTCCCATTTGGACCTGTATTAAATTTTCTTTGATCTGCTAAATTGGTCAATTTTTTTTTAGAAAAAGAAAACCGTATGTGACGCACTTGCGGAAATGACCTTTGCAAAACTCATATGGCTCGCTCATGTTACAATTTTCTTACTCATTTTGCAATAGAGCGCTTTCCTCACTTATATTACAATATGCTATTGCACGTGCTTAATATTCTACAAGATGCTTCTATAACAAACTTCCTAAATTTAATTCAATGCACTTTCGTTGCAGGGAGACGACAGGACATGACAGTTACGCCAGGAAGGTGTTTATGCAGGCAATGGAGCTAGGAAGACGATCACGGAACCTGAATGTTTGCCAGGAGGAGTTCTGGAAGTGCCCATTCTCTACGCAGCAAATCTTCAACTTCCTCCGAAATACATGAAAAATTAATGTGGAAAGGAACTTCGTGTAATAAGAATATGACATTATCATTACTTTTCCTGCAACAGTCTGCGTATTATTGTTACTGCTTGCTTTTACAGGGTGGAAGTTACCTCTACCGTCAGAATAATAATTCAAACTGCCAATTTCCGTATCTGTAGCTTTAACAGTTCTTAGGAAAATGATGGTTGTCTTGAACTGTAACATGCAAGGTTGCTGTTGCTGGCACAAGCCTTCACACGTACCAGATAGCTGCGATATGTCTAGCGCTCGCGTCATGTATACACAACAATATAATATGATGTAGTTGGTTAAACAGCGTTTCGCCCGAATTGCAGTTCGTCCAAAAGGGAAATTTGTAGAAAAATGCTACAGTTCGTCCGCGATGGTTTTACGGATAAGTAGACAGGATAATGGGTTGCATTTTGTCCGAGCCTGATGATGAGTCACACCTTGACCAAAATGTAGTTCCTCCACTCTTTGAAAGAGAGCACAAGACAATGAAGTACCTCCGAAATTTATGAAAAATTAATGTGGAAAGGAATAAGAATATGACATTACCATTACTTTTCCTGCAACAGTCTGCATATTATTGTTACTGCCTGTACCAATGCTTTCAAGGAGAACACATCTATTCGTGAGATGTAGTTTAGATGAAACAAAAAGAGGCTAAACGAGTTTGATATGTAATGGTTGCCCGTACACGAAGAAGCGGGAGAATAAGTCTGGTGTAGTTGTGTGGTGTCGCGTTGCGCGACCATAAGGTGGAAAATTTATTACCAACAACAGTGAATTGAATAAAGAAGAACGGGCGTGTTCCTGATGTGGCTAGCATTGATGTGCACAAAGGTATGTCGCAGGCCAAGAGAACCCGCAAGAAGTACGACACATCTTTTTCACATGTAGGAATATGTTTTCTTTGTAAGTTTAATACATAATAATGTTATTTTCTTTACGTCCCACTAACTACTTTTACTGTTTTCGGAAACGCCGAAGTGCCGGAATTATGTCCCGCAGGAGTTCTTTTACGTGCCAGTAAATCTACCAACACGAGGCTGACGTATTTGAGCACCTTCAAATACCACCGGACTGAGCCAGGATCGACCTGCCAAGTTGGGGTCAGAAGGCCAGCGCCTCAACCGTCTGAGCCACTCAGCCCGGCTTTGTAAATTTAATATATGTTGTAGTATATTGACACTTCGCTCTAAATATATTTCGAATAATTATTTACATTTGACAGTTACATCTAATTAGCAAGAATAATCCTTTGACCTTTTATGCATTCTCATTGTAAGTGAAATGAAACACAAATGCCGAATATACAAAACTTTACTTTGTGTCTACTGAAAACTGTTCATACTGTATGTTTTTCTCGTAATGCGAAGGTCCGATTTTGATGGAATTCTTACACAATTTTTTCATCTAAGACATACGCTGCATTTTCATGAAAAACTCCCACTTTTTCCTACTTTTTAAATACAATAACGGAATATATATATTTTTTTGCTAGTGGCTTTACGTCGCACCGACACAGATAGGTCTTATGGCGACGATGGGAGAAGAAAGGCCTAAGAGTTGGAAGGAAGCGGCCGTGGCCTTAATTAAGGTACAGCCCCAGCATTTGCCTGGTGTGAAAATGGGAAAACTCGGAAAAGCATCTTCAGGGCTGCCGACAGTGGGATTCGAACCCAGTATCTCCCGGATGCAAGCTCACAGCCGCGCGCTCCTAACCGCTCGGCCAACTCGCCCGGTAATAAAAGAATAGAAACAGTCTATATCAGCACAAATCAAATTACTTTGTTTAAACCGGTCTTTTTGAAGTTAAATTCCATCATCAGTAATATTTAACATTTCTAAACATTTCTAAAATATCTAACACTTTCAAGTCCAACTGCGCTACTTCCGTGGAGCTGTTAAGCATTTTAAACATTTTATAAAAAGAAACTAAAAAAAAAGAAGTCCGACTCCTTGGCTGAACGGTCAGCGTTGAGGCCTTCAGTTAAGAGGGTCCCGGGTTCAATTCCCGGCCGTGTCGGGGATTTTAATCGCATCTGATTAATTTTTCTCGCTCGGGGATTGAGTATTTGTTTATGTTTCAGCACTTTCCTCTTCATATTCAGGCAACCACTACAGAAATACGCAATGGTGATTACACCCCTCCATATAGGGTTGGCGTCAGGAAGGGCATCCAGCCGTAAAACAGGGCCACGTCCACATGTGCGAAACCGTTCGCATCGACGATCCCTCAGGTGTGGGAAAAGCGGCAGAAGAAGAAGAAGTAACTAAAATCCATGGATTATCCATGTTGGTCCATGGCGCCCGTGGGTCATTTAAGATCCCTTGTTGTGTATGCCGAGTACGAAGTTACACGACAGATCCATCTCTGTTTTCATGCACGTGCCAATTAAAGAGGGCAGGCAGTCCTGGTTGGCGCAACAATGGACCTTGTCGCACTGTAAACTTAAGAAATGAGTAAATGAAATGAAATGGCGTATGGCTTTTAGTTCCGGGAGTGTCCGAGGACAAGTTCGGCTCGCCAGTTGCAGGTCTTTCGATTTGACGCGCGCAGGTGACCTGCGGGTCATGATGAGGATGAAATGATAATGAAGACGACACGTACATCCAGCCTCAATGCCAACGAAATTAACCAATGATGGTTAAAATTCCCGACCCTGCCGGGAATCGAACCCGGGACCCCTGTGACCAAAGGCTAGCACGCTAATCATTTAGCCATGGAGCCGGACAAGGAATGAGTGACAGGTGCTAAGGCTTCATTAAACACTATTTGGAAAGTAGCCCTCGGACGAAAAGCTACTCAGTCAGTTAGCAAGCCGAAACCTTGAGCTGGCTGTTCCTGAAATTCGGACGAAACGCAACTAGACGAAACGCCACTGGGACGAAACGCTACGACACCTTGCTGTCTTACCTTTATTATTGCACTTTTGTATAGGTCAACAAGCGGCACATCAAAGGGCTGCCTAGAAGTGAGTGGGTGGGAAGAAGCTGAGTTGTCAGTTTTCTTTCTGCACTGCAGTGTTTATTTGTTTCAAGTGTGCTGTTCGCTTTATTTTTTGATTTGTTCCGTTGAGTGGTACGTTGTGAGTTGTGGTTTCCGTAGTGCCCAAATCACTTATATCGAACCTGTGTAATATATCATCATCATCATCATCTGTTTACCCTCCAGGTTCGGTTTTTCCCTCGGACTTAGCGAGGGATCCCACCTTTACCGCCTCAAGGGCAGTGTCCTGGAGCTTCAGACTCTTGGTCGGGGGATACAACTGGGGAGTATGACCAGTACCGCCTGGGTGAGGTACTCACTCACCTGCTATGCTGAACAGGGGCCTTGTGGAGGGATGGGAAGATTGGAAGGGATAGGCAAGGAAGAGGGAAGGAAGCGGCCGTGGCCTTAAGTTAGGTACCATCCCGGCATTCGCCTGGAGGAGAAGTGGGAAACCACGGAAAACCACTTCCAGGATGGCTGAGGTAGGAATCGAACCCACCTCTACTCAGTTGACCTCCCGAGGCTGAGTGGACCCCGTTCCAGCCCTCGTACCACTTTTCAAATTTCGTGGCAGAGCCGGGAATCGAACCCGGGCCTCCGGGGGTGGCAGCTAATCACGCTAACCACTACACCACAGAGGCGGCGTGTAATATATAACAACCTATAATTGGGTTACGAATAATATCGCAACCCAGCGCATCACACCACGTGGAGTTGGCAAGACTCTGTCATCCAGCATTCTCAAGTTTTCTTTGGACCACTTCTAAACTCCCTTCTCCTCTCTTTAAAGTTATCCACTGGCTCTCTATCTGGCTGCTGCTCCGCTTGAGCTCGTGCAAGGCATACGACACTGGTCGCAATGTTGCAAGATTTACGTGTTTTACCCAGTATGTTAGGCTTTATTTTCTTTTAAAGTTATGCATTTACAACAAGTAGACTGACAAACCGTTGTTAAGGTAACTTTTACCTTTCCATTCGTACAGTCATTTGTCTCGTGTTCGAAGCCATGAGTGCAGAGGATCACCGCTCACATTTGACAACCCCCTCATTTATACCTAATGATATTTTATCCAAGAAAAGTGTCATACACGTTTCCTTATAATATGTATCATGTGGAGCAATCTTAGTAGAGTGGCTATGCCATTACCTTCCACCCTGTATAATTCTTAAGTTCTATTAATCGTCAGTTTGACAGTTATGTATATATGTTGTGTTTGTACAGAAAACGACTGATTTTTAAAATGTTATCAGCAATCAATAATTTTTAGGAGCCAAAAATACTTTGGTCGCTGAATTTTAGGGGTTAATTGGAGACGTGGTCATATGTTATAGTCAAGCATAATTTGAGACTTTCAACTTAGTAAGAAATATTCTTAAAATTTGAAAATCATTTATTTTCTTAGTTCTTGAGCTAAATTTAATAACTGATATTAGCTAAAATAACTTACAATATTACGGTGCCTGGACACTAGTTACTTATAATATTTGCTGTTATCTTCGATTTTGTATACTTTAGGTATTGAACTGAATTGTTTAGAAAATATCGTTAGTTTGCCCAATAGGGTTGAGTTTCTCCTCCGTGTGGAGGAGTAAAACAGAACGTTGAAATTGATATGCAAGTAGATTAAATGTTGCCAAATCAAAATGCCTGCACAGGACGGGTGTGGCCATTCTACATTCCTTGTTAAATACATGAATTATTGTTATTTTCTTAAGGAGTCTAAATCTGAGATCCTTGGCCTGGAATTCATTTTGTTCAAAGGCTCTTACAGAAAATTTCTTATAACTGAAGAATATTGTAAGTAAAGATATTGTTCTATGACTACAAATATTTTTAACAGAGTTTTAGACAATAAAAGTTAATAGTTATTCCTAAGAATTTTGTCACGTCCCTGTATGTTTTATAATTACATGCACTTGTTTTTAAATAAAATATACTCTTTTCACAATGTACTAATATGATTGTATGATGTGTCAACGTTATTCCTTTCCAAAGACTTTCTTCTATGTGATGAAACGCCTTCGAGAAAAATATATTAATAACAAAATTCTGTGAGGAAAAGATCAATTTCTGCAACACTAACTCCTCAAAGTACTTAAAAACTCTTCATAAGAAATAATGGTAAATTTAGGTGATTTGTGCGTAGATTTGTTAATGTTCTATGATACATTTAACATATTATTCCAGCTCCGTAGTGTAGGGGTAGCGTGATTGTCTCTTACACAGAGGCTCCATATTCGATTCCTAGTCAATCCAGGGATTTTATTTCTTTACTAAGGGCTGGAACGGTATTCACTCAGTCTGGTGAGTTCATGAGTCTGATACGAGGAGCAGTGGACGAGGTCAAGATGAATGAAGATTAAAAAAGTGAAGACCACGGTAGGTGCTGGATGCTAACCAGTCTATCATTGTAACAGTATCAGAGAGAGACCTAGGGTCATGACAATGCTTCCTAATATGGAAGTGATTAGCGTAATGATTAAGCAGCTGGCTTGTCACTCTGGTGGCTAAGTTTTGAATTCTTGAGATCTCAGGTTGGAATATTCACATGAAAACTCATGTGGCACAGGAAGTGCATCCAGGTTTAAGCCCCTCGACAAAATCCAAATAGAGCCAGGGTGGCTCCTGCGATACCAGAAATACTTAAGGTAAGTTGAAGAAAGTGAACGTGTGTGTGTTCCACAACATCTATCGAAGACATTCCTGAACAGTTCAACAGATTATAGGTAGAAAGATAAGCAAAGGGTACATTGTAGTCATCATCATCATCATCATCATCATCATCATCATCATCATCATCATCACTGGCGCGACAGCCCTTTGTGGGCCTTGGCCTTCTGAATAAAGTTTCCTCATTCTTTCCTGATAAGTGCAGAGCTCCTTCAATTCTTGATTCCAATTATCTTTACATCCACTCTAACTCCTTCTTCCCACCTTAGAAAGCTCTCACATTATTCTAATTCTTTCCTCTCATACTGTCTCTTTTTCTTCTTGTGCAATCTCTTTTCTTTTCTTCTGGAAGTTCTATACTCTTCCACCGATTTTCGAGTGTGGTTCCTCTGTTGCATTCTCTTGTATGCTTCATTTTTTAAGATTGTTGCTCGTGCACACTCTTCATCAAACTAATTGTTGTACCAGACTTTCTCTTCCCTTCCTAAAACTTCATTTGCAGTTTTTAATAGTGCGATTTTAAGATTCTTCCAGATTTCATCAGGCAAATCGGTCAGGGCCTCATTAAGCAAGCTATCATATCTGAAAGCAGTTTCGGGCTCTTTCAGCCGAGCACTGTTGAACTTTCATGCATTGGATCCATGTACCTTTCTTGCATTAGATATTCGGCTTCTAATAGTTGCTACCACAAGGTAGTGGTCAGAGTCAATATTGGCCCCCCTATAACTTATAACAACCATCAATTTAGAGAAGTATCTTGCATCTGTTAGGAGGTGGTCAATTTGGTTAAAAGTACTTCCGTCTAGAGACTTCCATGTCATTTTAAGTATGTCCTTGTGATTAAATGTTTTACTTCCCACTACCATATTTCTCGAGGATGCAAATGTATAAGCCTGATTCCATTATCATTAGAAATATCGTGCAAGCTGTATTTTCCAATACAAGATCTGTATTTGTCTTCCTTTCCTATCTTCGCATTCAAATCCCCGAAGATTATTTTACAGTCTGCTCTTGGGCACTCATTATAAATTTCATCCAATTCATCGTAAAATTCATCGACTCTCTTCTCTTCAGTTGGAGCATGTGCACAGATAAGACTACCGGTATTAGATTATTAGGCAGATGCAACAAGACCTAATTGACATGAACATGTTTGTGAGTTTCCCTATGTCCTGAGGCACATGAGTTACAGTATAATGTCATAGGCAATTATATCTGCCATTATGAGCATTATTGCAAAATCATCTGCATTTTACTACTATCTTTCTTGCTTTGTGTAGTGTGGGTTAGCAATATACTATTTGCTGCTTGAATTTATGGTATAAACAGCTGTCCATATAGCCTTTCCAGACGAAGTCCACGTTTATGGAGAAATGAAATGAAATCACCTTCTGTAATTGCGTTGCTGGGGGTTAGATAACCTATCTTTCTCCATTCGCCTTACACGACTTACATCGCCGAAGCCTGTTTGTACGAACAACTTTATCCATTGAGTCTATTCCTAACAGCCTTTATCTCTTCATTTCGAACACCATCTTGCTATTGTTCCCACCTGTTTGTAGCAGCAATCATTCCTGCTTCTTCACGTCTCTTACTTCTAACTTATGAATGGGATACACCGCGACCACTCAGTTTTGAATCCCATACAGCAAAGAAGGTCCGAAAACAGACCAGTGTAAAGATAATTTCGTCCGAGAGCTACTGATTCAATTTAATTTAGTATACTGTCGTAAGTCTGGTAAAACTGTAATGAATGTGATGGGGCTTAAGCCACGGTACGGGTCGTGTAGCTGTAAGCTTGCCAATGTCGCCAGCCCAAAGGTAGTTTTCCGTGGTTTCCTGTTTACACTCCAGGTAAATGCCCGGGTCTATTTTAAAATTATGCTATGGTCATTACTAGAATCTGGATTTGTTGGTGGTAAAAATCTCCATTTTAGGTTTCTTGTATGCTTAACATTGTTTTTTTTACGTTTTGCTTCGTGAATCAATAGGTACAGGAACCAATAATTTTATATTTTTCTTATTTTTGTGGGATTTTTATGAACTTATTATATAAAAGTTTACAATGTCAAAGATATCCATTAAAACACACAGAGAATATATTTTAATGTTTCTTTTATTGGTTATTTTTTGGCAATGCTGTAGATAACTACGTACGTACGTACATACATACATACCCAAATTTTCTGGCGTAAACGATTTCTTATTATCAGTACCATATTCTTGTATAAAAAACTCTTTGTACGGAAAAGGACATTATTGGAGCGTAGGATGTTGATGTTCAAGTTGCAGTTTCTAGGTTTAATGTTCCTGTACACTTCAATCTCCCTCTAATAATTGATGACTTCCATATCTTCAAAGCCAGGACTACGTTGAGGAATCTTCTGCAACTTCGAAGAATATGCAACACCCACTGGTCTAGGTATTTATTTTCTGTAAATAATGCCAGTGATTTCCATAACATCTCTGAGTGGCAGGGTTGCACTTTCCAGCCGGAGAACAGCTTCTGGTGTAAAACAAAATATTGTGTCTTATACGCAAGGGAAGTGACAGGAGTGGGACGCTCGAGCGATTTCTTGAGTTTGGCGATGCAGGAAGCTTCTGTTTCATCCAAGTCATTTACGACATTCTGAATGCCTTTTAGGTGCTCAGAATATATTGGCAGCATACGGCCGAGTTCCCTAGTGGGTAGGCATCGCCCTAGATGGAAGAGTGGTTGGGGTAGTTTCTCCTTCAACTGCTCCTCTGCAAGGCGGTGCATGCCGTAGTCCAAGCATGTAACGCGTAGCATGCTCGGATAGAAGGATTTTAGAACCTCGCCTGCCTTCAACATGTGGGCAGCAATGCCACTAACAAAAATAAATTACTATCCTGATTCTCTGCTGGCCACAATAAGCCTCACTGCGCAGGTCTTTGTGCTATTGTTAGCTTTTCCAATTTCTTTCCAAAGAATTATATGAGAGTTACCTGATTTTATTTGGATCCAACTTGCCTACATTCACAATGAAGCCACCGCAACTATCATCGGCACGACTCCAGATACAGTGGTCGCTTATATTTTTTTAAATTTCATCTAGTGTCTTCTAGTGAACACGAACCAAATAATTCGTTCTTAAAGTGGATTCATTAGGGATATTCCAGGCACTGATGTCTTCTAAGAATGTTTCCTTGATCGGCTGATTAGCACGTTCCGCAGGATATTTGTGGACATCACCTTGCTTAGGCGAAAGTGCAGGATCGCCAACTCTGGAAGAAAAAAGCATTTGCTTACTATTGCGGTTGGATTTATTTCCCCTAGCTACACTAGCAATGAGCACCGCTGCAGATTTAAGCTGCTGGAGATGTGATTTCTGCTGAGATTTAACCTGAAAAAAAAAATACATTGCAGTGCAGTTTTTAGGTTAGTTATGGGAAACGTACTATCTTGGAGCATACCTGACAGAAGACTACTCGACCATCTGTAGTCATGTTTCCATCTGTAGCAATGCATTTTTCAATAAGTGCGATTTAGGCATTGTTTCGCTATACAACAATTAAAATTAGAAATTGCTGCAACAATTCACCACGCTTTTTGCCTGCTATATTCTCTGTGGACGACTGGAGGGGTAGGCCAAACCGTTATGCTCCTCTTGACCTTCTATCAGACCGTTGCCTACGAGATAAGTAAAGGCCTCTACATGCGCGGTCTTTTCAGGCACTGCAGTAGATTGACAGAGTAGCAGCAGTTCAAATAGCGCCGCTAGATGTCAGGTTATCCCTCCATTCGTCAGCTTGGCGTTACGAGAATAGCTTGCATATAAAAGTATACTGCATTACAAAGATAAAACGTTGCGTTTTGAGAAGAAACGTGATATTTCTATGACTTTAATAAAGAAAAAATAAATGTATCACATAGTAATTCAAGAAGAGCTCATACGAGTCAGATCGTATAATTGCGACCGGAAAATAGAGGTGAGAGGTGTCTGTGCTCTTTTTTCTTCATGACTATATCTATCTTTTTATTTTCACCTCCATAAATTTCATTTCCCTTAGTGTCTAGCCGTTCCATTTTTTCTCTTTGATTAGAGGATGCTTGCTCAGTTGTACTTCCTCTTAAAACAATAATCACCAACACCACCACTCTCTTCGCTCTACTTGTACGTCGTCTGAAAAATTTGCATTTGACGGCGTTTGCATATCTTCGTTTCTTGGGTAGCTTACGCATTTTATTAAGCCTGCTCTTGTCATGAAAATACGAGGGATAGAATGAACGAATTGCTGGAATTGAATGCGGCTAGTTTTAGTAGAAATGGTATGGCACGTGCTTTCTCAATCAATATGCACCAAATATTTTCTAAATCTTACGTGTAAATAGAAAATATATACTCACCACAAGCTGAATATATACTATAGACTTAGAGGAAGGTTGCCATAGGCTATTTTTCTCGTCACCCCGACGTGATAAATTTTGACCCATTTTTCTCGTAATTCTATATTTACTCGTGGAAAGAAATTCCACTATCTTTCTGAAGTTTACATTTGTATAATGGTACACAGCAATGAACAATGTTTATCACAAGCAACAAACATCCTTTGAATAGAATGTTTACAATAAATAATTTTCGGCGCTAAATAGGCTACAGAACTTTGTATATGTATAATCTATCAATATGCACCAAACAAGTTCTTTATCTTATGTTTAAGTAGAAAATATATACTCACCACAAGCTGAATACACAAATCAACGCCTTGTACGTCTGGCTCCATGGCTAAATGGTTAGCGTGCTGGCCTTTGGTCACAGGGGTCCTGGTTTCGATTCCCGGCAGTGCCGGGAAATTTTAACCTTAATTGGCTAATTTCGCTGGCACGGGGGCTGGGTGTATGTGCCATCTTCATCGTCATTTCATCCTCATCACGACGCGCAGGTCGCCTATGGGAGTCAAATCAAAAGACCTGCATCTGGCGAGCCGAACTTGTCCTCGGACACTCCCGGCACTAAAAGCCATACGCCATTTCCATTTCAACGCCTTTTTAAGACCTATTTCACCTAACAACTCACTACATTTTTTGCTTCACAGTTTCCACATACGTTTGTGTTAAATGGTGGAGGGCTAACACGAAGTCTAGCGGCGACTCTGGAACTAGAACGTATTTCGCGCTGCGAAAGCTGCCATGCGGAGGCCTCATTAGTAATCAGCAGAGCCGGAATTTCCATGCAAATGCATGATTTTAAATAAGCTGGTTACAGTTCTCAAACTTTGCAAGTATTCGTTTTGTGGCTGAACGATACCAAATAACCCTTCTTTTTCCGTGCATGTTTGCATGTTTTAGCCTTTTTAGCAGAAAATTCATGCATAATGCATATTTTGAAGATTTTTTATTTAATAGCGAACATTTGGTCGTTTAAATTGCATAATATGATTTTTCTTTTGACTTTGCCGCATATATAATGTTAATTTGCATGATAGTGCCTTTTATGAATGTTGGTTTCCAGAATTCGGGACCTTTTTTCCATGTTATATAGTAAAAAGAAACCGAAATAATGTATTCCTGGCATCGTATGAGACAGCCAAAGTTTAGTACATACGGTAGAGGTATCTTATCTGTTGCTTGTGTAAACATTGACGTAAGCCGAAAGTCCCCTCGTCGATCTCTGTAATTCTAACGAATAAGGTGTCCCAGTTATACATTGCTATAAACTGAACCGTAAATTGCGCATTGCTCATTGATGGCTCATTTTCCCGCCTATGGTAGACATACAAAACAAAACTTGTAGGCCTATAGCACTTGTGCGACGCCCCGTTAATAAGATAGCGACTTGCGAACCTTGGTTTTGAACTGAACGCTCTTCCATTGTTGTCCTGGAATTTGCTACCCGGAACTCTCACTCGTTACACGTCTTTGATATCGCAGTAGGCAATCATTTACGGTCATTGAGGACATTCAAATGTGTCTGCAGTCATCGCATGTAGAAGTAACTGCGGCAGCTAGAGATAAGTTGGACAAATTGATCCGTTGAAAAACGTATTTTGAATTCGTCAACCTTATAAAAGACACATTGTGGTGAAAATGAAGGAGACGTACAGTTTGAGCTCATTTAAGTTTGCACCTGTCACTTCTTATGATGTAGAAACTTTCTACTAGAAAGGTAATTTTCTGTGCTTAAGAATGCGCTGACAGATAAACGGATGAGCTTACATCAAGACAATTAGGAAAAAAAGGCGTATGGCTTTCAGTGCCGGCAGTGTCAGACGACATGTTCGACTCGCCTTGATTTGACACCCGTAGGCGACCTGCGCATCGTGATGAGGATGAAATGATGGTGAAGATGACACATACACACAGCCCCCATGCCAGGAAAACCAATGATGGTTAAAATTCCTGCCCCTGCCGGGAATCGAACTCGGGACCCCTGAGACCAAAAGCCAACATACTAACCACTTAGCCATGGATCCGGTGAAGACAATTAGGAGAAATTACGGTAGTTGTTGTACAATGTTTCAAAAGGAACTGAATCTTAATAGAGCATATTTTCCAGTTTATTGTACATGTTTTGCCATATTATAGTGCATGAATGCATGCTTATTTTGAGATTTGATAGTGCATGGAAAACCGGGCTCTACTAATCAGTTATCACGTAGGCAACGATCAAACAAGTGTCTAGCCTCTGCGTACTTTCTATGGCTCCACAGCCGAACGCGTACGAAGAGAACCGAAGCTTCCTAACCGAATCGTTGGCCTCGTAGAAATTCCGTAAAATAAGATGGTTGCTTCCCATGCAATATGTAGTACCTTGGTGCTTCCCTTTTTTGTGTACTGTAAGATATGTAGGTTTTTATGTTTTCTATTTCGCTTTGGCTGAATCGGTTATTTGAAGCAACGTCTCAAACGAAAATATTTACGTGTTCTGAATGTGGAAGGGGTTTCGATTACCAAAGAAAAAAGAAAAAATCCCAGAAAATATGCATCGCAAATTCACCGTAACAAACTAAATGAAATCACTCCAAGTTTAAGTTCACAAGAGTTCTATAAATGTAAATTTGCAGTTTGTAACAAAAAATAATTATGCATACAATTTGAAGTACCGGTACCATGAAAGTTATGGGTCGGAGTATGTCCGGGAAAGTGAATTTAAATGTCCATTGTGCTTTTTCTGCCTCTGTAAAAAATCTTTTTTCGATCATTTCAATCAATCACTACTGATCTGCGTTTAGGGCAGTCGCCCAGGTGGCAGATTCCCTATCTGTTGTTTTCCTAGCCTTTTCTTAAATGATCGCAAAGAAATTGGAAATTTATTGAACATCTCCCTTGGTAAGTTATTCCAATCCCTAACTCCCCTTCCTATAAACGAATATTTGCCCCAATTTGTCCTCTTGAATTCCAACTTTATCTTCATATTGTGATCTTTCCTACTTTTAAAGACACCATCCGAACTTATTCGTCAACTGATGTCCTCCCACGCCATCTCTACACTGACAGCTCGGAACATACCACTTAGTCGAGCAGCTCGTCTCCTTTCTACCAAGTCTTCCCAGCCCAAACTTTGCAACATTTTTTTAACGCTACTCTTTTGTCGGAAATCACCCAGAAAAAATCAAGCTGCTTTTCTTTGGATTTTTTCCATTTCCTGAATCAAGTAATCCTGGTAAGGGTCCCATACACTGGAACCATACTCAAGTTGAGGACTCACCAGAGACAAATATGCTCTCTCCTTTACATCCTTACTACAACCCCTAAATACCCTCATAACCATGTGCAGAGATCTGTTCCCTTTATTTACAATCATATTTATCGTCAGAGCACGGTGTGTCGGTAAAATCTCAAGAAGTGGAACTTCCGTCACATGGTGAATTAATGAAATGGAAAGAGAAGGTTGAGAGAAACACGATGTCTCCTTATATAAAGGAGCGTGGATCGCAACCTGATGCGGATAACATTAAAAGGCATTACTATTTACGTCATCGTTCCGAGGATTATGCGCCTGAAAGTAAGGGTATTAGGCATATTAGAACATAACGAAACAGTAAAATAGGGGGAGTCTGTCCTGCAGGTAATCATGTAACAAAAGCTGAAGGTGGTAGCTGCAAAATCAGGCATTTTTTACGCGCGTTAGTCACCAATACGATATAGAACCTCTAGGTCTCTCAGCATCCGAAATAAGCATTCTGGTTACTCAAATTACAAATAAAATTCCGTTTTATGCAATATTAGACAAAGTCAGTGATTCACTGCCGCCTACTTTCAGTCTGTTGGACTTCTGCTATCGCACCTCCTTACCTCCTTAGCTTCCGAGCGTTGACTTCGTGCAACTTCGGTTGTGGAGCCATAGAAAGAACGTAAGGGCTAGACACTGGTTTCTATCAGCTGCATCAAGCTGTCAGTGGTGGTGGTGGTGATTATTGTTTTTAGATGAAGTACAACTAGGCAACTACCCTCTATATAACACTAATCAGAGGGGGGAAAATGGAAGGGATCCGATATTTTGACAAATTAAGTAATCGACATAAGAAAGACAAGGGCCACGAAGAAATGTAACATGTGCATAGGGACGCGTGGGACGTGCTGCATTTACTGGCAGTAAGCTGAACTACTTCCGTCCTACTGCATATATCCCTGGTGGAAATAATTTTGCGATAATTTTCAATGGGAAAATAACATTCTTCATTTGAAGAAGGCAAGTCAACCCTCATTAGGTACTTTTAGGTACAATGAAACTGACATATTCTGCTCCAGGAAGTGTGAAACTTATATATATTTGTTAATTAAACATGTTGGCCTCTGAGATCCAGATTGATCTGCAAAGCCAAATGGCTGATGCAATACGGCCTGCGCCTAAATAAAAAGAAGACAATAAATGACGTCAGATCCACAAGCAATCGAGACCATTCAGGCAGACAGTGAGGACCTGCCGCGAGTAACGAAATTCAAGTATCTTGGCTTCATGATCACTGATGATGGCAGACTTGTCGAACACGTTAATACAAGGATATCCACAGCCATGGGCGCCCGCAAGGAGGGTCAAGGGGGGCACTTGCCCCCCCCCCTGGAATTCTAAAAATGTTGATGTTCAATTGTTTAATACCATACCAGATTATTTCATAAACTGAACTTACTGACAGTCATCTAGCATCTGTTATAACTGGAAATTTATGTAAAGAATTTAATGATGCTGACGTTATATTGGTTTTATATTCAAGAAAATTGTTAATGTGCCCCCCCCCCCCTGGAAAAGATCCTGCGGGCGCCCATGTCCACAGCCCGGAAGAAATGAACGATAAGAACCAGCGTCACTTGCGACCGGACGATGAAAGACAATCTCCAATCAAAAATTTATCGTACTGTCATCCGACCTTTTGCACTGTATGGTTGCGAATGTTGACCGATCACGTCCGAGACAGAGCGTAGACTGGTGTTATGGAGACTAAGATGCTGAGATGGACAGCTGGCGTCTCTAAACTGGATCGAATCTCCAATGAATCCATCGGGGAGAGATTTTGCGTTGCACCGATTCAAGAAAAAATGTGTGAAAGTCATCTGCGATGGTTTGGACATGTACTAAGGGCAGACGCCGACATTTCGCGAAGACGGGTTACATGTTAGAAGTCGCCGGTAGAAGACCTAAAAGACGACCAAAACAGAGATGGGCCGATACCCTTCACAAAGATTTGAAGAGTATCAATCTCCACCCTGACATGGCCCAGGACAGAACTAAATGGAGACCACGTATCCATGTAGCGAACCCCGCCATCAGGAGGGACAAACCCTGAAGAAAAAGAAGAAGAAACAGCAAGGGAAAAATAAGTTAAGACATAAAAATCCGAACCTTCATCATTTTACTCCCAGGCCTAACCATTTTCAGTCCTGCCATCCGCAGAAGTTCTGATTGGTGTGACGTTAAACTGTTCGCGGAAAGAAAATTACCGTATCGTGAGTCGTTTAGTATTCGAGTAATTTTGTATTGTCATTGTTGTGCCCAGCGCTATTAGCTGTACTCCTAGAAGGTTTGAGTTCGATTCCCAGTAGTACCAGAGATTTCAGTTTAGCAGGAGGGGTGTTATGTGGTATATATAGCTCACCTGCCTAGGAACGGGGGGAGATGTGTGCCTGAAAAGAACTACACCATCTCGAGGAATTCGAAGACATTGTTCGGGTTTTGAAATAATAACTATAATCATCATCATCATGTATTAATATAAAATAAAGCTCTAGCTAGATATATTTGCAAACTGCTCTATTCTCCATTAGATATAATTGTCCTGGAAAGTCACCGTCTGTTTAGTTTCCTAACATTATGAATTATTCCTGTTACGATCTTACTTAAGTGAAATATATTCCAAGGCGGGTAGTTCGCAACTAGTGCAATTGCTTGTAGGACTCTGTGAAGTGTGGAGAATGGATGTAATTTATGTATTGCCTCATGACAGGCTTGCACTTAGAGTAGATTAACAGCTGCTGCAGTGCATCGATATTGATCACTGAACCAAACTCCGCTTTTGATTGCATTGTGGAGGAAAGTGGAAAGGCGAATTTCTCATAGAAACCGTTGTGGTACGGCGTTGTTGTAGGTACTTATATTGCTTATACAAGCCTGGTCAACAATCTCATGTACAGTATATTGCATTTCCTTTATTTCGTTTAGATGTTTATAGTCACTTAAACTCGATTGTCATACCGCGACTTACATGAACTAATGTGAAAATAGCAAATCAGTTTTACATAAACAAAAGCATTACATTAACCTTAGAGCATGTGAAAGGACAATCTTTATATTTGTTAAACAAGGATCCTAAAGAATTGAATCATTTGAAGGCATAGTGATGGGGAGCCAAGTGCCTTTTAACTCGTTAAGAATACTCTAGTACTTACGCCATTAGTTGTAAACTTGACATTGATTGGTTGATATGCTTTATTGTCAATGGTCAGTTACATACATTTCAGATAGCGTCTTGCTCCTTTCTTAGAAGATAACTGTGCGTGTACTTTTAGTGTCCTATCCTCAGTCGTGATATTTTTTGCTAGCTGCTTTACGTCGCACCGACATAGATAGGTCTTGCGGCGACGATGGGATAGAAAAGGCCTAGAAGTTGGAAGGAAGCGGACGTGGCCTTAATTAAGGTACAACCCCAGCATTTGCCTGGTGTGCAAATTGAAAACCACGGAAAATCATCTCAGGGCTGCCGACAGTGGGATTCGAACCCACTATCTCCCGGATGCAATCTCATAGCCGTGCGCCCCTAACCGCACGGCCAACTCGCCCAGTAGTCGTAATATTAAACCTGATCCTATCTGCATACTGCGTTATGAAACTGGATGTTGTTTCACAGAGTTTACATCTTGAAGTAGTTTGGCAGTTCATCTTCCATTGTTGACGAAACTTTCGTTTAACATATGTGATAATCAGGGCTGTAGTCGAGGGTACACGCAGTTTATATTTAGAGCGCTGCGCTCATATACAAAATAATACCCGCATCCGCTCCGCATCCACATTTCCTTCATCCACACACGCTTCCGCATCGGCGAATGGTTACCCGCATCCGCACGGCATCCGCATTTCCTTCATCCACACACGCATCCGCATCGGCGAATGGTTATCCGCATCCGCTCCGCATCCACATTTCCTTCGTCCACACACGCATCCTCATCGGCGAATGGTTATCCGCATCCGCTCCGCATCCACATTTCCTTCGTCCACACACGCATCCTCATCGGCGAATGGTTATCCGCATCCGCTCCGCATCCGCATTTCCTTCATCCACACACGCATCCGCATCGGCGAATGGTTATCCGCATCCGCTCCGCATCCGCATTTCCTTCATCCACACACGCATCCGCATCGGCGAATGGTTATCCGCATCCGCTCCGCATCCGCATTTCCTTCGTCCACACACGCATCCGCATCGGCGAATGGTTATCCGCATCCGCTCCGCATCCGCATTTCCTTCATCCACACACGCATCCGCATCGGCGAATGGTTATCCGCATCCGCAAATTGTTATCCGCGGATACTGTAAATATTTAACTACAGGTTTTGAAACGGATAGATGTGTTAACATAATACAACAGGCCTGACACCTGACACCTGGCACCAGAACCCGTACAGTCGCAGGTTTATGAGGGATTTTCTTTTGCGACAATTACAGACGTATTGACCTTTGTTCCTTCCTTCTATTAATTGCGGACAGGAGCCAGTTAGGCTTGGGCCAGATTTACGGCTTTATGATCTCAAGGCTCTTTATATATCACTGTTCTCCCATGCCAATGTCAAGGGTCACCTAATCACAAGCAAAAACAAGAGTATACCTGACTGAAAATCAACAAACGTCATTATTTAGAAATGATCAGCAAAATTATCCGCACTGCCATACAGTTTGTATCCGCCAAGACACGAACTTCGCGGATATCCGCATCAGTGTAGGGCTCTAGTTATATTCCACTAATTAGAGCATGCCGTCTGATTTCTTACGTATTCCTTCTACTTAGTTTTTTCATCTTAATTTCTCCTTTTCAGTGAGTTTTAACTCTACA
Organism: Anabrus simplex; assembly: GCF_040414725.1. Classification (NCBI taxonomy): domain Eukaryota; kingdom Metazoa; phylum Arthropoda; class Insecta; order Orthoptera; family Tettigoniidae; genus Anabrus; species Anabrus simplex. The sequence goes on along the minus strand of NC_090265.1, from coordinate 1,027,109,179 downwards.
GCTACGCTCGCAATCATGAACTTCGAAGGCTCAGCTTGATGAACAACATTATCAGCAATCACTTATTCAAGGTCGTCACTAGAGCCCGTATTTCCATGCATTATAAAATCTCAAAGTTTGCATGCATTCTTGCACTATTGTATGGCAAAGCATGCAAAATAATAAACTACCAAAATTCAGTTTATCACCGTTACATTTTCAGTTCCATTTAAAACATCGTACAACGACTAATTTCTCCAAATTGTCCTGATTAAGCTCATCCGTTTATCTGTCAGCACATTTTTAAACACGGAAAATGATATTTCTACATCACAAGAGTGACAGGTGAATATTTAAATGAAGACATTTGTGACTAAGTAAGGTGAAATTATACCTCGTTTCAATTTCAGCACAATAGGCTCGTTCTTGACGAATTCAAAGTCAAGATTTGAACGGATCACTTTGTTCAGCTTATCTCTAGCTGCCGCAGCTACTCCGTGCGATGATTGCAGACACATTTCAGTGTCTTCAATAACTGCTAACATTGCCTGTTACGATAACAAAGATGTGTGACAAGTGAGAGTTCCGGGTAGGAAATTGATAACAGCGGCAGAGGGTTCAGTGCAAAACCAAGGTTTGTAAGCCGCGTCACAGAAGTGTGATACAAGTTTTGCATTGTTCGTCTAACATAGACGAAAAAATGAGGCGTCATGTAGTAAAGCACAATTTACGATTCAATTTATAGGAATTTATACTTGTACACCTTATTTCTAAGCATTACAGCGCTCGACGCGGGCCTTTCGGCTTATGCCAACGTTTACTCAAGCGACAGATAAAAAAATGTCTGCTAATTGGATTATAGGACCTCTACCGTTTGTACTAACTTTGGTTATCAGGTAGGATGCCAGAAATACATTCTCTTTCTCTCCATCTCTCAATAATAGCAATGCGCAGTAGAAAAATGGTCCCAAGTTCTGCAAACTAACATTTATAAAAGGCACTATCATGCAAGTTAACATTATATATGCGAAAAAATCAGCAGAAAGGCCATATTATGCTCTGTAAACATCCAAATATTCGCTACTAAATACATAATCTTCAAAATATGCATTACCGGGCGAGTTGGCCGTGCGCGTAGAGGCGCGCGGCTGTGAGCTTGCATCCGGGAGATAGTAGGTTCAAATCCCACTATCGGCAGCCCTGAAGATGGTTTTCCGTGGTTTCCCATTTTCACACCAGGCAAATGCTGGGGCTGTACCTTAATTAAGGCCACGGCCGCTTCCTTCCAACTCCTAGGCCTTTCCTATCCCATCGTCGCCATAAGATCTATCTGTGTCGGTGCGACGTAAAGCCCCTAGCAAAAAAAAATATGCATTATGCATCAATTTTCTCCTAAACATGCCAAACCATGCAAACTTGCAGGTCAAAAGAACGGTTATTTGGAATCATTAAGTCATAAAACGAATATTTGCAAAGTTTGTGAAGTGTAACCAGCTTATTTAAAAGCATTTGCATGAAAATCTGTGCTCTAGTGATCACAGTTCGTTGCTTAAGTCTCCAGCCTTATATTCATACACTCAAATGACTCACCAGTTGACCGATTTAAGCTTGAGAAATATACCAGGCGGTTCGCGAGCGCCGTATTTTCTACTCTTAAATGTCTTGCATGCGCAAATGATGAATGGGATATCTACTAACTGATTTTGACAGGGGCGTTACTGCCAGCAGGTAGGTTACGTCAGAATATGAAGAGATAACAACCGGACGGTCGCTCGCAGCATGTTCCTCAAAGCTACCCGTCTAATGCAACCCCTTGCATTAGTAAATCTCGTTCCCGACTACATAGTACTAGCCTGGTGTATGGCACAGCAGCACTACATTTGCTGTTAGCATATCGGCAACGACGAATACACGGACATCATTTTAACCTATGCAGAATCTGGTCGGAATGCAACCGAAGCTCCAAACAGACGTCTGCCATCTCCACCTGTATTTCGCCACATGGTGTTAGTTTTTGTTTCATACAAACAACTCTTTTATAGAGTGGAATGTCTACACTTGTATAAATTAATAAGTTATTAAATTGTACGTAATTTCTGCATCTTTGGCGTATTTACAAATGCACCCTGTTATGGAACGTGTGCAGTAAAATGACCGCTATTTGTTTCACAACATCCAAAATACAGCGCGTTGTAGCGCTCCTTCGAAAATAAGTGATTAGGCATTCCATGCATCAATATTGCATGCATGACTTTTGTAAGTAGAAAGTACGGCGCGGCGCTCTCGGGCCGCGTGGTGTAAAGACGTAGCTGCAAAACCACCGTACTGTTTGTGAGTTTGTTCCAGTGAAAAGTTTGATCTCAAATCAAAAGAGGCACCTTGGATTGTTTTTAATAAATATCTGGAAATAGGTCCAGTAAAGAAATTCTGTGCAAGCAAATGAAGACTATTTTTTTGCTAGTGGCTTTACATCGCACCGATACAGATAGGTCTTATAGCGATGATGGGATAGGAAAGGCCTAGGAGTTAGAAGGAAGCGGTCGTGGCCTCAATTAAAATACAGCACCAGCATTTGCCCGATGTGAAAATGGGAAACCACGGAAAACCAAATGCAGGGCTGCCGACAGTGGGATTCGAACCCACTATCTCCCGGGTGCAAGCTCACAGCCGCGCGCCTCTAATCGCACGGCCACCTCGCCCGGTATGAAGACTTTGAAACTAGTACATTAATATATGTATTTCTTATTTATCATCATAAAATGTCTTCTATATGCCCGATTTATGCCAAAATGAGCCATTAATTTTAAGCGCCAGGGTGGTCTGACAGCCGGATTCGTCATGCCCTGACTTGGAGTATACCCTGTAAGAACTTGGGAGTACAGCACTGCTGATAAGGTCGATATGTGGTAGAGTTATTGTTGGGTCTCTGAATGGATGTCTCGTAGCTTTTTTTTTCTGCCTGATCAGCAGACTTATTACTTCGGATTCAACGGTGTGAAGATACCGATATTATTAACATGCTTTCCTGATTTTTTTGAGACAAGACTTGAATTTCGTTTTGGGAGTATAGGTTGATGAAGAGTTTCGAATTGGAATTCATGCACTTTTTGGGTCAGAAAAAAATATAAGTTAAATGGAATAGTTTGCTGGTATAATCTGTAACATAGCCTGTTTAAATGCAAAGCGTTCATTAGAATAGATAGTGTACAAGTCAGGTAGTCTAAAGAACATGCTATGATCGGGATATATTATAACACAACCATATCCTTCATTACAATTTTGATCCATCAGTGTAAATTACACCGTGTTTTTGGAGTCTGTCGAAAATCTCATTAAACAATCACAACTCAACAAGGTTTTGGGAGCTGGGAAGGGAAGTAATGGATTTCATTACAAATAATGTACTAATTACTTTGCCGAAAACAGAATATTTCTTTCACGTCAGGGGAAAACGTTATTGTTTTTCGCTTCATGGCAATCTCGCCCCGTCTGTATTTGCACGCGTACGTACTTGCTAAAACTTATCTGAATAGAAGTGCTGACTTTATGTGAAGCGGAAATTTCAGTTTATAGAACTCATCGGAGTGTTATGTTAGATCTCTATTAGCTAGTATCCAGGTTGAAATCGTGGCGGTAGGTTCTACATCATTCGTACAGTGTGAAATTTTAAACTTTACTGTGTTGCTGTTGTGCTTAATCACTGAAGAAGCAGAGATATGTATTTATCAATTCCTCGGATTGTTTTCGTTACATCTGCGGAGAATTCACAACTAGTAAAGAAAGGAAACCAGTTCCAAGACTATTGAAAACTGCATATCACCTGCATTTCGGCTGGCTGCTCGGTGACCAAGATGAACGTTTCGCACCACATATAAGTTGCATCCGATGCTGTGTAAAAGTAACTCAGTGGCATATGCCGTTTGGAGTTCCAATGATATGGTACGAACAAGAACATCATACAATGACTGTTGAAAACCTACAACCTTATTTTCCAGTTTTTGGGGGGTCAGGAATAGAATGAATGAAGCAGATATAGGCTATTAGTACGATGGGGTCGCCACTCCCAAAGTGATTTATTAATTATTATTATTATTATTATTTATTTTCCACTAATTGTAGTTACAATTTAGGGATGGTGAATGGAGAAAGGGCATAGCCCCATATACACAAAAGTGCCTCCATCACCACTTAAAATTATAATATACAAATATACAATTACATTCTACATGATGTTCTTATATACAGTTAAAATATTTACATAGGCATATTTACATACAGTAATACTCACAAGACCTGTTCAACATTCAAGTCATTCGACACACACACACACACACACACACACACACACACACACACACACACACACACACATACACACACACAGAGTCTCTCTCTCTCTAGAAACCCCACATATATTTTAGCTAGGCCGGCTCACTCATACACATTTACCGTCTCAATCGCTCGGGACCCCATAACTTTCCTCCATCCTCCCACTCATACTGAACATTCTCACAGTAGATAAATTATGTTTTGTACAGAGGGTTTCGTTATATATACATATATACATAATGACTGATAAATGCTGTGAAATGAGAATGGAGATTGTTGCTGGAATGAAAGATGACAGGGAAAACCGGAGTACCCGGAGAAAAAACTGTCCCGCCTCTGCTTTGTCCAGCACAAATCTCACATGGAGTGACCGGGGTTTCAACCACGGTATCCAGCGGTGAGAGGCCGACGCGCTGCCGTCTGAGCCACGGAGGCTCCTACAATAACTGTTATTTATGCATAACGAAAATAAAAGGGGTTTCAAAAAAAATAAACAGAAAATATCATATCACGATTTGCGTTCAGCCATCAGACCAATACCTCAAAGAAATGACTTACCAACCCTAGTAGCTCCTTCAAATTGGAAAGAACGTTCAGAAACAGAGGACAACGAATCAGACAACGGTGTAACAGCATCAGCATCTAACGAGTCACCTTACAATGCTATGAAAGATTGATATCCACATTTTTCTTCACAAAACGAACTTAATGACTTAGTGCGCGATGCTGAAGTCCTGGCTTCAAGACTTCAGGAGTGGAACTTACTGAGAAAGAACACGAAAGTTACCTTTTATCGAAATAGGAATCAAAACCTTAATTAGCATATTTTAGGCGAGACGGTGCACTCTGTGTTTGTTGTGATGTGACTGGCTTGATGTCAAAGCTAAACACTGTGTACAGTATTGAAGATTGGCGTTTATTTATAGATTATTCCAAAATTAGTTTGAAGGCTGTACTACTTCACAATGGAAATGAACTGATATATGTTCCTGTGGCCCACGCAGTTGGTATGAAAAAACACACGAAAGTATGTCCCTGATTCTAGAAGCCATTAAATACAAGTATCATACCTGGCGTATTTATGGTGATTTAAAATTTATTGTACTTCTCCTAGGATTACAGAGTGGATTCAAAAATTTTTGTTGTTCCCTGTGCTTGTGTGATAGTCGAGCTATTGAACAACAATACATAGTCAGAGAGTGGCCCACGAGAGAAGAATTCGAACCAGGGGAGTAGAATATAAAACACCAGCTATTGGTGAACCCTTTAAATGTGTATCTTTCTTTTTTAGATATAAAACTAGGGTTCATGTAAAGCTTTGTGAAGGGAATGGACAAAACAGGGGAAGGTTTCTAATACTTGACAGAACTGTTTCCCAGCATAAATGCATCCAAGATAAAAGCATGAATTTTCATTGGTCCTGAGATTACTATTATTATTATTATTATTATTATTATTATTATTATTATTATTGCGTTCCGGCCTTCTAAGGACCACGTTACAATTTCAATTGTTCCTCCTTAGTTGTTCTTTCCTTTTCTTCCAGTATTCTTTCATTGTTTCACTGTGTTTCGTTTTCCTGTCTTCAGTCCACTTTGTGCCTGTTTTCTTTTCCTTCCTCCCATGGAATCCTTCCATTTGTAAGACTTTCTTCCTAAAAATCTTTCTTTCCAATAATTCTTCTTCTCGTATGTTGTTCCTTTCCAGGTCTTTCTTGACTTCTTGAATCCAGGTGATAGTTGATTTCTTTTCCCAAAGGTACGTGAAGATTCTTTTAGTTAGTCTATTGTCATCCATTCTGTAAATGTGTCCAAGAAATAGCAATCTCCTTTTTCTTATTGTTTCTGATATGTTTTCTACGTTCTGGTCAATTTCATTGTTACTTCTTAATTTCCAAAACTCTGCAATTCTTGGAGGACCTAATATTTTCCGTATAATTCTTCTTTCTAATATTTCTAATTTATCAAGCTTGTAGTTCAGTGCTGGACATTCGCTGGCATAAAGGCATTCCGGTTTCACTACTGTGTTGTAGTGCTTTATTTTAAGTTTTCTTGATAAGCACTTTTTGTTGTAAGTATTCTTAGTTATACCGTAGGCTCTTTCCATCTTTTGCATCCTCTCCTCTATAGCAGATTTTTCTAAACCATTTTCTTGAATTGTCTCACCCAAGTATTTGAATTTCTTTACCTTTTCTATTTGACCGATATCCGTTACTAAAAACTTTGGGACACTTTTTATATTCGTCAAAAATTTTGTTTTCTCGGCAGAGATTCTGAAGCCTGTCATGTTGGCTGTCTTTTTAAGGAGATTGACTTGCATTGCTGCATCTGCAAGGCTTTCTGAAATTATTATTATTATTATTATTATTATTATTATTATTATTATTATTATTATTATTATTATTATTATTATTGGCATATGGCAACAAGCTAGATACATATATCCCGATATATAATATTAACAATTATACAAAGACAATAAGCATGTTTTATAGCACGTCACACGGGCAGGAACATCGTGTACAGTCACTTACAATATTGGGGATCGTCTACCGAGATGCACCACAGTCGCACTCTGGTGATGACATATATTTCCACTTATAAAGGGCATCCCTCCATCGTCCATGATTTGTTCTCAGCCGATTCAGAGTGGTCCAAATCTTACGCGGTAGATGATGTCCACCAGGAAGGTGTTCACCAGAAAAGACGTTGTGTAAGGAACTGTCTGTGGAAACTTTCCAGCGACTGCTCCATTCTTATAAAGGGTGAAAATTCCCATCAGCCAATGTGACAACATCACACAAAGATGGATGGCGTGATTTGAGCCTCATTATCTTGAGAACAGGAATATCACAATTCACAATTTGATGTTAAGCTGAATCCCGCTGAACTTGCTGCGTGGTCGTCATTCAAAAAAGTGGTGAATGTGTTTCTAGGTGACAAAAAAGTACACTTATCAATGATTTTTAAAATAACTACAGAAACTTAGGATGTAGGATGTCATTGAAAATGCATTTTCTATATTCTCACTTAGACTTCTTCCCTGAGAATTTGGGTGCAGTTAAGGATGAACAAGAGGAACGTTTTCACCAATATGTACTACAAATGGAGCGCAGATATCAAGGTTTATGATAATGAGCGACTATTGTTGGTGTCTTCAGCAGGAAGGTCTATCTTCCCATAAAAGAAAATCCCATAGTGAAAGCTTCCCAACTGCTTCAGGATCTAGAGTCTAAAGGTAATGTACTAGTAAATCCTGCATGCAATGTTTATTTTTTGTATGCTAGATGAATAAGAACTTAAAATCTCCAAATTTCTTTCGAATCCTATGAGGAATTTTCAACCAAATCCGTGGTGTAATAAAATTAGGGAATTCGTCAAGATCTACCTCATTAATGAGCCATTATTTAAGAATATGTAGAGATCTGATGTTTTTGCGGATATTTAAGCATTATTTCTGAGTGTGCCACTTTGTTTTGATGGTACAAAATTAATATAATAAAAATATATAATTTGTAACGAACCCCTAAAATTAAAAAAGTAATAACAAAAGAACTCAGGGTAATGGATAAAATAGGATGACAGATTCGAAATCAGCATGGCCAAAGTACTATAAATCAGGCAATTTCAAGTCAGTTCCTTAAAAATTTTTAAACATTGTAGAGTTGTAAATTGTTGGTTTAACAGATTTACTTGTCTGATTTATAGCGTTCTTGATTGGTTCCAGGTTGATTGTAGGCAGAATAACTCACACTGCTAGTATTAATGCGATGCTTGACGTCATCTTCGATTGTGGCATCGGTGGTGATGACAGAACCGAGATACCTGATCCTGTCAGTCATAGGGCGATGGCACTCACAGCGGTTTTTACCGAGTTGGCAGCAGATTCGGCGCTCGCTGCTTAGCATTTAACTCGGTGAAACCACACACAGCGCCGATGCCCATCTCGCGATGCTTGTGCCGATTCTGCACATAGTATACTACCCATGCGCAGCTGGCTGTTTTGTTACTCCAAGCGGTTCCTTCATCCATTGAGTTCAATACCATTCGTCGTACACAGTGGGTTCTGAATCGGCGCGAGTAATGTTTTCATTTTGTACTTTGATTATTATTGATTAAAAATTAATAAAACTAACTTCAGTTTACAATTCTTGTGTGTTTGGTATTTACATAAGAGATAACCATCTTCTCCTCTGAGGTTATATTGGTATTCATAGGAGTATCTTTTTGGTCTTTAGCAAATTAAGTAATTCGATACAAGCGATTAACATCCGACTGACCGAGCGAGTTGGCCGTGCGGTTAGGGGCGCACAGCTGTGAAATTGCATTCGGGAGATAGTGGGTTTGGACCCCACTGTCAGCAGTCCTGAAGATGGTCTCCCGTGGTTTATTATTTTCACAGGCAAATGCTGCCGTTGTACCTTAATTAAGGCCACGGCCGCTTCCCTCCTACTCCTCGCCCTTTCTTATCCCATTCTCGCCATAAGACTTAATCTGTGTCGGAGCGACGTAAAGCAACTTTAAAACATAGGGTGGAATTAAAGAACTTTCCTTCATCTCTCGTTGCTTGTTCGAATAAAGTCAAAAATTGTACTTTGATTATTATTGAAAAATGAATAAATCTAACTTCAGTTTAAAAATTCTTGATCGCTCATTCATCGATTCTTCCTTTATTTATTTATTCTCCTCGAAGATAAATAAATCAGTGGCATAATAATTATAAACTCTTCCTCCAATAAATAGGCCAACGGCCGTAGCCGTGTTGAAACACCGGATCCCGTGAGATCTCCGAAGTTAAGCAACATTGAGCGTGGTCAGGAGTTGGATGGTGGTAAGGGAATGGAGGAGCGGAAAGGAACTGGCCACCCTACCGCACGTAAACTCCTGCTCAGGAATCTGCGGAGGTTCGGACCTGCCTTCGGGCAGAATAACCCTTACCTTACCAATAAATAATCTCTGTCAGAGTCCGTCGCGGCAGTTCACTCACAGCCACGTGTGTTCTGGAAAGTGTTGCTGCCGAATCTGCTGAAGACTCGGTGAAAAACGCTGTGTGTGTATTCGCCTATAATAAGCGGTTTTCCAGCTGCGTAGATGGTGATTTGTGGAAAAAAACGACTCTGGTTCTGCGAAGTTACGTGACCACCGACTACCGACTACCGACTACCGACGGTTAAGGTCATATCCATTTCTGGTAAGATGTAGGTTTTGCTTGTGGTATGTACAAGAACAAATACCAAATGGGCTGTCTCGGTTTTCTTCCTTGGCTTTGAGCTAGGAAAGTGATTAAGTATGAGCGATGAGAGTAGGCCTAATCACATTCTGTATGCAGCCAGCCCTACGACGAATGGCGTGACAGTGTTGCTCGTAGGCTTGTCAAATTAATATGTAATAGCACTTTCTGTCTCGGTGAGGAAAGCAACAGGGAACTACTTAATTTTTCATTTCCCTAGTAAGCATCTTCAGTTACAATTGGCTACATGTGACAGTTGACGGTGAAGCTATTTTGGATCCAACCAGCTTTCAGGCTGAAAACTCAACATACAACAACCTTTAATACTTTGGGTGGGCGACAGGATGACAATAAGGAGATTTCTTCTCAGCTCCAGGAGGGTGTTTGGATACTTCGTACGATTTAGTCTGCAACCACCTTCTTCCCTTTTATTTCCCCGTTAATTATAAGTACACACAACAGTACAGTACAGACAATACAGTACGGTATATTATTGGTTAAAGTGCATTTCTCGTATTAAAAATAATAAAGATGACAGTCTAAGAATATTAAACATAATCAAAATCGTGGCACCTAAGAACTTTCTTTTTCGCTAGTGGCTTTACGTCGCACCGACAGGTCTTATGGCGACGATGGGATAGGAAAGGCCTACGAGTTGGAAGGAAGCGGCCGTGGCCTTAATTGAGGTACAGCCCCAGCATTTGCCTGGTGTGAAAATGGGAAACCACGGAAAACCATCTTCAAGGCTGCCGATAGTGGGATTCGAACCTACTATCTCCCGGATGCGAGCTCACAGCCGCGCGCCTCTACGCGCACGGCCAAGCACCTAAGAACTGGAGAGCAAACTATCAGGTATTGGCGAATACTTATAAAGGCATTGTCAGAACTAAGACTATGGTGCCACAATGTATAATTCTGAAAGAATGTCTACACCCAAGATGTATAACCAAGTACAATCCACTGCTCTATGAGCAGCGTTGAGAGTTTACCGCGCTAATCTAGTAACCAGTATGCAGATCGAAGCAAACGAACCATCACTTGCAATCAGAAGAAAACAACTGAGCGTATCGTGTGCTTTATGATAAATTAATGATATTTGCTTTACGTTCCACTAATTACTTTTACGTTTTTCGGAGACGCCGAGATGCCGGAATTTAGTCCCGCAGAAGTTCTTTTACGTGCCAGTAAATCTACGCACATGAGGCTGGCGTATTTCATCACCCTCAAATACCACCGGACTGAGCCAAGATCGAACCTGCCAAGTTGCGGTCAGAAGGCCAGCCCTTCAACCGTCTGACCCACTCAGCCCGTCACCCATATGCTTTCAAAATAGCAGTTACGACTGATTCACACATGAAACCTCATATATTTTCTAACAGGCATAAAGATAAAGTAATTCATTGGCTCACACGTACTACAATATTGCCTTTACATCACAGGGTATCTAAATACCTTAAAGAGCTCTATAACCTATATTACACACCGACCGATCTACTGCATACCCCCTTCCTGGACAGTTATTCTGCCTACAATCAACTTGGAATTAATCAACAACGCTAAATATCAGACAAATAAATCTGTATATCAACAAATATTTAATGAGGTAGCAAGAAATCAGCTTCATTTCCCGTATCAAATCCTATTTACAATGAATCAATAACAGTAAATTCCACCTTTTTGATACTTATATTTGCATTAAGCAAATCAATTAATCATATACTGTACATGTTTCTTTCCATTGGGAACATTAAAACGCTTAGGTGAAATTACAATGTATTTATCTTCTTAATAATATCTTAATAAGTACCTTGTTTTACTTAAAACCTACCGAGCTCGATAGCTGCAGTCGCTTAAGTGCGGCCAGTACTTAGTATTCGGGAGATAGTGGGTTCAACCCCCACTGTTGGCAGCCCTGAAGATGGTTTTCCGTGGTTTCCCATTCTCACACCAGGCAAATGCTGGGGCTGTATCTTAATTAAGGCCACGGCCGCTTCCCTCCTATTCCTAGGCCATTCCTGTCCTATCGTCCTATCGTCGGTACGACGAAAAGCAACTAGAAAAAAAAAACTTAAAATGTATGTGAATTTAAAAATTGAAATAAATTAAAATCAGTGTGGATGGTTGAATGGGGTGGTGAAATGGAAGGAAAAATGGATTTACTGATTTTAGACTATTTTAAAGCTATATCTATTCATTTGAACAGATGTTATAAAAATGTTTTGTTTCCAGCACGTTTTTCACTATGATATATGATATTCTTCTTGTCTACTAATAAAAAGATTTTGAAAAATAATTTTCCTTTGTCACTATTCTATATTTTACAACGATGTTCTCTTCATTTGATCCTTCCAAGGTGAATGTTGTTTGTTTTAATTTTATAAAAGTGGTTCTTGAATTCAATTAATTCAGGATCCCTGAAGCTGATTGCTGTCATACTATTATTAAAATAGCTTCCCCGAAATATTGTTGTTGACAAAATCTACTGTGTCCTTGGAGGAGCGACCAAGACGGAAGGCTGCATCAGCCGTCACTCATCCAAGGACACAGTAGATTTTGTCACCGGGCGAGTTGGCCGTGCGCGTAGAGGCGCGCGGCTGTGAGCTTGCATCCGGGAGATAGTAGGTTCGAATCTCACTATCGCCAGTCCTGAAGATGGTAATCCGTGGTTTCCCATTTTCACACCGGGCAAATGCTGGGGCTGTACCTTAATTAAGGCCACGGCCGCTTCCTTCCAACTCCTAGGCCTTTTCCTACCCCATCGTCGCCATAAGACCTATCTGTGTCGGTGCGACGTCAAGCCTCTAGAAAAAAAAATAGTTGTCAACAACAAGATTTCGGGGAAACTCTTTTAATAGTATGACAGCAATCAGCTTCAGAGATCCTGAATTAACTGAATTCAAGAGAGACTTTTATAAAATTAAAACAAACACCATTCGCCTTGGAAGGATCAAATGAAGAGAACATGGTTGTGAAATATAGAACGGTGACAAAGGAAAACTATTTTTCAAAACTTGTTATTAGTAGAGCAGCAGAATATCATATATCACAGTGAAAAAAGTGCTGGAAACAAAAAGAATTTTTATAATATCTGTTCAAATGAATAGATATAGTTTTAAAATAGTCTAAAATAATAAATCCGTTTTCCCTCCCATTTCACCACCCCATTCAACCATCGACATTAATTTTAATTTATTTAATTTTTTAATTCACGTAGATTTTAAGTAAAACAAGGTAGGCTAAAGATGTTCTTAAGAAGATAAATACTTTGTAATTTCACCTAAGCGTTGTAATACAGCTGAAGATGTTCCAAATGGAATGAAACATGTACTGTATATGGTTATTTGATTTGCTTTAATGCAAATATAAGTATCAAAAAGGTGGAAAATTACTATTATTGATTCATTGTGTTTAATGGGATTTGCGACAGATTATGATTGGAAGCTGTTCCTATTATTATTTATCAGTCCGTTGTGCTGAGATCAATGAAAACTCTTTCTACGGTTGTATTGTGCCCTGGTATAGAAACAAGAATTCTGTAAGTTTTAATAACTCTGAACTACAACCAACTTTGCCTATTTCTGATTACTTGTTATAATCAGCGTCATCACTACTCTCATTCAGGAATTGTTTGAAATTGCAGAACTGATCAAAATATTTCACACCATCAGTTTGAAAGCCAAATATAGAATACAATATTACTTTCAGCGCCATCCATTAAAACCAGGCTTCCTTCAAATCCAAATGATATCCTGTCGCTTGTCACGTTGGCAGCTCTCGCATATTAGCAGAGTTCTGACGGGATATTGCCGAGAGCTAAGCATGCAGTACACAGAATGGTAAATAGCGCCCATTATCACAATACAAGGCATGCATAGAACAATCGTATGTATTGATGATGCCGTCACGTAATGAAGAATAATTCTAGAAATGTAGTGAAACAGATTATCCCAAAATAACCAGAATAAATAAAAGAGAAGGTCCTTTCGAGTTTTTTAAATAATCCATCCGGACCCCGGTCAATGATTTGAAAAGGGGGACATGTCATCTGGTCACCCTACGTCAGACCAACTCTCTTGTATGGCTCCGAATGCTGAACAAAGCAGAAGAAACATGATCAGCAAATGGATGCAACGTCGATGAGAATGCTGTGATGGTCTGCGGGTGTTACTTTGACCGACTGACTGTGCAATGTGCTCGTGTGAGTGTTTGCGCTATCGGTGAGAAACTGGAGGAGACACAGCTTCACTGGTACGGGCACTTCAGACGACGTGGTATGAGTATCATCCTGTACAGACAGTTCTTGCCATCGCTAAACGAAGGAGAGACCGAGGGTGCCCAAGAGCAACGTGGTGGAGGAAGCAAATCCCTGTTGCCCTCATGAAGAAGTGGAGGGAATACTCTCTACTGGTCAGAAGAGCCGACACTGAGTGATACTTGAGAGTGACCTCACTATATATATATTTCGTATGGCATGAGGATACATTGTTACAATTTGGTTATTAACTATATTTATACATTTGAGCTCATCAATATCTGCATTGCTGCTAAAGCTGAATGTCCAGTTTTTTTAGCCAACTCACAGCTTCATCACTGGCCTCGTGGATATCCTTTATTGTCCCACTGAATCTTCGGAGTGGGCACTCTGTGACGATATGTTGAACGGTCTGAGGCACATCAGAGCAGTCGCAATAAGGATCGCTGGTAATCTTCCACTTGTGTTTCCAGAAGTTGCATCTGCCATGTTGAGTTCTGATCCGATTAAGTGATGACCAGATTTTTCTGGGTAAGTTGAAACCAGGAGGTTGCATAACTGGATCCGAAATTAGACCTAATCTGTCAGGGTTTGAAGCTGCCCACCCATAGCGCCAGGCAGTGTTAGTATGAAATTCATCTTGGACTAGCCTCTTTCCTAGTAACCAAGAAGGTTTCCTAGATTTCAGCCTGAGATCTTCACGTAGGCAGTCTTGATGTATTGGTAGAAGAGGATTGTCACAGCATTTAACCCATTCTTTCTTCAGTGCCATTTGTCTTCGGAGATGAGGAGGTGGAATATTTGAAAGAACTGGTAACCACTCCAAAGGTGTGGATTGGATGGTTCCTGATATAGCCCTCATTGTATCGTTTAACTGAGTGTCTATCTTCTTTGTATGGGCACTGTTGAGCCATACTGGGCAGCAGTATTCGGCTACTGGGTATACTAACGCAAGTGCTGTAGTTCGGAGGGTGGATGCAGATGGGCCCCAGCTTGTTCCTGTGAGTTTGTGCAGGATGTTATTGCGGGTTTTGATCTTGGCAGATGTTTTGCGTACATGTTCGCTGTAAGTCAAAGATCGATCCAAGGTAACGCCTAGATATTTTGGATGAGGATTGAACTTCAGTATATGACCTCTGAATTGAACCTGAGGGGCATAATTAGCTTGTCTGTTGCTCAAATGAAAGCAGCTGACCTCTGTTTTTGTTATGTTTGGTTTCAGTCGCCAGGTTTTAAAATAATTATCAATTCTGCAGAGATCTTTAGTGAGTGTGGTTTCTGCTCCAGCAAAATCACTAGACTGGGCTGCCAAACAGATGTCGTCAGCGTATATAAACTTCCTAGCATTAGTTGAAGGTAGATCTGCTGTATATACGTTGAAGAGTAATGGGGCCAATACCGATCCCTGTGGTAATCCGTCACTCAGTTTGTAAGTTTTACTTACGTTGCCATGTAGGTGTACTTCAATCATTCTATTAGCCAACATATTATTCAGCAGGGTGGCAAGCGTCTTACAAGGGATTAACTTCAGGAATTTGAGGATCATTCCTTTTCGCCAGACTGTGTCATATGCTGATGACAGATCTACGAACACTGCTACGGTCTTCTTTCGATCTTGAAATCCCCTCTCAATATGGGTGGTTAGGGCTAACACCTGGTCGGTACAGCTGCGGGTTGGTCTGAAGCCAGCTTGTTCAAGTGGTATGTGCTCTAGGATTTTGGCTGAGATTCTATTGTATATTACTCTCTCCAGTAGTTTGTAGCAGACACTTAAAAGGGCTATGGGTCTGTAATCTTCTGCATTGTCTCCACTTTTCCCTGGTTTAAGGATTGCTACTATTTTTGTTCTTTTGAGTATTGATGGTAGTTGTCCAACATGTAAGATATTGCTGTAAAATTTGGCAAGCCATTCGGTTGTTCGGGGGCCACAGTGTATAAGGAATTCTGGGTATATTCCATCCAATCCGGCTGCTTTTCCTGACTTTATTTCTTTTAGCGCAGTTAAGATCTCAGCAGCTGTGAAATCAGAGGAAAACTGAGAGACTGCTTTGGCCTGGGTTATCCTCGATTTTAGCTCTTGTTGAATTCTTTTTGACTCTTTCTTATTTGTGCCGACTGGTTTTCTTGTCAGGTTAACTAATCTGTTTGCCACCTCGTTTGGTTTTATCTTAGAGCTCTTGGGACCGAATTTGGGAGTGCTGTTGCCAAGTTTCCTTAGAAGTGACCATGCTTTTCGACTGGAATGTGGGCACATAAACGACATGTGAAAAGAAAACATCATCACAGCCTTGTAGCCTATATTTCTGAGTCAGTGCGAAATAATGAAAATATGAATAGTTACCGTGTGAAAGTTGAAATCCAAGAACCGATAACTTGCTGAATGGAGAGACCATCCCGAAACGTTTTAGGGCTTTGTACAGCTGTCTGTAATTCTTAAAAATTAACCTAATACTTGGTGGAATTTTGTGATCCGTGTAAAAGGGAAGTTACAGTAGGTTATGTGAGTATAACATGAAAACAATTTTTCGTATGTGTTATAACTTATGTTATGCGTATATTGGTTACTTTAAACTTGTAACACGAAAACAATTTTTCATGTGTTGTACGTTGTCCAGGAACTATTTCTGTTTGTGCTGACTCAAGAGAACTCTGGAGCATTGATGTGTCAAGAACGTCCGTGTAGTAATTAATGATTTCTCTGGATATTTTGTGGTAATATGCTGTAGCCTAATGATAAAAATTCTAGGTGTGTTGTGCTGATTCCAGATAATTCTAGAACATGGACTGACCATGGACTTCTGGATCATATTAAATGTAGAACTTTACGGATATCTTGTGCTAATACGATGCTGTGAGAAACCAGAATTATCTGTAAAATTAGCTAAAATTGTACATAGATAATGGTGATCGTATTGCCAGTCCGTGAAGTAGTGAGGTTGCTACGTTGTTTTGTGTCATAGAGTTGAGTTGTGTTGGGTGCAGTAAGGAGAGTTTAGTATCGATACCGTTCGACGGATCAGTGTGGATTATTGTGTTTGTGTATGTGTAATTATATGTGTAGTAGTGACTGGTAGTAGTTGTTTCATTGTATTAAATCGCTGACATACATTAAAATGAGGGAAGAGAATACAAAGAGAACCAAATGCGCCGATAATACCTCCATTTGTGATATCACTATATTATTTACTAGCTGATGTACCCGTGCTTCGCTACGGAATTCTCAGAAAGACTGTGTGGTTTCCCTAACTGAAGTCAACATAGGCCATTACAAAAACGGCAGTAGGAATGTAGCGATTAAAAGCAATGCTGTCATATAAAATACTCGATCAAATGAAAAACCGCACATTTTCTCACTTTCAACGAACAGTACTACCATGACGAGTATAAGACCATGTGTAAGGACTCAGCCATGATAGCATGGTAGTTCGTGGTCTCGCCACTGCAAGCACTGCGAACGATTATATCCAACACGTGGTCCAGTAGTTCCGCCAAGCCGGGTATAGAAAAGTGCAGGAGATGTTCCTCTGCGAGATAATTCAGTGAATGAGTTGACTTTTCTTTGCTTTCAGTTCCTAAACCCAGTTCATTGTGTGTTGTGTACTTCAAGCATGTACCTTATGTGGCTTTATTCATTTAATAGTTCACCATGTTTTACTGTTTTGTGCCTGGTTGTAAGTCACGCTATGGTAGAGTAATTGATGATATACGAATTTTTTCACCATCGAAGGATATAAATCAATTTGAAAAATGGGCCAGAGCTATTCCGCGGAAGCATACTGAGTTAAGGTGTAACAGCAGAACTTGTCATGTTCATTTGTCTTGATGATTTGATAGTAAAATAAGAAATTTTATAGCGAGTGGCGAAAATGTGGATATCTCTTCCTGAGACATGGAAATTACGTCCAGGATCAGTTCCTTACGTTTTCCCTAATTTCCCGCCAAATTTTTAGGCAAGCTTCCGAAAGTTCAGTAACCGACAAATTGAGTTGGTAAGTAGAGTATTACTTTTAAATAGTTCATGGGTATGCTGGGAGTTATGTGCTATTTGTCTCCATATGTACACTCCAGTAACCTGTGCTTTCCGCAACATGTGATGAAGGCCGTAGCCCTTATTTCCGTGTATGATTTTTTCCATTCTACCCTGCCGTGGGATTTTAAATGTAATCTCTCATTTTTTTAAAGACAGTGTATATACTTATCAGTTACGTTTCCTCTGGTATCATTTCTAAGACCTGCTGATCGGTGCTGTGGAGCTTGCCCACTGGAGCGCTGCCTGGCGGGGCGCGTTTGAACTCGAGGAGTCCTCACACTTGTTCTTATATTCGTCATGGTACTACGGTGCCGATCTAACAGTCCAAATTTCCAGAGCTGGAATGTTCAGGCCGCAGACAGCTGTGAACACTCCTCCGCCATTATTCTGTTAAATATGCACACTGATCATTCCAATCAGTGCCTTAAGTAGCGATTGAGTAACTCGAATTCTATTATGAACCAGTGTGTTACGTACCAGTATTATCAGAAAATTTATAAACCAGAGGAATGGCATGCTAAAGAAGAAAGTTACCTAACTCCCCAGCTACTTCCCGCCGGTATTCAGGCAGGCTGTTACACTCTGTACGACTGGGCGAGTTGACCCTGTGGTTCGGGGAGCGCAGCTGTGAGCTTGCAACCGTGAGATGGTGGATTCGAGCGGCAGCCCTGAAGATGGTATTCCGTGGTTTCCCATTTTCACACCAGGCAAATGCTGGGGCTGTACCTTAATTAAGGCCAAGGCCACTTCCTTCACACGTCTAGCCTTCCCTATCCCATTATCGCCGTAAGACCTATCTGTGTCGGTTCGACGTAAAGCAAATTAAGAAAAATACTCGGTATGCAGCAGTAATCTTATCTATTGGAGATGAGTGGCAACAGAATGCACAAAGCATATGACAAACAATGGTCAATATAATGTTATTGTACGGGCTGCCTGGCCGAGGCGGTAAAGGCGTGCTCGGTTCGCCCGGAAGGAAGTGGGTTCGAATCCCCGTCAGGAAGTCTTAAAATTTAAGAAACGAGATTTCCACTTCCGGAGGGCATATTGCCCTGAGGTTCACTCAGCCTACACCAAAAATGAGAACATACGACGAGATTCGAACTCACGTCTCCGCAGCTCGCACTCAAGTATTGTGACCGCTCCGCTTGATTACGTTTAAACTGTCCAAGTAAATTGCACGTGCGTTTCATTGGAATCGGGGAATTCATCACTGTTTCGTAAATCATTAGGTTGCTGACTTGACATGTTTAAGTAAAATGTGTTCGCCTTTTAGTGTTCTATGACCTCAGCGGATCCTGTGTCATGATAATTGTCCTCAATTTTTTCAAAAACGAAAACATATTGACCTAAATCATTATACACGAGTTACTGTTGAGTGTCCCCCAACAGGTAGGATGGAAGCTCGTTGAAATCGGTTGGACGCAGTGAAGAAAAGCGAGCCTAGTGGATATCAACGTCAGCAGCTAGATTAATATGACGTACTGCAGTTGCGCTCAGGCTCCTTGTGGACCATGATATTCTTTTTGTCCGCCTCTGTGGTGTAGTGGTTAGTGTGATTAGCTGCCATCCCTGGAGGCCCGGGTTCGATTCCCGGCTCTGCCACGAAATTTGAAAAGTGGTACGAGGGCTAGGACGGGGTCCACTCCGAGGGGGGTAGAGGGGGGTTCAATTCCCTCGTAAGCTATCCTTGAAGTGGTTTTCCGTGGTTTCACACTTCTCCTCCAGGCAAATGCCGGGATGGTACCTAACTTAAGGCCACGGCCGCTTCCTTCCCTCTTCCTTGTCTATACCTTCCACTCTTCCTATCCTCTGACAAGGCCCCTGTTCAGCATAGCAGGTGAGGCCGCCTGGGCGATGTACTGGTCATTCTCCCCAGATGTATCGCCCGACCCAAAGTCTCACGCTCCAGGACATTGCCCTTGAGGCGGTACAGGTGGGATCCCTAGCTGAGTCCGAGAGAAGAAACCAACCCTGGAGGGTAAACAGATTAAGCAGATATTCTTTTTTCTCAGCGCTGGTTCTATAAGCCACTGGTATTACTATCAGTACTAATACTGTATCAGTCCAGTGGCATAGCACGAACACTCTCCGTACATGTGGCTGGAGATCAGATCTGATCCTCGCCTCATTGCGTATTCTTGGGTACACTTACCGGCTCACACTTCAGATTGACGGTACTCTTGATCCAAGGTCAGCTCATTAGCGAGCATGTGCCGTGACTGCCATTAAACCAGACGAACCATGTTTGATGGTCTAGTACGTGTCTACAATATGCTATTGTTGAATCAACGCCGGAGAGTTACTGTTAACATTTAAATACGCTTTAAAGTAATGCCATGAATTAATGATGAAGAGCATCCGGGCAGCTAGGATAGTATGTCCCCTGATGGAGGACATATTACTCATCTCTCTGCGAATATACATCCCTTCAGCTTATCCGCCTGTTAATTCCGTTACCCAGGTCGAATTTACGATTAGTGCTAAAATTTGTTGCCCCTCTCCTAGAAACGATATAATGTATATACGGCTATAATCAGGTCATGTTTAAATTATTCTGAAAATAAATATTACAGTATTTAGAAAGCATTAAATTCATCATCATCATCATCATCTGTTTACCCTCCAGGTTCGGTTTTTCCCTCGGACTCAGCGAGGGATCCCACCTCTACCGCCTCAAGGGCAGTGTCCTGGAGCTTCAGACTCTTGGTCGGGGGATACAACTAGGGAGAATGACCAGTATCTCGCCCAGGCGGCCTCACCTGCTATGCTGAACAGGGGCCTTGTGGAGGGATGGGAAGATTGGAAGGGATAGGCAAGGAAGAGGGAAGGAAGCGGCCGTGGCCTTAAGTTAGGTACCATCCCGGCATTCGCCTGGAGGAGAAGTGGGAAACCACGGAAAACCACTTCCAGGATGGCTGAGGTGGGAATCGAACCCACCTCTACTCAGTTGACCTCCCGAGGCTGAGTGGACCCCGTTCCAGCCCTCGTACCACTTTTCAAATTTCGTGGCAGAGCCGGGAATCGAACCCGGGCCTCCGGGGGTGGCAGCTAATCACGCTAACCACTACACCACAGAGGCGGACAAGCATTAAATTACTGGAATTAAAACGCGTGATTTTAGTGATTTGTGAAACTCTTTCTTTCTTTCTTTCTTAATCTGTTCACCCTCCAGGGTTGTTTTTTCCCTCGGACTCAGCGAGGGATCCCACCTGTACCACCTCAAGGCGGTGTCCTGGAGCGTGAGACATGGGTCGGTGATACAACTGGAGAGGATGACCAGTACCTCGCCCAGGTGGCCTCGCCTGCTATGCTGAACAGGGGCCTTGATGGGATTAGGAAAATTGGAAGGGATAGACAACGAAGAGGAAAGGAAGCGGCCTTGGCCTTAAGTTAGGTACCATCAAGGCATTTGCTTGGAGGAGAAGTGGGAAACCACGGAAAACCACTTGCAGGATGGCTGACGTGGGAATCGAACCCATCTCTACTCAGTTGACCTTCCGAGGCTGAGTGCACCCCGTTCCAGTCCTCGTACCACTTTTCAAATTTCGTGGTAGAGCCGGGAATCGAACCCGGCTCTCCGGGGGCGGCAGCTAATCACACTAACCACTACACCACAGAGGCGGACTGAGGAACTCTTACATGATGACACTCTTCACTATCCAAGTCTAAGGCATGTAGACTTCAGTAGAAATGGTTTAAAGCGTGTTCAAATTTATTCATTGTCAAACAAAATCCATTGTGAAAGGCTATGGATAATTTTTTAAGCATCCCAGATATCTCCGTTGTTGATATAGGCCCTACTGCAATATTATTAATTAATCTAACACGAAGTACAAAGTTATTTGAATATTGAACTTTAACTCTTTGCATAATGATATTTTGGTATTGATTTACAGAGTGGAATGCGATTTTACATTTCACGTTTTACTTGGGAATGTAACTGAGAATTACGGTTTCTATTTATAGTGATAACTAATAAACGCACATACAATATCATTTCCAACCCTGCATTATTGTATAACCATTATCATGCCATAGTAATATATATGCAGCTGTATGCCTTCCATTTACTCTAATCGTGATAACAGACGTGAAAAGCACAAATGTTAATTCTATCATAAGATACTAAGACCAAAGTTCTGCCCATGAAATGTTCACCAGAAGGTGATTTAAAGTACATTTCACTGTAAATTGCAACCACAGAAAGTAGCAAAAAGCCAGCTTCTGGTCATTGTAGCCGTAGACCTAGGCCAAAATCTGGCACTGTCCGTTACTACATTTAAGCAGAAAAAAATTGATCTCATAATGAAGCTAGAAAGGGGATGTAAACTTATCCAAATTTAACCAAAATTCCTGGGCCAGTTTTAATAATTCCGTGTTTGACGTTATACAGTAGGTACCAGCTTTATACACATCTTAGAAATGCTTCGTCCATGCCCTTCCCGACGGCGGGACGGTAGAGGCGGTAACACTGGGCACCATAATTTGGGGCGCACCTCATCTCTTGTATCATTTTCAAAATGCAATTAGTTTTATTAAGAGGGCCATCAAACGAAATTTTTTTAAGACCCAAGTCTAATCATGACCATGACATTAATTATTAAGCAGCATTACCACCGGGCGAGTTGGCCGTGCGGTTAGAGGCGCCGGGCTGTTAGCTTGCATCTGGGAGATAGTGGGTTCTAATCCCATTATCGACAGCCCTGAAGATGGTTTTCCTTTGTTTCCCATTTTCACGCCAGGCAAATGCTGGATCTGTATCTTAATTAAGGCCACGGCCGCTTCCTTTCAACTCCTAGGCGTTTTCTATCCCATAGTCGCCATAAAACCTATTTGTGTTGGTGCGACGTAAAGCACCTAGCAAAAAAAAAAAAAAAAAAAAAAAAAGCATTAGCAATATGACATACTTAGATGCTTATCAATACTGAGGACAATTTATTATGCCTTATGTGTATGATTCAATATTATTCCATGTAAAACAAAAAAGTACGGTACGTTATAAATTGAACAATTACATAATGACTACCAGTTGTACCGGTGAAAACCTTAAAGCTAGTTCGATAATTGGGCCTCCGCACACGCAGTTTCGTAGCTGGTCGGAAGCTTTTACACGCAATATAAATGCAGTTTTCCTATGCATTGCTCATAAATATTACCGCTTACCGAATTTTGTGCGTGGAGGCCTATTAAAGTAAAGTGTGATTGTTACATAAAACGAATGGAAATATAGTTTTAAAATACTGTTATTATGATCGTCTTTTTCTGAAATGGGGTGCCTTACTGAACCTTGCCCTGGGTACTTACGGCCAAAGCGACGATTTAGGCTACGTCTTACTAAGAACGTCTACACGGTCTGACAGATAATAACATTGAATAAGATAGAAAGTTCTACTGTACATAGATTGACAGACCTGATATTCTTTCGGGTTTATAGCATGTGAAAGAGACAAAGAGTAGAGAAATTGTACGTTTTGCGAAGACAGTTTCGTCTGAAGAGAACCGCTACCAGCCACGATTGTTCAAAAAATGTATAATAATAATAATAATAATAATAATAATAATAATAATAATAATAATAATAATAATAATAATATAACACGTGTGTATGTATGTCGCCGGGCTCAGTAGCTCAGACGGTAGAGCGCTGGCCTTCTCAGTACAACTTGGCGGATTCCATTCTGGTTCTGTCCGGTGGTATTGAAAGGTGCTCACGTACGACAGCCTTATGTTGGTAGATTTGCAGGCACGTAAAATAACCTCAACGGGACAATATTCCGGCACCTTGGCATCTCTGAAAACAGTAAAAGTAATTAGTGCGACGTAAAACAAGTATTGTTATTATTTTTAATATTTTATGTTTGTTTTTTGTTTGTTGTGTACTCAGTCTGAAGGCTGGTTGGATCCTCAACAGCTCCACAATCAGACGCTATAGTTGGCATAGGCTTCACTGAAAAGATGTACTCGGGGAATGAGTGAGATTTTCCGTTGCTTTTCTCGCCCGGCCAGAAGTAGCTATTATGTATCAGTCTATTCAGCCACACACCTACCGACGCCACGAGTGACATCTTCACAGCATTCCTAACAGGGACTGGCTGCAAATGAAATTACGTTATTAGCATCGCTCATACCTCAGTCACTTTCATGTTGTCAAAGCCAAGGAATGAGACACACAATTCAACGAAAGTAAAACATTTTTCTAGCCTGTATCACAAGATATAGTGCACTGTAAACAATAGGTATCGTCAGCATAGGTACAATACTACTACAACTACTTTTTTCAATTTGCTTTACGTCGCACTCATAGGTCTTATGGCGAAGATGGGACAATACGGAAGGGCTAGCAGTGGAAAGGAAGTGACCGTGGCCTTAATTAAGTTACACAACCAGCATTTGCCTGGTGAAAAATGGGAAACCACGGAAAACCATCTTCAGGATTGGCGACAGTGGGGTTCGAAACCACTATCTCCCGTATTCAAGCTAATAGCCGGGCTCAGTGGCTCAGACGGTTTAGGCGCTGGCCTTCTGACCCCAACTTGGCAGGTTCGATCCTGGCTCAGTTCAGTGGTATTTGAAGGTGTTCAAATACGCCAGCCTCGTGTCGGTAGATTTACTGGCACGTAAAAGAACTCCTGCGGGACTAAATTCCGGCACCTCGGTGTCTCCGAAAACCGTAAAAGAGTAGTTAGTGGGACGTAAAACAAATAACATCATTATCATTATTAGCTACGTAACCTAAACCGCGCAGTCAGTTGCTCAGTACTACTATTCTGCAAAATCGGCCTCTTTTCTCAGTAATAAACTGTCTCATTATGAACAAGTTATGATTAACCAGCCCAGATCCATATCTGGTGAGATCAGATAACCCCGATTTTCTTCCAAACACTAAGGTTCTGCTTTCCTCCCTATAAGGGGTACGGCTTTTTTATTTCCAAATTACCGTTATTTACTAGCTTGTATACCTTTATTCACTTCATAGCAAATATTCCTTAACCAAACACAGTTTTACTTCTCTACATAGATATTTACAACTTCGGACTGTCAAGGGCTGTGTTTAAAATTTTTGTACTTGTTAGCTAGGGCTATCCTTTCCTTGCCAGTCATTATAGTTAGTTAAAATATTTCACGTTTATCTACTACTACTACTACTCCTAATAACAATGATAATAATCATCAGCCGTGGAAAGGCAGACCCTCTGATGAGGGTAGGTGGCATCTGCCGTGTGTGGGAAATTATGCGTTATTGAGGTGGATAGTGTCGTGTGGTTTGCGAGTTTCAGAAATACTGGGGACGGGATAAACACGGAGTCATCAGATCAAGAGAAATAATAGTTTACGATTAAAATCCCTTGACCCAGCCAGGAATCAAACCCGAGGCTCTGGGTCCAAGACACTGACCAATCAGCCATCGAACCAGACCTATGTCTGTGTAAATGTTCTTAAAAACAATTATTTGTTTCCTATTATTAAAAAAGTTTGTGAATGGCCTTGTATGACCTTACATTGCAAAGCTGTGGAATAGTGATCTCTCCATTATATAATTCTTCAGTTTTATTGACCAAATAACGGCCTTTTTTTGTTTGGAAAGAGTTCTAGTGAGAGCTGGTTTAATAAGGTTAACATTTATTTTTAGTTTGTTGTCTGCCTGTATTGAAAACACGATAAGGTTGGTGTGTGAAGAGTAAAAGCAGCTATTAAATTTGGTGCAAAATCTTCACATACGTTCATGGTACGGACAGTACTGACAATTTTGAGCCAGTGGAATTGGAGGTAAAGTGCATCGTCATCGATTTAATATTGTCCGTCAGACAGTCAGATCTTTACAGTTCGATATTTGCGAAATAAACTGACCTACGAAACACTCTCCGAAGACAGTGGGGTACAAACATGCCAGTATTTGGCAATATCCGAGTTACAGTCTGTATTTATAGTTCCGATTCCTAAACTCTGCATTTTCTCCACCGTGCTTAGCGGAGATGGAAATGATAACACTCGACCGTGATGTCTGAAAAAATAGACTTGACTTCAGTGTGAATATCTACAATATAAACCGCTACCAACTCTGACGGCATCAACGTAAGTTTCGGTTTCGTACACTCTTCTACTAGTAAAGATGGTGTGGTGACATATGCCTTGGTTGCAATGGTGTACGATCATTGTGTTAAAAGTGAACACCTGTTTAAAGAATTTAGTGTATATTGAAAAGTTCAATCTACAAATACATACCCTGGAGAGTATAAGGTGTTTAAGCTGGACTCGAAAGTTTGACTCCATGTTGGCAGGTTCGATCGCGGCTCAGTTCGTTGTCTTTCGAAGGTGCCCAAATACACCAACCTCGTGTCAGATTTAACGGGATATTAATGAACTCCTGCGGGACAAATTTCTTAACATGACAGTACTTTAATCGTTGTATTCACCAACAACAACAACAACAACAAAAAACTTTTCTCTTGTCAATGTTTTGATATGCAGGGATATTAGCACACTATGCGCAGCCTCTATAGTTTTTGGTAAGGCAGGTCCTACTGTTCTTCTTGCACTATGAACTCCTTCACTTACACAAGCGAGATCCATCGTATTAAAAATGTACTTATTGTGGATATACCTCTTTACGTATTAACTTCCATGGACATTCTTTGATATCTTCAACCGCTTTTCGCTTAATCCTCATAATTTGTTTGTTAAATTTTCCATTAGTTTCATTATAATGACTAGGTTAGACTCTTTGTTGTATGATAACTTCATTGTTTGAATTCGTTATTAGAAAGATCTGTTTTTTGTGTGTGTTACACCTTAGAAATATCTTAGGGCTTTTCAATATACATGTCCACTTCCTAACACCATGCTTCAATGTTCTCTGGAAGCGAAATTATTCCCAAAACAATTAATACCTTGCCTCTTTCATTCATAATTTCTTTAATCCCCGCAATGTGCTACACACGGCACAGTCCACCTTCCGATGCACTGTGCTGAATGTGCATGGTCACATCCTCTTTAATTCATTCAGTACAACAAACACTAAACGAAGGCCAAACACCGTGCGACAAAATCGATTTGTGACTTTATTATCAATTTCTATTTTCAGTCAACGGTACATCGTACAACTGCAACAGAAAGTATTTAATGGGAGATAATCGGCGCGTTTAAATCTTAATCATCCTTTCAGATCAAGACGGAATTAAGATATTTACAATTGATATTTTTTGAGGAATAAAGAAGAGCCTTCGTGGTTCATGCTGCAGCGCGTGGGCGTCTCACCGCTGGGTTCCGTGGTTCAAATCCCGGTCACTCCATGTGAGATTCGTGCTGGACAAAGCGGAGGCGGTACAGGTTTTTCTCCGAGTACTCCGGTTTTCTCTGTCATCTTTCATTCCAGCAACACTCGCCATTACTATTTCATTTCATCTGTCAGTCATTAATATTGCCTAAGAGGAGTGCGACAGGCCTCGGCAGCCGGCAATATTCCTATCCTCGCCGCAAGAGGGGGGCTTCATTCATTCCATCCCCGACCCGGTCAATGACTGGAAAACAGGTTGTAGGTTTTCGTTTTCATTTTTCAGGGAATCGGGAACAAAAATTGACCTTGAGGGGGAATCGAGATTCACACGGTGAGATATAAGGTCTATAGTATACTGTATCTTCTGGAATAGCATAGAACAACTTTGTTTTCATCGATCTATCTTTAGATTTGATAGAATCAAAGAGCAAGTATGAATGATGCTCGTAACACAGTTCCTTGATGAATGATATCAAGGTGTCAATTATAGGGTCGGTGGGTGTATGCATTTCGGTGACTCGGCAGACTGATGGACAGTAGGACCATATGGCTTGGTGAACCAAGCAGCGGGACTCTACCTCTCTACATTTCCTTGCTGTTCCCTTTCAGAGAGGCCGAGGCTATCTATGGCGACTAACAAGGGGCTATTACGGATCTAAACAGCATTCGGGGTTATAACTCATCGTAACTATATGTGTTTAATATACACTAGGCCTAAATTATTTTTTCGCATTTAATTTCTTATCTAATAAATTCTTTTCATTTAGAAACTACGACTGGCCATATGGCTACAGGCATTATCCGCAGAAAGAACAGTGTTCCGAGACCTGTCACTACATCTGCTCTCCCCTTAGTCATTTTATTTCTGTTTATGTCTTATCGACTTTTTTCACGAGCTGTAATTTTACTTTGGCAGTTGAACAGTAAGTAAAAAAGAGTAATAATGGCCACAGAACGGAGGATTCGGTTTCGAGTTCGACAGGAGTCACATTTTCCTTTTTTGCTAGTTGCTTTACGTCGCACCGACACAGATAGGTCTTATGACGACGATGGGACAAGGAAGGGCTAGGAGTTGGAAGAAACCGGCTGTAGCCTTAATTAAGGTACAGCCTCAGCATTTGCCTGGTGTGAAAATGGGAAACCACGGAAAACCATATTCAGGGCTGCCGACAGTGGGGTTCGAACCCACTATCTTCCGAATACTGGATACTGGCCGCACTTTAAGCGACTGCAGCTATCGAGCTCGGTAGTCACATTTTCAATTCACGACCACTTTAGGGAAGATATTCTCTAAAGCCATTTCTTTTTAAAAGTATTTGTCTGTTTCTGGTAGTGACCGACAGAGAAAAGCCGGGTATGGTCAAGCAGTTTCATAGTGGCCCAGTAGTTCTCCAGTATATGTCTCGAAATGCAGTTAATTCAATATGAAGGAAGTGAGTGAGCCTCTCATTCGTGTGTTGGTTGTCCTAGCGAAATGTTTAACACACCCGTACGCAGAGCGGACGATACGGTTCGAGTCCCGTAGGTGGCCACATTTTCAGTCCTTTCGCCTTCGAACCAAAAATGCCAAGCGATTAACATCCCTTAAATTGCTGTATGTTTTGAGAGACGCTGGCTGGTCAGAATTTTGATTGAAGGAGTTCTTTGACGTGTCTTAAGCTGTAGCAAATAACTCCAACAAACTTTACTTCAGTCAAGATCACACATGGTTATGTGGAAACAGAAGGTAAAACTATGGTGACTTACTTAAGGCACTTGCAAAACTGATCATTATTACGTTCCTGACACTTCTCTGTGGATGATAGTCCAGTGGTACAACTGTCAATGGTTTCATCACTCGGCATCCAGCATCCAACTGTACGCATTCAGTATGCTGCAACCACTCTCAAACTAAACTTGAGGTATCCGAGTAGAAGGCCACTGGTGTGAACTCAAAGGGTACCCATGTAGCCTCCTTTCCTGGTTCTCAGTACATTACAGGTAAGGTGGTAATGTTATAAAAAAATAGACAAAACAACGAGGGAAAACACGACACATACCAAGTTTACAGGAACTATAGCTTACATCACCCACGAAACATCCGCAACCAGATTAGACGGCACTGGCTCTACATATGGTATTCAGTCTCGTAGCGACGCACTGAATTAAGAGGAAACCGAGGCGACTGCAACTTTTAGAAACTTGAAATTCTAAACGAGAAAATCGCTTCGCTTTTGTTTTATAACAGTTAAGCAATGTTCTCAGGGGTGACTTTCTGGAAGGGGACTGCTTCTCTGCACGGGAACTGTGAATGAACTCCTACCAACATGTACACCAGTTGATGGTGAGAGCGCCCTCAAACCACAACATACTGATACTGCGAGATGATATCAACTATACATAGTTCAATCAATCAATCAATCAATCAATCAATCAATCAATCAATCAATCAATCAATCAATCAATCAATCAATCAATCAATCAATCAATCAATCAATCAATCAATCAATCAATCAATCAATCAATCAATCAATCAATCAATCAATCAATCAATCAATCAATCAATCAATCAATCAATCAATCAATCAATCAATCAATCAATCAATCAATCAATCAATCAATCAATCAATCAATCAATCAATCAATCAATCAATCAATCAATCAATCAAATCTCCGTATTCTCTCATCACCATTCCCTAGTCCACCCCGTTTCCATGAATTGTGCATGGCCATCCCACAGATGGGTGACAACTCATTCACTAACACAGGAGTACGGTGGGAGTGTCTCCCACACACTCCACAAACACACCACGGTCTATGCCGATACTCAGTATTATATTATCGAAAAGTCTATAACGGCAACTAGCTGCAGATAGCTTGCTGCGCTGTGTTATCACTGTCTGAATTGCGTGACCCTGTAATCAGATGCGAAGCATTACTGTTATCAGCTTGGAAATGTCTATTACGAAACTGTTAAATAGTGATTGCCGTAACAAATGTTGAAATTGTATGAATCATTATTTTGTCGCAATATATCTGGATCATGTGGAAAACATAAAATGCCACAAAAGTGAAATAAATTGACTCATATTACTGTTTATTCTATATATGAGATAACCTTTTCTATAATGCCCTGATATCCGGATGTGCCCGTTTTATTACACCTTGTAGTCTATGTCATAATTAACAAGACAAAATAGACACTTGTAACATATATTTCAGTGACAGAGATACAACGTCACGTGTTCAAGGCTGTCGACCTCGAGAGTATAAGTCCTTAAAGGGAAGTAACAACGACAATGAACCGATTGCAATAACCTGTATGGTTAATTACCCTGTGGGAAGACGTTGAATTTGACGATTATACTGTAGGGACAATTGCCAACATCTCTTCAAACAATAACTCCGAGTAATGAATGACAAATACTATATCTTCATTGTTTACTAGGGCCTTTATCCCCTTCGTTCCGTAAACATTATCATCGCTAAAGACCGACGTTGCTATTGTCCATTTAGAAATGTTGGCAGGAGACAAAAGAACTAAGCAGTCTGTAGAACAATATAAAATAAAATGTACGTTCCCATTGGTGCAGGCAGAAAGGCTCCGTAATGTAGAAATATGAACTAGTAAGGGAGGAATTGAATGATTACAATATAATTATTGATCCCTTTTTCTGGACAAAAGTATCTTTTCAAAACACCGTACCATACTGAATGTTCCCTCAAGATGTCTGAATTGGTACCATAAATTTTTGAATCAGTGTAAAACTTAGGTATAGCCCATACCCCTGTCTTATCTTACTTATCATACGCTTTTAGCGTGACGTTGTACGCAACTTGTAGACAGGGAGGCAGGCAGTTAAAGAATGAATGAATAAATGTGAAACTAATTGTGAATATCCGAACAGCGATTTCCTGTTGTAAACAGGCGAATAAGGTCGTTGGATCGGAAAAGTTCTTTCAGTATCCGAGTTAGGTACTGACCCTATTATTCGAGTCGTTTCTGACGTATTGACAATGAGAAACAGAAAGGATCATGGGCATCTTCGGATTTAAACAGGTTTCTGACTTTTGTAAGTTTCGGTTTCAGCAGTTTTTACTGTATGTAACAAGAATGTGATTACAATAGGTCAAAAGTTTAAAAACTAGCAGAAATAAGTCTATAAAATAAATGCATTCTTAAATAAATCAAAATTTATTTAAGAAATCACGACGATGTTTCAATCTTGGTGCAGAATTGTAGCCATGTAGAGACCTGTGCGGGCTCGTTATTAACAGCTTTCTTCTAGTTTATTGTGTTCCTAACTCCTTATTTATTCACACTACCCTGTTGTATTATTCTTTTACGAGATTATTGCAGTTCTTAGTCCTGGAGATCATAAATCACTTGACCTTGACACATGCTTTTACCCCAAGGTGCAGACAACGAATTGAAGACTTCATCGTTAGCATGCAACGTTGACAACCATCTAAAGTTCCAGTGCTACAGAAATCAGCTTTTACTATATCAGAGTAGATTACAGACTCTGTTATTCTATTCAAAGAATTGGAATAACATTTTGGCTCAATTAAGACTGAGGAGTTTTGTCTAGTGAGAATGGGAGCCAGGTTCCCCAGTTGTGTATTTGAATAAGATTCAAGCTTGTGTGTAAAATTATTTGTTATTGTTTTCTCAATTTATATATTGTTAAAACCTTATTCTCGGTCTATAAAGCCAAGAGGCCGAGAGGATTCGTCGTGCTGACCACACGAAACCTCATAATCTGTAGGTCTTCGGGCTGAGCAGCGGTCGCTTGGTAGGTCAAGGCCCTTCGGGGCTGTTGTGCCATGGGGTTTGGTTTGGTTAGGTTTGAAACCTCATTGATATCTAAATTGTTGTACCCTTGTTATCATTAGAAAATATTATCACTTACTGAAGAAAGGAAATGTTTACCAGCTAATATAGTTTCCAGAATTTAATGCTTTGTGTATGCTTTGCCCAGTGTCCTGGCCCTGCCGTTTATTTTTATCTCCTACCACCGATAGCTCCGAAATAATAATAATAATAATAATAATAATAATAATAATAATAATAATAATAATAATAATAATAATAATAATAATAATAATAATCATAATAATAATAATAATCCGTAATGTCTCTATGCTACAGAGTGTATAATCTCATTAATTTCCATAAAAACAGGAGAAATAGAAGAGCTAGACGAAAAGGGAAGAAAATCTCTAAGAAAAATCTGAGGCCCATAAAGACTGAAAATGGGGAGTTCAAACATGAACAGAACGGTTCAGTACAAAGGAAGGATCTAAAATTATTGGACTAAATCGTGAAGTACCGACACCATATCAATAACGTCAAGGGCTTTCGTGAAGAAGAACAGCTGAACAGCAGGTGGACAGCAGAAAGGAGACAGGCTGACAGAGAGAGAATGCAACAATACTGGGCTGCAAAGAAAGCTTCTAAAAAAATGTAAATGTTGCTTATTGTGGTCTCTAATGGCCGTAAACGTCAAAAAAGTAATAATCACAAAATCAACAGGACAGAAAAGTTTAAGTACTTTGAGTCATCTCCGTGGAAGGTAAAGTCTTCCACCATTCGTAACCTCGACACGTGATGGGGTAGAGTGGTTAGCCGTCTTTGCCCCCAGGAATTAACCTGTTACTGATTTTTGGTGTAGGCTGAGTGAATCTCAGGGCCATGTGCACCTCCGGAAGTGGAAATTTCGTTTCTTAAATTTTACGACTTCCTAACGGGGATTCGAACTCACATCCGTCCAGGCGAACCGAGCACGTCTTTACCGCCTCGGCCAGGCAGCCCCTTTCAGTATTTAGGGGAAGTATTTCAAATTAAAGGTCTAGACAAAGAAGCAAATAAATGAAGAGGAAGGAGATTGGAACAATCTCACCAACAGACCAAGGATACTTACAATAAGGTCTCTCCATCAAAACTAAAATCAGACACTGCAAAACGGTAATAAAACCAGAAAGTCTATATGCTTCAGAGTGTATAATCTCCATAACCTCCATATAAACAGGAGAAATAGAAGAACTAAACAAAAGGGGAAGAAAAATTCTAAGAAAAATCTGGGGCCCATTAAGGACTGAAAATGGGGAGTTCGGACTCAGGAAGAATGAAGTCCTCTACAAAGAAGAAACTGAAAGAACGTCTGATACGACCAGAAAATGGAAGCTCTTCGTTCATATAATGAGGATAGATAATGCCAGACTCACAAAACAAATTTGTAATCATGATTACAAGAGTAAGAATTGCAATCAGTTGATGCGAAGTCCGGCACCATAGATAAATGGTTAGCGTGCTGGCCTTTGGTCATTGGGGTCCCGGGTTCGATTCCCGACAGGGTCGGGAATTTTAACCTTCATTGGTTAATTTCGCTGGCACAGGGACTGGGTATATGTGTCGTCTTCATCATCATTTCATCCTCATCATGACGCGCAGGTCGCCTACGGGTTTCAAATCAAAAGACCTGCACACGGCGAGCCGAACATGTCCTCGGACACTCCCGGCACTAAAAGCCATACGCCATTTCATTTCATTAGCGGATGCAAAGAATAGAGAGAGATATGGCACATGTGGAAATAACAGCGGATATAATGTAGAGTAGAACAACTTGTAGGAGACTGATACAATATTTCAAGATTTTCCAGAAGAAAGAAAAGAAGGAACGGAATAGCATCTGGACAGAAGAGATGAGGAAAAGACGCAGAAAAATAGTGAGAAACTAATATATTGGAAAGCAAGAAAGGAAGCATAAAACAGGTTCTGACAATGATCGTTACAACGGATGCTGTTAAAGAGACCGAAGATTATTTGGCTGAGTAGCAATGACCTAAATTACAAAGGCTGAGAAAAGTGCAAGGCAAGTGGTCGTAGTATGGCCAAAGTCGAGAAAAGGAAGAATCGTAATCACTCCCCTCACATCGACATGTTTTCTGTCAATGTTACGAATCATCCGAACGCTCTTTAGGTGGGAGAAAGAATCACAGATCTGACAATGATAGTTACAACGGATATTGTTTTAGAGATCGAAGATTCTTTGGCTGAGTAGCAATGACCTAAAATTGAAAGGCTGAGGATAGTGCAAGGCAAGAAAAAGCGCTATCACAGCTGATAAGATTTGGAGAATGATTCCTTGTTCAGATAAAAGCTGATCGCACACAGTATGCCACACCCTGATTAATTCTGAGAATGTCTTTGATATCGCCGGTAATTTGACAGCTGGGTACTTAATAAGATAATCACATTGAGTTGAACCTCCATCGTGTTTTTGCAATATTAGCACAATATATTTACGTTAACAGGAAATGAGATCAAAGTCTCAGTATGTTGAACAAGAATGATAAGAATGGTCGTAACTCTTCCTTCCAGTACACCTACGTACGAGACCACTGATTTCGTATTAAACTGAAATGATAACGCTCCTGTTTCACTTAGAAGGGAAGTAAAAATAACTTATTAATGTTAATTCATTATAGTTACTAGGAAGTATATTTAGTCATCAGTTCCATGGATTGTAACGAGTGAGTAGATCGCATGGTACGGACCATATAGCTGTACAAGGTTTTCTGGTACACACAATAGCTGAATACTGCGAATACTGGGCGAATAGCACCTACAGCAAGAAAATTGACACCGTCCTGAATCAGACATAGTGGTGTCATAAAAGCAACCCCAATGTACTGGCCTCCAACACTTAGTCACATTCTTAGTCACAATCTTGCTCGAAAAAGCACATAAAATACAGGGCAATAAATCGCTTCCGATGAACCAAGGCATTCACCAAAATACATTAGCCCGACTAAAAACCAAATATCCTCGTCTGATGGGTCAAAAATTCATCAAAGAACAATATTCTTGATTGCGAATGTGGCGTGAAGAATGGACTACAAAACCCCCGGCGAATGGAGATCGATTTTCTTACATACCCAACCACTACTCGGATTTCACCTTCCGCGAATTGTACGGGTCGCACTGGACACGGAAGAACCCGCTCGCTCCGCATTCTTGGGGGCTACGACAATCTCTAAGTTGCGAATGCGGAATTATTCTAGAAACCTTTAGGTGCCCACACAGAGCCTTGGTTTGGTAGCATCAACGACGGTTATTCAGTGGCTGCATTAACTGGACATCGTATCCTAGTTTACGTCACGTTCTCATCTTTTAATCTCTCTCTCTCTCTCTCTCTCTCTCTCTCTCTCTCTCTCCCTATATATATATATATATTAATAACATGTCCTGACTGACTGATTCATCATCCACCGAGCTAAAACTACTGGGCCTAAATAAATGAATTGGGATAGATTTATATTAAAGTGAACATCCTCAATATACTTCGCTAATGGCAGGGGGGGGGGGAGTTGAAAAGTGGAGGTGCATTTTTAAAATGTGTATATCTATATTTCAAAACGGTTTAAAGACGTGAAAATTGGTATTTGGAATCTCTTTTAAAAATAAAGAAACATATTTTTTGTTTTCGGAAAATCCAATTAAGGTGGTTAAAAATAAGCGAAATACACATATTTCCTTGTTTACGGAAAATCTAACTGAGGAGGGTAAAGGTAAGTGAAAAAGGGTTTAATTCTTCTCATGAGGACATATACAGTACTAGCAAGATACCCGTGCTTCGCTACGGTATTGTACTGAAATTTACAATTGAATGCTTATTGTTTTAGATATATATATATAATCCACCGAAATTCGCGATCTGACTCGTTTTCTGCGAGAATCTGCCAAAATTCGCTATCTGACTCGTTTTCTAATAGATTACGGCATGTTTACTCCCATTTTTCAATCTTTCTTTTCAGCAATCGATTTCATACTCCCCGGGCTAGGTCCAGATATTCCACCCGGTCAGTTGGGTCCCTAAATATTTGCCATCTTTTCCTATAAGCATTGTTAATATGGATCAAATCCTTCAGGAGATCCGGCATGGTGTCGTCTTGGGTGCCTTGGCGGTACTGAACCCGCGGGCGGACTGCATTCTTAGTCATTACCCGTCCAGGATACGCTACTAGGGTGGTCCGCACATTTGACAACGGTCCAGAACATTATTATTATTATTATTATTATTATTATTATTAATATTATTATTATTATTATTATTATTATTATTATTATTATTATTATTATTATTATTATTATTATTATTATTATTATTATTATTATTAGACGTTCTGGACCCCACAGCAAGATGCAAGACCGCTACTTGGCGGTAAATTACACCTGCTGCCATTGTCATTGTTGACAATGTGACCTGCACCATTGTTACGCGTAGGTAAGTTTGCGGGATTTCTGGCGATACGAATGACATACTTCC
Organism: Anabrus simplex; assembly: GCF_040414725.1. NCBI lineage: Eukaryota > Metazoa > Arthropoda > Insecta > Orthoptera > Tettigoniidae > Anabrus > Anabrus simplex. The sequence continues at coordinate 1,027,072,772 of NC_090265.1, read as the reverse complement.
GTGCATTATTGACCTTATTACAAAGGTGGACAATTCAATTTGACGGTCAATCTCATTCCTATCGTTTATTTCAAATGTGCTTAAATTTTTATTTATATGCCAGGAGAGTCTACTGTAATCTAAGAACGTTCTCCGAAGGAAAAGATGGCTGTTGGAAACGATTCCAAGAAAGATTAAAAATGATCGGTTTATGATCAGAATAAGTACATCGAAAATCTACAGCCTGTTTCCAGTCATTCGACAGGGTCAGGAATGGAATGAATAAATCCCCATTTAGCGGCGACAATAGGAATTGTGCCGGCTGCCGAAGCACTCATCTGGGGCAATGATCGATGAATGACAAATGGAATGAAATATTGGAAGTGTTGCTGGAATGAATGATGACAGGGAAAACCGGAGTATCCGGAGAAAAACCTATCCCGCCTCCGTTTTGTCCAGCACGAATGTCACATGGAGTGACCGGGATTTGAACCACGGAACCCAGCTGTGAGAGGCCGGCGCGCTGCCGCCTGAGCAACGGAGGCCCCTTATAAGTACATTATTGAACATTTTTTGTCCATATTGAGGGATACCTACCTTTCTTACCTATCAGCAAAGTTCATGAGATCTGTCTCTTGGGTCGTACCGGGTTCTTCGTCACTTGCTGAGGTAAAGGTAGGGTTCAGTAATTCTAATCTATCTACTAAATGAAAGGTCTTTTTAAAAGATTCCTATTTATTCATAAAATTCTGAAGCATTCTGATTTGTCAACGGTATCATTGAAATTAAACGTGTCCACTGGACACCACAATCATTTTATTACATAGAAGGTTAGAACACTGGTGAGCCTTTGACGTGTCTGCCTGATGGGCATTATTACTAGAAACCATTGTCTGATTTTTTATTAAAGAAAGTAAAGTCTGGAAATCCTTAAATTCAGCTTCCATGTGAGACTACATGTACGATCATAGTGATTCGTTATGGTCCAGCCCTCGTAACACGAACTCTGGCAGTCCAATCGGTGTGTGCCACACAGTGGTTATACGACATGGACCCTTAATTGAATCGATGTGACCTGCGTCTATGTCATGGACCGACATCTAAACTTCGAAGTTACTTTAAAGTCATTGTGGATGATGACCGCAAGGAAAATGATGCTACAGTGGCATATGGCCCTAATCTAAGTCACTGAGGTTGATGACACCCTGACCATCCAAGTTTCTAAGCTGAAGGCTAAACACAATTAAGTTACATCGGTTGATGACCAAAGTTTCCACTTTACTATCCCCAGCACATTCACTGCTCAATCAGTCAAAGTTAAATAATACAACAATAGCAATGCTCACAAACTTTATGCCAGTAAAATCCATTACTTTCGGATATGTCCCCTTAATCGTTACGTTAATATTTACACATCCCCCAGAAAACAAACTAAGATTTCCAGAATGCACCTCCAAGTTATTCGCTTGATTTAAAGTTATTTCAAAATGCGGTTTCACTGAATTTAATAATTAAATAAATTTAAATGATTTAATGAAATCTTAAAGGACAACAAATTCTATCTCCGCGGACTCTGGTTTCTTCACAAATTCCTACCCAATTGTGTTCTCGCAATTTTTGATCCTGTGTTGTTTATCTGTTTATTCCTATTGGCTGGAAAAGAATATTACATCATTCATGTCCACTTTATATATCTTGTTTCATGACCTCACACTTGAAATATAATCTAACCCTAGCCATTATTAACACTTGGATAGCCCCAATAATCTACGTACAAACCAAAAGCAACTCGCCATATAATTACGATGTCATATCTCGTCATAACATTTTATAAAGTTTGCGCACCCCTCACAGACAAACAATCATCACTACCCTCGCTCTATATTTTGGACAACCCTGAATTTGGTTAATCGTACTCTTTATACTCTAAGTTCGTGGTTTCAAATGTTCATTACGTTCTCAATTAAACAAATTCACAGTATCCAACAACTCGCACGTTATTCCCGGATGGACATTTCAACTAGATTCGATAATTATTTATCTCCGTCGCCACGAATGAAATCTCAATCCTACACGTAAACCACTACATGTCCCGTTACAACCCGTTCCCCTTCGATCCGCTGGTGGTCTCAGCTACAAACGACCCTTCCCTGTCTGTCAGTCACGATATGGAACATCTGTTCATCATGCCTGACTGACCTCAAAGAATGAAACGTTTAACTTCGCAAAAATACTAATTACAAAATACGATATATTCTAACCAACCAAATATGCACCTAGATTTACCTTTACACATCCCACAATAATTATACACGTCGCAAATTAATACCCGCGCGAATTCCTTGCATATTGCTTTCCATTCCCAACATTATAAAATCTTCCTCGGGCTTCCACAAGTCCCGGCTTCATTGACAGGTCTCTAACCTGATTCACAAATCTAATCTCGACTCACACGACAAAACTAACCTCTGTTTCCCAACTCACGACTATCGCCGACAAAGAACTGGAATAAAATCCTTACTAGAAATCACGACGTCTAATACGCACAGTGCATTAATAATGAATAACTTTGCATAAAATGATATCGTATTTTAATAACGGGATTTTCACGAAAAATGACTGAAAAATTCTACTAGATCTTTTTATTGTCAGTCAGACACAGTTTAAATGAGCCTAGAAAAACGTTTCACTCCGTGACGAAATTCATCACACTATACTCTCACCCGACAGCGCTCTTTCACTCGATTGAAAATGGGTAACTATGGATTTCTTATATTATTTACGTCAAAATTTCAGACAGAAAATAATGCGTCGAATGAACATCTTAATTTGACATCACAAAATACAGACAATAAACACACGGAAATGACGATCTACATTGGACGTAATATCACTTCGAAACCCTATTTAATAACTTTTTTTTACAACATAATACGGCACTCGCAAGACTTCAAAAATTTATCCAAGTGGAAAATAAAACAAATGACTCTTTTTAGTCGTATTCTAACATTTACAAAAACCACATAGGGGTGACCACTGCGTCGTATATACCCCATTCAAATACACATTTTTAGAGATCATGAAACAAGATATAATAGGTAGTAAGATGGTAAGTCACATACCTTATGTTACGCCATCGGTCATCGTTGGGCTCACCAGCGACCCTGGCATTTTTATTTAGCCATTTTTATATTTCTGGCTTTACATATCATTATATTTCTTCAGGTTTCCTGGAAATAAAGCATAAAAAAAGAAAATACCCTTCACTTGTTTTGTTGAGCGCACACGATGGACTGTAATTACTTCCGCACACGAATTTCTTTATTTATCACATAAAATTTTATTCGGTACTTTTACCGTCCTATCTGGCACAATTATTTTCACTCGAGAAAACTATCTCCGCATGGAGTCAAGACCCCAGCCACAATGGCTAAAATCTGCGGTTGAACTTAGTCTACTTTTGTTGTTTGATTCCACAGAGCAGCTCAACACTTTATCGTCCGCTTCGTAACACAAAATGCAGGTGAAGGAGACTTCGTCATGGCGTCAATTCTTATATATAGCAGCAACCCCCTCTCTTCGGGCATCTCCCTTTGCCGCCAAGAAAATTTCTATAAATTTTCTGACTTAACTAAACTGTAATTACAAGAGTTTTGAAGGTGACTACATACTCGCTACATTTCCGGCGGTAGTGTTCGTGGACATTTAAAATGTATACATGTTCGATTTGTGGGATAAATGACCTCCTTTGATAGGCACTGTATTTTTGACTTGACTTGGGCACGCCATATACACGCGCTTTGAAATAGTTCACAAAAATGACTTAAGATTCTTCCGCCGTTGACACGTGTGACTGACGTCACGTATCCCAGAGCGTGGGACCGAAGGTAATCACCCCCTTGCCACGTATCAATTCCATGCTATCAAGAATCGAACTTTTTATCCCATTGATAATTTAATGCATAGTATTCTTAGGGCACAAAGGTCACGGGTTCATTATGAACAGTAAAATCAATTGGTCTCACCTCCTTTTACACCCCACCGCCGTTGAGCTTATTTATCCTCCCCCACCAAAAAAAATTAAAAGAAGGCGTGTTTCTTTATGTTTAAAGGAGATTCCAAACACCAATATTCACGTCTATTACCTTCAGTTTTGAGATATAAGTATCCCATAAAAAATTCACTTTTTCCCACTTCCTTTCACACACCCCCTCCCCTTCCCTCAGTGAATTTTCCGGCAAAAAACTTGTTTCTTTAATAGTAAAGGGTCTTCTAACTACCAATTATCACGACTTTAACTTCTTCAGTTTTTGATTTATGTGTCTTCATGATAGGAATTCAATTCCTGTCCACTCCCGCCTCCCAGGATGGTTTCCCTCCCAAAACGCGTTTTTCTTTGTTTTCAAAGGAGATCCAAATGCCAATTTTCACGTCTGTAACAACTTTAGTTTTTATTAGATGTATGTATTTTTATACAATTAAGTCAATTAATTTTTCAATTCTTTCACCCCCCCCCCCCATGTCATTGGATTTTCCGAAAATACATGTTTCTTTACTTTTAAAGCAGATTCCAAATATCAAATTTCACGTCTGTAACATCTTTATTTTTGAGATATCAGTAGCCTAATTAAAAGAATTCAACACCATTTTCAGTCACCTTTACCCCCCCCAAGTGGTATTTCCGAAAACTAAAAATGCATGTTTCTCTATTTTTAATAGAGATAAAAAATACTATTTTTCACTTCTGTAACATGTTAAGTTTTTTGATATATACTGTAGAAATTCTTATTTTGTATTTTCACCCCTTTTTAGTTCCCCTTAATCGGAATTTCCAAAAACAAATCACCTATGTTTCTTTACATTTACAGGAGATTCCAAATACCCACTTTTTACGTCTGTAACATTTTACGTTTCTCAGATATTCTGTAGATATAGTCTTTCAAAAAATTCACCCTAATTTGTCATTCCTGTTTAACCGTCATTAACTGGTTTTCAAAAAACGAAAAACTACGTGTTTCTTTAATGTTTAAAGAGATCCCATATACAAATTTTCAGTTCTGTAATGTCTTCAGTTTCTTAGATATATGTATCCTCATTAAAGGCATTGGACCCATTATTCACCCTTTTAAACCCCTCCTATTGGGATTTACAGAAAACAAAAAAATATGTGTTCCTTTAGTTTTAAAGGAGATTCTAAATACCAATATTTACATCTGTAAACTCTTAAAGTTTTAAGATGTAGACACACTCATTTTAAAAATTCACCCCCTTTTCACCCCCATTATTTGGATTTTCCAGAAACGAAAAAATACCTGTTTCTTTATTTTTAAAGTTGATCCAAAATACCAATTTTCAGGTCTGAAATATAAGTAGCCTCATTAAAGGCATTCAACCCCTTTTTCACCCTTTTCCACCCTTCCTATTGGGATTTTCGGAAAACAAAAAAGTACGTGTTTATTTTAAAGGAGATTCTAAATACCAATTTTTACATCTATAAACTTTAAAAGTCTTCAGATATAAATACACTCATTTCAAAAATTCACCCCTTTTCACCCCCCCCGCCATTAATTGGATATATACATAAAGAACTGAAGATGTTGTTACTTGCAGGTTCCTTTAAAAATAAAGAAACGGGTATTTTTCGTTTTCAGAAAATGCACTTAAAGGAAGGGAGGGGGTGAAAAGAAGTGAAAAAGGAGTTGGATTCTGTTTATGACGATACTTATATCTCAAATAAAAAACTGAAATTGTTACAGGCATGGAAATAGGTATTTGAAAGCTCCTTTAAAATACACACGTATTTTTATTTCGAATTGAGAGAGGTCTGTTTCTGTCATGTACAGTTGTATGTCGCATGTTCCAGAGTTAGCTCTGCCAGTATTCTGGTCGTCATAGCCCCAAAAGGCAATAGCATAAACGAGGTTTACAGAGAGGTTGTGGGATAAATGAAATTCAATTTTTCGATGAGTTTTTATACTTAAGGGATTTTCAGATAATGTCTTAGTGCAGTACCAAGGAACGATTATTTTTATCAAATCACGAAATCCACGCGAGGGAAGCCGCGGGTAACAGCTAGTAGCCTATATTTATATATACATAATCTGTTTTTCAATTTTTGTATCTTTCTTTCTCTTTTTTGTATTGTCCATAGGAAATATCTCTCCATTTCGTCCACAATATATGCTCAGCTTAACATGTACCCTATGGTAAATATAATTTTCATACCAGGCAAACGCTGGAGATGTACCTCAAATAGAGCACAATGAAAGAAAAAACCTGTGGAATAAAACTACAACGTCGGCTGTCCTGAAGACGTATTTCCGTAATTTCCTGTTTGTACACTAGACAAATACCGGAACTGTGAACACCCTGTACCGTGGACACTTCTCTACGCTGTCTTTGTCGTAAGTTATTGGCCTTTGAAACCTAGCTTGATCTGCAACACCAAAGCCAAGAATAGAGAGATCAACAAAAGTGAGACTGAATATACACTAGCGGAAATGGGAATTATTTCGCCAAGAATACCCAAACGCAATGTAATGAAATTTGTTGCATATTATTTGTATGGAAAGTAGGTGATCTGATTACACTTACACTGTTCCGCAAGCATATTCGCAGTAACTCCCCAGCCGTTCATATAAGCTAAGGATGGTATGTTGGTATGATGGTATGAGTAAGTGATGCTGTTGCTGAATATTATTATGATGTTTCAGGCCGACTAAATTCCAGACGATGTGCTCAATCAAATTATAGCCACCTGTATAATTTTGAGGATGGTCGCATAATTGTCATGAGGGACATGGTGACATAATACAAACTGAGAGTCAACAGAGTTTTCTTTAAAGAGAGTTTTCTATAGAATAATGACTCCAGAAAGAATGTTGAGGAGATTGTCTGTAGGAAAGTACTGTTGCTAGAAGGCAAGGCACAGGTCCATTCAGAGACCGTAGCAAAGGAATGTCGTCGGATTGTGCGAATGACTCTGATGAATATTCGAAAGACAACAGTGAAACCTGGGTTGATGGGGGGCATTCTGTGATTTTTAGAGATACGTCTCACTTCTGTCTTGAACCGTCGGACTGACGACAGCATGTCCGGTGAAGAACTGGTGACAGGACAAATCCATCTCTGATTCTTGAAAGGCATAATTCTCCAACCCCCGGGATTATGATGTGGGGAGCTATTGCATATCACACCAGGGCAGATTTGATTGTTGTTCAGTATGTTGAAAGAGTGGTGTATCCTCTTTATGGGCACCATTCCAAATAGCATGCTCCAGTACGATAATGCAAGAACACACACTGAAAGTTAGACCAGAGAAGCCTGAAAGGATATACGGATCCCAGACCGGCGTACCCGTTCCCCTGATTTGTCTCCTATGGGATTCCACGGGAAGTTGTTTGTTGTCATAACAGCCTCCAGCAACAAATCTTCGAGAACTGACAGAATATACAATTCAGGCATCGAGAGGAGTTCCTCAAGGTAATATTCGAAGACTTTTTCATTCAAGGGTAGTTTGAAAGTCAAAAATATTATTTTTTTGATATTTCATAAAATATGTCTTACAATATTAATAAGTGTTTCCTGTGTAAACCGGTATATAATTTATCTCTGTGCGATCCTTATGAGTATTAATTTCTTAATTTTATAACATTACTTTCATATCTGTCAAGCTAGTTAATTTCGGGCATGCATTCTTTATATATAGATATTTCTGAGACTACTCCGCCTAGTATACTGTGGTTTCCACCTATCGATAGAGTATTTTGAACAGAAGAATTTGATCTCTGAAGGTGTTGTGGAAGCCATCAAGCCAATCTATAGGGATCTATCTCATCCAGACCTTAGAAAGTGTATACATGGGCGCACTCGGAATCACGGTGTAACACTTCTCATTTCCGGTACTGTATGACGCGAGTTCCATAAGTACTGGAAACCATTCAGGTAGACGACGAGGATCTCCCACGATTGACACGATTCAAGCATCTTGGCTCTACGACTGCTGATGTTGACCGACTTGTTGAAGAGTTCATCGCAATGATAACCGCAGCCTGGATGGGAGGGCAAACAACGATCGGAATCATTTGCGACCGATGGATGAAAGACCATCTCAAATAAAATATGTATAGCACTGTCATCCGATTTGTTGCCCTGTATAGTGGTAACTGTTGGCCGATTATGACTGAGACAGAACGTCGACTACGCGTGATTGAAATGGAGACGGTGAAGTGGATTGCTGACATCACTTCTTCTTCTTCTTCTTCTTCTTCTTTTTCCTACCGCTTTTCCCAAACCTGTAGGTTCGCGGGTGCGAACTGCGCCGCACATGGCGATTTAGCCCTGTTTTACGGCCGGATGCCCTTCCTGAGAACAACCCTATATGGAGGGATGTAATCACTATTGCGTGTTTCTGTGGTAGTTGATAGTATAGTGTGTTGTGTGAACATGAAGAGGATAGTGTTGGGACGGACACAAATAACCAGTCCCCTAGCCAGAAGACTTAATCAGAAGCGATTAAAATCCCCGACCCGCCCGGGAATCGAACCCGGTCCCCTCTGAACCGAAGTCCAGTACGCTGACCATTCAGGATTGCTGGCATCGCTAAACTTTATAATATCTCCACTGAAACAATCAGGGAAAGATTCAAGGTAAAATACGTAAGAGGCGTTTGCGATTGTTTGGACAAATACTGAGGATAGGGATCGATACTATCTCGTAAGTGCGTTATACTTTGGAAGACATCAGTACGAGTCAAAAGGGACGAACTAAACATTAATGGCCTACACTCTTCACAAAGATCTATAGAACGTCAATCTCAACTCAGATATGACCCAGGAGAGAACTAAAAGGACACAATGAATCCATGTAACAGATACTACTACCAGTTGGGACAAATGCTGAAGAAAAACGGTAAATATTCTCTAAATAAACTTTTCACTTATTATGTCGTGTTGAGTTCATAAAACAAAGCACCATGGGGCAACAGCCCCGAGGGGACATGCCCTACCAAGCGACCGCTGCCCAGCCCGAAGGTCATCAGATTACGAGGTGACATGTGGTCAGTACGAAGGGTCCTCTCGGTCGTTATTCTTGGTTTTCTAGACCGGAGTCGGTATCTCACAGTCAGATAGCTCCTCAATGTTAATCACGTAGGCTGAGTGGACCTCGAACCATCACTCAGTTCCAGGTAAAAAATCTCTGACCTGGCCGGAAATCGAACCCGGGGCTTCCGGATAAGAGACAGGCACGCTACCCATACACCACGGAGCCAGCTATGTTGAGTACATACAGCATATATTGAAGAGATGTTAAGTATAGAACAAAATTGGCCAACCGGACACCCTCCATGACCGAGTTCTCCTAGATAACCTATCCTCCTCGATTCGCTTCATATGACCCACTACCGAAGCCGGTTTATGTGTACATCTTCATCAATCAAGTCCATTCCTTATCCTTTATCTCCTCATTCCAATTACTCTCCTCCCATTGTTCCCACCTGTTTGTACCAGCGATCATTCTTACCACATTCATGTCTGTTGCTTCTAACTTAGGCTATGTATTAGATATCCTGAGTCCACCCACCTTTGACCCGTAGAGCAAAGTTGGTCTGAAAATAGACCGCTGTTAAGATAGTTCCATCCCGGAGCTCTCTTCTTGGGGCGCCTCTGTGGTGTAGTGGTTAGCGTGATTAGCTGCCACCCCCGGAGGTCCGGGTTCGATTCCCAGCTCTGCCACGAAATTTGAAAAGTGGTACGAGGGCTGGAACGGGGTCCACTCAGCCTCGGGAGGTCAACTGAGTAGAGGTGGGTTCGATTCCCACCTCAGCCATCCTGAAAGTGGTTTTCCGTGGTTTCCCACTTCTCCTCCAGGCAAATGCCGGGATGGTACCTAACTTAAGGCCACGGCCGCTTCCTTCCCTCTTCCTTGCCTGTTCCATCCAATCGCCCCATCCCTCCACAAGGCCCCTGTTCAGCATAACAGGTGAGGCCGCCTGGACGAGGTACTGGTCATCCTCCCCAGTTGTATCCCCCGACCCAAAGTCTGAAACTCCAGGACACTGCCCTTGAGGCGGTAGAGGTGGGATCCCTCGCTTAGTCCGAGGGAAAAACCGACCCTGGAGGATAAACAGATTAAGAAGAAGAAGCTCTCTTCTTTTCTAAAGAATACTATTGATCGCAACAGTGACCTCACTACATTAGGTATATTGCACCTTGTTTCAATTACACTTACTACACTAACATCCTAAATACTTGAAATTATCTACCTGTTCCAGTTGAGTATCCTCAACCTGAAATTCAGTTCTCTTCCCTGCCGACATCACTTTACACTTCATATTATATTCACTGCATTTATTTTCAAGTTCTTAGATATTAGTTTGCAGGCTTTCAGAACAGTCTGCCATTAAGAACAAATCGTTGGCATAGGCTAAACTGCTAACTATATTTCCATCTAACTGAATCTCTCCTTATCACTTTCAGTAGATGTTGCACGTAAACCATGAACAACAAAGGTGAAAGTTTACTACCTTAACTAACTCTCTTAGTATCTTGAAACAAGAATTAATTCTACCATCGATTCCCACTGTAGCCCAGTTTTCAACATATATGCCTCTCATTGCTTTTAATAATCTATCCTTAAAATCTAATTTAATTAAAAAAATGATATTTGGAATGAGTTGTTAACATGCAGTTACTTGAATAAGATAATGTATGTTTTCGTAACGTTAATCAGGAGTTGCATTAGTTTTTATCAGGACCTTGAGATAAAATAAATCTGAAGCCTCAATTGCACAAATAACTTTGAAACCCTGTTTTGCTCTTAAGATTTAAAATACTCACACTGTTAAATGAAATTCTTTTATCTTCAACATTCAAGTTGCATTTTCACGTTCCTGACCATAGAATGTGTAAAGCATGCATTTAAATGTCCTTTTTTTCCTTTTACTTGCGTTCTTTTGTGAAATAACTTGAAGGCCACGGTATGTGATGTGTGTCCGTGAGCGATGCTTTAACATTTTCAAGAGCTCTTAGACCTTTCCTGTGGAGTTCGCGATTTTATTTTCTTCACATAAAGTACCAGAACGTTTTAGAGATATAACAGCAATCCTCTGTTATTGCTCACTATTTATCTAGCCATGCTGTTGTCGCCTACTCTGAGAGCACTTGTAAATGAAATTGAGTTGTTCAACTTTACTCAATATCACAATGTGATCTACCTCACACCGACGCAGATAGGTCTTACAGCAACGATGGGATAGGAAAGGGCTGGTAGTGGGAAGGAAGCGACCATGGCCTTAATTAAGGTGTGAAAATGGGAAGCCATGTTGAACTCTTTTCAGGACTGCCGATAGTTGGGATCGAACCCACGATCTCCCGAATACAAGCTCGTAGGTACGTGATGTAAACCGCGCGGCCACTTGTTCGGTTCTGGAAATATCACCTGCATAGTTCTCTTTCATTTGATGATAACGTTGGTTACTGTCTTAAGGGGCGTAAATTCCCATCATAAAAGACATAGAATTATGACGATTCATCACATTCGGAATTCGGAATTTAATTTCTAAGAAGTACATTAAACCTCTGAGGACAGGCAACGATGGTTTTGAAGGGACTTCGTATCAGTTATAGGTTTTAAGACGACCTCAAACTCTCAGAAAAGTGGTCTTGAAACCAACAACTCAAACTTGGCTTTCTGACTTCCCTGATATAATGTCCCTTAAGAGGCAGTTTACAAGGAATAAATTTATTAATGAATGGAAAATGAATTATATGTGTCAAACTCGGTAGCGTAATCGTTGTACTTCGGTTCAAAAGATTGCGGTTTTGGTTCGGTTGTGGTCGGTGTCATTTAAATGTTTAAATACAGTGTCATTGGCTTTTCAGTACGTTAAAGAACTCCCACGGAACAATGTCGGTTAAAATATATATAAATTGAAGGGTGGTTGGAAAATGACATAATAATAATAATAATAATAATAATAATAATAATAATAATAATAATAATAATAATAATAATAATAATAATAATAATAATAATAATAATAATAATAATAATAATAATAATAATAATAATAATAATAAATACTTAGACCAATGATTCCACGTCTTTTGCTTTGAAACCTTAAATACAGATTCTTTTCAGTTTTCTAGCTCTTTTTCTGCTTTTACTATCGTGTATGACAGAATGTCATAGATAACACCTATTCTAATTTCGTACTTTGCTAGTTGACAGTCAATGTTGTTAGGTGTTCTCACTGACACCACTAATTACTAATTTTTATTTTCATACTACCGAGCGAGTTGGCCGTGCGGCTAGGGTCGCATAGGTGTGGGTTTGCATTCTGCAGATGATGGGTTCGAATTCAACAGCTGGCAGCCCTGGAGATGTGTTTCTCAATCCTAGTCAAGCCTTCCCCGTCTTTGCCTCGATCTGCATCGATTTGTCAGTGCGACGTTAACCACTAGAAAAAAAAAAAGATACTACGTATTTCTTTTCAAGTTTATGAAATCATTTAACGTGGATCGTTTTGTAGTCTATGTCCGTTAATTTTTCTGCTCGCATGTTGGTCCTCAAATGGCGCCATCTTGCTATGCGCTTTTAGTGGAACCGAAAAACCCGATAACGGTGCCATAATTAGGCACTCAGGGCATGATAAGAAATGAGGTCGTTTGCCATTGCTTTCCTCACCGGGTAAGAAAGTCTATTGCAGCAGTACCCTATGAATATCATCTTTCATAACATCCAGATACACTGATTGTGTTCTGAATGTTAATAGGCCTAATCAGCACAGTCACAGTCACGGTCGCAAATGAGACTGAGACTTCCGTGGAAGCTACATTTTGCTCTGACCTGTGCCAGGTAATAGATGCAGAAATTCTAAATTTATTACGAAGTAACAACTGCCATACATTATGTGATATAGGGTTAGAATAAACGCTTATTGAGGTAGTAAAAAAGTATCGTTCTTAGTTATGTATGGTGAGTTGTATAAACGGCAGGTGTTCTAAGAAGTTGTTCCCCAATTCTTTGTATAACCGGCGTGCGTGTTGGAAGATATTTGTTAAATAAGTTTGCATCCCAGCCCGATACTGAATAAAAATCCGGCTACTATTTCTGAGTGGCTTCCCGGGATCAGACTAGTTGTCTTAAATGTAACATTTCTCTGAAAGAATATCGGTTGCCTCTACTAAACAATAACACACTCCTGGAATAACATAAATATAGCAGATACATCGAGTTATATTTTCACGGATATCGTCGAAGCCTAGTGGGATAGCAATGATACTGAGAGACCATAACTTACTTCGAACCCAAAACACCAACCGATCCCTTAAATCACAGTGAAAGTTTTCGAACTTTGAAGGCGATGAATTACAAAATATCTAGATAAAAATCCTTCTGGGAAGGATTTAAATTAAATCTGGAGAAATAAACTTCGGACTAAAAAAAATACAAGGCAAGCTACTCAGGAAACAAAAAGAACCAGAAGCAGAAATTACTTGCATAAGTTATAAGAGATTTTACTCTAATAGGCAAACGATGAGAGTTCCATGCAAAGGGAAAGGTGTATATTACACATTGTTCCTGAAGACGGTAGCTATGATTGAATTCATGAAGGCTAAAGACGCTGTCTTGTTTAAAATGATATACGTACTGAGTCTCGAAATATGAATTTCCTTCGTATGTGTGAATTAATAATATAACCATGTTGAAGTAACATATGTAAGACGTACTTCTTTCACATTCCTTTTATAATACGTAATTTATTTATTTTAGCAGGAACAGCCTGTCTTCCGACGGAATCAAAAGCTTTTTGTAGTTATAGCTGTCTACGATAGGAATGTCAAAGCAAATGATCAAGACCATAGAATATGCAAAAGTGATATGGACGATTAAAAGAAAGGAAGACTTAAAGGTAGGAGAGATGCATTCAACTTTAATGTTAATATTGACCTTAATGTTAATGGTCACCAATATTGTCCATACATTTCATCAATAAAGAAATTCCTGGCCTGATTTTTGCAGACGAAATTATTTTGCTCTCTCTAACATCAGTCGACATACAAAGCAGTAACAAGAAAACTGTTCGATATTGCAGAAAATGGAATTTGAAAATTAATATCTAAAACGAAAGTAATTGTATGTAAAAGAAGGGAATAAACTAAAGAGAAAGGTGATGGTTAGAAGGTTTAGAACTAGAAGTAGTCAATAAAATACTTAGGAATTGTAATATCAGATAAGATGTGTAGTGAACAAATTAAAGGACAGGGATTTATTCTCTATCTAGAACGACGTGTATGGAAAGGAAGATACAAAACAGTGAATATAAGCTACATAAAAATATTTAAACATAAATGTTTCAATATATATTAAATATATTAATTTGAAATATTTTAAATATTTAATATTTTATGGGAAAGAAATATGGTGTATTGAAATTGATAGAAAAGAACTAGATGTAATTAATAAATTCTGCAAAATAATAATGGGTGTACCAGAACGTACAGCTAATACACTTTTCTGTACATTATTTCATAAAATATGTGACAAAATAAAATAAGAAAAAATAAAATAAGTAGTAAGGGTAACAATGAAGGGTTAGATACATGTCTAGTAGTTGAATATGTAGCATTGTATTAAGTGTAAGAAATAAAAACGAAAAAGTGATAATTTGCGGAATGAATAAAAAAACACTTTTAGGTTTAATGTAAAATAGAAAAAAAAATAGTTGTAAGAACAGTAACTTAATGCATGTATCAAATAAATGGATTCAAAAAATGAGTGCTCTCTCTCTTTCATCGGGCGAGTTGGCCGTGCGGTTAGGGTCGCGCAGCTATGAGCTTGCATCTGGGAGATAGAGGGTTCGAATCCCACTGTCGGCAGCCCTGAAGATGGTTTTACGTGGTTTCCCATTTTCACACCAGGCAAATGCTGGGGTTGTACCTTAATTAAAGCCATGGCCGCTTCCTTCCCACTCCTAGGGCTTTCCTGTCCTATCGTCGCCATAAGACCTATCTGTGTCGGTGCGACGTAAAGCAAATAGCAAAAAAAAAAAAAAAACCTCTCTTTCTGCAGTTTCAGGCGATTCCCTAACTGGGGGTGCGAGTTCTCTATCCCATTCTACTATATTGTAATTTAGTTTATATTTTAAGTATTTTGATTAATTATGATTACGTTCAGATCGTAATCATCATCATCAGTAGCAGCAGCATCAATAATTTTCATTTTCCTAGCGGGTCGGCATGTTAATGGTACCCTTCCTTCTTCCTATATCCAGCCACCACTGATGTTCCTCAACTGTGTTGCAATCCAGATTTCTTCTTATCATGCTGTTCTTGATCATGTCCAACCACCTTGGTCTGAGTCTATCTCTTTCCTTTAATCTCAGCCGTCATCATCCGCTCCGTTATCTTCCATCGTCCATCCTCTTAATATGTTCAAACCATCTCAGTTTATTTATCTCTATTTTGTCTGAAAGCTTCTCTGCTCCAGTTGCATTTCTTACATCCCCATTTCTTACCCTACTCTTTATTACCTTTCCTGTCATATTTCTTAAAAAAAAATCATCCCCTTTATCCTAGATTTTACTCCCGTGTCTTTTGGCCGGTTTCCATGTATTCGCTGCATATGTAAGTTTGGGGTAATCATCTCTTGTACATCATCTCTTTGCACTTCCTTACTGTTTGCTTCTTCAAGATCAAGTTTCTCATACTCCGATTTAACACATTTCCCTGGTGTATTATTTTTATTGATTTCCTTGTCCGATCCTGCACAAATTCAAGGTCTTGTCCTCAGAGTTTACAATTCCTTCACGTTCTCTTTCGCCTCTTGTCAACGCCATTATTTTTCTTTTCTCCACGCTTATTTTCATGTCATAGTTACCAATATACAGACTAAAAATGTTCATCTGTTCATGTAATTCCTCTCCATTTGCTCCTCAGACCACAATATCATCTATAAACAACATCACTTTCAACTTAATGACTCGTTATATTTGCTTCGCAATTGTATTCATTTCCATTAAGAATAACTATGACGATAGTTCTCTTCCCTATCTTTAGTCCGGTTACTTTACGAAACTATTGCCCTAAACAAAGGAGTCTGGACACTGATATAATAATTGTTGTAGCTTGGTTGCAATATTCCATTCTTCCCTTCTGTAATCCTTCTGCTTTTTGACTTTTCATACATTTACCATCATGCCGCTACCACATACCTTTTCCAAATCGACGAATAGCATCGCCAGTTTTTCCTACATTCCCACTGCTTTTCCACCTGCTGTCTTATACTGAAGATGGAGTTTAATTCCAAATTGCCAAATACACGTTCAATATAAAAAATAAATCTCATAGCATTTCATGATTCCAGGCAATCCTTTCCATTTTATTATCATTTTTACCTTTCTTAATGTTATAATTTCTGTTTGTAAAGTCCCTAAAAACTGAAAATTTCCACAAAGCCGGAAACATTGATTTAGAACAAATTACGTAATATTAAAAGTTCCTTTACCTCTTCACAGAATAACTGATAAGCAAACTTTATCCCTGAATATTCTGTGCTATGAAAATTTTCTAAATCGTTCAATTCCGAAAAGTGAGATTTTTAAAATCCGAAATTCAACTTCCTTCTTTAAAGGACTCAAATGACCAAACTGTTAGAAAAATTTTGCTATGTAATTTTAAGTTATATTAAGTATTATCATTAAGAAGCTGGCAACATAACAAATAAACCGAGAGTTCCAGGATGGAAATTGTGTTTGTGTTACTTTTATCATAGTCCTCGCAGTCCAGATGAACCTTCGCTACAATACCAAAACTAATGCTGAACAACACCAAGTATTCGAATAGCCCATTGAATCTGTTGTAGATTACATTATTATTTCATTCAAATGACGAAAGTGTGATGAGAAATGATCTTTTAAATAGATGTGCTATCAAGCAGCCATTATTATGCTGTGCTATAATTTCGTGGATAACTCATTTTATACAACCAAATGGCCACAGACAACATACGAAGTACAACTAGCGTCTCTCTCGCCGAAGGTATGAACTTTCTGCTCTGGCGAATTTAAATTTCTCTTCAAAAATCCATCATTGTTTTTCACAATTCCTTACAATATTAGAGATCATTTCCCTTGAAAATATCAAGAAGGTCTTGAGATAAAACTAATATTGCACCTCTCATGTGCATTATCAGCTATATTGTTATATTGAATTGAAGACTCCATACCCAAAACTGCCCACATACTTAATAAACGATTTTGTGAAAATTGGTGAAAACTAGTAACTCCTTTCCTATTGGTGGCAGTGGCTAACTTTTTCAGTTTTATACCTGGGTGAACACAAATTTTTTTAAAGCCGTAATTATGAAAATGAAGGAGAATTTATTAAAGATTTTTTGGTTGGATGTAAACAGTTTCGGAACTGTACACTGGAATTATAGTTTTTTGAAAATGACTTTATCGTTTGGATTAAAGTAATACTATAAATACATACATTCCTGTAAATAGAAATCATAAAACATAGACATATAACTGCCTAGAAAAATTGGTAGATTGATCAGAAACCCAGGGAAGAAGCATATTCTTCTGACAATCAATTCACAATTGAACTGGTTTTTCTTTAGAAGTTTTAAGGTCTTTATAAAATGCTCTTGCTTTTTGTGTATGCACCCTAAACTTTGTTATGACTTCAAGTTTTTCATTAAGCATTTTACTTGCGAAATTTTAGGCCGTTAAGTCTGATGCACTCAGAGCAGGCATCTGTTGCTGGAGATTTGGAGCAATATTGAAGGATGTAACAAAGTGCTTTGTAAAAAAACTAGCTGCTGTACCCGTGCTTCGCAACGGAATTCTAGATTGCATACAATATTCTACGGTAGGTTAGGTAGTGTACACGTTGTGAGAAAGATTGTATTAAATAGCACATCACTTAACGTTATCCTAGAAACGCGACGGGGAAGTCACCAAACGTCTTTTCTCGTATAAAGACTGGGTTAAGGAATTTTCATTGTAAAGGTAGGCCCCATTGCCTACCGTCAATCACAATCAGGCTGGGGAGTTTTCATTTTAGTGGCAGACACTCACTCTCCACCTGCCTTTTTACATCCTCAGAAAGACTGCCTTAGTAGTTTTCCCAAATGAAATTAATATAGGTCATTACAATGACGTCAGTGAGAATGGTGCGATTAAACGCAATGCTTTCATATGAAATACTCAATCAAGTGAAAAAGCACACATTTTCTCACTTTTAACGAACAGTACTACGCTGCCGAAACAACAGTCCAAAGTTCCAGAGCTGGAATGACCAAGCCGCAGAAAGCCGTGGTCCGTGAACACACTTCGTCTTATTTTCGGCCGGGTGGGGGTGTCGAATAGTAGAAACTCCCAGGGCAAAAACTATGCCCTCTTACTCATATGATTAATAGAAGTACCCGATGAGTCGGAAAAGCTCTGTTCGCTACACAGGTGGCGGAAAAATCTGTCTGACTTGGAGGCAAATTTTTCCTCAAGGCCAGAGGAGAAACCCCCTCTTCACTGCTAATTTGGAATAAAATGAATGTAGAATTTAATAAAAGTGAAGAGGAAGGAATCTTTCTTAAGAAACGGCTCTTTTCAGGGTTGAATTTTAGTTACTTCGTGAATTGTGGTGCTATAATTTGGCTTAGTCGTAAATTGTAATTCTAGACCAGGTTATACTACTACTACTACTACTACTACTACTACTACTACTACTACTACTACTACTAAGTGAGCGTCTGCCTTAAGTGTGCACACTGCTCATTCAAAACAGCGCGTCAGAGTAGGGATCGAATAGCTGGAATACTGTGATGAACCAGTGTGTTACGTACCGGCAGTATCAGAAAATATATGAACCAGAGGAATTGCATGCTAGAGAAGAAAGTTTTCAAACTCCCCTACTGTTTTCAGCCAATATTCAGTCAGGCTGTTACACTCGGTACGCAGTAGTAATCCCATCTATCTGAGATGAGCGGCAGCATAAGAGACAAAGAACATCACAACAAACAACGATCAATGTAATGTTATTGTGATCAATGTTATGCGCTTTCAGTATTTTGGCCTTCACATGTAGTTTTCTTCCGACTCTGAAATACCACTCTTATCATAATCGGAACGGTAAAAATGAATAAAGCATAAATTGTCGGAAATTGTATTCTCTACAACTTTTGTTATGTAGTACTTTTCGGTAGGACCAATAATATGGGTATTTAAAAATGAAATTTTAAGCGCCTTCCCCTAAACTACAATTTCATCCAGGGTGAATAAAACTGTTTATAACTTAGACTGTAGTTTCTTATTCCCCGACTCTATATACCAATTTTCATTAAATTCTGTTAACCCATTATCTCCTGGCTCGGCGTTGATGTGGACTTAGCAACAAAAATACAAATTCATTAATATCTGTGTTATTATACATAGCTGGTACGGTAACAATGTATGACATAAATGATCGGAAATTTAATTCTATATAACTTTCGTTGTGTAGTATGTAACGATAGGACCACTAATAATATAAATATTTGAGAATTACATTTTAGGCCTTTCCCTAAACTACCATTTCACTCAGCGTGAGTAAAATGATAGCCTAGATTGTAGTGTCTCATCCCCCGACTTTACATACCGATTTTTATTAAATTCTCTTCAGCCATTTTCTCGTGATGGGTGTACAGACAGACAGACAGACAGACAGACAGACAGACAGACAGACAGACAGACAGACAGACAGACAGACAGACAGACAGACAGACAGACAGACAGACAGACAGACAGACAGACAGACAGACAGACAGACAGACAGACAGACAGACATTACGGATAAGTAAAAAGTGCATTTCCTTGTTACTATGGAATGACCGATACAGGAATACCATTATTTTCAAATTCTGAGCAATGAACAGACAAAACTCTTATAATATATATATAAGACATAGATTTCATATTTAACCGACTGATCCTTGTTTTCTGTGCAATAAATTTTCCACAGCTTTTTAATGCTACTGTCACTAGGAAGATATTGCCGTGCAGACCTTTCTCTACCATAGTGCGAATCAACTCATTTTGGATTGGAAACGATAGTAATAACTGACTCCTTATGGCTCTTGAAAACATTACTACGTTTATTACCGCCTCTATTTTATTTAGGGATGCTGTCCGTGCCCTTAAATTTCCGACTCGGATTCCGTATTCATATCTTGATATTCCCTGTATATTCAGAGAGGCAGTACTACAGACTGAAGACATTGCTTTTTTTTTTTACAAAATTACCTATAGTAATTGAATTTCCTGGTCGAATGCCTTTGACGGAACTCCTTCTTGTAGAAATACTTTGAGATGTGTGCTTCAATATGAATTTATCTTGGTGTATTTTAGAATAGTTGGCATGAAAGCCTGCATGCAATTTTTGTACATCCTGAATTGTCAAATCACCACCGCCATAAACACACTGCTTTTGATTACATCCTAAAAGATTAGCGAGAAAAGTAGGCCTATATTTGAAAAGAAATAGCTCAGACGATTCAGGCCCTGGCCTTCTGACCCCAACATGGCAAGTTCGATCCTGGCTCAGTCCGGTGGTAATTGATCGTGCTCAAATACGTCAGCATCTTGTCGGAATATTTACTGGCAGGTAAAAGAATTCGCCAACTCGGCGTCTTCAAAAACCATAAAAGTAGTTAGTGGGGCCTGAAGCCAGTTATTATTGAAAAGAAATACATTAAAAGAATTAATAAAGACTGAAATTATTTTGTATTATACCAACAATTCAATTTACTCGAAATTATTTAAAGCATTATGACTCGCACCCTCGGAATTAAAACATTTAGGTTCCCTACCTCTTATATTTCTCTTTGTTTTTCCTCCATTTGACGGATCATTTAGCTTCTTTCGTCTTCTACCATGAGGTGATAGCAGTATAACTTATACAGTGTTAGTAATTGTTGAAAACATAAACTTACCCTGTAGGAAAAATTAAAAGAAGAATGGAGAGATTTTTGGGACCCAAACAACAAATAAGTAATCTTTCTTATGGATTGAAGAAGTTCTGAAAGTAATTCTTGTAGAGAAGGAGAGAGTTTTGGAGCAGTACTCATGGTGGAAGGAGATAGTTTTGAAAAGTTACATCAACTTAGAAGTTAAGTTACGCAGGGAAAGAACAAGTTTAGCCATGAAATGTGTAAGAGATTTGTTAGAAGAGTTCATTGAGAGATTAAAACCACCACTACCTATTTTTTTCTAAAAAGTGGAAGGAAGCAGTTTTGGAAGAGGAGCCTTCAATTTAATTCATAACTATGGATCACGAAAACGAAAGGATTTTTTCTAGTGGCTTTACGTCGCACCGACACAGATAGGTCTTATGGCGACGATAGGGGAGGAAAGGCTTAGGAATGGGAAGGAAGCGGCCGTGGCCTTAATTAAGGTACAGCCCCAGCATTTGCCTGGTGTGAAAATGGGAAACCACGGAAAACCATCTTCAGGGTTGCCGTCAGTGGGAATCGAATCCGCTATTTCCCGGATGCGAGGTCACAGCTGCGCGCCCCTAACCGCACGGCCAACTCGCCCGGTCAAAAGGATTTTAGCAATGAAAAGAGCTACTCTTAAGCCTGGTATTACTCGAATTTAGCACATTATAGACTCCGATATAGGTTCCGCTGATGTGTCTCACCCAGGTCAACCTTGCCATCCATGAAGAATTCAAGGAAATCCAGTGTGAATTAGAGTTAAACGACGAGGACAATGGTGAATCCCTCCTTACGAATAGAGAAGAATTTGAGGATACTGTCGATCTTCTCAAAGCCAAAATTAGAAAGGTCTCTAACCCGCAAAATGTACAGACAAGTGATGAAGTACGGTCTCACTCTTCAAATGGCACAGCACCCCGAAAAATAGCATATTACAAGAAAATAATCTCTCTACGTCTAGTGAAACATTGACAACTTGGCTACAGTTTAAGGACACATTTGAGAGTCTAGTATTAAAATAATGATAACCTATCAAACATGAAAAGATTTCATTATTTGCTTTCTTCCTTGAAGAATGAAGCTAAGGGTTGCATCTAGAACATGAATATCTCGAATTCCAATTTTTCCTGTAGTATACAGCCCTCTGGTCAGCAGTTACCACTGCCCCAGATTTATATAGGTCGATTATGTCAGACAATTCGTAGAACCCCCAAGTAAGATGGATTCTACAGTTAATGAAATACGGCACCTCATAAATAGGCTATGTTTAAAGGCAGCGTAGATACTCTTAATGCGTTCAGTATCCAACCGAGTATGTTAGACCTTCTTCCGAACTAGCTATTACTTTCACAGTTGGACAGGAAGATCAGATTAGAATTTGAAACACGTCAGTCTGATCTTCATATTATGAGAATCAAATAACTTCTTGATGTTTCTAGAAAAACGCTGTCAGACATTACAGCTCTGCCAAGTTAGCCAAACTCACTGCAATTCCTCAAATAACCGCGACCCCAAAGAAAGGCCAAGAGTTGAATCATCACGATCATCCATGGCTACATGTGATCAGTACTCCATTTTCTCAGATCAGCACAGATTAATGAACTGCCTGGATTTTCTCCAGATGACTACAAAAGAAAATTGAAATTCGTCAAGGATAACAAATTTTGCCCCGACTGTCTTAACTAAGTGCATACATGGAGGATCTGTAAATCTAAAACATCCTGCAGACATTGCAGGGAATTTCAACCACACATTGCTACATCAGGAATGGTCGACATCCGACCCCCTCGAGAAGATCAAGCTTGGAACGCTGAGTTATCCAGGTTATTGAAGAAAATGTATGAGGTAAAGCACATTATCTTTTGGGTGTGGATCTTGATGTACACTACACAGAGCTGTACATTGACCTGAGTTACCGTTATATAGTTGTAGTTTACTTATCTCCTCATTCTTCGAATATCTCTTCTCATATAACGATTCGCAGAATATTGCACAATAAGATATCTCATTTATCTCTATGATCTACAGCAGTGGTTCTCAAACTCCTTAACTGTTCAATGTATCCCCACGAAAATATCCCTAAATAGGTTTAAAACATATGAGTACCTGGCAAATTATTAAGACATTTTAAATTGATTATAAACCATTCCTTTACATACACATCCTAAATAAGATGAGATTGTGAAATTAAATATATTTTTATGACTCATCACAAGAAATGTGAGTTTGAGTCTGTATCATGTATAATAGAACGATAATAAAGTAACACAGAGTAACCTGGGTTGAGATTTCATCTGAAAAGTCACGTGGTGTCAGGAAGGGCATCCGGCCGTAAAGCTCAAGCCAAAATCAGCCGGGGTGGCTCCAGTGACCCCCAGAAAGATCTGGGATAAGCTGATGTCCGGCTACTTGGATGAATAGTCAACGTACTTGCATTGCGTTTAGATGGCCCCGGGTTCGATTCCCGGCCGGGCTAGTGATTTTAACTGTGTATGGTTAATTCCTACGTCTTAGGAACTGGGTGTTTGTGTTTCTCCAACACATTGTCTTCATATTCACACAACTCGTCACACTACTAACCACTACAGATACACTCATTAGTGAATACATTCGTCCACCTTGACTACGATATATCAGAACACTGTATCACGCCATTCAGGCACACCCTTTGAAATTTTGATTGTTTTCATTGTCTGAATTTAGAATTTAGATCGAAATTTGTTTATCCTTATTTATTCATTTGATACTGAGGCTAAAATCTAGCGTTTTGTGAAACTTTCATACCAATAAAATATCCTGCGTTACTTTATTATCATTGTACGAATTATTGTTAATTCTTGTTATTTCACAATATCGTATTATTTACAATGCGTGTATAAAATAATGGTTTAATATCAATTACAATGACTTAATAATTAGCCAGGTATACATAATTTTCATACCTATCATTTAGGGATTTTTTCTAGGGGTACAATGAACTTTTACCCAATCTCATAATAGTTTGAAACCTTTGCTTTTTAGTTTTCAATCATTCTTTCAGTTTTTTAAATGCTCTTTGAGCTGCTGACTTTCTTATGGGAATACGGAAGTTCCTCCTTGAAAGAAACATTTAATGAGACAATAAGTCTACTATTATGATTTTGTCACATTTGAGTTCTTTTAAATGACAACCAACCATAACTGTACTCGATCCCAGGGCTATGGCTACCTGGTCCGCGAGATATTGGATGTATTAGATGGGATACATCAGGTGGAAGGTCTGTGTTGTATGTGGAGAACACCACTCTCAGCATTCGCTCTATATATTTCTTGTAACGTCACTCATGTAATTTACTGAACTGTTGAATAAAAATGGAACTAATTGGAATAATTCGCAGGAATTGAAAAAGATTAATTATTTCTCTGTCCACTTCTCAATGATCCCACCTGACTCAGGGTATTTTAAATGATATGAAGATTACCTCGACTGCTGTGTTCTGATTAAGCGCGTCTCTAATTATGATCGTCAAGTTTTGCCTTGAGATATGAAGCTTCCACCATCTGTTAAATTACTATTTAGTTATTTTAACGGGTTTAGTCGTGTTTTAGTTTTATGTAACTTATGTACGGGTTGCCGACATCATTCTTCTTCATAAAGCAATACTGCAATGTATTAAAAACTTGGGCAACCTGTACGTAAGGTACATAAAACAACGAAACGATTCAACCTAGGAAATGATCTAAACAGTAGTTTTGCCTACAGAGTTTAAATCAGCATTTGTGTATATATATCTACCTCTTAGTCCTGTTTCCTGATGTGAGATCGGGAGATTAAATTATATGTTATAGTTTTATGGCCTGATACCCTTCCCGTCGTCAACTTCATTTGAGGAGCTAATGAAGGTGCAATGAATGATGGTGAAAGACACGGGTTAAGGAAACGGAAGGGATCAGCTGTGGTCTATGAGGAAGAATTCTCCCTGGAAATGAAAATGACAAATTCTAGAAAACCATTATCAGGATAGCCGACGGTGGGGTTCAAACCCACTTGCCTCCCGAATGCAGAACTTCGCTTCATATCCACAGCGCTGTTACTGTGCTCGGGTTGAATCACCATGTCTATGATTCAAAACTTTTATCAAACAGACAATGGAAATACTTTCAAATATTATGACACCTTCATCACCTATGGCAACACCTCCAGCTGAATATAGGTAAGGGTTATTCTGTGCGAAGGCAGGTCCGAACCTCCGCAGAGGTGTTCCTCAGCCGGAGTTTACGTGCGGTAGGTTGGCCAGTTCCTTTCCGCTCCTCCATTCCCTTAGCCCCCACCAACAGCGCGTGGCAACCCATCCAATTCCTGACCACGCCCAATGTTGCTTAACTTCGGAAATCTCACGGGATCCGGTGTTTCAACACGGCTACGGCCGTTGGCCAGCTGAATGTACAAGAAGTTATATCGGTGATTGTAATTTAAGAGGGATAAACAACAACATTTCAATCCATCCGTGAAATAAATTTGAGCTCAACGCTGGTGTATCTATTGTCAATTGAATCTATAACATGAAATGAAATGTCGTATGGCTTCTTTTTTTAGTGCCGGGATATCCCAGGACGGGTTCCGCTCGCCAGGTGAAGGTCTTTCTATTTGACTCCCGTAGGCGACCTGCGCGTCATGATGAGGATGAAATTATAATGAAGAAAACACATCCACCCAGCCCCCGTGCCATTGGAATTAACCTATTAAGGTTAAAATCCCGGACACGGCCGGGAATCGAACCCGGGACCCTTAGACCGAAGGCCAGTACGTTGACCGTTCAGCCAACGAGTCGGACATCTATAACATAATGCGGCGTATGTTCTTCTATGTGATCTGTCCGGTGCTATAACGAGAATTTCGCATTGAGATGCATGGCATGGATTACGTTCCTAGGGAACAGTGTCTTTTGTGTGAGTGGTTAGCACAGATTCTTCCTTATTGCACCATGGAAGCACGATTAGTGATGCTAATGATTAACTGATAACTTTGTATCACACTTGTTGTGATTTCATCTCAATTTGTTGACTGATAAGACCATAAACAGACTGTTGAAACTGTCAAAATTAGTTTCACAATCAGTACACAGTTCAAATCTATCAATGATTTAATTTCCCCATCCGTCAATCATCAGTAATACAATATAACGATTGTATTCATTAGATGACTTGATATAATGACAAAAAAACAAGTGATTTTTATCACGACGGCTTCCTTTATGGAATGTTGCTGCTTCATAACCTAACCTAGAGTATGGTGTTAGTCGTTAGGAAGAAATAACTATGGTATGTTAGGTGTTGGTCAGTGATCTACGTGGGTGGATCAAACGGGCTTTATTTTACTGCGTGTCTCTAGAATGCCCAGTGGCGCCGAATTTGTGGGGCTAGGCGTTTTCTGTCCCTCCCCACAAATGATCATAGGGGGGCAGAGTACGACCCCCCCCCCCAGAAAGTTCTCCTCCTAGACTTTAAGTCCCCTTAAAACGTGGTAGTCTGCTAAGGCGTTAAATTTTTTTTTGCTAGAGGGTATGATTTTTTTTTTTTGCTATTGGCTTTACGTCGCACCGCCACAGATAGGTCTTATGGCGACGATGGGATAGGAAAGGCCTAGGAGTTGGAAGGAAGCGGCCGTGGCCTTAATTAATGTACAGCCCCAGCATTTGCCTGATGTGAAAATGGGAAACCACGGAAAACCATCTTCAGGGCTGCCGATAGTGGGATTCGAACCTACTATTTCCCGGATGCAAGCTCACAGCCGCACGCCTCTACGCGCACGGCCAACTCGCCCGGTGCCGTTAAATCTAGAGCAGGTAGTGAAGGTTTTATATCATAAATTACATTAGAAAGCGGGCATTCCTTCAGAGAATTACGTTTCCCAATGGGGACTGTCCAGGTCGTACATCTGGTGGTAGAGCTTTTCATTTTTCGTATCATGAAATGCATAATATACAGTATGGTAATAGGGTATTTATTTATTAATAAAATGTATTTATGAAGCAAATTCTAATTGTGTACTTGTGATTATTTTTATAGCTTCATACATAAAACATCCCTTCAAAATATACCGTATTTATGAATCAAGTTCTATTTTTGTGCTTACTCGTGAATATTATTGAAAACTCCGTAAACAGACTTAAGACTCGTTCAAAATTCTATTTGAGAAACAAGCACTATTATTGTTCTGTTTTTCTGTTTGTTTACTGAATATTGTTTCTATATAGGAATATTTACATTAATAGTTGTTACTAATTTCACATGTTAGTCATGCCCCCGCCCCCCTCTCCCCTAATAATTAACCAAAATCGGCACACCTGAGACTGCCTGAGGGGTTGGAGGTTTCTATTTTTTTGCTACTGGCTTTAAGTTGCACCCACACAGATAGCTCTTATGGCGACGATCGGATAGGAAAGGCCTAGGAGTTGGAAGGAAGCAGCCGTGGCCTTAATTAAGGTACAGGCCCAGCATTTGCCTGGTGTGAAAATGGGAAACCACGGAAGACCATCTTCAGGGATGCCGACAGTGGGGTTCGAAACCACTATCTCCCGGATGCAAGCCCACAGCCGCGCGCCCTAACCGCACGGCCAACTCGCCCGGTAGGAGGTGATACGGATTCTGGAAGGGAGCGCAGGCCTCGTGAACTTGCTTCGTCCTCAAGTCCTCACGGTCGTTTACTATCGTGATGAGCCGTCTTTATTCCACAGTTTGTATAAAGAGCCCTTTCATGAGCCCAGTGAAATATTAGTGCAGTCCGTTCAAGAAAGGGCATGAACGTGTTGAAAACATGGCCCACTCACGTTGTGCAATTACCAGCAATACGCCACAGAACATCAGAGCTGAAAGGAATAGTCACATCGCAGTGCTTGAAATTTCAAAAGAACTTCTCGTAAGCTACCGGAGTGTCCAATCAATCATTCGGCAGGGGTTGAGATTGAGGAAACTGCCAGCTCGTTGGCTTCCACGGTTGCTGAATGAAGAGCTGAAAGCTGTGTGAGTTGCAATATTTCCTATGTTTCTCACACGTTATGAAGATGGTGATTTTTTGGACAAAATAGTTACGTGTGATGATACTTGTGTGATGTTACTTTAGTGTATCATAGTGTTACTATGGCCTGGCGGTGTAGGGGAATTGTGCCCGCATCTTACACGGGGGCTCCCATGTTCGACTCCCGGCCAGGTCAGGGACTTTTATCTGGATCTGAGAACTGGTTCGAGGTCCACTCAGCCAACGTGATTACAACTTAGAAGTCATCTGACGGTGAGATGGCGGCCTCGGTCTAGAAAACCAAGTATAACAGCCGAGAGGATTCTTCGTGCTGACCACACGACACCTCGTAGTCTGCAGGCCTTTCGGGGCTGTTGCACCATGTTTTTTAAACTTACTTTATTGCGAGTCTGATGCAACTCTTGTAAGATGGACCCTCCGAGGAAGAGTGGGTGGCGTCTGGTTTGTGACAGAAATTGCGTATTAGTGCGTTGACAGTACTTCCGAACTGAATTAGTTTCAGTTTCTATATGTTTAAGATGAGATAGGACATGCATCTAATTTCCTTATATTTCGGTAACGTATAATGCGTCATTTTTAAGTCAGGATGATCTGTATTAATAAGAACAGCAGCGTTTTCAAGAAAAACCTAAACTTAAAACAGACAAGACGTGTACTGATGAAAGGAAGAAACAACATCGAAGATGAATGAGACGTTACTGGGCAAATGTTAAAGCTCGAAGACCAGGCGAGTTGGCCGTGCGGTTAGAGACACGCAGCTGTGAGCTTGCATCCGGAAGGTAGTGGGTTCGAAACCCACTGTCGGCAGCCCTGTGAATGGTTTTCCGTGGTTTCGCTTTTTAACACCAGGCAAATGCTAGACTGGGGCTGCACCTTAGTTAAGGCCACGGCCGCTTCCTTACCAATCCTAGGCCTTTCCTATCTCATCGTCGCCATAAGACCTCTCTGTGCCGGTGCAACTTAAAACATCATCATCTGTTTACCCTCCAGGTTCGGCTTTTCCCTCGGACTCAGCGAGGGATCCCTCCTCTACCACCTCGGGGGCAGTGTCCTGGAGCTTCAGACTCTTGGTCGGGGGATACAACTGGGGAGAATGACCAGTACCTCGCCCAGGCGGCCTCACCTGCTATGCTGAACAGGGGCCTTGTGGAGGGATGTGAAGATTGGAAGGGATAGGCAAGGAAGAGGGAAGGAAGCGGCCGTGGCCTTAAGTTAGGTACCATCCCGGCATTCGCCTGGAGGAGAAGTGGGAAACCACGGAAAACCACTTCCAGGATGGCTGAGGTGGGAATCGAACCCACCTCTACTCAGTTGACCTCCCGAGGCTGAGTGGACCCCGTTCCAGCCCTCGTACCACTTTTCAAATTTCGTGGCAGAGCCGGGAATCGAACCCGGGCCTCCGGGGGTGGCAGCTAATCACGCTAACCACTACACCACAGAGGCGGACAATGACAATAATACTAATAATAATTGTTCAATTTCTCGTATATTGCTATGGAGTTCAAGAGACTCCAGACTGTCAAAACTTCGTCGCGCAGGAGTACTTAATTCGTGATGGAACCCAATAACACAGAGTTATCACATTTAAACAACCTGAAATACCGCCGACCTCAACCTGTTGAACAGAAGGAAAACGACGAACCGTCTGCGCTACTGATATTGACAGGAAAGTATTCATTCACTTGAAGCTAGAAATTTGTTCTCATCTTGGGAATGGGAACTGGCTGGTTACATCCACCTTGTTTTTCAGTCTCCTTTAAACCATCCAGCAAACAGTACGTGTATTCTGACGCTGTTAAACATCATACTACCGAGCTCGATAGCTGCAGTCGCTTAAGTGCGCCCAGTATCCAGTATTCGAGAGATAGTAGGTTCGAACCACACTGTCGGCAGCCCTGAAGATGGTTTTCCGTGGTTTCCCATTTTCACACCAGGAAAATGCTGGGGCTGTACCTTAACTAAGGCCACGGCCGCTTCCTTCCCAGTCCTAGCCCTTTCCTGTCCCATCGTCGCCATAAGACATATCTGTGTCGGTGCGACGTAAAGCCAATAGCAAAAAAAATATCATACCCTCTACTTGACTGTTATTGTGGTTACTAAGAGGATTTCTGGAGTAGTAAATGAATGTCATAGAGAACATCTCGGTAGCGGCTCTAGACATTGCGGCTACACTTGCTCACAGACTAATACTGATTTGTATTAATTGTGAGTAGCTATCGAACCTTTGCGGAACGGAAGCGTACTAATATGGAATTCGCAAGGTGGAATTTTAACTAAGCCGTCTGAGAGATGTCACTCTCCGATGACTACTAGCATGCACTCGACAATCCAATGAAGTATACTCTTGAAGAACAATATATATTTCTCTGACCATTGAATTTCTGATGCCACTCCGTTCGCCGCTCTTAAGAGGAACGGTCTGGAACAGCTCCATGGAATGAGAGACAAGACAAGTGCGTAAATATTAGATTTATTTTTATCTGCTTTGTCGTGGGAAGTACTAGGCATATTTCTACACTGTCGTACACATTTAACAGAGTAGTTTTCTTATGAAGAGGTCATTTGAATAAGAACTTGTGCCTGAATGTTACATGCGATGCAGAAGATGCAGGATCACTGAAGAGGTTTCCAGCGCAAGGTTCAAAATGTAATATCAGAAGGCTTCCCTGTCGTTTGTGTTACTGCAGTTATTAAGGTAAGTTGCTTAAGAATTAATTATCAACACGAGTTATCGTAAACCTTTTTACCACTTGAGAAACAATGTTAACTTGATTGTGATCCAAGGAGCTAGATCACTTAATTTTCTGTTAGAAGTGTGACATATTATAATATTATTAAGTGGACTGTTTGAAATTAGCGTGGAGGAATGGTGATGAGAGAAATGCATACTTAAACAAGAAAGAGTAGTTCCAAAGTAATTTTTCTCTCGAAATATCTGAAAACATATCCTTCTTATCCCTGACAATGCCGCTGAAGCATTAAAAAGTGCGATAGCCGTGAACTATGACATTATGACATTATTCACCCAATATATTGATAATTACGAAATATATTCTTCGGACGATATAGATAAATGTAGAAGCTCGTATGGACAAATACATATGCCAAAGTCACTGAAATTGCATCTATAATTTGAGTCGAAATAAAAATACATATTGATTACAACTTAGTTTAAATAAAGTTTCTCAGACGTATGAAACTTTTCTAGACGAAGTTTACATCTTAAAAAATGTTCACCTTCATGATGTAAGAGAACTGTATTTTAAATAATGTCTAATTTATTTCACAATGATACAATCTCGACTTTCTTACTTGTGTTTCATTTGGGGCAAAGCAACCCAAAATAACTTAAATACTTTGGAGGTCTTACAAAACAGGGTTATTAGATTTATGTATGGATTTCATCAACTATATTCTCGAAATAAAATGTACTCTGAAACAAAGATATTACCTCTTAAGAAATTAATCTCATTAAACGCATCACTTCTTATTCATAAAGTCTTGCATAATAAAATGTTCACCAACTGTGAATTTCCTAAAGTCACTGACATCCATTCATATAAGACAAGGCAAAAAAATAAATTACATGTTCATCAAAATTATACAACAAGGTTTGGCAATAAGGGAGTGCAACACTTACTAATATCAGAATATAACAGCATTCCTGACAATATAGCAATCATCTCTAAAACTGTGGCATTTCGTAATAAGCTTAAGAAGTACCTGTTAGGCACTATAAATGTGTAACAGTTATTTCTCTGATATTTTCATTTCCAAATCATAAAAGTCAAAAAGTTGTTCCTCCTGTATTGTTACTCTGATAATAATCCACTTAATATAATCCTATCCATTAGGTAAATTGTGATACTTAAAGTATATGTAAAACCACTATTATTACTCCTTCACTTTTAGACCTTATGCGTTAATCCGCCATTGTTGTGATTATCTATGTATTGTTCCTCTTGACAGAGCTCTTGCTCTCTGGAACCCTATTTATCAATCAAATAAAAAAATAAAAATAAATAAAGTATTTCACTTCATAACCCTATTTAAATCAAGCCCATCACATTTAACCTAAGTGGCACACTTTGTTACGGGCATATTTTTAACGATAGGAAAACAGCAGAAGGTGTTCTGTTTACGTCTGCGTACAGTGTTTCGCAGGTGAACAAGCTTGGAATATTAAAAATATATAGACTAGTAAAATGCAATGAACACACAGTGTGTGAGTAATTCGGTGATGAATTTTCAGGACAATTATAGATGGTTTTTATCAGATTAATTGTAAACTCCGCAACATAATAACACAATAACGTAATAATTATTTATTCGTAATTACTCTTGGCATAAAACCGGTTTTTTGGTGTCACTCGGTTTCGGCTCGCTTTTTACTTGTTGGACGTAACCGATTTCGAAGGCTTCGAGACGACACTAAGAACGTCGAATTCAGATAAGTGGCAATGAGCCACTCCTATTCGCAAATCCTATTCGTTTATGTTTTTCAGACAGAGCGGTACGAATGTGAGGAGTTTTTACAAAAGGAATTCGAAGTGAAAGCTTATGGTTTTCGTGCACGGAATCCGAAAACGACATGGGATTTTTCGTGAGAATGCGGCGTGGATAAAAAAAAAAACGGGTAGGAATTGTTATTTTCAAATTTACGCCCCACATATAGGGTCGTAACTCCAGAAAGGGATTTGGGCTTAAAATATGCAGCACGATAGCTCCCGAATCACAACAATTTTGGCAAAATTCGGATTCGAGTAAGTTCTCCAAAGGCGGTAAAGAACAAGAGAAATGTATTTTCAGTAAGATTTTTCCTCCTAGTAGAATTTAGCTTACCTCTTACCCGGAGGCCCCGGGTTCGATTCCCGGCCAGGTCAGGGATTTTTAACTGGACCTAAGGGCTGGTTCGAGGTCTACTCAGTCTACGTGATTAGAATTGAGGAGCTATCTGACAGTGAGATGGTAGCCCTGGTCTAGAATGCCAAGAGTTACGGCCGAGCGGATTCGTCGTGCTGACCACACAACACCTTGTAATCCGCAGGCTTTCGGGCTGAGCAGCGGTCGCTTGGTAGGCCAAGGCCCTTCAAGCGCTGTAGTGCCATGGAGTTTTTTATTTTAGCCAAAATGTTTATTATAACACAACAGTATCTAAATTCGTCTCTCGCGTAGTGTAGAAGTAATGCGTCTGCCTCTTACCCGGACGACTCGAGTTCGATTCCAGGCAAGGATCTGGGGGACTGGTTCGAGGTCCTATTAGCGTTTGTGATTATAGTTGAGGAGCTATCTGACGGTGAGATAGCAGCCCCGCTCTAGAAAGCGAAGAATAACGGCTGAGAGTATTTGTCGTGCCGACCACACGACACCTCGTAGTCTGCTGGCCTTCGGGATGAGCAGTGATCGCTAGGTAGGCTAGTGTCTTTCGAGGCTGTTGCGACATGGAATTTTGTTTATCTGACTTCGTCAAACAATAGTGAATGTATCTTTCGATGGATACCTCATTCATACGTATTGATTCGCGCAGATTAAGGGAACTTTTCAACAGAGATAATACTGTATATGATAAACGTATGCTAATACGCGTGGATGTTATACTTCCAGGGATACAAAATACAAAAATGTATTAAACATTAAATACAATATTGATCATCGTAACTTATTATTTTATCTGACTTGCGTGTAACGATCACTCTATGAATACAATTTACAAAGAATACATACATATGATGTTCCTTGACGCCACCTTGGAAGTCTATGTACAACTCCATATTCATTTGTTGGTAGATTTCACTTCAATATACTGAGAAAGAAAGACAAATCATAGAGATCTGTAGAGAAAACTCTACACCAGTACGGCGGTGCTCAACGTTGCATTGATTTTTTGGATTTTTAAGTTTAATTTTTAAACAGACTATGTTTTAATGTAAAATGAGAATGCTTCGTCATAAGTTGGTAAGAAATCATATCCACTGATACCTTATTCATCGCTGTGGACTTCATATTAGTGGAGAGTCCGCTATCACCTCACCCTGTAAAACATACCCTCAGTTCGTACGTCAAACTGTTTTGGAGGAATTATTATTTATTTTACGATCTAACACTAATTTGAAACCCATGCAATTGGAATGATTTAAAACCGTATATTCTTTAACATTTAGGACTTGGAAGCGAACAACCTGTGAAAGTTTGACTTCGTACGTCGAATAGTAATGGAGGAATTAATGTTTTGTTTTAAGGGTAAAATGTTTTTAAAATAATCCCCCCTACCGAGCTCGATAGTTGCAGTCGCTTAAGTGCGGCCAGTATCCAGTATTCGGGAGATAGTAGGTTCGAGCCCCACTATCGGCAGCCCTGAAAATGGTTTTCCGTGGTTTCCCACTTTCACACGAGGCAAATGCTGGGGCTGTACTTTAATTAACACCACGGCCGCTTCCTTCCCACTCCTAGCCTTATCCTGTCCCATCGTCGCCATAAGACCTATCTGTGTCGGTGCGACGTAAAGCAACTAGCAAAAAAAAAAAATCCCTTTTTAACATCTACGACATAGAAGACCATCCTTGTAGAATGTGAAATTCATGCGTGGCACGGTTTTGAAAGAATGAGAGTTGTGATTATCAGCGTAAACACCCCATCTAACCCCTAGGGGAGGAATATTTTTAAGTATATGCTATTTGACACCTAGGACATGAAAGAAAAACCTTCTTGTAAAATGACAACTTCGTATAATAAACGATTTCGGAGGAATGAGTATATTTTTTTTTCAGATATTAACCTCCTTATAACTCCCTGAGGTTATACATTTTTTCAGACATTCTGTTATTTAACACCTAAGTTGTTATTTGAAATGTTAACTAAGTAAGTCAAGCGATTTCAGAGAAGATATTATTTTTTGTCATCAGGCCTCAACCGCCAGTAAAAATCCCCTAGGGATGCTTTGTTTGACATTCAGTTATATCCTAAAATCTAAGATATATATTTTTGTGTGTATAGAGATTATCACTAATAGGCTTCTCTATTAAGGTTGTAGAAATTTGAGAGGTTTAAATGTTTCAAAATGTAGGCATTGAATGTCGGCAAGAATAGATTGGCATTATTAATGGCGCAGAGTGCCAATAATTTTTTATCCAGTTGTGTACTAATTTTAATATTATTTCAGTTAAACAGCCCAGTTTTATAATTTGATTTTGTTGGCAATGATGAAAAAATGTGGGAAATTCGGTTCAATATCTTTGCTGCCGCGAAGCCTTGGTCAGATTTTGAACTTCAACAACTTGTACGTGAATTATATACTACTTCGCATTTGACGCTGACGAAATAAAAGAACAACCTTCTTGTAATATTACAACTTGGTACTTCAAACGGTTTGAAGGGATGAATAATTTTGTCAATAGTCTTCAACCCTTCCTCTAGCACAGAGAGGAGCAATCTTCATGAGAAATCTCGACGTCGTATGTCAAAATGGTTTTTTGAGAAATTAATATTTGTGTCAACTCCCAGTCAAAACCCTTTATTGTGTATTGATTTAAAACCACTTTATATATTAAGAACTAATTAGAGCAGCAATAATCATGTGAAATTTCAGCCTCGAATATCAAACGGTTTCAGAGATATGAATACGTATGTGTTCTGGCCTCACCCTCCCGATTAAAACCCTTTAGGAATTTATTGTTTTAAGACCAATTCTTATATAAAGACATACAGGAGCAATCATTATGTGATATTTCAACGTTATGTCAAACGGTTTCAAAGAAGTTAATGTTTTTGTTGTCAGGCCTCACTCACCAGTCAAACACCCTTAGGTTCGTATTGTTTTAAGACCATTTCTTATTTCAAATCTAAGACATACAGGAGCAAGCATCATTTGAAATTTCAATTTCGTATGTCAAATAGTTTCAGATAAATTAACATTTCTGTATTGAAGAAATAACACTGTATTAACCACATAAGGACTGAAGTTTTCTAAACTCGTCCTATTTAACACCTTGTACATAAAGGATCAACCACTGTGTGAAATTTCAAGTTTATCCGATGAATGGTTTCAAAGGAATGAATATTTGATTTCGAAAATTTTATCCCCGTTTCATCACCTGAGGGGTAGCATTTTTTTAAAACTCTTTCTTTTATGAACACCCATGCTGTGATAGAAACGTATCCGCAAAGTTTCATTTCTTTACGTCCATTAATTTTGCCTGGGCGTTGACTGACAGTCGGTCAGGAGATTACCTTTCATGTAATAATAATAATAATAATAATAATAATAATAATAATAATAATAATAATAATAATAATAAATTATAATTATGATACTTATAATATATTATATAATTATATATTATATATACAGTATATTATATAATATATTATTATATATTATATAATTATAATTAAATTATAATTATAATTATTAGCCTAATGCAGTGGAGATGTAAAATACGTAAGTTATTCTGATAGGGAACTGTCCCAAATATAACGTGTAATTAACGATAAAGTGTGTTGAAAGGGGTAGAACTGCAACAGCAATTCACACGAGACTATACGATAAGCACACCTTATTCAGTACAAAATTATAGTCACGTTAATAACCTATATTGTTCTGCATTCATACAACATGAAATTTCGACACAGTGATCAATTTTTGAAAGTTTATGTCCTTGTTGACTGTCAATTTACACCACTAAGGTTTAGAAATCTGAGGAAATATTCCTCTCATAAGAGTGGATACCAGTAACAAAACATGTTCTTAAAGTGGACTCGCTGCCGATTTCACACTCGATGCTCGCGAACTTCCATCGTTTATTAGATGTAAGCATTTGGAGAAATCACTTGACCGAGAGAGCTGCCCGTGTGGTTAGGGCCGCGCATGTATGAACTTGCGTTCGGGAGATGGTGAGTTCGATCCCCGCTATCGGCAGCCCTGAAGATGGTTGTAAGGAGAAGGATAGTGTTGTGCGTGCAGTTTGAGTATCAGGGATGTTGGGTACATTACATTCAGTCTTCGAGCCAAAGAGATGCACAGTGCCATGAGGTTCACTCATCCTACATCAAACATGAGTACCATGTTAACTCCTGGGGGAAAACCTGGCCGTGCATAGAGCTAACCACTCTACCCCACCAAGTACCCAGATTGCGAATAGTGGAAACCTGTACCTTCTACCACTCAGAAGGCCCTAATGGCATGTACAGAGATGACTTCGCTTTGTTTACGCTTTGAAATATTTCTTATACCACTTTTTGAAAGACGATCTGACATCAGGCCTTGTAACTCTTCTGGCAGACTTACGCAGCACCTCCCGTGAAGGACAGGGTGTGCTGTTTGGTGACATGTGCAGGGATTTTTTCTCAATTCAATCACGCAAACGTGATTTCTATGATGACAGGCAGAATAATTCGTAGTTGCCTGTAATACCACGATTTTCCTGTTTTGATAGCGGTTTTGATAGCTATGAGTCCTTGAGAGCTTACTAAATCTAAATGATTGTTACTGAGGTGTAGACATACTTAGATTGTTGTGAAGTAGCCTACATATTAGATATGAAGTTGCCTTCTCATTTGAAGGTTTAGCATAGATAGTTGGTTAAGATATGGAGAGATAAGCTGACGCGGTTTTACGCTGAAAATGAATAGAATCCAGGAACTATGAGCTTTCTGTAGCCTACTAGATAACTCTTAGTTACAATCGTTATGCACACCATTGTAATAGTCAGATAGGGGCATTTTAATAGTGTTGAATATATATATTTTTTTGCTAGAGCTAGAAATTTGCAGACTCTTCTCAACGGATGGAA
Organism: Anabrus simplex; assembly: GCF_040414725.1. NCBI lineage: Eukaryota > Metazoa > Arthropoda > Insecta > Orthoptera > Tettigoniidae > Anabrus > Anabrus simplex. The sequence goes on along the minus strand of NC_090265.1, from coordinate 1,027,035,011 downwards.
GGACCGACACACTCTCGAACAGGTATATTTTACATGCTCGGCCCACCAGCGAATTTTGTCAAACATAACGCGAGGAAAGTTTTAATGGTTTGCTCAGTGCAACTTTAGTGCCATGTAACACAACGTCAGGAAGGTTCCCACTCCTAATACGAGTTAAGTTTATTACTATCATGTTATAATGATGAGGGTCTTTTCCGGGTGTCCTTGATTCTGTCAAAGAATGCTCTTCTTGGACAACCTCTTCATCTTTCTGCGTTTCGTCTGTATTTCTAATACAAATGGCTAAAGGGTATCTAATTTTAGTAGGTGTCCAGAAAGCCCATTTCACATCCATACATTGCCACACTCCAAACGTAACTTCAGAAACCGCTTTTGAGCTTATAATATCTGTAACGATTGTAAAAAACCGGGCAACTGTCAATGTACCTCCAAACCATTATTTTTAAGACTGGTCACGCCTCTCAGGCACGTACGGATATGCAGTCCATCAGAACAATTGTCCCTGTGTTCATATTCCTATGCCTATGTGTACAGGAAAATGAAACTTACATGCATTATACTGTAGGAGGAAATCACGCATACATTTCTGCAGCAGGCTTATGCTCAGTGCCGGATTAGGGGGGAGGGGGGGCTAAAGGGGCTGCAGTCCCGGGCCCAGAGTGCCAAGGGGCCCCGGCCCTTGGCTGAACCTAAAATTGTATAAAAAGGCCTGCTGCTCCATTTCCGTGCATTATATGAATATTTACGCTCGCAAAATATCGAACACGCACTCTTCCTTCCTTCTTATCAGCTGTCCGCGTTAGTATTTCATCCCTGCTAAAATCAATTACCATCCGGAGACACGAATCCTCGCCACTTACGCACTGTAATTATTGTAAAGGTTAATGTTGACGAAAATTTAAATCTGGCAGCTTGCGAGTACGGGCAGAGGGGGAAGGGGGGAAGAGGTCTAGGAAGTGAGCGGGAGGGGACAGGGGAAGCACGATGGAATGCGCATGCTCTACTATATCTTTGCATCAGGAAAAGAACTTCCAGTTCACCTCTGGTTATTGAACCATTCGTAAGTTACAACTCTAATGTTCTTGTAAAATGGATAGAAAATATCCTGGTAGTACTGTCGATTTGATAGTGATGATGAGAGAAATGTAAAATATGTTTTGGCATTATGAAATATTAACATGAAAAATAGAGAAAAATTGTAATCTATTTCAGCACTTCCCTATTCATCAATTTAAGTGGAAGTAGTTCTATAACGACTTCGGTATGTTAGTCTTACGCGATGTTACGAAGAAGGGGCCCCACATTTTTAAATAGCCCAGGGCCCACAAACACATTAATCCGACACTGCTTATGCTGCAAGGTATGCAAGGTTAATTTTCCTGCACACATAAGCATATGAAAATGAACACAACGACAATTGTTCTGATGTATTTCATATCCGCGCGTGGCTGAGAGGCGCGACCAGTCTTAAGGAAAATAATGGTTAGGAAGTGCATTGTCACTTACCCGGTTTTTCACAATCGTTAAAGATAATATGCCTCTTGAACATGAAAACGACTTGCTTTTAATGAAACTCACTATTATTAGGTGTATCCGTGATCTCATTCTCTTGAGGATATACCATCCTTTGTAATTTTGCTGCTCAGATAGTACTAATGAAGAAACACAAAACGGATGTTTCCTATGCACAGTGTCCACTAGAAAAACAGGGTCGTCCGTGTCGTCCACTATTCCATTTTGCGCAAAAAGTGTGAACAAAATCACACGAAGTAATTAAGCCTACGGTCGTAAAATTGCTCTACCTCAAACGAGGCTATCACTGTTATAAGAAAGCAGGAAGGATTCAAGTCCGCAACTTAACGGGCTATCAGCAGCAATAATTACTTTCGCAATGCTTGTGCGTGCATTCTCACCGCATGGCATGAACATACAACGTTCTCGCCAATTATTCGTGTAGTTTGTGATAAATAGTTTTCGGGGTTTAAGCACGGCATTAATTACTTCAGTCCCGTTAATAATTGTATGGTACAAACTCGGTATCAGAAGCTAAGATGGGGTTTGATGTATCTGTAAGCTGGACGACAAGACTACCGTAATTCCCAACAGAATTACCGGTTCAAATCTTTGCTTGATATGCCCGTGACATAATCAATTGGTGAAAATGCACTTTGTTATTGTTAACCGTTCGATTCAAGAACTAAGTTTGGTTTTCAACCTCTGTACGAGTTTGTACATGAATATAAACAGTCTGACAACATGATTTATTGTCACGGCTGTTATAGTTTGTATAATTCTGAGTGAACGAAGTCATCGCGCGGAATTGTGACCAATTAGTCAGCTACACAACGTGACATATGATCATGGTAGCCAAGTGGTATTGTCACTGGCTTCATACTAAGGTGAACGTGATTCGAATCCCAGGCAGTGTATAGGAGATTTTTTGAAATGAAATGTCACGCCCCCTGTGGTTTGGAGTAGTGACCTCTCGTGGCTAGTCACGATATTGGCAGTTAAGTATGGAACGTAATGTCGTATGGCTTTTAGTGCCGGGATATTCCAGGACGGGTTCGGCTCGCCAGGCGCAAGTCTTTCTATTTGACGCCCGTAGGTGACCTGCGCGTCGTGATGAGGATGAAATGATGATGAAGACAACACATACACCCAGCCCCCGTGTCATTGGAATTAACCAACTAAGGTTAAAATCCTCGACCCGGCCGGGAATCGAACCCGGGGCCCTCTGAACCGAAGGCCAGCACGCTGACCGTTCAGCCTACGAGTCGCACGGCAGTTAAGTAAAGCTACGTGATTTCTTCTGATTCTCATTTGGCTTCACAAAGTCGAACATCATAATACTCCACATCAAGATTTCGTAAGTTACTGACAGAGCTTGGGACTGAATCCATGGCCTTTCCGTCAGTAATGCATAGTTATAATCGTAAGATGTTAGGTCTTGCTGTAGAGGAAGAAAGAAAGTTTTCTCCTGAATGTAAGATTTCCCCAGTTATTTTCTTTCATTAAGATAGGACAGGCTATTTTATAGATTTCTTCTGTGCAGTTCACCATGTTCTGTAGTGTATTTTTCAATACAAGTGTAATGTCCTTAGGGAAGAGACCTAATTCATCTTAATTAGTCGGTTTTACTGAATTATTGGAAATAACCTCGTAAACATTCTCAATTATATATGTCACCTCCAGTTAAATTTCACATAAATTCCTGTACTACAAATTTACATCAGTGATCTCTTAAGTATCAAGTAATACACATTTAGCTGTGGTCATTGCAGCCCTTTTAAGACAGACTTTCCGAATGTGGATGAGGGGTGTCTGCCGTGTATGGGAAACAGCCTGTTGTTATGGTGGGGAGTAGTGTTGCGTGAGGAGACAACACAAGCACCATATCCCTGAGCTTTGGGAATTAATAATTTAAGTTTAAATAGAACCTGGGATCCCGAGCCCGAAGGCTACGACACTGTCCACTCAGCCGAATTGATTCTGGGAAGTTTATAAACATCTAAAACATTTAAGGGCACAATTTGAAGACTGTCCGAATAAGAACTCCAAGCGTGTTCTCTGAACATGTCAACTGATCCCTCGTGATTCACGGTAACCCCTGAAATGAATGTGATCTCTTAGGCTATTAAATTCCAGACTTCTATAGTGTGTTTGATGACATAAGTAGATTTTCACATTTCAAGTGGATAAATTAAGGTACTAACGGCATACGTCAGTGATTTGAAATATGATGACCTATATCATTATTTAATTAACACAGTTTTTCTTTGTAAACCTCTCTTGGAAAAAACCCATGGCGTCTATCTAAGGCCAAGACAGAGGATTTTGAACATCAAAGTTTTATTTTGATAAGAAGGAATTTTGTTAAGGAAGACCTAGTTTCCAATGTCGAATCAGTTAAATGTGACCTAATGTAAATGTAACTAATTATTATCCCTTGTTTAATAATATGTTGTTACAGGTATGCTGTAGTACAATATTTATATTTAACCCGTATGTTCGACCGACTGAAGCGCTTTTCTTCTTCTTCTTTCCTCGTTATGCCCATTCAAGGAGCGCGTTTAAACTTGTTCCTTGGCCTGATGGTTTTTGCCTTCTTATCCGCTCAAAATCTCTTCACGAATGCACTGTGTTAAATCTTGCGTTCAGTGGACCACTTCCTACTAGATTTCTTTTTACGTTTCTCCACGACTTCGTGCTTGGCTACTGCGTAGTTGTCATTAAGTTCTGAGAATTGACGCCTGGAGGAGAAGCACCCACACGACTCAGTATGTTGCACACGATGCCGCATTACACGGCGGACACCTACACAGAACCACACCCACCCTCAAAATAGTCCCCGTTGGTCATTAACCACTTAAACAGAACAAATCCATCCTCAAAATAGTCGTCGTTGGCCGTTATGCACGTTTGCCAAAGTTGGTATGGCTGCTGGAAGCACCGCTGAAAGGAAATACCATGTTTCGTCTCCAGTTATTATCCGGTTGAGAAACGTCGGATCATCGTCAGCACTAGTGATGAGGTCACCACAAATCGTCATGCGATCATCACGTTGGTCTTGCGACAGGATTCGTGGCACACTGTGCTGGGTAACACGAGACATGTTGAGGTCATCCGTCAGAATTTTGTGGCAAGTACCATGTCTGACCCCTATTGGCGCTGCGAGATCGTCTACCGATTGGGAGCGGTTAGCATGCACTCAACGTTGCAACTCCTTGGATCTTGCGTTCCTTTCGAAATGTTTGTGGCCGACCAGTACGCACATGATCTTCTAAACTGTCCCGTCCTTGCACAAACCGTCGGTGCCAACTAAACACAACACTGTGACTCAATGCGTCCTCACCATAAATCTGCTGCATCATTTCAAACGTTTCGGCAGTGGTTTTGCCTAATTTCTGACAGAACTTGATGTTTGCCCGTTGCGCAAACTCTGACATGTCAAGGTCCGACGGGCGCATTCAAATCACCGTCACACAAACGACCGTACGTCTGCTTCCAATTGCATGCATTCAACTGTCTCTTGGACGGACAGGAGACTGACATGGACCATACCACGGCGCCACCTATGTGCTATAGTGCACCACAGCGCCATCATGCGGTCAGTCTCAGAACTTAATGACTATACTACATATTGTACTAAAGGCTTCCGGCAAAACAACTGTATTGTAAAGTCTTGATATTGCATTCCGCGATATCACTCTTCTTTGTAGTAATTTCACGTTAGTCTGTACGTTTTATGGAGTTTAATGGCTCTTTCAATGTAGGCCCAACTGTCTAGTCCCGATGGTGGTATGATTTCTCCAAGGTATTTAATGGAGGACACCTGTGAAATTGTGCCGTTCTCCATCTCTAGCGCATTTTTTTTGATATGTTGATGTAGATTTTCCATGAACAGCAAATCTGGAGGCATGCGTTTGATGCTATATGGTTTAACCTCTGTACGGCGTATCTGGTTTAATCTCTGGTCTTAGAATTGATTGCTAGGTCTTCAGCAAAGGCTTAACATTTCACCTTGAGTTTGCTTCCCAAGTTTCCGATGTTCACACCTTTGATGTCCCTTTCCCATTCTCTAATAACATTGTCTAGAACTTAAACAGAATAGGGGAGATGTCGTCATCTTGACGAAAGGAAGTAGATATTTCAAAAGTGTCAGGAATTTCCCCAAGGAATTTCACCCTGACAGTCGTATTCGTGATCGTTTGCCGGATTAGTTATCTGGTCTTCCTGTCCACTCTGAGTTCTTCCAGAGAATCAAAAACGGTCTCTCTGTCTGTCTGTCTGTCTGTCTGTCTGTCTGTCTGTCTGTCTGTCTGTAAACAGACACAAAAGTGACGATAGTGCTGCTAGCTCGGCGGATCCTTAATATCGTCCATATTTGTTCAGCACATGATCGACCTTTTCTGAAACCCGCTTGGTTCTCGCCGATCAGGCGATCTGTCTGTTTTTTTAAATGGTTCAAGAGAGCTTTACGAAGAATGTTGAATGTGATCGGTAGTAGGGATATGCCTATGTAGTTATTTGGATCCGCCTAGTCGCCTTTTTTGTGCATTGGGTGTATTAATGCCCACTTCCAATCCTTCAGGATCGTTTCAGTTTCCCAGATTTCTACTAAGGCTGAAGACAGAAGAGCACTTAATTTACATAAAAGTTTCATGTAGGACATGTGGATATTTTTAGAGGACATAAAATAAATTTCTTACTCATGTTCATTCTTCTCGTAACTCGTCAATGACAACGAAATGAAAACAATAATGATACTTGCATGTCCGCATAATGACATAATTATTCAGTCAATTATCCTTACAACAAAATCCTGGGGGACAACTGCATTATATTCGTTGAACTGAAATCTCATTAAATAGAGAGAGTGAAAATGATACATTATTATCTGATTAATAAATATAATTTTACGTGGAAAACCGAAATAAAGTTTGTAGATGAGATGAAAAATAAGATCAATTATTTCAAACCAACTATCATACCTATCTTCGGCAAATCGTCCATGGTGGTGAAGGAGTAGACCAACTACGCTAGCAATCTACCAATGTCAAGTAATAATACTGGAATTATTTTATTGATTTACTAGCAAATGCACCCGTGCTTCGCTACGGTATGCTACACTGTACATGCAGTGGATAATATTTTTTTAAATTGCGTGTCTGTTAGCGTTATCCAAGAAACAGCATGGGGAGGTCCACATATGTAATTTACAATATAAAGTGTGAGTCGCGGAGTTGTGAATATAATGGCAGGCTCATCTCCTTACTGCCATTCAAAATCGAGTTGGGAAGTTTACATTATAATGCCAGGCCCCATTGTCTACTGCGTGGTCACAATCGATTTGGGGAGTTTTCGTTACAATGCCGGCCCACTTTCCTACTTCCAGACAGATTACAGTTGAGGACCTTTTATTATAATGGGAGGCCACTTACCTACTGCCAGTCAAAATTGAGTTGTGCTGTTATCATATAGACATGTTCCTTTTGCTACTGCCAGCCAGCTTACTGCCAGTCACACCGAGTTGGTGAGTTCCCATTAATATAGTAGGCCACTATGCCTATTGAGAGTCACATTTCAGATGGGACATTTGTTTATAATGGCGTACACCCTTGCCTACAGCCAAACACAATCGGGTAGGGGAGTTTTGAACAAAATTTCATGCTCCCTTGCGTTCTCCAAGTCGAATCGAGAAATGAATTATGCATTACAATGGTAGGCCCTCCTTACTAAAGCGAGTTACACAGGAGTTGGAGAAGGACCCCATTCTTACTGCCACTCAAAGTCGACGTGGGAGTACTGATTACAATAGCAGATCACTCGATCACTACAAATCAGCATGATGATGATGATGATGATGCTTGTTGTTTAAAGGGGCCTAACATCTAAGGTCATCGGCCCGAAAATCGACATCAATGAATATATATATATATATATATATATATATATATATAGAATGACATACGAAAGTATATGCATGTTTAAAATATTGCAGACCTTCATTTACAGATTAAATGCTGCTAAACGATACGTCATATTGACAAACAGATTGTTCGATAAGACGCGTATTTAGCAGTCTAAATATCGGGATCTATGATATTTTATTTTATCTCATCTATTCATGGGTCAGATTGAGTTAGAAACGTTGAATAGGGTGAAATTTGGGTAAGATTTTCTCACAGTGGATTACTGTTCGGATTATTATGTGACAGTTACAAATATAGCATTTGGCTCACATATGGCTACTGGGTGGGCCAATGTCCGTGTAGAATTTGATGATTGTATCTTTCCTATATGTGATTCAAAGTATGAATTATGCAAACCTCATCTACTATCGAGAAATAGTGACAAACGTAACGTATAAGGGATAGAGGTACGACAAAAGGTAATAGGACCAAAGCTGTAGATCACTCTAAATTGAACAAAGATTGTGCCATCCATTTTGTTATAGGACTTACCGTTTAGCCACGAAATACCTCGAAAAGAAGGTCTGCACCGTCATTAAATTTACCTTCATATTTCAATATTTTTCGGGGATATAAAGTGAAAAATTTAAAAATCTTTGAATTTTTCCGTCGGTTACAGGCTAAAACGTATAATTTTGCCAAATTCGAATTTTCTAGCTCGTCTGGCAGATTGTTCCGTAATCTTGATTTTGCGGGAGGGGGGTAAATATTAGGACTTTCAGGAAACTAAAGCTAACATTGTGCAAATGGCCACTATTACCCCTTAAACGGATAGCTCTACGAAAATTTCCGCAATAATAGTCAATGTACAGTCACACGGGCGGTACTTTTTTATTTATACGTTATAGATAAATAACCAATCTGCTCCACGTACTGTGACCGTTCACAACGTCACCTATGGTATGTCATGATATCCAGGAGTTGAAATATGCCGTTTTCCGCGTCATTCTACCATAAAACTGCCCAAGTTATAATTTTTCCACCCGCACCAGGACTCGATTTGCAGTATCCAGAGTCGCGCGACCCAGCTCTAGTTGCTGGTAATTAGCAGCAAGGCGGTGCAAGAGCGCTTGTACTCGAAGTTTTCTCACTCCATCCGCGAGCGAGATGGAAAGAGACGCGTTATCACGTGACAGAGAATCTAGGTCACTAGCTGAGCCCAGAGAGTATATCCAACGTGAAAACTAACATTATACCCTGTTTTCCTCGCTCATTCACCACTGCCAACTTATCGCATTCAGCTGTTTTATTTCTGTTAATTTTTATAAATCGCAAAATACCCAATGGATAATTAAGCGCAAACATTCATTTAAATCAGGGAATTTTACGCATAATTATGAGACCGAGAAGTGCTCTACTTAACTGACAGAGCGGTAACTACGCTGTAAACAAGGGCGCGTCTTAATGACTAACAGATGTTGGACCCTAACCGTGCCAGCGAACACAAGGAATCCCCTGTGCTCGTCATCATTCACCGCCAGAGACAAAAGGACGCTTTTAAGATTGCTTGAGAATCTACGAAGCTATTTCAAAAACATTCACTCAGTGGAAATGAGAATGCAAGAGCTACAATTTGATATCCTGTTCGTCACTATACGTTGCGTGTTAACGGACCAACGTGTGAGAAAGGGTTGCATTTTCCCCCCACCCTCAGCATTTGAGCCTCTCGCGTAGCTCACCTATATATTCAAGAGCTGAGAGGCAGACACTACCCAGTGCATTTTCAGTGTAACGCTAGTACGGTAGTATTTCGTCGTGGTTTGTGTGTGAGTCGTTTGTGAAGAAATAATCTTGTAATTTGAGCAGTGTAATGCAGTGATTTATTAAAGTCTGTGAATATATGTGGAAATAATCACCCTCTGAGAGAGATGTTAGCGTGTACAGTGTGCCGCTAATTAATAAAATAGGAACGGTGCGAAACCGCAATAACCGATGTCCGTGTGTAGAAGAGGTCGTACATCGAGCCTCCTATGTGTCTAAGCTAATACGGCTCAGTTAACATATATAGGGACGTACTTAGCGAAGTGTGTGGAGCGAGCGTGCTCGATATAAATGTGAATTACCAAGAAAGTCAGTGAACGGCTCATTGTCGACCCAATTGAGGACAGTGCCACGTTAAAGTAATCCGTAGTGCAGTTGAGAGCTCGACTTACGGCTAAGTGCAATAGAACAGGCCTGAACTAGTATCATGAAATACGAGAATGCTAATACATTAGTAGCCTAACCACTGTCGTTTCTAGGGAAACTAGTGAAATTTCTGGGCCTATAATAGCTGCCTACGAGAAGAATAGATAAATGAGAAGGGATTAATGTCGGGTTTCTGGGACAGTACCGACATCGTGTTGGATTGCTCGTGCTAATGAGTATATCCAACCATATATTCAAATTGTGATGTGTAATAAACTAACGCATTCACATGAGATAATTTCCCCTCATTTACATGTCTATGAGAACGTCGACATCCAGCTGAATGCCGAAGTTTTGCCTGTGTACTGGAGTGAACGAGTCATCTAGCTGTTTGCCGAAATTTCGCCTGGTAGCAGAGAACGTCTGGAACGTCGCTGTCATGTGTGTGACCTGCCAGGAAGTCATCATAGGTCTTCGCATCGCTGACGACGTGATGGAAGCCGAGTAAACCATGGTTGCCTCCCTGTAAAGCTGTAAATGTGGTATCCAGAAGGCTGAGTACATTTCCAAGTATTTATATCTTTGAAGGTCGTGTCCCATTGTAAATATGTAGATTTTTCACATAGATATAACGTAGACTGCAAGCACGCCATTTCAGAGGGATAATAATTATAATTTCATTTTTATTTGGGTCTTTTATAGAATACTTTCATCATGGTTTTGGGACGACCATATTTTACTTCCATCCTTGTATAAGGGTTCGATAATGCATGACGTAATTATAAGGACCTTGGCTTAATTAAGTGTGAAGCGCTGTCAAGTAGAGAGGGCTTAAATATTCTGTAAAAATGACTCCAGTTATCATCTTTCCATAGCATATACGAGTCATCAAGATTTTTCAGTAATTCATTTTTTTTGGTGCGCTTCACCTGGTAGAGATCCCTCCAAATTAGTAACTAAGGCACATGGAACAAGGCATCGAGACAGTGGGTATATTACATCGTTAATTAATTAGTTCGCGAATGCGCAAGTTAATTTGGACCCTGGTGGCAGGAGATCATCATTAAATCTGCATCGTGGTCAATGTACCGAGAGGAAATTAGATGGCTGAACAGGCTGTAGCCATAATATATAGTGTGAAATGAAAATGTGAAGTTCCCTTGGAATCTGTCATTAAGATACGCGAGGTGCATATCGCGATGTGAATATGTTGAGTACGGTCGGATGTAGGGCCGAGATTTGTGCTAATATCATTGTGGCCCGAGAGAAAGAAGTGAGATAGATTATTTGCCGTGAAACCATTGTCCGAGAAGGCTTAGTGGACCGCTCTTTGGAAGTGTGTCACGGGCAGCTAACAGCTGGAGTTTTATGAGCCCCTTTAAACGGGGGAGTGAAGGCGTTTTCTTCAGTGAAATAGAACAGATACAAGTGGCGAGATTCTTTCCTTTCGGCACAGAGATTGCGTGTGTTAATTTAAATAGAGCCAACGTCGCAGAGATCCCAAATGAGCATTAAAGGAAGGATCCCCCCAATTTCTTTTCTTAATTACTTATAGCGTGCAGGGAATTCCAGGTTAGATATACCCCGTCTCAGAAGATCTTGGGTTCGTTCCAGGAGACAGTGAAAGTTTATGTTCACTGTTACCAACAGCGAGTGGCTTGTACCATCTGTGATTCATCGTGTGTGTGTGAAATGTATATATTCTTGTCCAGTTATTGCAGGTAGTGCTATGATACTTTGTTTATGATGTCTGGTATTGAAGTCGCTAAGTGCTTGTCCGTAGGTAGCAACGTTGTGTAAATAATGTCCTGATATATGCATTGATAAAAATCCTAATGAAATGAGCGTGTTTATTATACTGCATATTTGGCAACGTTTAACTTAAGGAAGTGTTGTAACGCGACTTTCAAAGGATTGGGAGTGTAAATTACCTATTTCAGTTCATCCGATTCTAGCAAACTTATATCATAATTTGATGCAAATTGAATATATTAATTCTTGGCAGGTAAACAGATTTACAGCGGGGTGTGTCCATACTGATTAAATATGTGTGTGATTTAATGTAAGTGTAGAGTGAAATAATTCGAGAGGAAGCGCCCCTCTAAATCTGAGATAGTGTAAATAACCCAAGAGGGAACGCCTTCTTAAGTTTGAATATTTAAACGTACAATGAAGTGTAGAAAAATACTACCGAACATTTAAACGTCAAGATCACCCAAATTACTGTATGTAAGGTGTTTGTATGGCATATCCATGTAAATAATGTGTTTCACTAGTATAAGTAAAAATTTGTTATACAAGATATTGTCTCTCTTCTCATTAGTAATGAAATAGTATTCCTCTCATAATTAACTTTTCCCCTACTATAGAGACTATTACTAAAGAACTTACCGCCCATCGGACATTCCACAGACCCGAAAATGCGATACCGACTCGGCTAGCGAATTATTCTAGTAGGGGAGGGTGAGGCTTCGACAACCGGGCTGAGTTCGAGGCTCACCGATGGTGCTCCATTCTAACGTCATATTTATGAACAATGGTAACTGGTTCATGTACTGATGCCTTGGAAAGGTACAGTACAACACCTTTTAGGCTATGTCCGCTTTACTTACTGTATCCTGCAGAACCGATCGTTCATAATATCTTCCTTTTTAATCCTCCTGTCGAAAAAATGCACGTGAGAAGAAAGTTTTAGAAATGGATTTCCATCAAGGTTGGTCGATTTCCAGTCAGATTGACCTTGTATGTATTGTGCGAGTGTAAAATCACTGTTTCGCTTCCCAATAAAATACCAGTCCATTCCGGGAATTTGAAATGGTGTGGACCTTAAAGTTATCTTTGGACAGTTGGAAGCTTAATATAAAGTTTGGTTGAGATATCTTCTGTAGTTTTCAAGTTAGAAGAAATAACCTTTACACGCACCCGTTATTAAGTCCGTTGGGACTTGTGCTGAAAAACCGTCCGTTAATGATATCTTCCTTATTCATCCTCCTATGGAAATGATGCACACGAGGAAGAAGATTTAGAAATTTATTTTCATTGAGGATGGTGGGTTTCCATTAATTTTGAATGTGCATATTTGTAGGAGTGCAAAATCATCGTTTCGGTTTCGGATAAGCCACCAGTAAATTTATATTTATTCAGAAAAAATATTAGCCCTAAAACCTACTCAAGGAGGGGGGATTCTAAACATCAAGTTTGGTAGAAATACTGTATATCCAGTAGTTTTCAAGTTATAAGAACTGAGACAAATAAACTGACAAACAGACACCAAAGCTAAAACATATGCAGATGGTCATTATTACACCTGAAAAGGATAACTGTACGGAAGTGTTACCAAAATAGTCAATGTACAGACAGACTGTCGTAACGATTTTATTTATATAGATTTGTTTATTTATCGTAAGGCTTTTAGTGGCGGGAGTGTTCTGTTCGTCTAGTGAAGTCCTTGTACGGCAGACCCTCCCAAGAAGGCATGCGCCATCTATCGTGCGTGGGAACTGTGTGTTTTTGTAGTGAAGGATAATGTTGCGTGTTGTTTAAGAGTTGCAGGGATGTTGGTAAACATCAATTCTCCGACACAGGGGAAATTACCAATGGAGGTTAAAATCTCTGACCTGGCCGGGAATTGTACGGAGGCCTTTGAATCGAATTCGACTACACTGACCATTCGAAGAACCGGGTAATGCTGGAATAAGCTAGCCATGCAGCGGTGAAGACTGTTCTGCTGTGTTCCATTCAATGTGCCTCCATTGCACATATCATAAACTAGAATACTATGATGGACCGGTGTGCCAAGTACCGGTAGATATCAGAATATCCAGCCGTGGAATGCGATTTATCTAACTCCCCATGAATATTTAGAAACAGGCTATTCAACTTGGCAAGTTAACTTTCCTAAATCGCACATCAGGCACGACCTCACACTCACGACTCGGGACCGACAACCTTTCTACTACGATAGGTGATCAAGATCTGATACCGAGAAAGGATTATCTTCAAAATTTATATAAATTAGTCTGCAGTGGTACGAATCTTAGGCTATGAGAAAGAAGCAACGATCTGGAAAGGAGTGAGACATGGATACAGTTTGTCCCCTCTCTTTTCCAACGTTTATATATAGAACAGGCGGTTAAAGAAATGGAATCAAAGAGGAATTTGAAAAATGAATCACAGTCCGACGAGAAGATACAAAAGCTCCGAGATGTTCTTGTTATTTTATCAGAGTCTGCAGAAGATTTGGAGAAATTGCTGAATGGTATGAACACAGTGTTGGAGAAGGAGGACAAGATGAACATATATTTCTATAACCGAAGTAATGGAGTGCAGTCGAACGAAGTCAGATGATGCAGGATATATCAGATTAGGGAATGAGGACTTAAAGGGGGTAGAATTTTGTTACTTGGGTACTAGAATAACTAACAATCTCAGAAGTAAGAAAGACATACAAATGCAGACTAAAATAAGTAAGGAGGACCTTTCTTGAGAAAACACATTTGTTCAATTCGAACATTGATATCGGAATAAGAAATGTATTTTGGAAGAATTTTATCTGTAGCGTGGCGTTGTGTGGACGAGAAACATGGACGATAACTAGAAATAGAATTTTGAAACGTGGTATTACAGAATAATACTGAAGGCGAGATGCTAGATAGAATCACAAATAAAGGTATGCTGAATCGCATTGATGAGATGAGAACAACTTGGCGAAATTTCACCATAAGAAGTGATAGAATGATAAGACACATATTAAGATACCCAGGACTTGTTCAGTTACATTTTGAGAGAAGTGTAGTCGGTAAGAAGTAGGGGTAGACCAAGGTATGAATAATATGACAAAAATATTAGAGTAGATGTAGGATGTACGTAGAAATGAAAACGGTTAGTGCAGGCTAGGGTGGTATGTAGAGCTGCATCTTATCAGTTTATTGACTGATTACCCCAACAACATCAACATCAACCACATTAATTACTACATCCCTTTAAGGAGATGCTTGAATAGCTTAAGTAGTAAGTAAGCAAAGTCATCTCCGTTCAGGTCATTCAGGCCCTTGGAGGGGTGGAAGGTAAAGGCTTCCACTATCCGTAACCTCGGCACATGATGAGGTAGAGTGGTTAACTCTACGCCCGGCCGCCTTTGCCATCGGGAATTAACCTGGTACTCATTTTTGGTGTAGGCTGAGTGAAACGTCAGGGCCATGTGCACCTCCGGCAGTGGAAATCTCGTTTCTTAAATTTTACGACTTCCTGACGGCGATTCGAACCCACGTCCTTCAGGGCGAACTGAACACGCCTTTACCGCCTCGGCCAGGCAGCCCCTAGCTGAAGTAGTACTTTAGGAAAATTGAAGATATTTTGGCTAGTGCTCTACTGTCTGAGCTACACAGCCCGGCTTAACGAACTTAGATGCCTTCCTCTCATTGACTCCAGTCATCCCTCTTCATGTTATTCTTCCCGGCCCCTTTTTCAATGTATTGGGGTCAGCACTTCATGTATATTTTGTATGGCTCAGTTTTAGTACCGGTTGCTATTTCCGTTCCTCACCCTGTGTGGGTGTATTCACCATTGCGTGTTTCTGTGGAAGCTGTTAATGTGGAATTTTGTATGTAGACGAAGAGATGCGTATTAAGTCGAACGGAAACAGCCAGTCCCTGATCCAGAGGAATTAACTGTACGCAGTCAAAATCAAACCTTGGGCTCTCTGATACTAATATCATTGCGGCGACCAATCAGGCAATGACCCGGCAATCCAGTTATCTCTATTTTCAATTATTTTCTTTTAAGAACAACATTTCAGTGCTTAAATGACCTCCGATACGATGAGGTGAGAACGAGAAAGCCTGCTTGTAAAGCTCCTTATGTTTGTTTCCCTTTGGGAAATTAACTAATGGTGAATTTGCCGTACATATTTTACACTCTGTAAATGGCTTTCTCCTGGTAAGCACGAGTGTAATTTCGGTTATGAAAGCACTAACCTTCCCACGTTATTTAATGTGGATGATCTATATGAATGCACACCTACTGTTATTAATTTCAGTATGTGCTAGAATTAAATGAGGATGATGATGAACGTCGTAAGGTACCCTAACTCTTATGTTACTCCAATGCTTGAACTAGGAACACTACAGTATATGAAAATGAAATTTATTGTAGATGTCACTTGAGTCAGCTCCGCGGTCAAGGTTAGCGAGCCTGCCTTCTATCTCAAGGCCCTGGTTCTATTTCTGGCCATGTCAGTGATTTTCTTTTGGGTTACTTCGTTGTTTACTTAGCCTGCATGAGAATAAATGAGGAGCTGTATGATGGGGAAATAGCCGAACCGGTATAGAATGCCAAGAATAATGGCCGAGGGGAATTTCTGAGCAGCAGTCACTTGGTAAGCCATGGTCCATATACGCTAGAGTGCCATAGGGTTTGGGTGGTTTAATATCATTCGGGTATCATTAAATCATTGCACTCGAAGTGGAGTTCCAGGTTAATGGATTATGTCAAGCACATTATAGTAGATGCAGAAGAGATGTGAGATATTTAGCAAGAAAGGCTCATTGGATACCGGTGGGAATCGAACTTACAACCCATATGGTGCACTGCGCGGGACTAGCGTTCACTACAGCAGTGTTAATCGTATTATCAGAGTGGTAGCTCAGTACCCTGCCAACAGAAGAAGAAATACCTAGTGCATCATAGTCCAATTGTAGAACATCGGACGCGAAACGCGCAGGTTGTGTGCTGGGCTTGATTTAGATAAGTTGTTCTAGACTCGATTCGATTTTGGTCGGTCAGCGAACATAATGCGAGGGCTGTAGTCGGCCAAACTTTTCATAGCACACCGGCCTTGACCCTGAACACATCACCGCTTAAGACACAACACTGCGTAGCTAACAGAATATAGACAAATACAGCTGATCAATATTGCGTAACTAACATGGACGAATACGTACATAAACGATATTTTCTTGTACGTACAACGTAGTTGAGCTATTTCATTACAAGAGAAACATTCTTAAGAATTCTCTACCATTTATACATGTTTTTACTTTCATTCTAGAGTAAAATTAGAATTTTGTCCTTACGTAAGGGCCTTTCTGAAGCAGCAACGAAATGGATATTTTAGTTTCAGGTCTGTTGTCACAATTTGAGCTGCACTATCAAATTAATTTCCTCTTCAGTACAATGCTTTGATGGTGTGAGACAGAAAGAGTGGTGTGCATTTCTTCCTGACTGCAATTAGGTGCAAGACACCATTATGTTCAGTCAGATGAAGTTGGTTTCTCATATTCTGTATCTGCAGCCTTTCCGTAGATAAAATCCAATTGCCATTTCAATACATTGGCAAATGGCATGTGAGGATGGAAAATGTGCAAGATACTATAGCTTCGATAGTGCAAAAGTATTAACATGATGCATTTGTTTTTGGAATATGTTTAACCGCCTTGACAGGCCAGATCTACCTCTGGTACTTCGAATACGTCACCGGATATGCTGAAACTATATAGATGATAGAGGACAAAGTTAATGACAAGAGACCCGGAGGGAGTCTTCCAAGTCGTTGGGTGGACTAGTTATCAGCTTATGGTGCTAGCTTTCCAGACCTGGCCTGACCAAATCAGATGAATTAACGTTAAACACCTCCACGGAGTGTCAATTACTCTCAAACTGAGTGTCTCAGATGCGTATCCCGGTGACATCAGGTGGTGGTATTTTCACGAGGATCACCTTGTGGTGGCAGGAAGCCCAGGTCAAGTTGTAAACTGAGTCTCGTCTTGAATCCCACAAAAACACGGAAAGGGCTGCAGGAATGACATTTGTGTTAATGATCCGGTTAAGTTCTACATGGAGCCTGACTGGTCCGTCTGTCTTACAGAAACTTGAGTAGTTGGCATTCACAGACATCTACAATGAGATGGATGGACGGAAAAGATTAATGCAGTTGGATTATCTGCTTTACAAGAAAAAAGGAAAGATGAGACATTTTGTAATCAGTTACTAAAGATTAATGATAAATGGATCAAGGCTATGATAAGAGATAGATGATACTCTTGAACTAGTTAAATACAGGACACGAACGCTTTTAATTAATTTACGTTCATAATTTGTCCATTTGTGAGAATTTCATTCATATCCAATGTCCCTGGTAGAAGTGATATCAATCTTTCATCGCAATAAGTACATACAAAGAGTGCTCTGTTACATTCTTTAACTATAAATCGATTCTTTGTACTTCATGTTATTTCATGGTACGCCAGATAGAACTGAACAGTTGGAGTACGAAATCATAGAAAGGTTTAAAATTTTTACCATCTAAAATCAGTGGGCTGTAATTGTATTAAACATGTGATATGGACGACAACTGTTGCACAGTAGGCTCCTATAAACGTTTGCATATTATTTAACAATTGCCATGAGAGTAAAACAGTATTGTAGTAAGCCTACAAAAGTAATTAATTTCATGGTCTTTGGAGAGTTATATAGAGTTTTCTACGGATTATTAATATCCGCTACAAAACTCAACACCAATTTCGTAATATAATATCATGTGGCTATTGCCTAATACAGCCCTTGTAAGGCAGACCTTCCGACGACGGTGGTGGCATCTGCCGTATATGGGGAACTGCATGTAATTATGGTGGAAGATAGTGTTATGTGAGGTGCGTGAGTTGCAGAGATGTTGGGAACAGCACATACACCCTGTCTCCAAGCCAGGGGATTTAACCATTCAAGGTTAAAATCTCGGACCCGGCCGGGAATCGAACCCGGGGATCCCTGAATTGCTGACCATTCGGCCAAGGAGCCGGACGATTTCATTTTGATGAGGCGTAACCTGCAAAACAAAACTCAACACAAAATTTGAAATACAGTGGTCATTTTAGCGATATGCAAGCCCCGGTAACGATGGCGTGTCCGTTTTTTACCCTAAGGATGGCCATCGAAAATAATTAGAATAGCATTAGCAGCTACAGAAATAATTTTTTGTTAAATTTCAAACACAGTGAAACCGGTCAGCATTTGAAAAATCACCTAACATATTGAAATGAGGAAACCGTGGTTTAAACTGTTAGAAATCATAGAAATGTATATTCGATAATAATAACTGTACCGGGAGGTACACCCCAACGCCGCGCATTTAAATCTAGCACCTAAATGAACTCCTCTATTGGTGCAACAGTGAAACTGAAACTACACTAACTCAGAAATTTACTCAGAAGTTGTCACCACTAAAATATAATGTAATTTTGTTATTGTGAAGTTTCCTGAACTGACTGTATTTCTACTAGTTTTGTTTGCTATCCATCCAGAAGTTGGGACATTCTTCCACAGATGTCACTACTAAAAACTATGATCATGCACCCTGGTGCGAAGTATAAGAACTTATAATTCAAAGAAGTTTTGTATACATAAGTTTTTTTACTGATTGATGTTCATTTATTTTTGGGTTGGCAATATTTCCTTTTTTATTTCCGCCAGTTTTGAATCTAGCCAATGCCTAATTTCTGTAACTAATTTTCTACCAATCACAGTCTTCTTCTTCTTCTTCTTCTGCTTCTTCGATTTTGAGTGTAACTTTTAAATTGACCAATAAACGTGAGAGGGTGTGGCTAGTTTAATCTTGAATGGTCTCTAACTCTCCCCGAGGGTTTATAAACTGCGAATTTTCACGTTTCTTGGCCAATTGATCGTCATCTTACTAAATGTATGTGTCAAAGCAGGAGGCGGGTGGCCTCTTTCATCAGGCAGCAGTACATCGACAAGGTAATGGCCACATGCCATCCTTCTTTCTTGCCAGCTCCGCAGTTTAACCCGAGGGAAAGGTCCGAATCGTTAACTATGTAACCTACTTTTCTAAAAATGGAACTTCTGCCGGCTAATGTAAAAACTTCATAAAATCTTTAACTGTAAATCGGGGATAGAGAGTGAATTACCCTCTCGAGGTCCCCTGCATCTTGGTTTGAGATGACTACGTTTTTATAACTGTTTTTCATTCTGTAATATGGTAAAGTAATTTCTATTCGAGTCACCTCAGTGGTTTGGGAATAGCCACTGTTTCATCGGCCTAGAGCCCCTTAGGTTGTTTTAGTGTTCATTTCTAGGAGTGCAAGTATACGCCTCCATTCAGTTTGTGTTTCGGGCCATTTGCTTAACCTATTCTTATCCCACGAAGATCCAGTAGGTTGGGTATTTAATACCACTGTAAAAATAAGTTCCATTTGGGAAATGTTGATGTAAGGTTGCCTCGAGTAGGCTTGGAAAACTGAGAGCCTGTTCGCTCTTTTTCTAGGTTTTTGTACGATTTATGAATGCTTCTTGAAGGCTAGATGTTGTAATTTTGGGAGCAAGTGCTCTTTGAATTAGGGGATTTCTGCCTTTGTATAAATTTGTGCTCTTTTGTAAATTTGAGCTTTATAGCTCGGAAAATGTAAAGCTAGGGGCTTAAAGCCCCTAAGTGTTAAGGTTCTAAATCTTGGATTTTTTCCCAATCTTGTTTGATGATTCCTACTTGTACCTGCAATATTGTCATAAAAATGGTTAAGTTTGACATTCTGAAAGTATAACCTTCAGTTTAAGTTTTTAATTCAATTCTTGACATTGTAGTTAGACGCATTCACCCTGGCACCTTCTTTCACCTCTGCGTTCCACGGGAAACCCTGGAACAATAATATTGTTGTTGTTGTTGTTGTTGTTGTTTGAGTCATCAGTCCATAGATTGGTTTGATGCAGCTCTCCGTGTCACTATATCCTGTGCTAATATTTTCATTTCGAAATAACTGCTGCATCGTACATCTGCTCTGATCTGCTTGTCATGTTCATACCTTGGTCTACCCCTACCGTTCTTACCGCCTACACTTCCCTCAAAAACGAACTGAACAAGTCCTCCGTGTCTTAAGATGTGTCCTATCATTCTATCTCTTCTTCTGGTCAAATTTAGCCAAATCTACCTCCTCTCACTAATTCGATTCATTATCTCTTCATTCGTGATTCGGTGTATCCATATCACCTTCAGCATTATTCTGTAACACCACATTTTAAGAGCAGCTTCCTTTCTGAGGCAGTGATCGACCATGTTTCACATACATACAAATCCTTGCTCCAGACGAAAGTCTTCAAAATCATCTTTCTGACTCCTATATCAAAGTTCGAAGTGAGCAAATTTCTTCTCTTAAGAAAGGTCTTCCTTGCTTGTGCTAGTGAGCATTTTATGTCCTCCTTACTACTACCATCGTTAGTTACTGTACTACCCAAGTAACAATATTCGTCTACATCCTTTAAGATTTCATTTCCTAATCTAGTATTACCTGCATCACCTAACTTCGTTCGACTGCTCCCCGTTACTTTTGTTTTGAAATTATTTATTTCATGTTTCATGGTGTGGGTTACTGTAGTCACGTCCCAGTTCGTGAACCATGGACAACGGCACAGTGGTCTAGTAAGCTGTGCTGAGAGTCGGGGTACCAGTTGCTACGGGATAGTAGTGAGGATCTCGGATATATTATGTGTTATGGGCATCCTTTTGCTCAGGCGACTAGGACTACACAATCCACTGTGGTCCCTAACCCGTTAGAAGAGAGATCCTCACTTGGACTATGTGTAAGTGGGTCGCATCCCGCTTCACGAATTTAACGAGCTCAGAACATTTTAAGCAAACCTCGGACCTATGGGAGTGACGGAGTCCCACTCCCATTTGACAGGCGAGGGACTACTTGGAAACAACTTGGCGAACGAAATGGGATTCGATGGGGAGCTATCAATATTAATGGGGCTTATGGAAGAAAGAAAGTCGAACTGGTTGATTCAGCAAAGGGAATGCATTTGGATGTGCTAGGAGTAAATGAAATTCGGGAGAGGGGAGATAAAGAGGAAGGGATAGGAAATTTTAAAGTGTACTTGATGGATGTTCAAAAGGGAAGGGCAGTGTGGGGGTAAGGCTGTTCATCAGGAGTACTATTGCAAGCAACGTAGTTTCTGTTAAGCTCATAAATGAGCGAATGATATCGGTAGATTTGGTAGATGGAGGAATTAGGACGAAAAGTGTCTCAGTGTATTCACCACGTGAGGTTGCAGATGAGGATGAAATTGACAAGTTTTATGAGCATTGACTGAAATCGTAATCAGGGCAATACAAGTATAGGATAGTGCTAACGGGCGATTTCAATGCGAGAGTTGGAAATAGAACTGAAGGTTATAAAAGGAGTGATGGCCGTTGTTGTGTTGAGAAACACTGGGAATTTACAAGGTGAGAAATTATGGGTGAAAAGAGAGATGGGGAGTGAAGGTAGCAAGAGCTTCAGAATTTTAAGAAAGCATCTAGTGAAAGCCAGGCACCAAGGAATGAGAGCGTATATCAGGGGCCAACAGTTGTTTGTGGCAAATGGAAGATGGTTTAGAACTTGGTCAGTGGTTAAGCTACAGGAAATGGATTAAAAGCTTGAACAGAAAGAGTGTATGGTGACGAGGCAAGGCGAAAGAAATTTCGCAGAGCGAACGTAGGGACATCACGAGGCAAGAGGAGGGGGCATGGTAGAGGACAGTGTCCAGGACATCTCAGGAACGAAAACGAGAAGTCAGCAGGTTTCATTGGAGAGAGAAACTGAAGAATCTGCAAGTACCGTCGACAGTGTGTACGTGCATGGAAAACGTGAAGGTGCGCGAGAAGAAAAATAAAAGAACGGATGCTTTGGGCATAGGAAGAAGTCTGAGTTTAAGGGACCTGTGTGGAAAGAAAACTAAAGGCTTGGAGGAAAATGTGGATAAATAGCGTTACAAAATGTCTTAAAGAGATGGAGTGGAATTGGAAAAAGAGAGGGCCATAATAACAAGAAGTAAATCAAGTAATGTGGCCGAGGGGAGTAAAAATAAGAGGGGAAGTGGGGATGCAGGGGAGGATATGTTATAACTAGATTGGAAGGTAGGTTTTGTAAATATTGAAGGATTGTTAAGCAAGATGGATAATGAAGGAGTAAAAAAAGTAGTAGAAAACTTCGATACTGCGGGGCTTTTAGAGACGTGGTTGGAAATAGGGAGCGTGTTAACGTGGAGGGGGTTTGTGGTCAAGTGCAAATTAAAAACGAAAGAGCGGAAGAAAGGACAGGATGCCGGGGGGTTGTATCCAATTAAGGGGGTAGCTCTGATAGCCAGATGCAAGAAAAGAATAAACGGAGGGGAAGACGTGCGGTATAATAAAGAGTGTAATGAGGAAAGTAGTCATGTGGGTTCTAAAAGAATATAGAAAGCACGGCGGGAGTGAAAAAGAAAAGATTTTGTAAATTAAAGGAAGAAGACAAGCTTAAAATTGCAGGGAGGTAGAAATTATGCCTGAGAGAACAAGCAGAGGCAATAAACAGCAAGTGTAGGGTGAAGCAACCTGAAAGGCTGTGGGACAGAGTAAAAAAATTAATAAGGGGGAAGAGGGTTGACAAACTGAATATTGACTATGATTCATGGGTGGACTACTTCCGAGAATTATTAGGAGGGAAGGATAGGTGGAAAGATATAAGGGGTCAGAAAGTCGTACAAAGGGGTTGGACATACAGATCTATGAGCTTGAAAAAGAAATATGAGAATATGAGGTAATAGGGGCTCTAGGAAAACTGAAGGACAGCTCGGCAGGAGGAAGAAATGGTATCAATAATTTATTGTGGAAAGAAGGGAAATATAGTCGGATGATAGAGGGCATAGTAAAATTATTCAGCACGATTTTGGAGGGTGGTAGGTTTCCAGAAGAGTGTCAAATAGGGATTATATGCCGAATTTACAAAAAGAAAGGTGAGAGAAAAGTAAAATTATTATTGGCAAATATCAGGAATTTGATTTATTCTCATGAGATTGTGATTCCCATTCAGCAAAATTCATCATTGATTTCCTTTACTGCCTGTTCCATATAAACATTGAAAAGGAGAGGTGACAAACTGCTGCTTCTTTTTCAAAGCCCTTGATTCTTATCACTGTTGACTTTTAAAAATACAGATTTAGATAATCCTTCTTTGTCAGTATCTGATCCCGGTCATTTTCAAATAACTTGGTCCAATCAGTATTATCGAATGCTCTTTCTAGATCTACGAATGCCATGCACGTATGTTTGTCTTTAATTCCATCCCCTAAAATCGGACGTAAAGTCAGGTTTGCTTCACGTATTTCTACACTTCTCCCAACTCAGTTTCACCTTGTATTTCCATTCTTCTGTAAATAACATACATACACACATCATTATAGAGCGTTATACCTTTCAGCGTTCAGTCTGCAAGCCTCTGTGAATTTACTAAATGTCGCCACATTCCTCTATTTGCAAGTAGTGAAGTGACCTCGTTTAGTTCTATACCTCTTGTCTTTAAATCGTTAGAAACTGAGTCTAACCATCGTCTTCTTGGTCTCCCACTACTTCTCTTACCCTCCATAAAAACAGAGTTCTTTATTCCCCTAGGTAACCTATCCTCCTCCATTTGCCTCATATAACCCCACCACCGAAGCCAGATTATGCGTACAGCTTCATCCATCGAGTTAATTCCTAATTTAGCCTTAATCTCCTCATTCTGAGTACCTTTCTGCCATTGTTCTCACCTGTTTGTACCAGCAATCATTCTTGCTACTTTCATGTCTGTTACTTCTAACTTATGAATAAGATATCCTGAGTCCACCCAGCTTTCGCCTCAGTAAAGCAAAGTTGGTCTGAAAAATACCGATGTAAAGATACAGTTTCGTCCCGGAACTGACTTCCTTCTTACACAATACTGTTGATCGCAACTGCGAACTCACTACATTAGCTTTACTGCACCTTGATTCACTCTCACTTACTACATTACCATCCTTGGGGAAAACACATCCTAAATACTGGAAATGATCTACCTGTTCCAGCTTTGCATTACCAGTCTAGTATTCAGTTCTGTAAAATTTCTTACCTACTGACATCAATTTAGTCTTCGATAGGCTAATTTTCATATCATACTCATTGCGCCTATTTTCAAGTTACAAGATATTAGACTGCAAGCTTTCGGAACCACCTACCATTAAAACCAAGTCGTCACCATAGGCCACACTGTTAACTACATCACCACCTAACTCAGTCCCTCCCCGCCACATTATATGTTTCAGCTGGTCATCCATGTATACTACGGACAACAAAGGTGAATATTCCAGCTTTGTCTAACCCCTGTAAGTACCCTGAACCAAGAACTCATTCTACCATCGACTCTCACTGCAGCCCAATTGTTAACATAAATGTCTTTGTGTGATTTTAATAATCTACACTTTATCCCATAGTCCTCCAGTATGGTGAACATCTTTTCACTCGGTACCCTGTCATGTGCTTTCTGTCTGAGTCTATCGTAAACACAAGTGTCTATTCCTCTCGTAGCATTTTTAGATTACCTGGCGCATACCGAAAATCTGATCCTGTCATCCCTTATGTGGTCTGAAACCACACTCGTTTTCATCCAACGTTCTCTCAACCACTGATCGCACCCTCCCTTCCAGGATGCCAATGAATACTTTGCCCGGTATACTAATCAATGTGATACGTCGATAGTGGTCGCAATACTTCCTATCCCTTGATTAGAGATAGGTGTAATTACTGCTGTCGTCCAACCTGGATTTACCTTACCAACATTCCATGCCAATCTTATTATTCAATGAAGCCATTTCATCCCTACCTTCCCACTACAATTCACCAATTTAGCTGTAATTTCATCTATTCCTGCTGCTTTGTGACAATGGAGTTTATTTACCATCCTTTCCACTTCCTCAAGCGTAATTTCAGCAACATAATTTTCCTCCACCCTATGTTCGCGACACCACCATGAAGTTTTCCTTCTACGTTGAGAAGATTTTCAAAATATTCCCTCCACCTGTCCTGTGATTCCCTTGGATCTATTATGAGTTCACCTGAATTACTCAAAACATTGTTCATTTCCCTTTTCCCTCGCTTCCTAAAATTCCTTATTACTGTCCAGGTTATCACCTAAAACTATCCACGACTTCGTTTGGGATTCAACAACTATTTGTTTCGCTCTGTTTCTTTCATGTATGTACATTTCCTGTCTGCCTCGGCCCTTGTTTGGAGCCATTTCTGATAAGCCTTCTGTTTACGTTTACAAACTGCTCTCACTTCATCATTCCACCAAGATTTCTCGTTTTTTCCCATCTTTACACATAGTTGTTCCTAGGTATTCCCTTGCCGTTGCTACTACAGCTCTCCTGTGTGCCACCTATTCTCTTTCTATATCCTGAACTTGCATACAGTCCACTGTTCAGAACTTCTCACTAATTATATCTACAGTATGTACTTCTGCTTAATTTCCTCGTCCTAGAGATTTTCTAACCTTATTCGTTTGTATACTGATTTCACTTTCTCTATCCTACACCTAGAGATAGTTCACTACATATCAAATAGTGGCCTGTGTCATCGAACAATCCCCGAAAAACTCGTATATTCGTAACATATTTCCTGAATTCGAAGTCGGTTAAGATATTATATTCTGTTATAGATCTGTTACCTCTAGCCTCCCATATGTAGTGGTTTAATAGCCTTATGCTTAAAGAATGTATTCGTAACTGCTAAACCCATACTAACACAGAAGTCCAAGAGATGCTTCCCATTCCTATTAGCTTCTACATCTTCCCCACATTTACCAATCACCCTATCGTATCCTTCAGTTCTATTTGCAACTCTCGCATTGAAATTCACCCATTATCACTATCCTACCCTTGCTGTTTACCCTGATTACGATGTCGCTCAATGCTTTATAAAACTTGTCAATTTCATCCTCATCTGAACCCTCACATGGTGAATACACTGAGACAATTCTCGTATTAATTCTTCCATCTGCCATATCTACCCACATCTTTCGCTCGTTTACGTGCCTAACAGAAACTGTGTTGCGTGCAATAGTATTCCTGATGAACAGCCCTACCCCAGACTCTGCCCTTCCCTTTTTAACACCCGCCGAGTACACTTTATAATCTCCTATCTCTTCCTCGTTATTTCCCCTTATCCGAATAGCAATTACTCCTGGCATATTCAGATGCATCCTCCATGCTGACTCAGCCAGTTCTACATTATTTCTTCCATAAGTCCCATTAATATTGATAGCTCCACATCGAATTCCATTTCGTTCGCCAATTTGTTTCCAAGGAGTCCCTCGCCTGTCAAATGGGAGTTGGACTCCGTTACTCCCATAGGTCCGAGTATTCCTTAAAATATTCTGAGCGCGGTAAATTCATGAGGCAGGATGTTACTCTTCTTACACATAGTCCAAGTGAGGATCTCTCCTCTAACGGGTTATGGACCACGGGTAGATTGTATAATCCTAGCCGCCTGAGCACAAGGATGTCTGTGACTCAGAATATGTCCGATATACCCACTTCCATTCCGTAGCAACTGTATCCCTACTCTCTGGACCATTTACTAGGCCACTCTGCCGTTGCCCATGGTTCACGAATTAGGACGTTCCTACAGTAACCCACACCAAAAAATTTTGCAGGCGTGAGATTCTAATCTAATGGTGGGTTAGTTTTCACTCGTGTCAAGACCGGCTTTCTTGGGAATAGGTATAGCAACATTCCGCCGAAAATCGGATGGCACTTCTCTTGTCTCATACATCTGACACACTTAATGAAATAATCTCGCCATGCTAATTTCTCCTAAATCAGTAAGTAATTCTAAGAGATTGTCATCAATTCCAGGTTACTTGTCCCTATTTAGGTGTCCCAAAGCTCTGTCAATTTACGACATTAAAATGGGATCTCCCATTTCATCAGCAATAACAGCCTGTTCCTGTTGAAGAACCATATCATCCACGTCTTTACCTTGATACAAATTTTAGATATGTTCCTGCCATCTTTCTGCCTTGTCTCCTTTCCCTAGATGTGGTTTTCCATTTGATCTCTTAATACCCATAAACCTCGTTTTCCTTTTTCGAAAGATTTTTTGGCTTCCCTGTATGCATAATCTACCTTTCCTTGGACCATACAACATTCAACATACTTGCACTCCTCGTTTAGTCATTCGTCGTTATCTGTACTGGGCTTTCCATCCATTCTTTAATATCCTGTACTCACTTTTACACTTTTTTGCTTTCTTGTATTTTCGTCGTTCATCAATCGTATGTAGTATCTCCTGAGTTATCTATTATTTCTTAGAGGTTCTTTTCATTCTTCCTAACATTTCTCCAACATCCCTTCTGACTTAAGTCCATATGCAACATGTTCCTGGAAGCAATCCCTCACACTTTTTTCATTCAACTTGTCTAGATCCAATCTCCTTGCATTCCTTCCCTTCTTCAGTTTCAACTTCAGATGGCATATCATGTCCAACAAGTTGTGGTCAGAGTCCACGTCCACTCCTGAGAATGTTTTGCAATTCAACACCTGGTTTCTGAATCTCTGCCTAATCATAATGAAATCTAATTCATACCTTCCGTGCTCCAACGACTTATAACAGGATTAGGAGGTAGAGAAAACGTTTCCGCTTCTTTTAAGAAAACTCTCTCTCCATTCTTCATGCAGTTTTGCTAAAGGAGTATTAACAAATGCAACGAATACATTGCAACTTTGTGTGAAAATCTAATATCGTCAAAACAATGACAAATAACAAAAGCCCAACATGTGGCACGTAAGAATATAAGGTTCAACTTTCTGCATTTTCCACCCAGTACAAATCTTGCATCGTGCACTCTCTCATATTGAAATAACCAAATTACTTTAGTGAATACCAGTGAGATCCAATGTAACAGGTACTAAATCTTGCTGTACCATCAATATTGCAGTATTGAACAATTTTTGTTTTTGCGAGACGGGTCCTCCACTCACATTACACTATACAGTAACAAAAACATCACGAACTTACGATTATTTTACCTGTTTCATCAACTACTGGATAAACAGGATTTTCCTCGCATTTCCATTTGAATTTCCACTCAAATTTCTGGAAGTTTCATTCAGTACACTTGGCAAGGTACCTTCACAGAATGGTTTCACCTGGAGCGGGTTCATACTGTATAAGAAGATGTTGCTATCCACTAACGAAACTTTCCATTTTGGAAGACATAAAGTGGAACACCAACATAAGTGAATGCTTTGACCCTTTCCTTCATATTAGCCTTGAAATCTTTCATACCCTGCTGTAGTCGAGATATGGTATTGGTGGATATTACGCCACTAAGACAGTCTGAAGATGAACGAAGTTCTGCGTACTGTTTCTCAGATTAAGGACCTACATTTATAAATATTTCCAGCGTCTTTTCAACAATGGCGTTCTTTTCGAAATTAATACATTCTGAACATGAAGTATTCGTTCACACATGTTTACCCTCTTCGGCCCCAAAGCAATCTGAAGGAACGCCGTGAACACTTAGTGATTTATTAGGTATGATGTATATTTCGAAGATGTGAATTACTCGGATTCAATGTGCATACTTACCGTTTTTAACCCGTTCATAACGCTGTTCTGTTTATCACGGAACTTCAACTGTATTTTCTTTAAGACGTCCATTGCTCAAAAACGTTCATCAAACGTGTCATTGTGGCTGGGTTTTAAATTCTTAGTTATAACAATAATCTCAACAATAAAACCACCGGATTTTCAAGGAATTGTGCTTTCCTTTTCATGTTATGCTTTTAAAATTTAATTCATCTAGACAACTTGATTTTCAATTGTTCTACCTGTCAGGAAATGGATTGTTCTAGTGTCAAGAAAGGATAATACAGCTAGTCTTGAGTATGTTTAAGGAGAGTATTGGTCCTGGCCACTAACCGAGGATTAAATGATTGTCATTATTCATTTTAACCTGTTAGCAATTCTTGGAGTATTAAACTACAAGAAAGTAAATTATACCTACGTAATCTGTTTAATAATCGGGTCTTGTACAACACGTAGGCTTATTTGGGAGTTAAGAATAATTTCTTTTCATATATATTTTGTATTATGCTTTTTTCAGCTATGGCGGGATCTATTGGAGTATTTTTCATGGCGATCATAGCGTTTGCAGTCGCATGCTTGGCTCAAGAGACTCTGACCAATGGCCTTCTTCTGGCAGATCCTACCAACTGCTCTGCCTATTACGAATTTGTTCCGCAGCTAAAATATTGTCCAATGGGACTAGTGTTCAACTCTAAGCAACAGACTTGTGACTTCCCGACTAGTGTGGATTGCCCTTGTAATGGTATGTGTACTCAAATATATGAGGCATATGTAAATCTGAGAGCTCATGACTCCGGTTTCAGTGTAGGAAGATTTGTTTTTGAAAATAGGTGAAGGTAGCCATCGATGAATAATTTAGATAGATGTGCCACTTTGATATCTCCCCCATTACAGTCTCCACATGCATGAAGTTGAATAGCAATCCCCAACTTTCTCTCTAATCAGTTGTAAGCAGGGAGTTAGGAAAGTTGGAAGTGTGAGCTGGGAGGTCGGGTATGATTTATCTCTTACTCTAATAGCCTTTACCTATTTATTTTCTAAGTTAAAATCGTAAACGTTGACTGTTGCTCGCTATTTTCACATATTATTATAGTTAAAAAAGGTGCTTTTCTTCAAAACAGAACACGATAATTTCAGGAATATTTTAAGTAATTTAATCCTGTGTGTCGTAGTGTATCCAATATGGCAAATTTGCCATGATTAAAACATGTCATGTTTCCGTGAATAGACCAGTTTATTAAGTGGTCATTCATGGAAATGTTAAAGCAACATAGATAATATTTAATTTTAAAACAAATATTTGAATAACACATTTAAAAAAAATATTGCGGAAAAGCAAAGAAGGGCGTGAGATATGATTAGTGGAATACCGAGAAAACAGAAAACAGAACATGCTCTTTCTGATTAACGTGGACATTTGGGTTTGAACATCGTCTTATGAGAATATGGAGTGCCGAAAGCAACACTGAAGAGGCATTTGAATGGACATTTTTTATTACCAGTAGGAAAGGAAAGCATTGGACGTTCAGTAAATCTATTTCCTGAAGTGGAAAAAATAACTTTTCGACCAAGTTCTAAGACTGGGGGAGGTATTCCACTTATTCCGTTACCATAATTGTAAAATACTATTACAATCAGTCTATCAAGCTCACTTAAAAATATTACACGGTGCCGTCACTTTCTGTGCTCACAAATCTGTTATGAAAGTGAGAAAACTATGACTACAGAAAGAAGATGATGCCGTATTCTATTCTATAAATTTCACTTTTGCTTATTATTTTCATCATAATTTGAAGATATTTTGATGAAATCTTACACACATGCGTATTTTTTGTAAAAGCACGAACACAAGGAATTTGAATTTAAAAAAATATTAGTGTAAATATTAGAATAATTTATATCAAATGTAACGATAAGGAAAAAAAGAGAAGAAATATATTGTGACCGTTCGTGGATGTGGGTGGTTCGAAATGATATGATTTTCTTCAATTAAACCTCGGCTAGTATCAATGGTTTGAAAGAAGCTCCACTCGCGGGCATGGTCATTCGGCGAGTACCGGTCAAATCTCTTCCAACATCAGCTCAAACAGAGTAATTTCCACGTCCTACCTAACTATGTAAAGGCTCTTAAATTATAATTTTAAAATGAAAGATCGCAATAAAATTTTGGAAGGATATTCCATTTAATTAAGTAATCATGAAAAAATATAATAATAATAATCATCTGATTAGACAACAGGACGGAGGTTTACAAGTAACACACATCTTATCAATCTTTGTTGGTTCCGAAAACACCAAAAAAATTCTGACGTTAAATTAAAACTTAAAAATAATTCATCACAATATCGGAAATATTTTCCACAAATAATGAAATTATTAACAGTTCTGAAAATCTGCCAATCGTAAAGTCATTCACTTTGTTCATTCATCTGAGTCAATATTTGCCCATAGTCTGCCTTCCCCAGTTCTATCTGTTTGATCATTTAAATGTCTAGCTATCTAATATACAACTTGAATATCCTGACGGTTAGTCTCCCTAACGTTGCAAGAGAAAAATATTGTTATATGTCAATCATCTAAAAGACACAAATAAATTCAATAAATTAACATTCATGGTGCTGTAACACTCATCGGGAACATTCAGCTTCACCGTGTCTGAAAATCAACAACATCTAACTACTGGCATGTTCAATGAAACAATAATATCGGAAGGTCTGTACTGCATCTGCTCTCCTCCAGTGTTTCCTGAAAATAATACTACTGCCAAATAACTATAGCAAGCAATTACCTTGAATGTCAACGCACTTCATCAGGTGACATTAACCTCTTAAACAACTTTTTTTAATGTTTAGATATGTCATTTACCGAAGATCCTAACAATTCATCCGATAATACATCCGCTTTACCTCTATGCTTTGCCATAAATTCGTATTTTGATGATTTCTACATGCTTAACTTTCAATCTCTCCGGGATACCTTTGTAAATACTAGCATCATATTATTCCGCTTGCCTATTCAAAATCTTTAAAATCACACGACGAACGTGTCACATAACATTACTACCCTAGGTTCCTTGACCTTCTAGAAGATTTACCACATTGCCATAGCATCAATTTCAACAAACCTCATTCTTACAATAATCACACTATTTTATCATAACACATTCGACGACCCTAATACTTATCATATCTCATCAAAAATGTACACCATATCTACATCATTATTCAAATATACTAGCGCAGGTATCGAAGAACCTCAACTATACGCATATAAAAACATCATAGCACTTACAGCATGTACGCACTTCATTAAATTATTCTGCGGCACAAGTTATTCTAAGAGGATCTCGACATTGACATAAATTACGTACAATCACTCACTGAACTTATCTACACGGCACTCGATATTATCTCATTGCAAATAGATTCTCACGATTATTCAGACAGTATTAGGACATTAGATGAAATATAATCGTGCCTGTATACCTCTACAACTTGACACTGACGATATACCGAATTCCACTCTACTAATGATCGGATTAACGCTTCACACAGATACATAATGACAGACACGTTACGTTACTCAAGCCGTATTCTTAAAAGGTTACCCGCAATGATGACAAATCTAACACTACTCTAAGCTTATACAAATAGAATAAGGGAAGATAATGCTTGGGTACTTAACATCCGAAGACTCTGTTGTTCATCCCATCCTTTAGGTTGTGGTAACTATGGACACTTTTTTTTTTCATGTTATAATGGCGACTCCAGCAGAATTCGGACCCATCAGGATCCCAGTTTCGACTTAGGCACACATCTCCGTCTTATCTAGATCCTTCATCGTAATAATAACTAGTTTCGTTGTTCTTCCACCCTGAAACTTGTAAAGATCAGATTACAATAGTGCTAAACAGAGTTTAAAATTCTCAATTTCGTTTACTAAACTCGCCTTCGTACATTGACGTCGTATAATTGGTTATTGAACTTTTTAAACCTTGCAATATTTTAAAAACTCTTATAATCTCCTCAATTCCTTTCAATATGTATCAGAGCTATTCTCGAATCAACCTTCTACGCTGTTTTGTTTTCATACATTGTCATAAAACAAAATCCCATTTTAACAACATCACAATAATACTTGGTTCGCATTTTATGATTCACGCTAAAATTGCTATGTCGTAATTTCCGTTACATATGTTTTTGACATTTGAGGAACTTTGCCTAACACAGTCACTCTTTTCATTCACGAAACTGCACAAAGGAACACAACCTACTATTCATTTATTTTCTCAAATACATACGATTCGTCACTCCACATACGCCTTCATGATGGTACAACTTGCATTGCTCCAAACCGTTCCATGGCCTCGGCCGCGCGACGTTTCTGGACCTGAATGTTACATTTATGAGATTTCTCCTTCACAGCTGTTGTTATGAGATCTTTCATTTACTGGTCTCTATTTGTATCCCAACTCATGTTCTTAATTCAATCCTCCGAATACCACGGGCTTCTGAGCTTATGAATTTCCTGATTTCACTCCGTAAAATTCCATTTGATGAGCGAGTTGTCTCGGTTTTCGTACGTAGTTGGACGTATAAACTGGACGTATTCCGGCTGATTGTGTACTTATGCACCGCTTCTGTTGATCTATTTATCTATAACTTTCAATGGCTCCTTCGCTCTTGACCTCGAGACCATTGAAAGGTTATAATATATTACATATTTTAGTGCGTGTTGTTGATATTTTAGTGAGACTGTCTTGCAAATATTCAGTTAAATGTTAATTTATAGTGACATTTCTATTTACCTGCAAAGAAGTAAGTAATATGCACATTGAAAAACAAGTATAGGTAATTATTAAGAGTTTTTAAATCTGCACATTATTTAACGATTAATTATAGATGAAAAAATATTAAGCACGTAACATTTTGTAATAATAATAATAATAATAATAATAATAATAATAATAATAATAATAATAATAATAATAATAATGTATGTTCAGTCCGTCAGCGATACCGCTGGTGGGATCCTCAACAACTCTGCCATCAGCTGTCATAGATGGCCTAGGCATCACTGAAGAGGCGTATAGGGAATGAGGAGGGAGGTAGTTTCCCGTTGCTTTCCTCACCGAGCCAGAGTTGCTATTACATATCAGTCTGCCAAGCCCACTGAAATGCATACACCAACTGACCCTATGAACAACATTTTCACACGATTCATAGCAGGGATTGGCATTACTAGCATCGCTCACTTTCATATTGTCAAAGCCAAGGATAAGTCAGAGACATATCTATGAAAGTAACAAAATTGCTCTAGCCTAGACCAGAAGACATAGTGCACTGTAAACACTAGGTCCTGCCAGCAAAGGCATAATAATAATAATAATAATAATAATAATAATAATAATAATAATAATAATAATAATAATAATAATAATAATAATAATCTCATGGCCTCCGATATAGACGGCCAAGAACGTTAGGTTCATTCTGCCATCCAGTAAGTCTGAATTAAAACAGAACGTCGACACTGACGAGCAAGCAGCCAGATGGGGTCAAATTAAAATGCATGGGCATTGAACACGGTAGCTAAGGCCTTTTAAAAGGTAAGTAGCAATTATAATTACCGTGATAGATTAATTTAGATTTTACTCAGTATAAGCTAACGGAAGGTGTACGTCCTCCCTTAAAAAGAAACTCCCTCTTCCCCTTATGAAGTGTGCTGATTTGCTTCGTAATCTCTTCCTTTATTCCTTAGAAACATCAGACGGGGAAATAAATAATGGCACTGATGGTGGAGATGACGTTCAGAATAATGGTAGTGAAGGAAATCCTGGCGAAGACAATAACAATGTTGATACTGGCGAGGGCGGTATACAAGGGATGGACTGCCCTTCTCGTGGAAAGTGCCCAACTGTAGATCCACTGGACCACACAGTTCATCTTCCCCACATGAACGACTGTAACCTCTTCTGCCGCTGCGATCATGGTGTTCCTAAACTTGATCGATGTCCTGTAGGCCTCCACTTCAATCCCAAACTCCAAGTGTGTGACTATCCACAGTCAGCTGAGTGTGCCGGTGGAGACGCGAGTAAGTAAAACATATTCCTACTTTTATTGTGTAATGGAGGCTGCATTTTCCAAGTGATGTTTATTGCCAGGAAGTGGAAACGCAACATCAGAAATAAATAATGGAGTTAAGCTGCATAGCGCCAGCCTTTCATTCCTCTCTAGGCGCATCTCATGGCTTTTTGACCTCACCGCACTGAACGGTTTATGTATGAATTAACAAATTGTTGTCTACTTTCACATCAACTTGGTGGACAAATTCCCTCCAGGTTATAACAGGTTGTGAGACATTCCTAATGATCTTGTAGTGAACAGATTAGCTCGGTGCGTTGAGGCACGGCCAGTTATGGTTACTACTTCTGTAGTCCGAAGACAGGTGAAGTCGAATCCTCCCATCGGCATTTCCGAAGGCCACGACCGCTTTCTTCCCATTCCTGGCCCGTGCAATTACACCTACAGTTACAAAAATGAAATGGCGTATGGATTTTAGTGCCGAGAGTGTCCGAGGACGGGTTCGGCTCGGCAGGTGCCGGTCTTTTGATTTGACGTCCGTAGGCGACCTGCGCGTCGTGATGAGGATGAAATGATGATGAAGACAACACATAAACCCAGCCCCCTTGCCAGCGAAATTAACCAATGATGGTTAAAATTCCAGACCCTGCCGGGAATCGAACCCGGGACCCCTGTGACCAAAGGCTAGCACGCTAACCATTTAGCCATCGAGCCGGACACCTACAGCTACAGACATCCTCATATAGAGGTATATGATGCTCACCTCCATGGAGTGTATCGTGATAAGCAGCTACAGAACTGGCGATCGGTATTATATACCCTCGTATACTCCCAGCACTAAAATCCATAAACTAAAAATAAATAAATAACGATTGGTGTTAAGGTAAGAATTGGTCTGAATAATTCACCATTGATGATATTAAACAATTTGTTTACGCTTACGGTTTCGTAAATCATTCCAGGAGGGTTATAGAGTGATTGTACTCGTTATTCTTAATAATAATAATAATAATAATAATAATAATAATAATAATAATAATAATAATAATAATAATAATAATAATAATAATAATAATAATAATAATAATAATAATAATAATAATATAACAAATCCTATTTCGTATAGAACCTCTTAAGGGTTATGGCTTTTCAACACGATTGTTGCCCAGCCTTCAGAAACAGGAGTAACAAATGGTGACTGTGGTGACATCTTCCGCCATATTACTTGTCTTTGGTGATTGGAATGGAAATAATAATAATAATAATAATAATAATAATAATAATAATAATAATAATAACAATAATAATAATAATAATAATAATAATAATAATAATAATAATAATAATAATAATAATAATAATAATAATAATAATAACGTAATTATCGATAGTTAATAAGTCAAAATTTGAAAGTCTTTAACGGCCCAACAGAATAATCCCTTTTGGGGCTATCAATGTATGTTTTATGTAATAATGTATTTTCTGTTAGATGCGATAGCTGCTAATTCCTGAATAGAGGCCTTCCACGTGGAATTGTATCTTAGATGTATACTTACATAAAAAAAAGATTGTTTCATTGAATCATATCATAGATTAATCCAACAACTATAATATCGATAGACTTTTGAAACGTATCTTCATGCTTACAGTATGCCAGCCACTTTCCAATGACAACCGCAGCCATTGGGAGCCTGACAGCTGTGTCAAAGATCGTAAGAAAATGGGAGATACCTGTCACCTGGTCTGTAAATCTGATTACCAACTCAGTGGCAGCGCAAACATCACTTGTACTGAAGAAGGATGGAGTGGAGCTATGGGAATTGACCAGATACCCTCGTGCAAAAGTAAGTGACACTACTTAATATCCACACTCATTACGATTACAGCGTATGAGAAACTCCGTTTCAGGTAATTGTTTTGCGATTATATTCTAATAACAGACTAGTTAGTTCAGGGGAATGATGGTTTAATGATAATGAATCTACTCGATCAATAATCTTCTTCTTCGTCTACTATCGCTTTTTCCATACATTGCGGGATCCGGGTGCGAACTGTGCAGCACATGTACTGTAGATTTGGCTCTGTTTTACGGCCAAATGCTCTTCCTGACGCCAACACTATTTGGAGGGATGTAATCACTATTGCGTGCTTCTGTGGTGGTTGGTAGTGTGGTATGTTGTCTGAATATCAAGAAGAAGGAATTGGGGAAAACAGAAATATCCAGTCTCCGAGCCTGAAGAATTAATCAAACGCGATTAAAATCCCCACCCCTGTCGGGAATCGAACCCCGGACCCTTTGAACCGAAGGAGTCGGACCTACTCGATCAATAATACGTGACGATTATTCAATACTTTCCAATTCCCAATTCTTGGGAATTCTAGCGGTTATTATAAGAGGATTGAAGCACTATAAAATAAGTTGAGGTCAGATAGAAGTTTCCATATAGCAACTTATAATATGTGTGCAAAAAAGGCCTCTGGAAAGAACAGCAAGAGCCGATGCATTATCGCTGTGGCATTAAGCAGGATCCAATACCTATGTAAAAAATATATTTGTTAAATTTCAAAATTTATAGGTCGGGGCGATTTCTTATGGCAAAATGAGATAAATGTTTCCGTTGCGCCTAGAATACACATGCACAGAAAAACAAATTCCAACATGTTCGTAATTTGGAAACAGCTCGATATCAAAATCCAGTATATTACGCGTCGTACATCGGCGTGCTTTCGCAATAACAAAGTTACAGTCAATTCCGATAAGTGTGAGTTACCGAGTTATAACCGAACACATCACCCCACGTTTCTGAATTCTAATACTGACATCTTTCCATTGCTTGTCAACAAGTACAATCACGTAGCATGTCGGTGATAAATTCCTTTTCCAGGGACACACGCACCTCGAATGGGATCCATATTATGCTTGCACTACAGAAAGTGCAAAAGAAATGCTGCTGAGAAACCAATCATTGTACGTTCTGGTTAGTTCCAATCCTGGCTGATTGAAATCCACGAAATACGCAAAAGAGAACTTTAACATATTTTCAAAAGTAGATGAAGAATAAAGAACGAATAAAAACTATGAAACTCGAAATTTAAAAAATACCAACTATCAGATATTTCGGCTTTATAAAATTAAAGAATTCACTTTAAGATGAAACTTTCGCGTACCATGATTTGAGGCGAGCGAAACGGGAAAAATGGAAAACATTCACGCTGACATGTTGTTACGACAGTTCTTTGTTCTATCAGGCTATCTATGGGCATCATCTCGAAAAACCTACACCAGGCCTCTCCAGAGACTAAATGTCAAAAAATACAAGTGGCGATGGAGGGGAGGGGGCGAAGGATATAGTTTAAAAAGGGCACAGCAGGTTGAAAAACCTGTGCGTCGAAGACTCTTAAAAGAGAATAAGATTCCTGAAATGTTAGTCGTATTAAACACAGAGCCCACCATGTCTGCCTAGAAATAAATTTTCTAAACAAAACTGTTAATTTGCTTTGTCTTCCTAGCTTTAGCATTCTATTATAAGAATATACCTTTCTGTTCTAGCGCATGCTTCATCCGATAGGAGGCAAACAACTAATAAACTCTCAGTCGTATCAGGAAAAGATCAAGGACGTAATATTTTGAATTAATTTACCACAGAAGTACCCATATATATTTTCTTCCTAACTCTAACAGGTCGACAGATTTTAAATTTTAAAAGAACACTTGGAGCATGAGTCCCGGAGGGCTCGCACGTCAAACATGGTACAGTTATGTGAATTACGATAAAAATAATTCTTTGTATCGATTAGTGGCGCAAGAACACCAATCGTTATAATTTTTCACTCTGAGAAAGAAACTTCGTGTATGTGGAAAGCTTGCGACAATTTAAAAAGATGTTGAGCAGGACAAAGCAATGATACTTCTTGTACATTTAAAAGAGAACACACTGCCTAATTCGTTAGAAGCAGTGGCGTTCGGTAGTTTTCTAAACAGGCTAAACACTGCATTTAAATAACCAGTAATAATTCTGAAATAATAGTTAATCCGAAATTATCGTCCATGCAGCATAATCAAATAATATTTTAATGATAAATATGATCAATGTACAAGTTACAAAAACCTAGCTACCCACTTAAATAGGGAAGTAAGTTCAGATCAAATGCAAAGAAGTCAATTATCAAGGTGTAATACAATATTCCTATTCTTGTTATATTTTGGGCTATTAATATATTCGTTATTTCATTGTAAGAAACACAAGATGTTACTGCTGTGTCCCTCGTTGTTCACTGCTTGCTTATTATCATTACAGCTCGGGAATAGAGCGGAGGCTTTCCCTTTTCCGCCTCTTTTCAGCCAAGTTATTGCCCACAACTCCAGACTCGCGGGTGAATATGCCCACAACGGCAACCTGCCGCTGTCTGGTGATGGAGGGCCGGTGACCTAGATGTTGTTGTTGTTGTTGTTGTTGTTGTTTGAGTCATCAGTCCATAGACTGGTTTGATGACCTTTTCATTTCTACGTAACTATTGCATCCTACATCTGCTCTAATCTGCTTGTCATATTCAGATCTTGGTCTACCCCTACCGTTCTTACCACCTACACTTCCTTCAAAAACCAACTGAACAAGTCCTGGGTGTCTTAAGATGTGTCCTATCATTCTATCTCTTCTCCTCGTCAAATTTAGCCAAATCGATCTCCTCTCACCAATTCGATTCAGTATCGCTTCATTCGTGATTCGATCTATCCATCTCACCTTCAGCATTCTTCTGTAACACCACATTTCAAAAGCTTCTATTCTCTTTCTTTCTGAGCTGGTTATCGTCCATGTTTCACATCTATACAATGCCACGCTCCACACGTAAGTCTTCAAAAACATCTTTCTAATTCCTATATCAATGTTTGAAGTGAGCAAATTTCTTTTCTTAAGAAAGCTCTTCCTTCCTTGTGCTAGTCTGCATCTTATGTTCTCCTTAATTCTGCCATCGTTAGTTATTTTACTACCCAAGTAACAATATTCATCCACTTCCTTTAAGACTTCATTTCCTAATCTAATATTTCCTGCATCACCTGCCTTCATTCGACTGCACTCCATTACTTTTGTTTTGGACTTATTTATTTTCACCTTGTACTCCTTACTCAAGACTTCGTCCATACCATTCAGCAGCTTCTCAAGATCGTCTGCAGTCTCAGATAAAATAACAATATCATCGGCAAATCTCAAGGTTTTGATTTCCTCTCCTTGGATTGTGATTCCCTTTCCAAATTCCTCTAGATTTCCTTTACTGCCTGTTCTATGTAAACATTGAAAAGGAGGGGGGACAAACAGCAGCCTTGTCTCACTCCTTTCTGGATTGCTGCTTCTTTTTCAAAGCCCTCGATTCTTATCACTGCAGACTGATTTTTATACAGACTGTAGATAATTCTTCGTTCTCGGTATCTGATCCCAATCACCATCAGAATCTTAAATAGCTTGGTCTAGTCAACATTATCGAATGCCTTTTCTAGATCTACGAATGTCATGTACGTGGGCTTGTCCTTCTTGATTCGATCCTCTAAGATCAGACGTAAAGTCAGGATTGCTTTACGTGTTCCTACATTTCTTCTGAAGCCAAATTGATCTTCTCCCAACTCATCTTCAACTTGTTTTTGCATTCTTCTGTAAATAATACGTGTTAAAATTTTGCAGGCATGAGATACTAAACTAATGGTGCGGTAGTTTTCACACCTGTCAGCACCGGCTTTCTTGGGAATAGGTATAACAACATTCTGCCGAAAATCGAATGGCACTTCTCCTGTCTCATACATCTTGCCCACTAAATGAAATAACCTTGCCCGGGGAGTTAAATTGGGGTTAAGACGTGAAAAAAGAAATATTTATTCCTCCCAAACCGTTTAACGTTCGAAGACAAAATTCCAAATTGAGGTATATACGTGTGAAATAGGAAACATTTTAACATTCCAACCCTAAAGGATTAACTGGAGTTAGTTCAGGAAGTGAAATTTACCACCACTCTAGAACCGGTTAACGTAAGAAGTTGTATTTTTACAACATGTTTGTTCATTTATGTCCTAGGTGTAAAGTATCATATAGGCCTACTTCAAAATATTTCTCCCGTAAGGGGTTTAGATGGGGGTTGACTATGAATATCACAATATTCAGTCTTCATAAACCAGATCACGTACAAAGAATGTCCCAGATGTTAAGTAAGAAACACTTTTAAAAATGACTTCTAAAACAAAACTTTAATTCCTCCATTACTGTGTGACGTATTAAAACAAAATTTCACTGGTTGGTTGCTTCTACGTCTTAAATCTATATATATAAAACTAGCAAGATACCCGTGCTTCGCTACGGTATTATACTGAAATTTATAATTGAATGCTTATTGTTTTATATATAATCCGCCGAAATTCGCTATCTGACTGGTTATCTGAGAGAATCCGCCAAAATTCGCGATCTGACTCGCTTTCTAATAGATTACGGCAAGTTTCCTCCCATTTTTCAATCTTTGTTTCCAGCAATCGATTTCGTACTTCCGGGCTAGGTCCAGGAATTCCACCCGGTCAGTTGGGTCCCTAAATCTTTGCCATCTTTTCCTATAAGAATTTTTAATATGGATCAAATCCTTGAGGAGATCCGGCGTGGTGTCCTCTTGGGTGCCTTGGCGGTACTGAACCCGCTGCTGGACTGCATTCTTAGTCATTACCCGTCCAGGACCCGTTTCCAGCGCGGTCTGCACATTTGACGACGGTCCAGAACATTATTATTATTATTATTATTATTATTATTATTATTATTATTATTATTATTATAGATGTTCTGGACCCCATATAAAAATGCAAGACCGCTACTTGGCGGTAAATTACATCTGCTGCCACTGTCATTGTTAACAATGTGACCAGCACCATTGTCGCGCGTAGCCAAGTGTGCGGGATTTCTGGTGATTCGAATGACATGTTCCGTGCATTGTTGACCTTATTATAGAGGTGAACAATTGGACGGTCAATCTCATTCCTATCGTTTATTTCAAAGATGTTTACATTTTTATTTATATGCCAGGAGAATGTACTGTAATCTTTCTCCGAAGAAAAAGATGGCTCTTGGAAACGAACCCAGGAAAGATAAAAAATGATCGGTTCATGATCAAAATAAGTACATCGGAAATCTACGGCCTGTTTCCAGTCATTCGACAGGGTCAGGAATGAAATGAATAAAGCCTCCATCTGGCGGCGGCAATAGGAACTGTGCCGGCTGCCGAAGCCTGTCGCATTCCTCTGGGGCAATGGATAATGAATGACAAATGAAATGAAATGATATTGGACAGTGTTGCTGGAATGGATGATGACAGGGAAAACCGGAGTATCCGGAGAAAACCCTGTCCCGCCTCCGTTTTGTCCAGCACGAATGTCTCATGGAGTGACCGGGATTTCAACCACATAACCCAGGTGTGGGAGGCACGCGCGCCGCCACCTGAGCAACGGAGGCTCCTTATAAGTACATTATGAACAGTAAAATCAACTATTCTCACCTCCTTTTACACCCCACCGCCGTTAAGTTTATTTACCCCCTCCCCCCACAAAAAATAACAGAAAGGCATGTTTCTTTATGTTTAAAGGAGATTCCAAACACCAATGTTCACGTCTATTACCTTCAGTTTTGAGATATAAGTATCCCCATAAAAATAATTCACTCTTATCACATCCTTTCACACCCCCCCCCCCACAATTGAATTTTCCGGCAAAAACAATGTTTCTTTAATAGTAAAGGATCTTCTAAATGCCAATTATCACGACTCTAACTTCCTCAGTTTTTGATTTGTGTGACCTCACGAAAGGAATTCAACTACTTTTCAATCCCGCCCCCCAAGATGATTCCCCCCCAAAAAAACGCGTTTTCTTTGTTTCTAAAGGAGATCCAAATACCAATTTTCACGTATGTAACAACTTTTTTTTATTAGACGTAAGTATCCTCATACAATTAAGTCAATTAATTTTTCATTTCTTTCACCCCGCCCCCTTCATTGGATTTTTCGAGAATACGTGTTTCTTCACTTTAAAGCAGAATCCAAATATCAAATTTCACGTCTGTAACATCTTCATTTTTGAGATATCAGTAGCTTAATAAAAATAATGTCATTCAACCCATTATTCACCATTTTACACCCCTCCTATTGGGATTTTCCGAAAACAAAAAATACATGTTTCTTTATTTTTAAAGGAGGTTTTAAATACCAATTTTTATATCTGTAAACTTTTCAAGTTTTAAGATGTAGATACACTCATTTTAAAAATTCACCCCCTTTTCATCCCCCATATTTGGATTTTTCTAAAACGAAAAAATACCTGTTTCTTTATTTTTAAAGTAGATCCCAAATACCAATTATCAGGTCTGTAATATCTTTAGGTTCTGAAATAAAAGTAGCCTCATTAAAGGCATTCAACCTATTTTTCACCCTTTTCCACCCTTATTACAGTATATGGATTTTCCGAATACAAAAAAGTACGTGTACCTTTATTTCTGAGGGAGATTCTAAGTACCAATTTTTACATCTATAATCTTTAAACGTTTTGAGATATAGATACACTCATTTTAAAAATTCACCCCCTTTTCACCCCCCCATTAATTGGATTTTCCAAAAACAAAAAAATACGTGTTTCTTTATTTCTAAAGGAGATCCCAAACACCAATTTTCAGGTCTGTCATATGTTAAGTTTCTGAGATATAAGTATCCTCTTCAAAGGCATTCAAGCCGTTTTTCCCCCGTTTTTACCCCTCCTAATGGGATTTTACGAAAACAAAAAATACGTGTTTCTTTATTTTTAATGAAGATTCTAAATACCAATTTTTACATCTGTAAACTTTCAACGTTTTGAGATATAGATACACTCCTTTTAAAAATTCACCCCACTTTTCACCCTCCCATTAATTGGATTTTCCAAAAATAAAAAAATACGTGTTCCTTTATTTTTAGAAGAGATGAAAAGTACAAATTTTCAGGTCTGTAATATGTCCAGTTTCTGAAATATAAGTACCGGTTTGCTGATTAAAGGCATTCAACCCCTTTATCACCCTTTTTCACCCCTCCTATTGGGATTTTCTGAAAACAAAAATATACGTATTTCCTTATTCTTGAAGACAATTCTAAGTACTAATTTTTACATCTGTAAACTATTAAAGTTTTGAGATAGAGATACAATCATTTTAAAATTTCACCCCCCCTTTTCACCCCCTTAGCGATGTAATATCCAAAAATCCTCTCTTAGCGAGCACCTACATCTTAATATGAATGCATCCCCAAAATTTCATTTCATTATGTCCAGTAGTTTTGGCT
This sequence comes from Anabrus simplex, assembly GCF_040414725.1. Classification (NCBI taxonomy): domain Eukaryota; kingdom Metazoa; phylum Arthropoda; class Insecta; order Orthoptera; family Tettigoniidae; genus Anabrus; species Anabrus simplex. The sequence goes on along the minus strand of NC_090265.1, from coordinate 1,026,990,600 downwards.
CGGCGATGATGAATCAGTCAATCAGTCAGTCAGTCAGTCAGTCAGTCAGTCAGTCAGGACAAGTTATTTTATATATATAGATAAGAGTTTTGTCTGTACATAGCTCAGAATTTAAAAAGGATGGTATTTCTGTATCAGTCGTGCCCACAGTAACAAGGAAATGCACTTTTTACTTTTCCGTAATGTCTGTCTGTCTGTCTGTCTGTCTGTCTGTCTGTCTGTCTGTCTGTCTGTATGTATGTATGTATGTATGTATGTATGTATGTATGTATGTATGTATGTAAACGCATCACGAGAAAATTGCTGCAGCGAATTTAATGAAAATCGATATACAAAGTCAGGTAATAGGCCCTATAATCTAGGCCATAAATAATTTTATTCACGCTGACTGAAATGGTAGTTTACGGGAAGACCTAAAATATTTTTTTATTAATAGTCGTATCTTAACGAAAATCGGTAGGGGAAGTCGAGGAATAAGTCGCTACAATCTAGGCCATAAATAATTGTATTCATGCTGAGAAAAATGATAGTTATGGGGAAGGCCTACAATGAAATTCTCAAGTATTTGTGTTATTAGTGGTCCTATCTTGATGAAAATCGGTATGCAAAGTCGGGGAATAAGTCGCTATAATCTAGGCTATAAATAAAGTTATTCACGCTGAATGAAATGGTAGTTTAGGGGTAGGTCTAAAATTTAAGTCCCAATTAATTATGTTATTACTGGTCGTATCGATAAATACTACATAACTTTTCCTATCATTTATGTCTTATACACTGTTACCATATCGGCTATGATCAGAAATATTCATGAATTTGGATTATTGTTGCTAAGTCCTTATCAGCGACGAGTGACGAGAAAATGGGTAAACAGGATTTCATGAAAATCGGTATGTAAAGTTGGAGAATAAGGAACTACGGTCTACACTATAAATAATTTTATAAGACGCCCTAATATCACAGAGTCGAAAGAAAACTAAATGTGAAGGCCTACAATATAGAAAGTTTATAAAATTGATCAACAATAACATTACATTGACCATTGTTTGTTGTGATGTGCCTCGTCTTCTGTTGACACTCATCTCCGATAGACAGGATTACTGCTGCGTACCGAGTATTCTTTTTAAATTTGCCTTACGTCGCACCGACACTGTTCGGTCTTATGGCGACGATGTGGTAGGAAAGGGCTATGAGTGTGAAGGAAGCAGCCTTGGTCTTAATTAAGGTACAGCCGCAGCATTTGCCTGGTGTGAAAATGGGAATCCACGGAATAACATTTTCAGCGCTGCCGATAGTGGGGTTCGAATCCACTGTCTCCCGGATGGAAGCTCATAGCTGCGCGCCCCTAACCACACGGCCACTTCGCCCAATCGTATGAGTGTAACAGTCTGCCTAAATATTGGCGGGAAGTAGCTGTGGAATTAGGTCACTTTCTTCTTTAGCAGGCCATTCCTCTGGTTCATACATTTTCCGATACTACTGGTACGTAACACACTGGTTCATCATAGCATTCGTCCGACTCGTTGGCTGAATGATCAGCGTACTGGCCTTCGGTTCAGAGGGTCCCGGGTTCGATTCCCGGCCGGGTCGGGGATTTTAACCTTCATTGGTTAATTCCAGTGGTCCGGGGGCTGGGTGTTCGTGCTGTCCCCAACATCCCTGCAACTCACACACGACACATAACACTATCCTCCACCACAATAAGACGCAGTTATCTACACGGCAGATGCCGCCCACCCTCATCTTAGGGTCTGCCTTACAAGGGCTGCACTCGGCTAGCAATAGCCACACGAAATTAATTAATCATAGCATTCGAGCTATTCAATCGCTATTCTGAGGCACTGATTGGAATGAGAAGTGTGCATATTTAACGGAATAATGGCAGAGAAGTGTTCACGGCTGTTTGCGGCCTGGTCATTCCAGCACTGGAACTTTGGACTGTTAGATCGGCACCATAGTACTGTTCGTTAAAAGTGAGACAATGTGTAGTTTTTCATTTGATCGACTATTTTGTGTGATAACATTGCTTTTAATCGCTACATTCCTACTGACGTTTTTGTAATGACCTTTGTTGACTTCAGTTAGGAAAGCCACAAACTTTAGTCTTTCTGATAATCCCGTAGCGAAGCAGGGGTACATCAGCTAGTGTTAAATAAGATAGGATTTTAAATTATTCCAATTCTGTGGGTTAGATGCGAAAATAAATACTCATTCCTCCAGAACCGTTTGACGTACGAATTGAGGGTACATTTCAGGCTCAGGCGACAATGGACCCTCCACAATGTCTTTGAATGATAACTTCCACTTAAGACGTAATAAAGTACGGGTATCTTGCTTGTTGTATATATATTCATGGTTAAAAGTGATGCGATACAATTTGAGGATGTTCCTGTAGAACGAAACAGGTCTTTCTGTAAATAATACATTTTACAGGTATGCCATAGTGTTCTGGAAAATCATAAATTACGTTAACCGAGTCTGGCTTCCTTCTTAACAAACTATACTATACTATACTGATATTATATTTCCTTGTGTTATACAAGTTCCTCTCTTAGGACTTGAATAGATGGTTATTCAGATGTCCCTTGAGGTAGAATGCACCGCTTAGCATGGAAATGACTCTGGCCACTACTATTGTGACGAACGACCTACTTGTGCATTCTAACCATGTTTTCGTGCCGTTCACAGCGGACGAGGTCAAGGGTATTCCTTGTGGGTATGAGGAGTGCTTTGCGGGCGTAGGAAGTTGTATAACCAAGCTCCTACAGCTTCATTTACTATGTAACCCTTCGCGCTAAGTAAAACAGCGATTTTACTCACGGATTCACACACCATAAATTAATATTCCATTTACAGGATGTTTGAGACTACTGTAATTTGAATGCTATTTTAGCTTAGTGAAGCAGGGCTTGATTTGCTTCGGCTAGGGAAGGACAAGTAATGTTTCCTGTTTACTGGAATTAACGCGTTTATTGATGTAGAGGCCGAGGAGAGACGTTGCAGAGAGACGAACACTGAGCGAGCTGGCCATGCGGTTAGGTTCGCGTAGCTATGAGTTTACATTCGGGAGATGTGGGTTAGAATCCAACCGATGGCAGCACTGAAGACGGTGTTCCGTGGTTTCCCAGGCAAATAATATATATATATATATATATATATATATTTTGCTAGGGGCTTTACGTCGCACCGGCACAGATAAGTCGTATGGCGCCGATGGGTTAGGAAAGGCCTAGGAGTTGGAAAAAAGCGGCCGTGGCCTTAATTAAGGTGCAGCCCCAGCATTTACCTGGTGTGAAAATGGGAAATCACGGATAACCATATTCAGGGTTGCCGACAGTGGGATTCGAACCCACTATCTTCCGGATGCAAGTTCACAGCCGCGTGCTTCTTACCGCGCGGCCAACTCGTCCGGTGGGCAAATAATTACGACCACGGCTGCTACCTTTCCAATCTTAGCCCTCTCTCATCCTTGCGTCGCCGAAAACCTTCGATGTGTTAGTGCGACCTTGAATCACAAGCAAAGAAGTGTTCTCATGTGTTATTATTGGTCTATTTACTATTCCTACCAACAGAATCCAGCTTCTACTTCCGACTTCAATGCGGATGCAGAAGCAAGTATTGCCAATATAGCACGCATGAAGGCAATAGGTTATATGCACGATATGGTACTCTCCGTCTGAAAAATTGGATCCTATGTAACGAAAGCAGTGTCACAGTTCTTTAAAAGTGATCTTATTTTTGTGGTGTATGTAGTGTAATCTCCCACTTAAAAATCATCTTTGTCACTGTCGTTGTCAATGTGTTGTCACTCTCAGTAGTGGCATTATTGTCATAAATATGAAACAAGGATTAAAGGACGGTGTTACGACTCCGAACATGGCGATTTGATTCTGACTGAGACAGACGTTAACACGAGTGGCCATTACCTGGGCATGTAATTGAAGTAACCGATTTCACTTAACGAAATACTGTTAGAATAACTACGAATATGGGTACACAGTTGAGATTTATAACAGCCGTATTACAAAAGGAAAATTTATTTATTTATTTATTTATTTATTTATTTATTTATTTATTTATTTATTTCATATATTTCATAAGTTAGAAGTAACAGACATGAAAGTAGCAAGAATGATTGCTGGTACAAACAGGTGGGAACAATGGCAGGAGGGTACTCGGAATGACGAGATAAAGGCTAATTTAGGAATGAACTCGATGGATGAAGCTGTACGCATAAACCGGCTTCGGTGGTGGGGTCATGTAAGGCGAATGGAGGAGAATAGGTTACCTTGGAGAATAATGGACTCTGCTATGGAGGGTAAGAGAAGTAGAGGTAGACCAAGACAACGATAGTTAGACTCGGTTTCTAACAATTTAAAGATAAGAGGTATAGAACTAAATGAGGCCACAACACTAGTTGCAAATCGAGGATTGTGGCGACGTTTAGTAAATTCACAGAGGCTTGCAGACTGAACGCTGAAAGGTATAACAGTCTATAATGATAATGTATGTATGCATATATTTATTTATTTATTTATTTATTTATTTATTTATTTATTTATTTATTTATTTATTTATTTATTTATTCAGGATCAGCAACAGCATAACGCCGAATTACAGAGATCCGAGCTATGTACAATAGATGTGGAATCTAAAATTAAAGATATGTAAATATTTACAAAGGGCACAAATATACACAATAAAAACTGAACAATCATATATATATACTGTAATACAAATTTACATAAACAACGATATTAACAAAGAAAAATACATTTACAGTAAATACAGGAGCAGAACAGGAAAGAACAAGAAGGAAAATTAAATTATATGAAAAATATCTTGACAGAAGGAAGGAAACGTTACGAAGATGTCTAGGTTCTTGTTGATAAATATTGTATTAAACATTGCTGGAATATGTATAGAAGGACCTTTGGGTGAGAGAAAGCCGGGAGTAAGGGTCTTCATTCTGGTACTACGGGATGGGACGTGGAGGGGGAATAAGGAAACTAAATCTGGAGACCTAAATAGCCCATTAGCTGCTTTGTATAGCAGCTTTAGGTCGGCTACTTTCCTCCGAGTAGAAAGAATCTTGAGTTTCAGTTTCCCAAGCACTCGGATAGTGCTTAAGTTGCGACATGTAGGGACCCTGGCTCTGATGATAGCACAGAAAAATGATTGTACACGGTCAAGGTGGCTGAGGTTTCAAGAAGCAGAAATGAACCAAACTGGAGAAGCGTATTTAACAATAGGTAAGATACAGGAAACGTAGAATGTTCGGAGGGCATTTACATCTGTGATGTCAGAAAACCTGTTGAGTAAACCAAGGAGTGACATAGCACGTGAGGTAACCCTGTTTACGTGCGAGACAAAAAACTACTTACTGTCAAAATGCACTCCTCTCTTTGATTGTCATCAAGAGCGATCGGTTGGATCACTAGGTGATATTCCTGTAGAACAGGGGATTTACGAAGTGTGAACGAAATGGTGGAACACTTGGAGGGATGAGGTTTAAGACGCCATGCAGTACACCAATCTGACAGAGAATCAAGTACATTTTGCACTTGGATTGTATCTGTAGGAGAATCGATCTGCTTGAAGATTTGACAATAATCTGCAAAGAGCAGGATTTCACATGAATGGTGGGAAACAGTATCGATAAGGTCATCAATAAACAGGGCAAAAAGAAGTGGACCTAGGACACTGCCCTGAGGGACACCAGAGAGGGTGGTGTTGGGAGAAGAACTGCATCCATCAAGGATCACGCGCTGCAATCTTTCGCTCAGAAAGCTATTAATTAGAGCTAGGAGTCTCCCGTGCACGTTAAACCGCTCAGAAAGTTTGTGTGCAAGAAGAGTGTGATCCACGGTATCGAAGGCCTTCGCGATGTCGATATGGCATACATCAAGTTGAGAGCCCGCGTGGATGGCGGAGGATAGCCTAGTTACGCAGGAGCTTCCAGGAAGGAAACCATGCTGCTGAGGGGATATATATGGAATTGTAAACGCAAGCAAATGCTGGTGGATGATCCTTTCACAAATGATTGATAAAGCAGTTAATATAGAGATCGGACGATAATTTGCGATATCCAACTTCTGTCCACCTTTAAGAATGGGTGTGATATAAGCAGGTTTCCAGGAGTTCGGAAAGTAGCCGACTGAGAAGCACCGACTGAATATTACGCTAATAGGGTATGAAAGAGTTACTTCTGTATTCTTAAGAAAGATAAGACTGAGACCATCAGGACCAGTGGATTTATTTTCTGACAAAGACGAAAGTAGGGAGTACACTTCAGATTCAGTGGTAGAAATACTACTGAGGCTATGGGAAGTAACAGGTTTGATTTTAGAAAAATCAGCATACTGCACAGGTTTAACAAAATTCGAGGTAAAATATTCATTAAATAATTCAGATCTATCTGCTCCACTGGCTACAGAATGGTCCCAGGTTACTACTTCCGGTATTCGTTTCTAGTCTCTCCTGTTATTTATGAGTGACCTTTTGCTGTTGTGTCTCACTTCAAGGCAGGCTCCGTTAATATATTCTGAGTAATCCTGCCTTAATAAATACTTGTGGTGTTTGCGAAGGTCAGAGGATATTTTATAATTTCTCTCGGAGCGCTCATTCTTCCATTGTCTCCATGCTACCGATTTTTTTAATGAATAATAATAATTCTATTTGTTTTACGTCCCACTAACTACTCTTTTACGGTTTTCGGAGACGCCGAGGTGCCGGAATTTAGTCCCGCAGGAGTTCTTTTACGTGCCAGTAAATCTACCGACACGAGGCTGACGTATTTGAGCACCTTCAAATACCACCGAACTGAGCCAGGATCGAACCTGCCAAGTTGCGGTCAGAAAGCCAGCGCTTCAACCGTCTGAGCCACTCAGCCCAGGGATTTAAAAAAAATCAGCACTTTTAGTATCACTCTTCTTCCATGGGGGGAATTTTCTGGACATCGAACGAGTAGGAATGAGGTCACGGATCACAGCAAGCGTCCAATCATAAAATAAGTCCGAACTTCACCCACATGTAACAAATGCCATGGTAAAAGGGACAGGGTACGATTCACAGTCTGCCAGTCAACTTTGCGCCACACAGGCACAGAGCTCCTAAGGACTGGTCGATGACATTTCGGAGCATGGGGAGGGGTGAGAGTGAAAGTTGCTTCAACAGACTTGTGGTTGGAGTTAAAAATATTTCGTTCCACAGAAACAGATGAGGGCTCGTTATAGGAAAGCAGGTAGTCAAGAAGACTATTTCCGCAGGTGTTTTCCAAGACATGCTGTTTGAAGTTCAATTCAGTAATATAGTGGTCCATATACCATTTGTCAAGGCTATTAGAATGAAGGGGAAATCCAGGAGACAGTCAGATTAAAGTCTCCTAGTATGACAATGCTATCTTTGGAATTAACGGCTTTAAGCACAGAGGAAAGAAAAGCTTCAGAATAGTTGAGATAAGAACGAGGTGATCAATAGAAACATGCAAATAAGGTATTTTATGTTATGAAATGTAACTTCAATCCAAACAGCTTCACAGTCATTCATCAGGTCGGAGCGTAGGGTCGCATGCCATTTAGATTTGACAGCGATTAAAACACCCCTCTCCCCGGGATCCAGTTCTACGATCGGCCCTGAATAAGGAAAACTCTTTAGAGAGTGGGATTTCAGAGTCTAACACAAAATCCGTCAACCAATTTTCACTTAAGGCGATAACGTCGAAAGCAGCTAAATCTTGAACAGGAAGTTCACAGTCTGTAATCTTACTTTTTATGGACCTGATATTTTGACAGTACACAGAGAACTCATTATTCGTTGTAGACCCAGGGTTAATTTGCACATGATAGCAGTGGTGGAAAAAATTATATGGAATAAGAATGTCGAAAATCATTTAGGGATGAGCTTCCTTATATTTGCTAATTACAATACAATGTATATACTCAGTGATTCATTTTAACGAGCATAACGATACTTGAAAGTATTCTTACTGAACAAATTTTATGTTATGACTTCTCATCTCCCCTTCTTTCACTTCTCTTTACAGTTTTGCCCTGCTTTGTTCCCTTTTCGTTTCTTCCATTATTTCCCCTTTCCTGTCATGTTCTCTCCTCCTCCCTTTTCCTCACTTTAGTTCTATTTTATGCTTTCTCCTGTTTTGTTCAGATGAGGGTAAGATTGCGAATGGAGTTTTGAGAAACTTCATAGCAAGCCAGGTTGAGGGCACTCAGGATATAAGTTCCGTTCTCTTTTCTCTTTACTTTGATCCATCCTATTTTTCCCGTTCTCTTTTCTCCATTCCCTTCGGTTCTTTTTTTCGTCTTTATATGCTCTCTCATTCCCTTCGATTCTGTTCAGCGCTTTTCTTCACTCCACTTGTTTGTTCTCTTCTACTTTTCTTTGCTCTGGTCTCTCTCTTCACATATTCCGCGATCTGTTCTTTGGTAAATCCTTTCTGTTCACCCCCTTCCGTTCGATTTGTTCATTTTCCTCTACTTCACTTCATTTCTCTTCTATTTCACTTCTTTACATCTCCTTTTCTGTTACATTCAATACTGTTATTTTTTCTACTAACCGCTTCTCATTCTTAACAACTCTCTTTTCTGTTTTTCCTTCTTCTATTCTCTCTATTCTATTCCTTTTTCGATTCTCCGGTCATCTCTTCTCTCTCTTCAGTTTTCTTTCCTATTCTTAGTTTTATCCTTTCCCCTTATCTTTTCTCTTTCGCCCTGTTTCCTCGTCTTCTTTTTCTGTTTTCTTCTCTTAACGTCCCTTAACTTCTATTTTCTTTTATCTTCTGTGCTTTTTTGTTCTATATTTTCTCTTCTATTTTTTTAATCTACGCGTGTTAAAGTGTATCGTGAATTATTCCAGCTATCAACGAGACTGGCGAGGACTTGATGAATAACATTCATGGAACAATTGGGAGACAAAACAATCTATTGTTCATACTCGATGAATCAGGAAGCGTTGGTCCAAGGAACTTTGATATTGAACTGAACTTCGTGAAAGCTATCATTGGCGCCTTCCCGTGAGTATTGAAAAGAGGTATTGTATTTTTTAACCATTGTGAGATTATGAAACCTGACTGAAATTGTTGTTCTTTCAGACTGTCCAAAGACCGTTCCGCTGGAGTCATCACATTCAGCAGCCGAGCAGCAGTGGACGTATCTATTAAAGAATCTGATACTTGTAACTTCCTCAATGAACTGACTAAGATTCGATATAGCTCAGGAGGAACTGATATCCTGCGTGCTCTCAACCTGGCTTACTATGAAGTTACTCAGAACGCTATTCACAATCTTACCCTCATCTGTAAGTACCACCAGAACATGCAAAACTAATTAATTTTTCGGTTCTACTTAGCATAGTTACAAACTTTCGTAGACATTACAGAATACAGAATATCTTCTTTTGAAACGATGCTGTCTAAGATCAAACAAATCTTTAATTGGCCCGACCATGGAATTCAAACCCAAATACCCCGACAAATACAACTTTGCTTCGATAATCGACACAAAAGATCATGGTATTCATTTGTTAGATGATGAATAACTTTTGTTTTAATCTGCTGTGCAAATAAATTGTTATGAATTCGCTTTTATAATGCAATTTTACGCTCTTTCTTCCATGCATAAATCATAATTAACGGTGGAAGTTTCTGAAAGGCTTTAGTATCCCCGTGTGGATAGCGACGAGTCCGATGAACTGTTATATTTTGACTCTTTCGCCAAGTCCTCCCTGTACAAATTCCAAATGCCTCAAAACAAGCGGCAGGAAGAGTTTCCAAAGTTTAAAACTTCTGCACTAAGAAAATGGAAGTGTCAGTTTTATATTCGACCGCTCTTCTCTCTAGAAATAAATACTGGTAATAATTCCCGTTATAAGGTGAATGTATACGATAGTGAGGCCGCACACCGGACGCGTCAACATCTGCAACGCAACATGAAAAACGACTCGCTTGTTTGTCGCACTCGTGATGCAGACTTGTAGCCGCACACCGGAGAAGCATGTGTCTGCATCAATACGCTACGCATTATCAGCTGTTAACATGGCCTCCTCGAGTGAAGATGATGTTTTGCTGTACATGTGGTTGAAATTGCGTAACAAGAGGAAAAGAAAATGGATTCATGATTTTAATATGTCGTGTGCTCAACATGGTGCTTATACCTTAGCGCATGATTTACTAAAAGATCCGGTAAAATTTCAGTCATACTACCGAATGTACCCCGAAAGCTACACAGAACTTCTTCAGAAAATTTCTCCATTATTAAGAAAACAAGATACAAACTACAGGAAGGCTATAAGTCCTGATGAAAAGCTACTTATAACACTAAGGTAAGTTCAAAGCTTAGAATAATAATTTGTTGTTAAAATAATTAAATTATTTATTAGATGATGAACACAGCTGCGAAATTTTTCATATTGACAAAGTATATAAATAATATGTGTGCAATGTTTTGGTTTTTCACTTATAACTTCATACCATACAGTGCTGTCTTTGTAACTACATCTTATCAGTATGAGTGATCACGTTCTTCCTCGTTTTCTTCTGGTAAATTCTCTGCATACGAGAATGGTGAGATAGTATATGAGGAGCCCGTCTGACCACCGTAATGCAATACGGAAGTTGATGGATGGGAATGAGTATCACTACACTGAACATTCCTGGCTGATCCGTACAGCATGTCATTTAATTTTTGCTGCACAAACAACTTAAATAAGCTTTTAGCTGCAGGTGATAATTTAGCCACATCTGGTAGCAGGCTTTTGAAAAACAACTCATCAGGGTTATTACACTCCGCTTCAGCCGTACGCTTTGTTTTCATCTGAATATATGAAGAGAAAACTTCGTCAATATCCATTTTAATGGCGCTTCTTTTTGTATCTCTTCTACGTGTTCGAGGTAGCGGCTGCATAATTTCTTGAGCACTATTCTCCTCGTCGTTTTCATTTGTCATGGCCACTGATGATGGTTGTTCCTCTGTTGCAGATTGCTCCTCTTCATACGGATTTTCTACGTTTCCCACCTGTCTTCTTGATTTCGTAAATGGTGTCAAAAACGCCAAGTAGTCTGCAAGATAGTAGGGCTTTTTGGTTACTGCTGCTGAACCACTGGTAGGAGCTTGCCTTAAGTATCTGGACCAACAGTTCCTACAGTTTCTCCATTTGTCTTTACAGGTGGCCACTGCAATGAGAAAATACACTTATTATTATTATTATTATTATTATTATTATTATTATTATTATTATTATTATTATTATTATTATTTTATTTCATATAAAGGATGTCCTTGAGGCCAGAGCCCTAGTAGGACTATACATACAATAGCTATACCAATGAATGCTTATTAACACATAAAAAATAAATTCACAACAAACATTTTATAACAAAAACAGTGCAGTTCAATGATATTAAATTTATAGAATGTGTGTATATGAGTGCAATTGTCAATAGTTTAATTTGGCTAAAATAATTTTTTTCAAGCTTTTTAAAATTTAATTTAGCAGTAATAGTATTCATGGTCCTTTATTTCCAGGTACTTAGCTACTGGCAACAGCTTCAGATGCTTGAGCTTTCAGTTTAAAAGAGGAGAAACAACAATCGGCAAAATTGTGGATGAAGTGTGTTCGGCAGTATGGACAACACTTCAACCTGAGTTTATGCCTGCACCCTCAAAGGAGTTATGGGAGAATATTTCCGAAAGATATTTGGAACTCTGGAATATGCCTAACTGCATTGGTGCCATAGACGGGAAACACGTTCGTATCCAGTGTCCGAGAAACAGTGGCTCATCCTTCTATAACTACAAGGGCTATTTTTCTATTGTTCTATTAGCTTTGGTTGATGCAGATGGACTTTTCATTGTTATAGAAGCTGGTGACTATGGCAGAAACAGTGATGGTGGCGTGTTGCGAAACTCAGCTTTAGGAAGAAACCTTCAGCAGGGCACACTGAATATACCTGATCCCAAGAGGCTACCGAAAGATGATGATCACTGTTCACCATTTCCTTATTTTTTCGTTGGTGATGAAGCTTTCCCATTACAGAAGCATATCATGAGACCCTATCCGCGAAGATAACTTACAAATGAAAGGCGGATTTTTAATTATAGGCTTAGCAGAGCTAGAAAGAGTGTAGAATGTGGTTTTGGAATGCTTGCTTCTAAATTTAGAGTTCTCGGTACAGCTATAGCCTGCAAACCTGATAAAATAGACAACATAATACGAGCAATTTGTGTTCTGCATAACTTCATTAGACTAAAAGACGGCGTTTTTAGTGAACCGAGTGTAACAAATAAGGATGAAAATACTGACAATACGATGCGTGTGTTGGAGAGATTGCAACCCTGCAACAGAAGAGCAACAGTTGAGGCTGTTGAATTAAGAAATCCCTTGTGTTCTTACTTTATGAAACCAAACGTAGCCCTTTCTTGGCAGAATAAGTACGCTATAGAATAAATATAAATATAGCTGCACTATACATTATCAGTAATTCTGGTTGCGCAAGAAATGTTTATTCTTACATAATTAAACATGTAATTACTGTACATGGACGTAATTAATAAATATGTTACTGAATGTAAGTTACCATTTAAATTTAATTCTTTGGACACTGCATGCCACGCTTTATCCACCTCGTTCTTATTCGAATGTCCTGGTATCGAATAATCATATATTATTCGATATTTCTCCACGGATTGCACTAATTTAACGTTGATTTGTTCTTCATTCATGCTGGCACTTGTGTTCACTGGCACTGCTCAGAAAAAGCAGGAACAGAACTATACGAGAAGGTGTTTGCTTAAGACATGACGCATAGAAATGGAACATGCAGTGTCTTATCGCTCGTGTCTGCAGCAGGATGCTGATGATATCATCAAGACGCAGACCGGTGTGCGGCGATTTGTGTTTTTCCATTGCTTATCACTGTGCTCCTTTCTGATGAGTCATGTCTCTGTGTCGCTGACGTGACTTGACGCGTCCGGTGTGCGGCCTGCCATATACATATCACCCACTCTTGTCTTTCTCCGGAAACTGAATTTGCACTTGTAAATTCGTCAAATGACGGCCGTCGATCTCCTTTCTATACATCTCGTCCAGTGCAAGCACACATCATTCCTTTATTTGCGATATGAAAGTTATACAGAAGAGAGATGATGTAGTAAATACAATTTCAATCAGCCTAACCCTTTCGGTCATCTTGTCCTCAGTTGAGGAAATCATATTAAACTCTCTGTAATTTCCTTTCCAGGTGGAAAGTTCAGAATTCTTCGATGTCAGGAAATAAATTGTGACCGAAAGGATCAGTATATCAGTGCGCACTTGTCTTGTGTTGAGGGAGTATTATGTGATTATTATTCTCATTGCAATAACTATGGTTTTCATAGCCCCAGGCTGTTGAGATTTGCTCCGGAATGAATTTCTTTACAAGCCAGTAAGTCTACTGACACGAGATTGCAGAGGATGAGCATAGTCAACTACAATCGGGCTGACAAGTGACCTGGGCACAGAAGACCAATGCTCTACCATATGAGCTACTGTCTTCTTCGTGTTCAGGCCTTCCTTCCAACATCTCTCCTTTTAACGCGAATCGCAAAACGAGCAGCTTAGATACTAATCGCCCTTGACCTAATTTAAATGCCAAGTTTCGTTAATTTACACTCTTACAATCAGCGAGGCAAGAATTAAACTGACCTGGACATTTAGTTGTTACTTGTCCTGACCGATATAAGGAAATAAGTATCCGGTTATCATTCAGAAAAGTACAGACATAAACCCCACCCCCCATGGCACTACAGCCCTTGAAGGGCCTTGGCCTACCAAGCGACCGCTGCTCAGCCCGAAGGCCTGCAGATTACGAGGTGTCATGTGGTCAGCACGACGAATCCTCTCGGCCGTTATTCTTGGCTTTCTAGACCGGGGCCGCTATCTCACCGTCAGATAGCTCCTCAATTCTAATCACGTAGGCTGAGTGGACCTCGAACCAGCCCTCAGGTCTAGGTAAAAATCCCTGACCTGGCCGGGAATCGAACTCTGGGCCTCCGGGTGAGAGGCACGCACGCTACCCCTACACCACGGGGCCGGCGTACAGACATAAAGAGAGACAAAATAATAACCAAATTCAGTCACAAATAGTTACAGTCAATAATTATTTATAATCTGGATCATAGCAAGATCATTGTACTGCAGTTGAAATCGTACAGCTCTTGAAAGTTCACCTATATTTACCGAGTAATCCGTTGACGTTCAGGCTGGAAACAAAGATTGAATGTGTTGATGCTCCAATTGATAACGAAACATGAAATAAGGTTATCAGTATGAAGGCTGGTTGGATCTCTAAAAAAGAGAAATTGCAAAACGTATTTAAAAGTTGCTTTACGTTGCACCGACACAGATAGATTTTATGGCGACGACGGGGCAGGAAAGGGCTAGCAGAGGGTAGGAAGCGGTCTTGGCGAACAAATTGTGGTACCTAAATGAGTCGTAGGTCTATTAGGCAGGATGAGGGGGTGGGGTAGTTTCCCATTGCTTTACTCACTGAGCCAGAAATTTGCTATTTCGGCACAACACCTTTCACTAGTAACACATTCTAGTCGTACTCCAAATTATATTATTTAGCACCACGTATACTTCAACAGCTTCCATGAGACTGGGACTCTTACTGAAGCTAAATTTTACTTTGGCCTGTGCAAGACACAGACAAAAAACTATTACATCCACTGAGAATTAGCAACAGGCGGAGAAATTATAATATCTTAAGTTTCATGAAACTGTCAACTACGTAATAGTAAGCCGTTACTTTACAGTTTTCATGGGATTTGAATGACTGGGAGATGACTTTCCATTCCACATTCATTTACCGATGCAAAGATCAAAATCAAATTCAGAAACACTAATGGTGATATCACAGATGTTTGAAAAAGAGCAAGAAACTACGTTCTTTTTCGTCTTTTATCCATATAACGTCTAAGAGGGACCAAAAATAACTGGATGTTTCTCGACTGAAGTGTTAGTTGGTAGCAATATGATCTTCTTTGGTGAAAACGTTTTCAGTTTAAATCGGTTTGCTGCTACGAATTTTAAGACGACCGGATCATCTTGATAAACAGAGTGAGATCGCTACAGGTTTTTGTTCAAGGGGACTGCAGTTGTAATCCCGTGTAATGCTTTAAAAAATAGAAAATCACATCCCTATGGTTTGAATTCGGTGTAAAACCGGACGTTATGTGACTACGATCACTATGTTATGTCAGTGGGAGTTAACTTCTTTGGATATTGTGATTAATTTAGTCAGTATCGTAGCCATACTATCAGAATAGAGCTAGAAGAAATGTTAACTATTTCGTGTTGTGAACATATCTGGGGAAGATACAAACCGTTCTTTCCTTCATGGTTTGTTTCTTAATTTCTGTCCAACTCTAAATATCCCGCTACCTGTCATCACTTCAAGTATATTTTACTAAAAATATTCCATAAAACTAAAATAGAAAGAACAGCACTGAAAATGAACACGGTCAATTCTTATTGTAGTTTTTATTTGTGGTAGTGGTGATGATTATATTTTTATGGGGAAGAACATCTAGGGAACCATCCCATAGTAGTCTTATTTGCAAATCCAAATAAATGACATCTCAAACCATAAGAACGTATTAGGGACTAAAATATCTCTTACTTTATTATTCTATTTTTAAATTGTAATGAGAATACTTAAGTCATATCCGTTGTATGAATTTCAGTTCTGGTAACGGATGGTATCAGTACAACGGACCCTACATCAGCAGCTGACAAGATTAAAGCCCATGGTGACATCTTGTTCACTGTTGGCGTGGCAGGTTACAACGAGACACAACTTATTCCTCTATCTTCTGTGGACAAGAAAGGTACTCCTCTCTTCTATGGCATCAAGAACTTCAAGGTGTTCAACGCTGTGGCCAGTTACCTTTCTTCAAGTATGTATTGTTCTCAGCAGTAAAACGAAAACATATGAAAAGTTGTTCTTTCTTCTACTATCCCTAAAATGTTTGTAAGAGAGACACACTGTAATGTTTCTTCCCCTCTTGTTTCATTTTAAATATTACAAATTTTTCTCAGATTTTCTATAACACTATCTTATATAAGGTCTTCGGGTACTGTTACAGATACCTCAATTAAACAGGCTTTTCACCTCCTGTAATTATGAGATGTCGATAGCTAATGAAAATGGAAAAATTTGAGCAACTGTAACAACCAATTTTCAGTGGTGATCAAAGTGTTAAGTGGATTAGCATCTGAGCAACAATCCTCCCTTAACAATAGTAAGAATATTAACATGAAGAGGTCCGACACTTCGAAAAATGTAGGTATCAATTTAAGAAAGGGAACCACCACGAAGGACGAGAAAATTAGTCTCCATAGGCCTCACAAATTTAATACCGTCGGAATCGGCATCCTAGACGGTGACGCCGTCTCTCAAGCCAGGAGATTTGTATCGGAGAAGGAGATATGGGGTGAAGGTGAGAGGGTTAGCGGCCGTGGTCTGTACTAGGAATTGTCCCGGCATTCGCTTTAGTTCAGAAGGATATGGTAAACCATGGAAAACCATTCTCAGGACAGCCGACGGTAGGAACCAGCCCATCTCCGTCTTCCGAATGCAGAGGTGTAGAGCCACGGTAGAGGCTTGGCCACCCGTCCTCTGCTCGGTTGGTCGGTCGGAGTGCAGAGCTGTCGGACCACGGATCACTGATGCCTACTTGTGGGCTGAGACCCACTCTGCATCCGACCGAGTTGACAAAGGAAGATCAGATACAAGAAAAGAAAGAGAGGAGACTGGTACAATATAGTGGAAGGAATATCAGAATCAGCTACAATCCCTGTGGTCGCAACCCATTATCCCAAGTTGGGAGCCCTCGGTAATCCTTCAGTCACCTCTTACAACAAGCTGGGGATACCGTGGATGTATTCTACGTCCCTACCCGCAGGGCGATCACTTTGGGTGATTTCTTGTTATGGGTATCATATTTTACTATTACGTGAATATAGGTTCCCTAGCTAAATGGTTAGCGTAATGTCCTTCTGTTCAGAGGATACAGGGTTCATTTCCGGGATGGTTCGAGGATTTTAACTTCGTATGGTTAATTCCTCTACTCGGGGACTGGACTTTCGTGTTCGTCGTAGTACACATCATCTACACTTCTCACTACACTACCAACCACCATAGACACATTCAATAGAGAATACATCCCTCAACGCAGGGCTTGCGTCAGAAAGGACATCTGGCCTAAAACAAAACCAAATTCATACGCAAAGCGCCAACCCCGAAAAATCGGGAAAAAGGCCGGGATGGACGGATCATGTGGGCAAGTTTAAAACGCTTTTGATCTATCGTGGAAACTAGCTGTCCGTTAGGAGATGAAAGGTTCAAGCCCAATAATGTTGGCTGTCCAGAAGATGGCTTTCCGTGGTTTCGAAATTTTACACCAGACAAAAGCGAGGGATGTTTCCTTCTCAATTCAGTTCTACTTCTTTGCCACAGTCACAACAAATCTTGATAGATTAGACCAAGGTTATTCTCAAAAATATAACCCATTTTCCTTCCGTACTTCAGTTTGCTATTTGCTTTACGTCGCACCGACACAGATATGTCTTATGGCGACGATGGGATGGGAAAGGCCTAGGAATGGAAAGGAAACGGCCGTGGTCTTAATTAAGGTACAGCCCAAGCATTTTCCTGGTGTGAAAATGGGAAACCACGAAAAACCATCTTCAGGGCTGCCGACAGTGGGGTTCAAACCCAATATCTCCCGATTACTGGATACTGGCCGCACTTAAGTGACTGCAACTATCGAGCTCGGTACCGTACTTCTGTAATGCTAAAACCAATTACTGCTAAAATTATTTTTAGCCATTCACTAAGACTTAGATGTGAACTGAGTACATCCTTCGAAGTATAACACAATGGAATGACACCTTAGGCTACTCAGTGATAGGCGAAGATGGCAGATGTACTTTGACTGGCTCACATTACTTTTCTCTTTGCTTGTCACTATAAATAGGCCGTTTACGAGAAAAAGACCCGCACCAGGCCTCTCCGGACGCCATAGGCCATTATTATTATTAGTTGCATAATAGATTAAAAATTTCAGTATGATGATTTTCAAATGCATAAATTATGATATTCTGTTGTACGCGAATCAATCAGGAATTATGGTGTAGCCCTTTAATTCTGAAATACTTTCGTTTTCTTATCACTTTAGTAAATCAATCAATGTACTGTATTTTAGAATTAACATATTAACTGACGCTCTGCAGTGCATTCAGTAGTAATGGTTTCGTATTTTCCTAAGCAATGCATTCGGTTTTTGATATGGATAAAAATTCATTGGTTACTACATTATCTCTTTTTTATCTCGTTCAACTAATCTTTCAGAGAATAACATGATGGGTAGTGTAATTTTCAGTCATTTTAGTGAAAATTGAAGGGTACTTTAATGTAGAAACAGGTTCCAAGATAGATATTCCAGTAAAAATAAATTACCAAAGGAAGTGTCTATGTGTGTTCGGCTCATGTTGCAAGATTCCAGCAAGATACATTGTACAAGACAGTTTAGATCCAGGAGGTCAAATGGACTGTATCGCTATTGACCAATCCAAGGCTTTTGATAAAGTAGTTCATCGGGGAATACTGACTAAAATAAGGGATATTGGACTGGACAAACGAGTGATTGAATGGGTGGTTAAATTTCTAGAAAATATACGTCAGAAAATTATAATAGGTGAAGAATTATCTGATTCAGTAGGAATTAAGAGTGGTGTTCCACCAGACATTATTATTATAACTTTGTGTGATGGTAAATCGAGTGAAAAGTCAGCCTAGTTTCATCAAAAACAAATATCCTCGCATTTTTAAGCTTTGTTCGTGGAGTGAAATTACCCCATCGGGATCACGTATTTACATGTTAACACGAGGTTGTAAAATAAAAGTTACAGATCTCTTCATACGGTTATGAGGGTGTTTAAGGGCGATAGTAAGAGTGTAAAGGAGAGGCTGTATAAGGCGCAGGGAAGGCCCCGGTAGAGCATGGGTCCATTGTAAGGGACTCCCAATAGGATTACATGAAACGAGAACTGGAAAAGATCCAAAAAGAAAGCAACACAATTTGTTCTGGGTGATTTCCGACAATCGAGTAGTGTTACTGGAATATAAACTTTGGGCTGTGAAGACTTGGGAGTAAGGGGAACAGCTGCTCGACTAAGTTGTGTTATCAGAGCTGTCAGTGGACAGATAGTGCGGACTGTCATTAGTAGACGAATAAGCTTGAACGGAATTTTTAAATTAGTATGGAAGTAAATTAGTATGAAGATAAATTGGAATTCAAGAAGAAATTTAAGCCAAACATTCGTTTATTTGTACACTACTCACCACGGAAGAAGTTCGATAAATCAACATCGTTTAAGGAGATAGTATTCAACAAATATAGAATCAATTGATAGAGAATGAGCAATCTGGATTAAAGAAGTGCCGATTATTAATTACTTATTGATGATCCAAACGGTGGTGATCTTGGACGTCACATTTACCCAATAGTAATGTTATGATAACTCACTTTTACACCGTACATCATGAAATTGTAAGCCATGAATATGCAATCGTTTTGCACATTCATGTACAAAAAAGGAAGACATGAATATAAATGATATAGTGATATTGCCAACATACAACTATATCTCAGAAATGCACCGTCGGAATTTTTTAAGACAATTAATTTACATTGTTCCTTTCTTATTATCTATTAAGAAATTTCATCTCTAAACTGGAATATTTTGTATTCATAACTTATCATCGCTTCATTGTGCTTTACATGAAGCATTAGGTACCTCAGGAAAGAGTCAGCAGATTGCTTTTAAAAATGCAGGTATACAATCCAATTCAATAACTAACTTACGTAAGGGATTTCTCCAAAAGATGGGTACAAATAAATTCCTGACGTAAATGACATTGCTAATCATCAGAAATGTACAGTTTTCAATTTAACGAGCCTCGAAAATTCATGTTCATGCGCGGTAGGTGAATTTAGAAGCAACTTGTGGCACGGACAAATAACTTACAAGCGAAAACAGATAGTCGTGAAGATGACGGCCCTACCTAGGACGATTTTAATGCAGAATACGCTACACACACACCCAGCCCCCGAGCCACTGGAATTAACTAATTAAGGTTAAAGTCCCCGATCCGGCCGGGAATCGAACCCAGGATCTTCTGAACCAAAGGCCAGTACGCTTACCATTCAGAGAACGAGTCGGACTATTATGTAACTGATAACTATCAATAAAATACATCGATCAGGACTCCCTTTGCTGAACATGATGTATATCCAACCAATGAACACTATTTACCGCTGTACTAACGCAACATCTCGTAAGAAATGTTCAAGAAGTAACCATTGAGATATAGGATTTGAATCAATCATTCCTGAATAGAACACAGATGTACTATTATGAGGAAAAAAAGTATGTTTCTATACTTTGTCTATGGGTAGCAAAATTTGTTTTTGAGATATGAAAAAGGTGAATATATTTGTGATAATTGTGTCAGTCGTCTTTTGTGTCACTTTTACAGATTTAGAAACCAAAATACTATAAAATGGCTTTCTTTATTTCTGTGCCTATTCCAGTTTAATTCTAATTTGAATTTAACATTAGCTAGAATTAATATTATATATCTCATAACTACAGTATTTTTTTTTTGGTTTGAAATATACTTCTTGTAATCTACGATGTAGTATCTAGAAATTCTGAAACGTGACGTTTAATTCCTTATCGTGAATACTTTAAAACACCCACCTTCAAAGTAAACCGCTTCGAAGATAATACACTTTTATCAGAGTTTGTAATGCATCTGGCAACTCTGATAGAAGTAATGTCTACTGTGAGGCTGATTTTAACTCATTTCCTAGTGTAAAACAGACCTCTTCACATGATTTTTAATCCTTTGAAAGAGCTGAAAGTCACAGGAGAATAACAAACTTTTAGATTTTATACAGTATGATCTCCAATGTCAATGACTGATTCTAATGTTAAACAATTTTCTGTTTCAGAATACAGCAATGAAACTTCCATCAAATGCTAACTTACGTCAGTGCTTCTCGAAATCTTCCCATGATGTCCGAAGAAGAGTTTATGTGAAGAAAACTTTGTAAACTCACAAAGGATCAACGATTAACAGGAATAATTACATAAGATATTTACAATGTATCGCAAGAATAAGGGCTCAGTGCCGGTAACCACCCATGGGATTACCTACAACATTTAATATAACGTAGCCTATCTCAGATTATGTAGTCATTCTTCTGCATTTCTGCCCATTATTGTATGGTACACAATCCAGTGATTCTCTCTTTATGTTAAAACACATTTAGGGGCAACATATAATAAATAAAGGCTTATGTAAATGCCAATGACTTCCAACAACATATTTTTGTTTCTCTCTCTTCATGTATTATCCTGATTTTTCCGAATACAACGCTTTCCTTTTCAAGAAAGAATCATTCTCACGAATGACCGCATCAAGGTAGCTGTGGATGTATTCCCCTTTGATAACGTTGATCACCACTATTACTAAATAATGTTTTCATTCCTGCCCTGAATGGGGAGGTGGGCCTCCTAGATGGTGAGGAAGAAGATGTGCGGATATGGTGAAAGGGTTGACAGACGTGGCCTATACTAGGAACTATCCCGGCACTCGGCTTAGTGCTGGAGAATCAACAGAAAACCCTTCTCAGCCCCTCTCCGCCTCCCGAATACAGAGGCGTAGAGCCATGGTAGAGCTGTGGCCACCCCTCCTCTTCTCCGTTGGCCGGTGGGAGTGCAAAGCTGTCGGTCACGGACCAGTCGTGACCACTTGTTTTTTTTTCTAATTGCTTTACGTCGCACTGACACAGATATGTCTTATTGCGACGATGGGACAGGAAAGGGCTAGGAGTGGGAAGGAAGCGGCCGTGGCCTTAATTAAGGTACAGCCCCACGATTTGCCTGGTGTGAAAATGGGAAACCACGGAAAACCATCTTCAGGGCTGCCGACAGTGGGGTTCGAACCTACTATCTCCCGAATACTGGATACTGGCCGCACTTAAGCGACTGCAGCTATCGAGCTCGGTGACCATTTGTTGGCCGACACCCACTCCCCACTCTGCATCCGCCGACCTTAATGTTGACAAACAAAGAAAAGGTTGTCGGGGGATGGTTGATGATCGAGGGGCATAGCCCGTTCATGAAGATGGCGTTGTGTGAAGATATGGAGTTGATCTTTGCTCTTTTGTGTCTTCATGTTTGTCCTTGTATTTCCTCTCCATTGCTCCTTCTGCCAACGTTAGTCTGTCATTGAGTTCTTCTTTGTACGAATTTTAATCCTCCCTCCTAGTTTCTTATCTCTGATGTTACCCACGACAACCACATCAGCAGTTCTTCTTTTCGGTACACCAAAGAGATGATAACGGTCAATGTTCGACATATTAATATCAATGTTCAGTTTTCTTTCAGTGTTGTCATATTTTTGGTGTACATGTTTTCACCTGGTTCTTTCGGGATGCCATGGAAAATTAAACAGATTCGGTGGCTATACTGTTCCGCTTCTTCTATCTGTTCACTTCACTTCTCCAGCTTTTGCTCTAATTTTGCAATATTCTCTTTTCTTTCTTTAAGTTCAGCGGACTCTTTCTCCTGGAACGCACACAACTCCTTCTCCAGCCGCTATAGGATGGTGTCTATTTGGTCATTGTGTGTAAAATGTGCCCAATGTATCTCAGATGTCGACTTAAGATTGATGGTGTGACATGCGGTTTATTGTAAGATATTCCTGTGACCTGATTGCTGCGGTGTTATTTTCCTTAGTGAGTTCTAAGCATTTTAATGATTTTATACGTATATCGGTATAGACTGTTAAGCTTTTCAGCGTTCAGTCTACAGGCCTCTGGTGATTAATTACGCAACTCCATAATCTTTTATTTGGAACTTACTCTGTGGCCTCGCCTAGTTCCACATCTTTTAACCCACCCAGGTCACTGAAAACAGAGTCAAGCTATTGTCTTCCTAATCCCGTTCTGCTTCTCTGTCATGACGAGATCATTATTCTCCCAGGTAACCTATCATTCCTCCATTCGCCTCGCCCCATTAAGAAATGAAATTAGAAGGCGTCAGCTTTCCGTACTCAGAAATCAATTATCAGTGCCGTGTAGAAGAGCTGATTAATTATATCGCAAATCCTGAATTTCGTCTTCTTACATAGTAACTTTGAGCTATGTAAAAGTAAACGCGTGTCCTCATCCCGAGGTGGTGCAGCTCCTTTCAGGCGCAGCCCAAATGGATGTGTGCTGCATGTACCATTTAAACCACATATCAGCCATGCTGCCATTCTTAAATCTGCGGTAGTACTGGGAATCGAACACGACCGTCCGAAGACCGCAGCTAGTAATGCTAACCGGAGAATAATGAATGCCCTTCCGTACTGAACCGTTAGGAGTAAGGCAGCAGCATTTCCGAAACAGACAGCGACGTGCAACAGCCGGCCTGTTATTGTCTGGACAGATGTATCACGTGTATTTATTACCCACTGTATGGACGTGGAGAGGAGATACTAAGCTACTTGAATTACAAGCCTAAACAGGCATTCAAAAACGAAGCATCCACCGAATTTTACGGGAAGATCTTCACGCTGTAAAACGTGAGACTGAAAAATTCACACTCAGGAGACGACTGGTATCGACGTCTGCCGCATTGTGGCAACGTGTTGTGAGCAATCTGGGTTTGCCATAAACATTATGTAGCACAAGGATTTCATGGTTGACAGTTTCCTCGCTTTATACAGGGTGTACCAAAACTCGACGGCAAATATTTAGGAATGGATTCCTCAATAGAGAGAAGAACAAAACTTTATGACAACATGGGTCCGGAGACGTATACTTACAGATTTATTCAAAGTTTTGCACATTTACACCGTACGTCTGTAACGGCAGCTGAAACACTTTGAGCATGTATCAGAGGAAATGTTCAAAGTGACGACCTTCAGGTTGAATACAAGCCTCCCCTCGTCGTCGTGTGGAATTACGCACGCCATCAAAAATGCCTGGTGTAGTGCGTACTGCCTGAGAGGTTGTCACAATTCGCTCACATAAAGTTGCTTCATCAGGAACAGGAGTTGCATACCCGAGAGAATTAACGTGTCCCCTCAGGTAAAACTCCAGGGGGTCCAAGTCAGGAGAGCGTGGAGGCGGCCAAGCAATCGGTCCTCCTCTACATATCCAGCGCTCAGGAAAATGGGTATTCAGGTCCCTGCGGGAAGCAGACTGAATTGTGCGGGAGCACCATCATGCAAGAGAAACATTTGTCGACGGGATGCAAGTGGCATGTCTTCCAAGTAATTAGGCAATGCAGTACGCAAGAAATTCGTGTAGTTCTGTCCAGTAAGCCTATTCGGAGGAACGTAAGAGTCCCAAAAAGGAATCACCAACAATGCCTGCCCAGATGCTAATGGCGAACCTCTGTTGATAAGATGATTGAATGATTGCATGAGGACATGTAAATTATTACTAAAATTAATTTGTGTCACAAAGTTTGAATAAAACTGTAAGTATACGTTTCCGGACCGATGTTGTCATAAACTTTTTTTCTCCTCTCTATGTGAGGAATCCATTTCTAAATTTTTACCGTCGATTTTGGTACACCCTGTATACTACACTGGTCAACCTGCTCGTCATTAATTCATAAATTCCACAGAAACTTACGTCTCCAATTTATCTATTCCCATTTGCCTGGTAGATTTCACATTCGTGCGAAAAAGAAATAGTTGGCATGACTTATGTTCCAAATCTCGTATACTGTTATCACAAAGTGACTTCAACTTTCAATGTCATAGAGGATGGTAACCTTGAAGAAGGAAACTTCCAGCAAGTATGATAATTACCGGTATTACATAACCAATACAATCGCCCGTAAATCAGCAGGTGTAAAATATGGCACGCCTGGAACAAGGAAACCTGTCCTACTGTGTGACGGTAGGGGTTTCTCAGTTAAGGGCAAACCCACGTTTCTTTTGTTTGATTTACTGGTGCTTGTCTTGAATACGACAAGTAGAGCCATCACCGTTTTCCATTCTCGCAGATTCTTATCATAAGATGTATTGTGAGTAGACCACTGTGAAGTAATTTCCTTGAGCGTTTTAGTACAGCTCCCTTTGAATTTTTACTCATTAGAATGGACTAATCGAGCTGATTTGTGAATAAATCGAAATATTATAACGTAATGTTCTAAATTGCTGAGATAAATGTTACCATTTCTATCCAAGATGGAGCAGAACTACATCCGTATCAGAATTTCGAATTAAATCTGATTCATCCCGAATCTTTTAGGTGGAATTCTAAACAAATGAAATTTCAAAAGGGGTTATTTGTATCATCTTAAATTTTATACTTGATATTCACTGAGTCCCTTTCCAGAAATCCTACTGACTAGTCTGGAATAGAAAATCATTTGGGGGTGGTTAAGGGGGCGATGTTAAAAAAATGAACATAATATTTCCATTGACTAAAAGACGTTCATCGAAGTTTCCTCGATACGTTATAGCATCATATTCAGTCAACATGCCATACGATGCAGGTATCATTTCCAAATAAAAAATGGAAATATGTATGATATACACAGTAATCATCATCATGAACTGCCAGGAAACTGACTTTCATTTCTAAACTAACCTGTATTAGAGATTCATGTGGTAAGGCTGCAAAGAATAATCTTTGCAATCTGTAAGTATTTGTAACGTTTGCATACTTAATTAAATTCAATATTCACTGAAACATTTGTTAGTTCAAATTCGTGTACACTGCATGCTTCTCATTCTCCAGTGAAATTTTTCCTCATTGTTCTATTTTTCTCAGCTCCAAAGTGTCTCATTTCTGGTTTTCAGATAGAGCACATTTTTGTACATGTGAAGTTTGTCCTTTGTATGCTTATATATGTATCTTTATCTCTCTGCCTCTCCTCTCACAAGAACTGACAGGTGCATACTTAAATGAAGACATTTGGAAGAAAGTGAGGTCAAATTGTACGTCTTTTGCATTTTTACCACACAGTACGTCTTTTATAAACTTGACAGATTCAAAACCAGGATATGAATGAATCACTGTTCATCTTATCTAGTTGCCACAGCTATTTCTCCGTGCAACGATTGCAGACACACATGAATGTCTCTAATAAATGCTAATATTCAACAAGGGGTAGACCTGTAGCTTCCAACTTTGTTATCGCAAGGGGCAATTTTCCAAAATTTGATTTTATATAAAATAAATCTTGCTGCACATTTTTTGCTGAATTCCACCTGGGCATCTTTAATGTAAACAGTGTCATCTACTGGAAAACCGTACACGAACTAAAACCAGAAAAAATAATTCAGTTAAGCGATATTACGCCTAATCAGTGACATGAAGGTAATTGATGATAAATTTAAAAAAATAATTAAGTTTACTATTTAACCTACAGTCCAGATTAATGATTTCTTACCTATTTAACTGCTTCAAAATTATTGAATAAACGATTGTATCATTTAGCCACGTAGCTCATCTCGATAGAATAGGCTGTGATGGCAAAGGCAAATCTAGCAAACTCTCCTGATATGCATCAGCACAAGCTGGAGCATACAGGAACACCGTTAGTAGAAAAATATTGTGTCAGAGTACGATTTAGAATATTAAATTATCGCTTTTCAGTATACGATTTAATTAATATTCGACACTACTTGTATTTTATGCATTTTTTTTACCTTCCTTGTGGCAGAAATCAATGCATTCACCTTCTCATACTTAAAACACATTGTTTACGCCATACAATGCAGCGCATGGACTAAACATGTAACGTGCTTGTATCAGTCTATATTACCTCTTGAAAAGCTAAATCGTATTTTAAACCGCACCTCCCCTACATTTGAAAAGAATTGCTGTGATCTCGCATCAAATGATCTACAGGAAGCCGTATAACTAATATTTCTCCCCGGTATCTCTTCGCCAAAATTAAACAAATTGTATGTTTCATGCTACGTAACTTCTGATTGTAGTTCGATCCTAAAATTTGAGGTTCAACAGTGTCCTTGACAGTACTGAAACATCGGCTGTTAAACATCGGCTTTAGACCGTGTCTAAGTAATAAGTAACATCTTCGCAATGTGGTGGCCATATTTAGGCATCGTTTAACTGTAAACGTCTAAATGTTGTTTCTGCAATTATTCCAATGTACATTGAACAGCGACGCGTTCCAATCCGGAAGAAACATGTAACAGTAAACAAGGGATTGTAATCAACATTTTTACATATATGATGGGTTGACTGAGGATCTAAGCTCAGCTTAAGATATAGCTGGAGGTTAAAAACTGGATAACAACACACTGGTCCTACAGAAAATCCCACTTTAAGTCCCGTGACTTTCTGAATGTGTGGTGAACAGTTCGTGTACTGTGTAAGCTTGCCCCTATACACTGATATTAATTCAGCAGTTCGAAATCTAGTTGGATCTCCAACAATTCTACCATTTGTCACATATCAAAGCTACCAAAATAAATATAATTAGGGACCAACTGATACGAACATACATCACAGTTCGTTTCATAGTGACCGCTTCAGAGAAAACGTTTCCACAAGTGTTGTTTATATTTCAGTCACTTTCATATTATTAAAGCAAAATATCTGGCTGAGACAGGTTAATGAAAGTAAAAAGAACTGTTGGTGCTCAAACTAGGAAACATATTTCATAGACTTCACTGTACATCACCAGAGGTGGATGTGGCCTTTATGAAATATATATGTAACAAACATTTGTATCAGTTTATTTCAACTGTGCTTTCATTCCCTTTAAATGAAGGTTTGTCCTGGAGTTCTCTTCCTGTGCGTTCTGCTTTGGTCTCTCTCACGCTTCCCGAGGGAGGGCTCAGTTGATGCTCTACAGTTTAAAATACATTTGAAAGAAGGAACAGAAAATGTAGATTCGTGAAAAATAAAGCTTCATCTCTTAAAATACCCGTATCGCTTCAGTCATCGTGCCTAGGCATTTTGATTTGATGGCATTCAGTCTTCCTCTGTGTCTATTTTGACATTTGGTAGAGAATCGGATGAAATATTGCATTCCACAATTTAGCTACCAGAATTACCTTGTCACTTACTTTCAATATGTCCTAGGCTGTGCAGTGTTCACTAAGTCTCCCTCAGACTAGAAGATGTACTTCGTCCTGGACAACTCCGCTCTTGCACTATGCTGCTTTCTGCTGGGAGTAATCCACAGTTTTGAAGGATTCTGTTGCACCTTGTAGCACCGGTTATAAGCCTGTTTAGAGATCTCCAGATGTGTAAAGAATGTCTCTCTCAGGGACTAGTTCTTCCTGACCTGCATTTCTTTGTCACTCAGCTTCTCCTCCCAAAACTTAATGCGAATGGTTTTCTGAAATTCTTGAAGAGCCTGCGATGTAGTAAAAAAACACTTCCTAGACTTCAAGTGGCATTCAGGTAAGTGGTGTGGATCATCTATTTACTTTTTACGCTCGGAATCCGTTAGTATCTTCCTTCTTACATCAGTAATTGCGATTCGCATGAGTGTGTAGATTTTGTGAACAGTTGTTGGTTTAAGGCATCCTATGACGATGCAGGCAGTTTCGTTGAGAAGTACGATGACATTGCTGTAGCTGTGCAAGGCAAAAGCTTTACTGTGTTCAATGAAGGCTAGCCAACAACATAAATACCAACTGAAGTAAGATGTGTGTGTGTGCACATTCCACATTTTCAACAGGGAAGCAAGAAGAGAGCTTGATATCTGGTGGAGAGGCGATCGATTACAGCGTTGTCTAACCCCTAAACACTTCGGGGTAACGCTGGACCGCATCCTATGAAACCAGTGATATTGCTTAAGTGTGTTCTAGAAACAATGTCTTGCACAAACCCATCAGTTGTACCTTGGGGTGTTCAATTTGCTACTGTAAACATCTTCTATCATGAGATGTGGCTTGCTGTCTTTGTATCTTTCTTTCTTTCTTTCTTTCTTTCTTTCTTTCTTTCTTTCTTTTCGTTCAGAAGAATCTGGCAAATCTTACCTGGAATCATTTCACTGATCTTATTCTGTGGTTTAGTTGAGTCACCGTTCTTCAGGGTCTTCCACGCACATCTATGATTTAACTTCATGTCAAGGTTTCCGACAAGATTACATAAATCAGCTTTCCTTTCCTGTGCAATGCTACCATTAGTTTTTCTCCCACTTCTATAGTTTCAACGTCGAAAGGATCTTTTTCCATAAAGACACTGGCACCTGTCGGGGAGGAGCTTCGAATCTTCTGTTGATTCTTTGATGTACTGGGTCGGAATATTCTTGGGGTGCAACTCATGAACATTTCTTTGATGACAGTTATAAAGTCATTGTAAGTTTCAGAGCGTGTGCGTATAGGATAAAGCCGATAGCAAACCTCATACAATTACCCTCCTTGAAACTGAATCTTCTTTGGAAAAGTATTAGTTGTTGTTTTACAGCTGCCTGCAACGTGCATCGGAGAGGTCTGTGTTGATTTAGGGATATTGGTTCATCGAAGTCTTTTTATACTAGGCAGCTATCTTTGATGTAACAAATAAATTATTTGGATTATGTCCCTACCACCAAACGGCGCTGTTGAAGGAGGAAAGTAGTTTTGGATCAAGAAACTACAGTAAATCCTCACATCTGCCCAGGTCTCAAGCTGCACCCCGTTCTCGTCTGCTTCGTTGTAGTACCAAAGAGTACCTTGCCATCTTAATTACTCCATTATGAAATTGCGAATGTGGGTGTAAAAACTGCTTGTTTCCATAAACAAATAATCTGGTCTCAGAGATTTATACACTGATGTCACGGAGAAATTTGACATATTAACACTAAGAATTTCAATGCGTTCATTGTCTGAGAGTGAAACAGACAGAACTTCGAGATTTGATATTTCAAAAATGGCAGAACGATATTTATCATGTGGTCTTTCAATCACGAAATCCATACCAGCTTTTCTTGGTCTTTTTCTCTCAGGCCTCTGTGTGTTGTTTGTACTAATCAAATATCACAGTAGGGATTATTACATTTGTCAAATATTAAAACTTCCTTAAAAAGCAAAGCAAAGTCTTCTCCGTAGAGGCCATGAAGACCCTTGGATGGGTAGAAGGTAAAGGCTTCCACTATCCGTACCGTAACCTCGGCACTTGATGGGGTATAGTGGTTGGCCTTCGCTCGGCCGTCTTTGCCCCCAGGAATTAACCTGGTACTCATTTTTGGTGTAGGCTGAGTGAACTTCAGGGCCATGTGCACCTCCGGAAGTGGAGAACTCGTTCCTTAAATTTTACGACTTCCTGACGGAGATTCGAACCCACGTACTTCCGGGCGTACCGAGCACGCCTTTACCGCCTCGGCCAGGCAGGCCCTGTTAAAACTTCCTTAGCGCTGGATAATCCCTGTGTTAAGTGAGATCATCATAAGGGTTGATTCTAAAAAAGGTAAACTTTTTGAAAATACACCTTGCTTTGAAATGGTGGTAGAAGAATAACCGCTGGATTGCTCCAACATCCTATTGTAACTCATTCATCTCGTCTGGTAAAAACAATAATTGCGGGAGGCTTTTCCGTTTACCCCACTTCTACATTAAAAGTGTTGCAGTAAATACCGTAGCACATTTCCAAGCGCATTACAACATGCAACAGTAATTTTTCTATGTTTAGTTAAAAATGAAATATGTGGGTTATTCTTATAATCAGTCATATACGAAATTCCTTAAGGTATGTCGAAAATATCCTTGTGCTTGGCAATAACTCATTTTAGTACATTTCTCTTCTAACGACGCATTTCATGACCATGTACAGCTTTGTCTTTTGACCCTTCATGTTATCCATTTTAAACGTGTGTGATATTTATTTACTGAATAATGCTAAGAAAAGAAAGAACGGTATGCTCACATGTAAGAAGTTCAAATAACGTACTCCAGGTGATAATTTCCCTTGTGAGAGATGAAATCCTGCGACGTAAAGAAAGCTGTAAAAAGAAAAAAATGAAATCCTGTGTCTGCCTCCAAGTTTGTTTGAAAATTGGAATCATTTATTATGAGCTTATAGAACGACAAATGCGATTCGATTATTAATAAACTCTACTCTTTCTTTCTTTCTTAATCTGCTTACCCTCCAGGGTTGGTTTTTCCCTCGGACTCAGCCAGGGATCCCACCTCTACCGCCTAAAGGGCAATGTCCTGGAGCTTCAGTCTCTAGGTCTGGGGATACAACGGGGGAGGATGACCAGTACCTCACCCAGGCGGCCTCACCTGCTATACTGAACAGGGGCCTTGCGCAGAGGATGAGAAGATTGGAAGGGATAGACAAGGAAGAGGGAAGGAAGAGGCCGTGGCCTTAAGTTAGGTACCATCCCGGCATTTGCCTGGAGGAGAAGTGGAAAACCACGGAAAACCACTTCCAGTATGGCAGAGGTGGGAATCGAACCCACCTCTACTGAGTCGACCTCCCGAGGCTGAGTGGACCCCGTTCCAGCCCTCGCACCACTTTTCAAATTTCGTGGCAGAGCCGGGAATCGAACCCGGGCCTTCGGGAATGGCAGCTAATCACACTAACCACTACACCACAGAGGCGGTAAACTCTAATCTACTTCTCTCCGAGTACTGTATGTTCTTCGAAATCCTTCCATGTCACTACAGCCCCGATGGGCCTAGATCTACCAAGCGACCGCTGGTCAGCCCGAAGGCGTGTAGAATACGAGTGACGCGTGGCCAGCGCGGCGAGTACTCATTATTCCTCGCTTAGTAGCCGGGGCCGCTATGTCACCGTCACATAGCTCCTTAATTGTTCTTAGGTAGGCTGAGTGGACCTTGTACCAGCCCTCAGATCCAGGTAAAATCCCTGACCTAGCCGGGAATCGAACCTGGTGCTTTCAAGTAAGAGGCAGGCATACTACCCCTAGACTGCGGGGCTAGCTAGGGATGTACAGCACTTGTATTTTATAAATTTTCGTCTTGTGTTCAACAGTCTGAAAACTTAGTTATATTAGTGTAGTCAACATTGAAAAGCATGGTCCATCTTTAAAAGTAAGGTTTAAGTGTGGACAACCGAGTATGTTGGTGGCACTGTTTGAGTCACGTAGCTATGAGCTTGAATTAGATAAATTCTGTGTTTGAATCCCTTCACCGGTAGTCCTGAAGATTATTTTCCATTTTATGCCAGACAAATGTTGGGGCTATACCTTAATTGAGACCATGAGCAATACCCTCCCAGTCCCAGCTCACGTCCATCTTTACGTTGCCAAAATCCATCGATGTAGGCTATTAGTACGACGCAACTCAATAGCAAACAAAAATAAAAACAAATGTGGTCAAGTGTGGTTTAGAGAGGAGAACTGTCACTTATAGTGTCCTATGTAATAAATTACGTAATATAACTGTCACTTTAAGTTCCATTTACTCGTAATTAGACTCACTGCGTTCTGTTGTCGCTGAGTATTGTTATGGCAAACGGTTGAACTCTGTAGAATGCTGTTCTCTTGCCTGACGCGGAAATAAATAGAAGAGTTTAAGTGGCCTAAAGTCCACAAAAATTGGACAGTTGAGGACTGAAAAAGTATGCCGTGAACAGATGAGTCCAAGTTCTA
The DNA here is from genome assembly GCF_040414725.1 of Anabrus simplex. Taxonomy (NCBI): domain Eukaryota; kingdom Metazoa; phylum Arthropoda; class Insecta; order Orthoptera; family Tettigoniidae; genus Anabrus; species Anabrus simplex. The sequence goes on along the minus strand of NC_090265.1, from coordinate 1,026,957,948 downwards.
AATATTCGGGCAACGGCGACGAGTTTTCGTTCTGTGTTCAGCATCGGACAAAATTAACACTGACTATATAACACCTACAGTGAAACATGGAGGGGGTTATGTGACGGTTTGGAGTTATTTCACATTCAGTGTAGTTGGTACACTGCACCATTTTCATGGAACAGTGGACAAGAACGGCTACCATTCCATCATATCCCGGTATGCTCTTCCGTCTGGACAAAAACTTGTTGGACGTGGATTTGTCTTCCAACAAGGCAATAACCCCAAACACACCTCTCACTACTGCATTAATTAACTGCAAAGAATGTTAAACTCTTGGGATATTGTTCTTAATGGAATGCTGCCCTCCGCCCATTTTCCAGACTTCCATCCAACTGAGCTGCTGTTAGAGGACTTGCAGAAAACAGGGGTGGGGGTGGGGTGTTTATTTGATGAGAGTAAAGTTTGATGTGTTCTGGTGATGTGTTTTAAATGTGTACATATTGTTTATTTATTATAAGATGCAATGTAAAAACATAATTTTCTTGTAAAATATTACTTTTTGAATATCCATGTCTCACTTCTTTAGATACGTATTGCACCCAAATTGCCTTCGACGTTTCCAAGGGTACAGTATGTTATTTTATTTTAATCAATCCTTTGTTTAACAGTTCAATTCTTGTACGGAACTTATGACCTGCAGTGTATATGTAATAAAATAGAATGCGCAAGTTTAACACGGTGGACGCAAGTATGGATTCACTTTTCTAAAATGTAAGCAACTCCTTGGCTGAATGATCAGCGTAGTAGCCTTCGGTTCAAAGGGTCTTGAATTCTATTCACAACAGGGCCAACAAGTATCCGCGTCTACTTATTCCTTGGGTTTGAGTAAGTATTGCGCTTTTATCAATACAAACCATTTCATTCACATACAACACATTACGTAAATCTGCCTACATCCCGCCACATAGAGTTGGCATTAGGAAGAACACCCAGTCACAAAACTGACTCAAATACACATATGCAGTTCACACCCGTGATCCCATGCGGGAGTGGGAAAAGAGGCAGATAAACAAGAAACATATGAAAACAACAGGAGGAAAAGGGGACTGTAATTTTTTTCAGGAGAAATAATTTAAAGTTCAAAAGTAATGTATTGAAGAACTGTGTGGCAAATGAAAAATACCACCATGGATTCTGGAAGATTTTTTTTTTTTGCTAGGGGCTTTACGTCGCACCGACACGGATAGGTCTTATGGCGACGATGGGATAGGAAAGGCCTAGGAGTTGGAAGGAAGCGGCCGTGGCCTTAATTAAGCTACAGCCCCAGCATTTGCCTGGTGTGAAAATGGGAAACCACGAAAAACCATTTTCAGGGCTGCCGATAGTGGGATTCGAACCTACTATCTCCTGGATGCAAGCTCACAGCCGCGCGCCTCTACGCGCACGGCCAACTCGCCCGGTAGGAAGATTGTTGATCTAGTGTGAAAGTATTAGACATTTTCCACCTTTATACTTCCAATTTCCATTATATAAATTATCGAAAAAGAAAAGAGTTTTCCTCTTCTCTCCATGTTGTCTTCATATAGAAACGGACCCTTGAATGTATCGTAAAACTAATAAACATTTTTGCCTGCCAACATTACACCTCAAGGATATAAAAACGCAAATCGAACAGTGTATACTTGTGACAAACCTCGAACTAGTGTTAAAGACTACACGATTTTTGTAATCGAAACTAATGTGTACATGAAGATACATTTAGAATATGTTAATACGTTTCTAATCTTATGTAACTTAAAATATTTTCAGTCTGCCGAACACACTAGTTCAAAATATAAAATATAACATACCTGTACAAAATACACTTTATTAAACTAATTTTACAGATATGTTATATATTATGTTTTGAACTAGTGTGTATGACAGACTAAAAAGTTACATTAACTACGTCTACACTGGAAAATATGGCTTTCATTCTTTCTTAATCTGCTTACCCTCCAGGGTTGGCTTTTCCCTCGGACTCAGCGAGGGATCCCACCTCCACCGCCTCAAGGGCAGTGTCCTGGAGCTTCAGACTCTGGGTCGGGGATACAACTGGGGAGGATGACCAGTACCTCGCCCAGACGGCCTCACCTGCTATGCTGAACAAGGGCCTTGCGGAAGGGATGGGAAGATTGGAAGGGATAACCAAGGAAGAGGGAAGGAAGCAGCCGTGGTCTTAAGTTAGGTACCATCCCGGCATTTGCCTGGAGGAGAAGTGGAAAACCACGGAAAACCACTTCCAGGATGGCTGAGGTGGGAATCGAACCCACCTCTACTCAGTTGACCTCCCGAGGCTGAGTGAACCCCGTTCCAGCCCTCGTACCACTTTTCAAATTTCGTGGCAGAGCCGGGAATCGAACCCGGGCCTCCGGGGGGTGGCAGCTAATCACACTAAGCGCTACACCACAGGGGCGGACAATATAGCTTCCTTCTTAACAAATGTCTAGTCTTATGAACCGTATAAAGCAAGTATAGCATTACAATTGCCCCATTATGTTCAATGATTTCAGAAGCAACACAATTAACAATATTAGAAAGAATAACAGATTTCAGTTGTTGATATATACCCTGCAGTTTTGCATGATGTTATCAAAATGACATTTAATTTAAAATCAATGACGTGAACAAGTTGTTGTTTCATGTGACGAGGTTCTCGGAACTCATTCATAATTTTTATCAACTAAGTGCTCGAAATTTAGGCCAAGGTCTCTTTCATTCACAAATACAGTCCATGGTTAGGTAAATAAGTACTATAAGGATTAGGTTTATCTTCATGGCATATTGCATGATTAGAAGGATAATTTAATATCAAACGTCCCTCAAGAATTATATACTGTCACGTTGTAACGGAGGGTTTGACTGCTTGGCTGAACGGTCTGCGTAGTGGCAGAGGGCCACGGTTTCGATCTTGGGTCGGGCCGCGGAGTATAACTTTTTCTGGTTAATTCACTAGTCTGGGGGCCGGATGCTTGTGTTCTTATTAATGCACATCTTTATTTATGCGCAGCATGTCACGTACAAATTACGACATAAAAATGTAATATTAAATACACTATATCCCTTTAATGCAGGGGAACACTCTGTATAGGCAGCATGCTCCCCATAGGCTATTGCAGCCTGATCCCCAATCTTACAATTATTACAAAAAAGCACTCTGGGCATGAGTGGCTCAAACGGTTAAGGCTCTGGTTTTCTGAACCTAAGTTGGCAGGTTCGATCCTGGCTCAGGCTGGTGGTATTTGAGGGTGCTGAAATACGTCAGTCTAGTGCCCGTAGGTTTACTGGCACGTAAATGAACTAGTGAGGAAAAACTCCCGGCACCTTGACGTCTCCAAAAATCCTACAAGTAGTCAGTGGGACGTAAAACCAATAAAATTATTATTATTATTATTATTATTATTATTATTATTATTATTATTATTATTACTGTTGCGGAGTTATCCGTGGAAGGCAGAGGTGAAAGAATGTGCGGGATGGAATGGGTCTAAGTACAAAGCTGAAAGATGAATTAAAATTTCAATAAGGGTTATATTTTCAAAACAGCCAAACTTAACAGATTTGATATAGACTTTGAACATACAACAAATAACAACAAGTTAACAAATCAGGTCCAAGACCAGGAGATCCCAGATATAGAGATATTTTAACGATCTGGGCTTCGAGCCCCACCTTTTACAATTCCTGAGCTCTCAGCTCACAACCACATATTACCAAAGGGCAGAAATCCCCTTATTGCATGGAGCACTTGCTCCCAACTTTTACCCTCAAGCCTCTCAGAGGCACTTTTCAAACACAAGAAAGAGATGAGCCGCTCTCAATTTTTCAAGCCTATTAAAGGCAATACCAGACTATTACACGAAATTGCCATCAAGGCACCGCTTACATCAAAGGAAACGGGGGTATCTCGTACCCACCCTACTGGGCCTTAGTGGAAAAGAACAGATTAATTAAATGGCCCAAAATACCAGGATGAATGGAGGCGTTGCTTGCACTCCTACATGAAGCCTTATAAAACCTAATGGGCACTAGGCCGATTAAACAGGGGCTATTCCCACACTAGGGAGGTGACTCGTATAAGAAAATTTTAATACATTAAGAGTAGAAAATTGGTAATGAAAACGTAGTCACCTCAAATCAAAATGAAGGGGAGTTCGAGAGGGTAAAGCACTCTCTATCCCCGATTTACAGTTAAAGTAATAAGAAAATTTTACATAAGCCGGCACTAAGTTACATTTCTAGACAGGTAGGTTACATTGCAAAGGGTTTCGGACCTTCTCCGAGGGTTAAACTGCTGAGCTAGCAAGAAATAAAGATGTTAAAAGGCCATTACCTTGTTGAAGAGCTGCTGCCCGAAGGAAGAGGCGCTACCCGCCCCCTGCTATACTTCCATACACTATGCTAGATGTTGTTGAAGTGGCCGAGAGCCAGGAAAATCAGCAGTTTTTATACTCTCGGGGAAGATTCGAGACCTTTCATGAATAATTAAGACACACCCACAGTCGTTTATTGGGTAGCTTACAGTTACACATCAAAATTGGAGAAGAAAGACCCAATTGGCTGAAAATTAATGACAGAAATTATTGATTGGCTAACTTCAAACCTGGCGGAAAGAAAAGATTTATATTGCCAACCCACAAATGAAAGAACGAAATTTAGTAAGGAACAAACTTATGAATACAAAATTTCTTCAAATAAAGTTCTACCACTTCGCACCAGGGTGCATGGTCATAGTTTTTGTAGAGACATCTATCAGAGAATGTCCACACTTCTTGATAATTAGTAAACAAAAGCAGTTCGAAATTAACACAGTGACATATTCTGAGAAACTGTTGAGATAATTCAGTTTTTAAAGTTCAGAGTTTCTGCTGTAGGGAAGTATTTTAAGGCGGAAAATTCAAAAGTACGGCGTAGAGGTGTACCAACCGGTACAAACCTCCCCCCCCCCCCAAATGTCCTTCCCTGGGGTGACACAGAAGAAGTTGAAGATAATTATTTCCCAAAACAAAATTCCAAGTTTTTGTTTAACCAAAATTAATCATCATTTGTAGAAAATTTCTGCTTCCTTGCAAATAGATTTGTGGGAGGATGAGACATTAAGAGTTTTCAAAGTCTTGTACAGGAATTTTGAAAAACCATTTAAAGCACCAAAACATTTTTTAAGTCTCCTTTGTTTTGAAATAGATAGTTAGGAGTTAGTTGAACTCCGACTTGAGAGTGTCTTTGTCGTAGAATGCCAACCACACGATGAACATTTTGACGGCAAGACCATCCGCCGCTGTCGATCTCCAGTCGAGGTCCTCCGGACCCCTTAAGTATCCTGAGATACCTCTCTCCCGCACTATGAGAGGGGTAGTCGTGGTGAAGGACGCCGCAGATGCGAAGTTTGTTTACAGTCCCTAGATAAGCTTGCGGTTGGTGCGCCGCACTTCAGCCTGTGCCGGAAGATAGCCTCCGGCGCGCCGTACACAGAAAGACATCAGGGGAGTGGAGTGGGCCCATACCCCACCACGGTGGCGGTAAGGCAACGAACGGCTGCGGGGCACTGAAACAGTAAGATCTCGGCGGCAGAATTGTTGTTGACATATGATTTCTTATTTTGGGGTACGATCTTGTTGGGGAGGCTGAGGGGTCAGCGGCGTGGAATTTTTATTTTTAGCCACTGGTATGGTTTAGCAGGAGACGGGAGCTTGGTAATGGCCGCAAGGAAGGGACAGCAGAGTAACCATAGGAGAAGGTCTTACATACTTATACAAGGTTGATGAGAAAACAAAGGGCAGAAGGCCTAAGATTTAGCGAAAAATATAACCTTCAGAGTTCCAGCGAAATGTTAATGACTAACAAGGGTTTTACACAGGCTTAATCTGTGAAATATGGACCCTAATGATCCTCTGGGTGGCTGGATTGCTCACTAATAATGTTACCGGAGTTAAGAAATCCAAAACGGTGCCACGGTCCATGAAATCTGGGGGCAAGCTTGCCCGCGGGAACAAAGTTCTTGACCATAACTTGGTCTCCTACCTTTAAATTGGTGGGCCTCCGTCCACGATCATATCTTTCCCTAACCTTTTCATGAGAAATTTTAAGATTGGCCTTAGCCTTCTTCCATAGATCTCTAACATTATCTGGATCTATTGTCTCCGGCAGAATATCACTAAGATACCAAAGGTTAGAGAGCGGCGTTTTGGGTACGAACTGAAACATCAATGAAGCTGGAGTGAACTTATGAGATTCATGGACCGCCGAATTCAAAGCAAAGGCTAACCAATGCAGGAACGAATCCCACCTGGAGTGATCGTCATGATGATAGGCAATAAGAGCCGATCTTAGATTACGATTGACCCGTTCAGCCAGAGATGGTTGAGGATAGTACGCTGAGGTTGTTACATGTGAGATGGATAAATCAAAACAGAATTTACGGAAGAGATTGGAGGTAAAGGCTTTGGCATTATCAGAAGCAATATATTGACACGGACAAAAAGAAGCAAAGATGGAATTTAAACAAGAAGTGGTGGACTGAGCGGTTGCCAGCTTAGTCGGGAATAGCCAGGAAAATCTTATGAAACCATCTACACACACAAGGATGAATTTGTTGGCATGCCCCTTTGATTGGGGGAAGGGTCCTACGTAGTCGATATAGAGGCGTTCCATGGGGCGCGACGCTTGATGAGAAGACAATAACCATTGCTTAGTGGACATGGTGGGTTTACTAAGCCAAGAAGATTTACAGGCTTTTACCAATTCACGAATTTCACCGTCCATACGTTTCCAAATGAACATCTCTCTGATCTTTTCTCGGGTTTTAAAAATGCCTAAGTGCCCCCCTAATGGGGTCTCATGGTAGTATTTGAAGATCATAGGTACAAGGACAGCTGGAACCACAACTTTCATCTTCTTATCATGCCCCGACGGGCAACATAAAACACCCTTCCTCAATACATAAGGGACGACATGTTCCCCAGAAGAAAGAGTTTCCATAATAGGGGCCAGCGTCGGATCTTCACGTTGATATTTTTCAATTTGTAATTTGCATAGAGTTTGTAATATATACACTAGGTATGGCACTGGCGCGGCAGTCGCATGTCAATTTCAGCGAGCGCGCTCTCTGGCAAAAACTGGATTGTTCGGTGCTTTCACTACTGGTTCTTCCTGATAAATTGAAGTATGTAGTTCTCTGATGGAAACTCCCAGTCTCTATGGCTGCACAGGGAGGATCATGAAGGGAAGTGGCGTTTCTTTTCCCATGTATCTTTCTTTAAAATTCATTTTCATTCTTCTTCCTGTCTGTTTTCGTAATCCGTTTTCCCTTCAGGGTTGGTTTCTCCCTCTGACACAGCGAGGGATCCCACCTCTACCGTCTCAAGTGCAGTATCACGGAGCGTGAGACTTTGAGTCATGAGGATACAACTGGGCAGGGAAACTAGTGACTCACTCAGGCTGAACAGGGGCATTGTGGGGGGATAGGAAGAGTGGAAAGTACAGACAAGGAAGAGGGAAGGAAATGGCCGTGGCCTTAAGTTAGGTATCATCCCGGCATTTGCCTGGAGGAGAAGTGGGAAAACACGAAAAACCACTTCGAGGATGACTGAGGTGGGAATCACACCCCCAATACTCAGTTGACCTCCCGAAGCTGCGTGGACCCGGTTCCAGCCCTCGTACTGCTATTCAAATTCCGTGGCAGACCCGAGAATCGAACCCGGGCCTCCGGGGGAGGGGTTAGCTAATCACACTAACTACTACACCACACATGCGGATTGCACTGTATTCTTCATTATAACCAGAAGATAATGTTGGTTTCTCGACATACTTCTCACAGTATTGACAATATTGACGGGTATAATATAATGGGCTGCTCGTCATCATGAATTTTCAGATTTCCGAGATTAAACTGATGGATTAAATTACATACATTTGTTTTCCTTGTAATGCCATTGTTGTGCATTATATACTGGAACAGTTCTCTTAGTGTGTCAGTGGTATCCTGTCGGCCTCAGGGCTTAAAAAAAAAAGCTATTTGTTTGAGGCGACGACCTAGAAAGATATTTTGCCCCTACTTGCACCATATGTTAGGAGGATCCCGCGTGTATGTTGTAGCCTAAATGGCGGAAGTGGGAAGTGTTGAATGTGAGGAAAGAAACATTAAAGGCGACACAAACACCCAGTCCACAGGCCAGGGATATTAATTATTTAAAATTAAAAACCCCCGACCCATCCGGGAATCAAACCCGCGGCCGCCGGAGGACGCGCGTACGCGTTGCCCCCTACACCGCGAGGCCGGACCGCGGTACAAGACAGCCGGTTCAAATCCTGTACAGTACCACGCTCAGGCGGCCTCACCTGTATGCTGAGCAGGGGCCTTGTGCGGGATGGGAAGATTGGAAGATTTGAAAGGATAGGCATTTGCCTGGATGAAAAGTGGGAAATCTCGGAAAACTACTTCGAGGATGACTGAGTGGGAATCGAACGCTTACTCTACTTAGTTGACCACAGGAGACTGAATGAATCCTGTTCCAGCCCTCGTACAACTTTTCAAATTTCGCGGCAGATCCGTGAATCGAACCTGGGCCTCCGGGGGTGGGAGTACTAACAGAGATCTAAATAAATAAAATAACGAGCGTGTGGCTGTACATTGACTACAGAGCCGAAATTTCCGTACAGTTATCCGTTTCAGGTGTAATAATTACCATCTGCACAATTTTTATCTATGGTGTATGTTTGTCTGAATTCTTATAACTTGAAAACTATGATATATTTCTACGAAACTTGATATTTAGAATCCATCTCATTCCTCCCTCGCCCCCACCTCAAAAGGATGATGAACTTGGACTTTAAAAACATCTGGAGTGCCCCCAAAATGTACGGATTCGACAATATTGTCTATTATTATTTGTACCGGGAGGTACACCTCAACCCCACATATTTAAAAGAAGCGCCTTAAGGAACTCTATTTATCGAACAACTCGTGAAACGGCTAATACATAAAGTTGGGACATTGATCAGAAGATGTCACTACTGAATAACTGAGTAATATTTTATTTTTAAGTTTCCTAACCTGATTGGATTTATTTGTTTTGTTTTGGTGTACATCAAGAAGTTTGAACTTTTATCCATAGACTTCTCGCAAAAACACTGAGGTCATGCACTCAGGTGCAAGGTGGAAGAATGAGTGATTTAAAGAAGTTTTGAGTTTTTAGGTTTTCGCAACTAAATTGACTTTCATTTATTTTGATACTTCAAGGTTTGCAACACTTCCTTCTTGTCCCGCCAGCTTTGGAATCTGGTCAATTAGAAATTTTCTGTATTTATTTTTCAGACAATCAGAGGCTTCTTGTAACTTTTTATTCTGCCAATAAAATGAGAGGGTGTGTCCTGATTTAGTCCAGAGCCTTCTAGAATCCTCCCCTCGGGTATATAAGCTGCGGCTTTATCAAGCTACCTTGCCTTATTCATCGTCGAAGTTCTGAGTATGTATGTGAAGGCAGGAGGCGGGGTGCCCCATTCTTCGGCAGGCAGAACATCAGCCCAGTTTTTTATCTACGTGGCTATCTCCGTAAACTTACCCGAGGAAAAGGTTCTGATCTTTAACTATGTAACCACTTGTTTTCTAAAATGTAAACTTTCTTTCGGCTAATGTAAAATGTCATAAAAGACTCAAATCGGGGATAGAGAGTGCGTTACCCTCTCGAGTTCCCCTTCAATTTATCTTGAGGTGAATACGATTTTGTAACCGTCTTTCTCCTGTAAATTACTAAGTAACTTGTCCTTGTAGTCACCTCAGAAGTGTGGGATTAGCCTCAGCATCATCGGGCCACAGGCCCAAGTAGGGTTTTAAAACCGAAATTTCAAGGAGCGCAGGTGTACGCTTCCATACATTTTGAGTTAGGGCCACCTGTACTTCTTTTTCACGAAGGGTACTAGATACCCCTGTGTAAAGGTATTGTAAATTGTAGGTTGTGCCTAGAGAGGCTAGAGATTGTAAGGTTTTGTGTAAGGTTGCCTTGAGTAGGCTTTATGAAATTGGGAGCGAGTCTCCTTTGTTGAATTCGGAGAGCATGTAAGCTCTTTTCGGGTATTTATTTTAATATTGAGTGGTGCCTTTGGAAGGCTGTAAATTGTAACGGTTGGAGCAAAGTGCTCTGGAATTTTGTGTCTTGGGAGATATCTCTCCTTGTCTAATTAAACGCTACTCTGTAAACGTGTAAATTTGGGGCTTGAAGCCAAAAACTGTTAAATTCCCTATTCTGAGGTTTTCTATTCTTGCATCAAAATTGTCATTGTACCTGATACATTGTTTTGTTTCACTAAGTGAAGAATTTTGTTAAGTTTGAGATCTGAAAAGAAATATAACCTTTAGCATTTTTAATTAATCTTTGACTTTCGTAGATAGACCCATTCAGACCGCACCTTCTTTCACCTCTCTCTGTTCCACGGAAACGCCGTAACATTATTATTATTATTATTATTATTATTATTATTATTATTATTATTATTATTATTATTATTATTATTATTATTATTATTATTATTATTATTATTATTATTATTATTATTATTATATCTCACCCACCTTTCGCTCCAACCACAAAGGGGGATGAAATTGGATATAAAAATTCCGGATGTCATTATTCATCTCAGCGACCCCGAATACTATGGAATCAAACTCTTTTCGATTATTTTCATATCTCCCCCCTCTAGATAAAAAAAAATCCGCAGTGTCACTATTCATCTCAGCGATCCCGAAAACTACGGATTTGACACTAATTTCGATTACTTTTATGTCTCACTTCCCCTCGCCCCCACCCCAAATGGTGGGGAATATGGACTTTAAAAAATCCGGAGGGTCACTATACACCTCAGCGACCCCCAAAACTATGGATTCTACACTATTGCCGATTATTTTTACATCTCACTCCCCCCTCGCCACCACCTACAAAGAATGATGAACTTGGACTTTAGAAAATTCCGGAGTTTCACTATTCGTCTTAGCGACCTAAAAACTACAGATTCGACAATATATTCTGTTATTATTATTATTATTATTATTATTATTATTATTATTATTATTATTATTATATCCCTCTCCCCACGCCCCAATCGCAAAGGGAGGCGAAATTGGACTTAAAAATTCCGGAGTGTCATTATTCATCTCAGCGATCCAGAAAACTATGGACTAAAACTCTTTTCGGTTATTTTTTATATCTCTCCCCCCTCGACTCCCACACGTAAGGGATAAAAAGTCCGGAGTCCCAGCATCCCCGAGACATGTGGATTCGACACTATTTTCGATTATTTTTATATCTCACTCCCCCCTCGCTCCCACCCCAAACGGGCTGAAATTGGAATTTAAACATTCCGAAGTGTCACTATTCATCTCAATGATCCCGAAAACTATGGATCAACAATATTTTCGATTATTTTTATATCTCCCCCTCGACCTCACTCCTAAGGGATAAAACATCCGGAGTGTCACTATTCATCTCAGCGACCCCGATAAATATGGATTCGACACTATTTTCGATTATTTTTATATCTCATTTCCCCCTTGACCCCACCCCCAAAGGTGGCTGAACTTCGACTTTAAAAATCCGGATTGTAACTATTCATATCAGCGACCCCGAAACGTATGGATTCGACACTATTTTCGGTTATTTTTATAACTCAGCCCTCTCACCCACCGTCATTAAGGGTGATTGTGGTGTCTTTCCCCCACGAGGTTTGTCTCCTGGTACTAAGTCACGAGTATACCACGTTTGGTTGAAAACGCTCCAGTGGTTTAGGAGATGTAATACATGCACATCCACATAAAATGACATTTAATTATATAGACCTATAGATAAATTGCATAGACGCGACTTTGCTCGTTGGGAATCCCCAGTTGCCCTTTGTTAGGAGTGGGCGATAACTCGTGTCATTCCACTGTTGATATTTTATATTTTTCACAGTTTCTTGAATATTTTACACATCTACATTCTTCAAACTCGGCAGACCTATCAAAGATGGCCCTGTGACATGAAAGCACATCTCGATCACGGCATGTTGGATTGCTATTTCCAAATAACAGGCATAAGAATGAACCCCCTATCAAGAAAGGTATTCTATAAAACATGGCGGTGTGTTCCCATCCTCCTATATACAGCATTTACGATCGGACTATCATGCTATAGCGTAAGCTGCTGTCGCCTAGCAACAATTCGTCCATCTAGTCGATCCATTCTTGGTGCAGCTTTGCAATTTAATAAAATTACATAAAATTACTCATAAACCCGCCTGGTGGCCATGATCGTTAAGGCGCTGAAGTCTAAAGGGTCTGACACCAAGGTTAGCCGGTTCGAGTCCCGTTGGTCGATAAAATGTTCACCATCAGAATGTTGGCCGGCAGGATAGGGGAGGTGGTGGTATAAAATTTCTAATCACTAGATTGCGTGCCAGAAGCCTGGATTAAATTCCAGACCTCTCCGCAGTGCTCGTATGGAGTGAGGGCATATGACGCTGTTGATGGTGATTCGTCCGTCGGGTGGGAACGTTAAGCCTTGAGCAAACTCCTTGGTGCTATTCGACAGGAGAAGGCTATGTGCCGGCACCAGGTTTCACCCTTTCCCTTCTATCATATATCGCGTCATTCATTTCATCTCATTAACTCAAAGGTTGACGTCAGGAAGGTCATCCGGTCACAAAAACCCGCCACGACAGATTCATCTCACCTTATACCCTACCCCGTAGGAAACGGGACAAGGGTTAGACAAACACAAACATAAAATTACTCATAATTAAAACTACCTATCTGATTTCGTTAAAAACCACTTCATAAACCCTCTCAGAAGTAATGAGAGCAAACTATGAAATGTTCAGCGAAATCGCTCAAGTAGTTTTCTACTCTATTAATCTCAAATATACCATCCAATTTTATGTATATAATAGATGTCTAAAAGCCCCCATTCATACCTTACCGGACATTATAATTTATAGACTAGATATGCAACCCATGTGAACATCTAGAGTAAGTCCTTTATTTTCATTATTACTTTCTTTCTTAATCCGTTTACCGTGCAGGGTTGCTTTTCCCTCGGGCACAGAGATGGATCCCACCTTTATCGCCTCAAGGGCAGGGTCCAAGGGATACAACTGGGCAGGAGGACCAGTACTTATTCCAAGTGTCCTCACCTGCTTTGCTGAACAGGGGCCTTGAGTGGGAATGGAAAGATTGGAAGGTTTAGGCAAGGAAGAGGGAAGGTAGCGACCGTGGCCATAAGTTAGGTGCCATCTTGGCATTTGTCAGGAGGAGAAGTGGGAAACCACGAAAATCTACTCCGAGGATGGCTGAGATGGGAATCGAACCCACGCTGCTCACTTGATCTCTGAAGCTGAATGGATCCCGTTCCAGTCCTCGTACCACGTTTCAAATTTCGTGGCAGAGCCGAGAATCGAACTATTCTTTTAAATGTCATGTCTGTCTGTTAGGTCATCAGCCCAGAGGCTGGTTGGATCCTCAAATAGCACCACCAAAGCTTATGCGGTTATAAGGAAACCGCAGAAACCAATGTCAGCACCAAAATGAGGCGTACTAGGCAAGGCGAGGAGTGAGGTAGTTTGCCATTGCTTTCCTCACTGGGTCAGAAAGTGCTATTGCAGCACGACTGACCCTATGAGCAACACCTTTCATAACACTCAGATGCACTAGTCGTGCTCTGAATGTCATTACTTAGCACCACCCATACCCCAGCAGCTTCCATATTGTCACAGCCATGGATGAGACTGGGACTTCGGTGGAAGCTACACTTTACTCTGGCCTGTGCCAAGAGGTGGAGACAAAATTACTGTATCCATCAAGAAATGGCAGCAGGCAATTAAATGCCATATAGGACTATATAAAAGCACAATAAATTATTGTAAAAAATGTTGCAGTTTTCTTCAATCATATAATTTACTTCTATCCTTTTACATCAAAGGAAATCATTTTACAACTTAAGATCTTACAGCAAATAAAACTTTACAGGAAAAGCTAAATAATAATCTTCATAATAGACTGAAACCACAACCGGGTGTCACATTTCTGCTTTTAATCACGTTTGAAGAACACGGATTAAATAATTTTTTCTAGTTTGCCCCAAAATCTCACCAACACTTTTAGGTCTAAAAACTCGCTCATTAGCTTCGTACGAGAGAGAATGTTTTCGGTTGTTGGTTAGAAATGCAGAAATTCCTGGCCATTTACACAAAAGATAGAGAAGTATGCATACCCCCAGTATTAAATAATAATGATTGAAGACTTAAAATGAACGGTAAATTTATTTTATGTTACTTAATTGCTGCTGAACAACGTCCTCTTTTATCACGCATTTCTCCTGCTGTTTGGGCTTTCTTTCTAGTGGACAGGTGCATCACAACTATACTATAGTCTCTGGGAATATTTGCACTTAAGAATTTAAAACCATATCAATATCCACACAGTTGTAAAAGTCCTCTGTTTATATTGATGAGTACAGCGGTGCGAGCATTTTACCAAACAGCTGAGATTTCAACATGCTCCGCTCGCTATAGTGATTCTTTCGCAGACGGCGGCGCCGCTGCTACCTCTAGTGTGTTATTTATTATAACTCTGTAGCATTTTTCAACACGGCCCGTAGTTCTCACTCATTATGTCAGTCGCTCTCACTCTCCCTTCTACCCTCTTCCTTCTCTCTCCTCCTTGTGACATGCACTTGCATACCGCACTATGAAATTACGAATATGGCACGTTCCCATGTAGCGCAGTGGGTTAGCTGTAGGCTACAACCTTTGTGTTTACCATAACAGCTAAGGCTCGAATCCCGTCTCGAACAATCATTTATTCCCAAATGAGTACATCTTTAATAATGTCATTGGATTTACGTCGAAATAACTTCTTTTACGATTTTCGGAGACGCTGAGGTGCCGGAATTTAGTCCCGGAAGATACTTTTACGTGCCGATAAATCTACCGACATGAGGCTGACGTATTTCAGCACCTTCAAATACCACCGAACTGAGCAAGAATAGAACCTGCCAAGTTATTGTCAGAAGGCCGCTCCTCAACCGTCTCTGAGCCACTCAGCCCGACAATTAATACATCGTGATGACGTCAGGCAACGAACACACCAAGTTTCCCCGAGCTAACTTCGATGTTAGATGCTTCACTCCATTATGACATGACAGATAATTCACATGCGTGAAGAGAGCAAATGTTGGCTCTCATCAAACACGCCAGTTTTAGCATTCGTGGATCAGCTGGTGTGGCCTTTCACCTAGGGCTGCTCAGAGATGGATACGGCAGTTGTGGATGCCAGGGGACGTTTGACATCTACCGGGTAATGGTTTAATAATAATAATACTTATTATTATTGTTATTATTATTATTTTTAATGTCGTGTGGCTATTTCTAGCCGAGTGCAGCCCTTGTAAGGCAGACCCTCCGATGAGGGGTAATAATAATAATAATAATAATAATAATAATAATAATAATAATAATAATAATAATAATAATAATAATAATAAACGGCTTTACGTCCCACTAACTACTTTTACGGTTTTCAGAGATGCCGAGATGCCTAAATTCAGTCCCGAAGGAGTTCTTTCACGTGCCAGTAAATCTACCGACACGAGGCTGACGTATTTAAGCAGCTTTAAGTACAGCCAGACGAGCCAGGATCGAACCTGCTAAGCTGGGGTCAGAAAGCCAGCGCCTCAACAGTCTGAGCCACTCAGCCCAGCGGGGTTTATGGTTTAAAGCGTTTTTCTACTAGAGAAGAAGACAACAGATAGAGAAACCCGTTCTTGAACTAGGCGCAGCTCATGCAGGCGACCAAATTTCCTTTATGTCTATACACGGTCCGTAAACGATTACGATAAGCTGGGCTCTACCGCAGAAAAGCTGCAGCCAAAGTGTCCCTCTCCGATGAACAGATGGTCGATCGATGCACCTTTGTCGAGGTGGAATTATTTCCTAATTGGAATCATATGATCCTCTCTAACGAGACTTCTTTCAGTTGGGCGGAAGTCTAGCCCGTTACGACAAAATGTATAGGGCCAAGTGTTCACGCAGTGGTCGCATATCTATATTGTGTTGGGGGTGAATGTCATCTGATGGGGCTGGAGATAGATAACCATCTCACATCGCAGTGGCGGCGATTGGGAATTAGAAGACTGAGAGAATAAATATGTGTAAGTAACAAGGAGTTCCGTGGGTCTGGTGGATTTAGCGAAGATCGGGTAAACAACAAAATATTTAAAAATAACTACAAGGTGGCAAGTGTTTGATGCTTCCAGAGCAAATTTGGACAGATAAGTAAAGTTTACAAACACTAGTTTTTCTCTTTTTAAAATTTTGATTAACCATCATCATCATCATAATCTGTTTATCCTCCAGGTTCGGTTTTTCCCTCGGACTTACCGAGGGATCCCACCTCTACCGCCTCAAGGGCAGTGTCCTGGAGCTTCAGACTCTTGGTCGGGGGATACAACTGGGGATTATGACCAGTACCTCGCCCAGGCGGCCTCACCTGCTATGCTGAACAGGGGCCTTGTGGAGGGATGGGAAGATTGGAAGGGATAGGCAAGGAAGAGGGAAGGAAGCGGCCGTGGTCTTAAGTTAGGTACCATCCCGGCATTCGCCTGGAGGAGAAGTGGGAAACCACGGAAAACCACTTCCAGGATGGCTGAGGTGGGAATCGAACCCACCTCTACTCAGTTGACCTCCCGATGCTGAGTGGACCCCGTTCCAGCCCTCGTACCACTTTTCAAATTTCGTGGCAGAGCCAGGAATCGAACCCGGGCCTCCTGGGGTGGCAGCTAATCACGCTAACCACTACACCACAGAGGCGGACATTTTGATTAATACTGTACAATATAACTATCACCAAAGGAAAAATATACATACGTATTACATTGAAATAGAAGTATTTAGAGAATGTACAAATGATCAGTAATAATTTCATTCAAAAATGGCTTGTTGGAAATAAACACCACACATTGATGATTTGCTCAAGTCCAACCGGAAACAAATTAAAGAAAATTAAGTGATAAAACAACAGTGTTTGTAAAATTGCATTTTATAATTACTGTAATTCCTAGTCTTATGCGACTAGAATGGAATACAATTTTTTATTTTTTCTCCGAAAAATGATGTGTGGAGGGGAGGGAAGGATGTTCGCCACTGTCACATTGGACTAATAATTGGACGTTCTGCAGAATACTGTGGTTGCGGGTGTGTGAGAGAGTGCAAGAAAATCGTGCGAGAAAAGTCCCAAATCCACACGAGCGGTCGTGTTCAAGCTAGTTTTCTGAGCATGACACTCTATTGAATTGTGTGGGAAACGTGGTAACGCTATATAAAGAAACACTGGCTTCACGCTCCTCCGCGTTCGAATGATGCTTTGTGGGGCGTTATGTTGGACGCGTGGTAGTAGATCGCCCTCGACGAGGAATAACTTCGGAAACTCGTTATGCTAATGCCAGGTCGGCATCAGCTCCGACAAGTTGTTCAAGCCAATGGATATTGGACGAGGTATTAAGTCCTGTCTAAAAGAGTCCTTTTCATGAATAATGTGATGAAAAGCATAATGCCTGATTTCGCAATGAAAATGAAATGAAATGGTGTATGGCTTTTAGTGCCGGGAGTGTCCGAGAACAAGTTCGGCTCGCCAGGTGCAGGTCTTTCGATTTTACTGCCGTAGGCGACCTGCGGGTCGTGATGAGTATGAAATGATGATGAAGACGACACACACACCCAGCCCCCGTGCCGGACAAATTCACCAATGATAGTTAAAATTCCCGACCCTGCCGGGAATAGAACTCGGGACCCCTGTGAACAAAGGCCAGCACGCTAACCATTTAGCCATAGAGCCGGACTTCGCAATAAATATAAATACACATGTATTTGATCCACATAACGCCGACCTCGATAGCTGAAGTCGCTTAAGTGCGGCCAGTGTCTAGTATTCGGGAGATGGTGGGTTCGAACTCCACTGTCGGCAGCCCTGAAGATGGTTTTCCGTGGTTTCCCATGTTCACACCGGGCGAATGCTGGGGCTGTACCTTAATTGAGGCCACGGCCGGTTCCTTCCCACTCCTAGCCCTTTCCTGTCCCATCGTCGCCGTAAGACCTATCTGTGACGGAGCGACTTAAAACAACTTCTAAAAAGAAAGATCCACACAACACTCTAAAAATTAAAAAACTAAAGCGATGCATAGAGTGGGATTTAAATCCTCGCTCTTAGACAGGCTGGTACGCCTCTTCGAAGCTCACTGAAACTCGCATTATCACGCTATTCAGCACTGTGTGTGACACGTAGCAGGAATATTTACACTTCTGTAGCAGTCCTTCGAGAGATCAGTGATAATAAACTACGCGCTCATTGCAAACATTCGGAGTTGAAATGTAAATACTTTAGTACTGTGCAGTTACAGAACAGAGTAACGGAGTCCAGTAAAAAAGATAATGCCGATCGATACCATTACTCCAACCCCGTATATCGTGGTTGATAACCAACGACCTTTCCCCTCCACTAACACTAACACACCGAAAAGTACTCCACATCGAGCTTCACTTGCATGCTTGTCTATCACTTCACATAGTTATTCTACCATTATGAGAGTTTCTCGTCCATTTCATGGCGTACTTTTATGTTACTCATTGTGTACTGACAGTTGCATGTCGTCAGGAGCTTGTCGTTTAACAATATGCAAATTGCATCACTCTTTGTTATAATGTCTCACCCGAGGACGATGATACCCGATACAAGACTGTTAAAATTTTTCGTACGTCAGTTTTTGATTTTTCAACTGTACGCGTAACTCTTGATGCCATAATCCTCTTATATAAACAATATCAGTATATATAGCCGGGCTCCATTGACGTATCTTAACTATCTCAAAGTGAAGATCAATTGTATGTGTACCAGTTTGAATCTGTATTCCCTGAGTAAGTCCAGTTTCCAAATTTCGAGTTCTTAGTGACTTACTCAATTCTAGTAGTTTTACATTTATAAGGTGATGGGAAGTTGTTCTCAAATATTCCTCCATACTGCTATATTTATGACTTTACAGTTACTTAAACATTTGAAATTCGCTGATTATAGCTAGGGGAATCACACATGTTTAACAATGTTCGTAACAGCTCATCCATCTCTTTGACATATTGGCGGATCTTAAATATTTGTATCAAGAGAACTGAAGGTTTCGTAAAGCCTAAAATTCTAGAAGACAGTCGACTTGCTTTGATAATGTGCAGAGGAGCGAAATTCGTCCTATCGCCAGGAAGACAAATAAAATTATATTGGAAATAAATAAATACATAAATAAAATATAAAATAAAAAAGAGAGGATTTACCACATATAACATCTATCGCAATGTTTGCGATGAGCCGTTTACAGAACGGCATGAACAAGGACGATACCATGCCAAATTCTCCTACCATTAGGACGTTCACTTCGATCTCCTCCAAGTAGTACTTATCCTTGTGGAAAGACACTGTTGGAATATAAGTATTAATTTTTTTGCTGTTTTGCTATTTTGCTTTACGTCGCACCGACACAGATAGGTCTTATGGCGACGATGGGACGGGAAAGGCCTAGGAATGGCAAGGAAGCGGCCGTGGCCTTAATTAAGGTACAGCCCCAGCATTTGCCTGGTGTGAAAATGGGAAACCACGGAAAACCATCTTCAGGGCTGCCGACAGTGGGATTCGAACCCACTGTCTCCCGGATGCGAGCTCACAGCTGCGCGCTCCTAACCGCACGGCCAACTCGCCCGGTATAAGCATTCTTTTTCTCAGCGCATACTTCAAAAGGCAGAAGTATTCAGTTGGTTACAAGGATAATGTCCAGATAGAGGAGGTGCGTAATACTAACCTATGATAACGACATTTACAATAAGATGCAAAAGTGGAAAACTAAAAAAGCAGTTGGAATTGATAAGATTTCTGGCGATGTAATAAAGACAATGGGTTGGGACATAGTACAGTAAGTTATTTGAAGTACTTATTTGATTATTGTTTGCATGAAGGAGCTATACCAAATGAATGGAGAGTTGCTATATTTTGGGAAAGCATCATTTCTGATTATATATATATTTGCTAGTGGCTTTACGTCGCACCGACACAGATAGGTCTTATGACGAAGATGGGATAGGAAAGGCCTAGGAGTTGGAAGGAAACGACCGTGGCATTAATTAAGGTACTGCCCTAGCATTTGCCTGGTGTGAAAATGGGAACCCTGGAAAACCATATTCAGGGCTGCCGACATTGGGATTCGAACCCACTATCTCCCGGAATTCAAGCTCACAGCCGCGCGCCCCTTACCACACGGCTATCTTGCCCGTCTGATTATATTAGACGTGTTTGCGAAATTAATTATTGGTGCGATAGAAGACAGTTCGGGTTTAGGAAAGGTAATTACACTGAAGGTCATTTTGTAGGATTCCAGGGTGGTATAGCAGATATCTTGGATTCAGGAGGTCCAATGGACTATATCGCGATTGACCTATGTAATGCATTTGATAGGGTAGATTATGTGAGACCACTGGTAAAAATGAGTGCAATTGGACCAGACAAAAGAGTTACTGAATGGGTGGCTGTATTTCTACAAAATAGAACTCAAAGAAATAGAGTAGGCGAAGCGTTATCTGACCCTGTAATAATTAAGGGCGTAATTCCTCGAGGCAATATTATTGGACCTTTTTTCATATATATATAAATGATATGAATAAAGAAGTGGAATCATAGATACGGCTTTTTGTGGTTGATGCTATTCTCTATAGAGTAATAAATTACAAGATTGTGAGCAACTGCAAAATGACCTCGATAATGTTGTAAGATGGACAGTAGGCAGTAGTATGATGATCAACGGGTCTTAAAAGTCAGATTGTGAGTTTCACAAATAGGAAAAGTCCTCTCAGTTTTAATTACTGCGTTGATGAGTTGAAAGTTCCATTTGGGGATCATTGCAAGTACCTAGGTGTTAATATAAGGAAATATCATCATTGGGGTAATAACATAAATAAATGACATAAATATGATTTTAAAGAAATGAGGGTATTTATGGGTTGTAGTAAGGATGTAAAGGAGAGGGCATATAAGTCTCTGGTAAGACCCCAACTAGAGTATGGTACCAGTGTATGAGACCCTCACTAGTACTACTTGATTCAAGAACTGGACAAATCCAAAGAAAATCACCTCGATTTGTTCTGGGTGATTTCCGACAAACAAGTAGCGTTATGAAAATGTTGCAAAGTTTGGGCTGTGGAGACTTGGGATAAAGGAGACGAGATGCTCGGCTAAGTGGTATGTTCCGAGCTGTCAGTGGAGAGATGGCGTGGAATGACATTAGTAGACGAATACTTTTGAGTGGTGTCTTTAAAACTAAGAAACATCGCAACGTGAACATAAAGTTGGAATTGAAGGGGACAAATTGGGGCAAATATTCTTTTTTCAGGAATAGAAGTTACGGATTGGAATAACTTACCAAGGGAGTTGCTCAATAAATTTCCAATTTCTTTTCAATAATTAAATAAAATGGTAGGAAAACAATAAATAGGGAATCCTCCACCTGGGAGACTGCCCTTAATGCAGATCAGTAGTGATTGATTGATATGCTACACTTCTTCAGGCTGGCTTCTAAGGTTTTAGGATGGGATGGTAAGACTAATTACGTATATTCTTTCCTTTTGTTGTTTAAACCTTTTACACCAATACGCTTTGTGTTGCCGAAAGGTGATATTCCATTGACCTCTTCGTGCGCAATAAAGCTCTTCCTCCACAGTTCAACGGCAATTAATGATGGGATTTTATGATGTCCAGAGTTCCTCAGTACTTCACTGTACAAGCATTTTCCAAGGCCATGATCCATCGTTAGGTTCTGAGACATCATTGATTGAGTCCGGCTCCATGGCTAAATGGTTAGCGTGTTGGCATTTGGTCACAGGGGTCCCGGGTTCAATTCCCGACAGGGTCGGGAATGTTAACCATCATTGGTTAATTCCGCTGGAACGGGGGCTGAGGGTGTGTGCCGACTTCATCATCATTTTATCCTCGTCACGACGTGCAGGTCGCCTACGGGAGTCAAATCGAAAGACCAGCATCTGGCGAGCTGAATATGTCCTTGGATACTCCCGGCACTAATAGCCATACGCCATTTCATTTCATTTCATAATTGATTGAGTTTGCTGCCAAGGATCCGTCCAGAACAGTTCTGACTGCGGTAACGTTAGCTTTTAATTTGAATTGCTTCACGCCATTCACTGCAGGAAAGAACTTCGTGATGCTTTATCCGGCTGATGGTGGGAGTATATTCTTTGTACCACTTCACACCACTGTCCTTGACGGGTAATGAAGACCAGATTACCGTTTTGCGTTCTCTAAGTTCCTGACGAACAGTCCTCCTATCAGTAGTTACTTCGCTGGTTTGTCGCCTGACTGATGTTGGTAAACTTACGAAAACGTATGCATGCTTCAATTTCGCCTGAAGGGTCTCGATTAACAAATGAATAAGCACGCTGTTTTTCTTTACAGCTGGCTTTAAGTCACATCGACACAGATAGAGGTCTTATTTCGACGATGGGATAGGGAAGGGCTAAGGAGTGGGAAGAATGGCGATAATTGAGGTACACCGAGCTCGACTGCTGCAATCCCTTAAGTGTGCAAGTATCCAGTATTCGGAAGATAGTGGATTCTAACCCCACTGTCGGCAGCCCTGAAGGTGGTTTTCCGTGGTTTCCCATTTTCACATCAGGCAAATGCTGGGGCTGTACAATTAAGGCCACGGCCGCTTTCTTCCCACTCCTAGCCCTTTCCTGCCCCATTGTCACCACAAGACCTACCTGTGTCGGTGCGACGCAAAGCAAATTGCCGAAAAAGAAAAAAAATTACGGTACATCCCACCAATTTTAATTAGAGTATTACAGGTATTAATATTTTGAACTGTTGTTTCCTGGGAAGGTCTGAAGACTCTCGGACTTTATACTTATTGTCAGAGTAAAGGACGTAATCGGGAGTGTCGAAAGGTGGTTGTAAATTTTTCTTCAAAAGCTTTTGAGATTTTATCCACGTCATTCAGAAAATAAGTTGGTACGTTTCACTGGAAGGCAGTTTGAAATAAATAACTGTATTAATGATGGCGTACGCGTGATCAGATTTAAGCAGTGGTTAAGATCTAAGTAGATTTAACAATCTATCTAAATTTCTCACGAGCGAATTAGCATCAAAATTGATTGTTTCAGTGAAGGATCCGCCAAGATAATAAAATTCTTGCCATGACTCTTAACCGGAATTCACTGTTTCCTGGCGTCATCGATCTGCTTTCCATTTTCAATACAAATTTCCAGTAGGTTTGTTTCAAGACTAATTTCCTTCCTTATAGCAATCCCAAAACAGCACCTTTGCTATTACCGACAATGGCAGTGCCATCAGCCAAAACCCGTTATAGTGACTGATGATAATTGTCGTAAGAGTGATAGTTCATACCTATATTGACGCCAAAATAATACATATATTAATCAATAGAAAGTGGAATGAAGGTGGGAAACGAAACTTTGGAGGAACACATGTACCAGCACCTTTACTTTCTATCATTAAGTAGATATAATTATATCATTTGTGCGTTGAAATCAATGGTATAGGTTGATGTTATTGTAGGCATGCTTCAGTTTGGTCTGAAGGTCTTGATAACTGACTGCGGCGACATCTGATGTTTGCTCCCTTTACTAATAATCCGTTACTAAGACGCCTCGCGGGTTGGAACTTTATCGAGTTTTCGATATGTTATTATAGTTGATAATGGAATATGGTTTATGACAGTTTTGAGGGGAATTTCTAATTTCACTCCAAATAAATGTAAGCTATATACGGAACGCACGATATACGTTTACACACACATAACTACTCCTTACTTCTGATTTTGAAAAAATTAAACCTATCCCTTCTTTACACTGACCTGAATCGTATATGTAACACCTATTATTATACACATATTTTTTGGTGTTTCATTCGGTGAGCAGTTTACCTCCGCAGTGTAACGGTTAGTGTTATCAGCTGCCATTCTCGTCGGCCCGAGTTCGAGTTCCGGAAGAATGGCACGAGGGCTGGTATGTGGTTAAATACAGTACAGTAGCAGTTAAAAGTGTTCAGCAGCTAGATAATGTCTGTTGTCAATCCTGTTTACGTGTGGGCACAGCAGGGCAGAGAAATCAGCTGAGTTATGCAGTGTATGCGGCATGTTTCCGTGCTCAAATGATATCCATAGGAACACATTTTACGTTGGCTTGTGTGATTAAATGGGAATGCGTTGTATTCAGATATTTTTGAACGTTGTTGTGAACATGCCAGAACAGAAGGAATATTCTGTAGGTCTAAGACAGGATGCCTTTATGCCTTTAAAGACAAGAGAAATTCCAATGTACAGTTGACAGGGAGACAAGGATATTCCAATAGCTGGTAAGTGTATGTAATCGACTTCGAGAACACGAAGAAACTGTACATGTACACAATAAACCCAGCTCGAGTCGGTCTCGGAAGACAACGACACGGTTAGATAGAATAATTCGGAAGCAATCAGTTGCTGATACCAATGAATATCAAAGAGAAATGTTTCCAAATTAAAACGCAGTTTAACATCTAATGATTTAAATGGCAGACGGCTTGAAAGAAAACTACTGCAGTCAAAAAAATTGAAAAGCCAGGTTAGAGTTCGCAAAGAAGTACCGGTAAAGAAGGATAAAAACTGGTCGAAGGGCTTATGGAGTGATAAAGGTAACTGCAACATCGTCTCCTCAAAGGATCACGTATGCTCATAGACCAATTTTTTTTTTTTTTTGCTTTACGTCGCACCAACACAGATATGTCTTGTTGCGACGATGGGATAGGAAAGGCCTAGGAAGTGGAAGGAAGCGGCCATGGCCTTAATTAAGGTACAGCCCCGGCATTTGCCCGGTGTGAAAATGGGAAGCCACGGAAAACCATCTTCAGGGCTGCCGACAGTGGGGCTCGAACCCACTATCTCCCGATTACTGGATACTGGCCGCACTTAAGCGACTGCAGCTATCGAGCTCGGTGCTCATAGACCAACAAACCAGAACAACAGTATGCAATACCAACCAACAACTATTAAACATGGAGGTGGTAGCATCATTGTGCGAGGTTGTTTCCCTAGACATGGAGCTGCTACTCATATAAGAATAGTAAGAACACTGGATCGTTTTATGTGTCGTGATGTTCTGGAGTGGCATTTAGACGAGTCAAGTTCTTTCGCTCAGTTGCAGAACTAGGATGAAGCATTGTATTTATCAGAAATGTCACCAGTTGTCTCTCCAACACCATCGAAGAAGTTTCAGACCATTTAGTGATACCAAATTTGTATTATTATTATTATTATTATTATTATTATTATTATTATTATTATTACTATTATTATTATTAACGAAAGTAAGTTACTTAAAATGAAAAATGTCACCAATTCATAGGCCAATGTGTTCCCTACTTTAATTATTAAGCGATGAATATGTTTTCTACTGTTAAGGACATTCAGTAGCGATGTGTACAGTGTCCATCAGTGCGAGTGTCAAATCAATCAACTAGAAGTCATTGCCACTCAAATTCTAAACGTTCGAATGAGGAAACGGATTGTTAGTTGACAGAAAGATAATGCAGGCTTCATGAGGGAAATATCATCATCTGAAGTTTACGTCAATGATTTTAGTGTGAAATTCTTGACTTTGATGAATATTGGATATCAAGATGATACTCGAAGACTGACATAATTTTAGTATGCGTGCTCTGCAGGAAGTGGTTTCAAAGTACGACAGATTATTTGAAGTGTTTCGATACTTCAAAACGACATTTTACTCACGCGAAACTGATAAGAATACTGTATATATATCGTGGTGTAGACACACAGAAGCAAGTAACTCATCTACTGTCCAGTATACACAATAAACGGTGAGTCGAATATTAATACTGATTCTATTAATAATCATAATTTCGTGTGGCTATTGCTAGCTTAGCCTGCCTTGTAAGGCAGATCCTCCGGCAAGGGTGTAGCCATCCGTGGAGTATGAGAAACTAAGTACATATTAATGAGGTAGAGAATAGTGTTGCGTGTGGCGTGCGATTTGCAGGTTTCTTGAGGACAGCACAAACACCCCTGTCCGGCCGGAAATCGAACCCTGGGCCTTCTGAACAGAAAGACATTACACTCGCCATTTAAACAAGGAAATGAAAAAGTAGAATGGTTATATAGCCTCAAGTAGAATTTTTCTTTAGATTGACAATGAATTATCATTAACACAAATGACTAATGTTATTTTACTAAACTCTGTGAGTATTAATTTTTTTAGACCATACTGACTAGGTTATTGGCGAAGGTTGCTGGAAACCAAAAATGGAACGGGGCGGTTCCCATTTTTAGTAACAATGCTGAACATATAAGGGTTGGTTAGAGAAATATATATATTAAATATTAAATATCATGGGTCATAAAATTATCCAAAATTATCACTGTCCATACAAATATTTTTTTAGCAATGGTCAAATTTTAGTGATATTCATATACAAGTTGCACTCTACCTGCTAATTACCTCATGGTTTAGGGGTAGCGAGCCTGTCCTCTTACTGTGAGGTTCAGGGTTCTATTTCTGATCTGTTCAGGTTTTTTTTTTACAGTAATGCTGGCTTTAGGCCTCGAACGCGTTCATTCAGCCTCGTGAGATCAAACTGAGGATTTCTGATAAGAAAGGCAGTGGGCCCGCTCTCTGAACCTGTTCGATGCCAGCTTCATAAATACTCTCTAGCTTCGCTCTCCTGCCAATTCTTCATCTTCAGTAGATTTCCACTGTTTTAGTCTGCCATATTTTCTTGTGCCTTCAGCTCCAGTCCTCTGTCTGTTTTTGTATAGTCTGTTTTTAATTTTACTTCCATATGTTTATTTGTGAGGACAAGTTAATTCATCTGGGTACGTAAGGAGGCATTGTCATATTGGACACAGATGACAATGAGATGATGGGTGCGAATTGCAAATACTGGGTCACATTCATTAATGCCAGGGTTGCTGTGGATTGTAGCATTCTGTTCCACAAGGTTTTAAAATAATTATTATTAATATTTTTTTACTATTTGCTTTACATCGCACCGACACAGACAGGTTTTATGGTGACGATACGATAGGAAGGTGTGAGGAGTGGAAAGTAAGTGGCCGTGGCGTTACTTAAGGTACAGTCCCAGCATTTGGCTGGTGTGTAAATGGGAAACCACGGAAAAATTATATTCAGAGTTCGAACCCGCAATCTCCCGAATGCAAGCTGATAGCTACGTGACCCAGACCGCACTGTAATTAGTGTTTACAGACCACGGGCTAAAGCAAGTTTGTTGCCTTCATAGATCTATGCCATTCTCATCTCACGCATTGATGTGACAAAAGTGACTGAGGTATGAACAATGCTAGTAAGTACATAGTAACGCCAGTCCTTACAGAGTCAAACTGTGAAAAATGGTGCTGAAGTTCCGGTCGTGGGGTCAGATGGTGAGTAATGGACTTGGCAGACTGATATGTATAACATATTGTGGTCTGATGAGGAAGGCAACGGGTACAGTATAGACTTTCTGTGATAGCTGATGGTGGAGCTGTTGGAGATTCAACCAGCCTTCGGGCTAAAGACTCGACATACCTACTTATAAAACGGATCGTGATTTTAGGTTTCATTCAGCCTACACCAGAAATGAGTATAGTTGTAACTTCAAGGAGCAAATATATCCGAGCCCAGAACTGAACACTCTTTTCCAATTAGTGCCTAGTTTACTGATGCTTTATTCCCTTTATTTGCGCTCCTCCAACGGTCTTCATTGGCTTTGCTGAAATGATTTAGATTTAATATATCATGCGCGATACAGCAGAAGTACGTACAATAGAAGGGGAAAATCGTGTGAAAAAAAACAGCAATAACAGGATCTTAGGAAGAAGGTGAGGAGCATATTCAAAATATTGATTGGTTGGCAGTATCGAGTTGTTAACGGTGAGAATGTGAACATTCAGATGTTAATTTGATTGAAGATAATGTGTAATTTTGTAATAACTCATATTATGGTTCAGATATAGATTTGTTTTACTATTGTCCCACCAAATGGACTTTTCATGCCCAAAGGACACAATAAGGGGTAGTTGTAGTTGGAGGCAAGGAAGAGAATAGACAACCCAAACGAAAAAAATTCAAGGGGGCAAGGATTAATTCAAACGTTTTACACTTTCGGATGATTAGTAATTGTATCTGCATAGTAATGGAACTGTTCCGAATTTGACTACTGCATTTTAAATACATGACTTTAGAATTCCCTAAAAGAAATAGCAAGGCATATTCGAAGCCTTGTGACAGTCAAATCTGCAGTGGAGTGTGAGCTTACATTTCTAAAATCTCATTTGTATTGAAGAGAATTCGAATCACAGTTGCCTTGACGAGAGACTAGCGATGTAGTAGCAAAATTCTTGCGCTCGAAAGAAGAATAACAATAATAATGCTACATAATTAATTTCCTATCTGATGATTTATCACCATTCATCATTTATCATTCTTGAGTGTCAATTGATTGCAACATGATAGGCAATGAAAGATAAGTGGTGCTACTTCAGTTACCTGTACTCACCCATCCACGTGATGACTTTTGAAATATACTTCCTATTGAGTTCTCAACAGTTTACAATATGAGGAGGGTGGAGAAACCAAGTTATGATTATTGGTTGAACCTTTAATGAGACGGAGGAAAGACAAAATAACCTATCGGATATTTCTTCAGAAGTACTGTTCTCGTGGAGGGTAAATAGGCCTATTGGCAAACAATGGGTTATTCCCAATTATTCTTAGTCATATGCGTCGTGTAAATTCTACTCAATGCGTAGGGAGTTTTTGAAAATAGAAAAATCATGTCTCTGTGTTTCAATTCCCCTGAATTTACAGGGATGACAATTATCTGAAGGTGAAACTTGCATAAAGGCATTAATACTTAGAATGAAGTAAAATTTAAATATGTAAATCATAAATCACTTCTGTTCATCGCACGTGTCCACATTTCTGACTTCTGACTATTTAAAATGATTATATTTCAGGAATGACGTCGGTCTGTATTATTGTTGTGGTGGCAGTGGTAGCCTTGGCTGGTGCCACTCAAGTGGAGCCATTGGCTAATGGTCTGCTCCTGGCTGATCCTAAGAACTGCTCTTCCTACTATGAATTCGTACCTCAGCTGAGACATTGTCCTTCAGGTCTTGTGTTCAATCCCAAGCAACAGATGTGTGACTGGCCAGCAAATGTTGATTGCTCATGTAACGGTAACGGTAAGTAACCTCTATAACAGATTCGTTAACCAGAGTTATTTCTCGATGCAGATGTGACACATTGACGTTTACGGGGCCATACAATCTCCTCTACATCCACTGAATTTATTACTGGATAAAGTTTCCAGATGTCATTTATAAATTTTGAAATCTTAGTCCTCCTATGACATACTAACAGAACACTCTGAGAATCGTCAAGAGGATATTAATACGGTTAGCATCCTGCAGATATCTCTTTGACAACCAATGTATATTAAGAATCTGCATGTTGTATGTCAACAATCGTAAGAGTAACAAATAACGCACCAGTCTGGGAGAGGAAACGATTTGAGTTCGAATCCTGAGAGTGCTCCTTTCCCTGTATTGGATCAAATAACGACCACGTCAAGAAGAAATATACATTATATTTACATCTAACATGGAATTCTCATGAATTACAGGTTTCTACATAATTTTAGTTACCAATCAAGACAATACTTTTCAACTACTGTATTTTCAAATTCGCGAAATGTATATACAGTGAAAGCTTCCAGGAATACGCGAGATTTATATTTACGAATATCAGTGGAATTTGATGACGATACATTTCTTAATCCGAATACGATTAACATATACATAGACGTAGGTTACAGTGGGGATATAATAGGAGAAAATGTAAATATTTTAGTTATGTGAACGGGTAGGTTAATAGAAGAAACGAAAGATTTCAGAGGAAGTGTTTCCAAAATGTCGGTATCGTACGACACATGACTGATACCCTCATTTTCTGTATAATTTAATTCCCAGAATCACTGGATCAATGGAGCTGTTTATTATGCTTTCTTCATTTTTATGAGAACGCTAAACTACGACTTAGTTCCATTCTTTGTCATATACTTAATAACAGTCATTTATTTATTTATTTATTTATTTATTTATTTATTTATTTATTTATTTATTTAAATATTTATTTATTTATTTATTTATTTATTTATTTATTTATTTATTTATTTATTTATTTATTTATTTATTTATGAAACACATTTTTCTTTTGCAAATGTATTCGCTTCATTGCCATTATACAGAAAAAATGGTCCATTAATAGACACGTAGTCCGACATCCGCCTGATGATATAAATTTATATCCTTTAGGAACTTCTGGTGGAGGTGGAAACGGAGGAAACAGTGGAGGTGGTGACGGTGGTAATGGTGGTGGAAACGATGGTGGAAATGGGGGCGGAAATGGAGGAAATGGAGGCAACAATGGTGGAAATGGAGGAAACAGTGGTGGAGATGGAGGAAACTCTAACAACGGTGGAAATCAAGGAGGTGACTGTCCTACTCGAGGGAAGTGTCCTGCTGTAGACCCTCTGGACCACACAGTGCACCTCCCTCACCTCACAGACTGCGGACTCTTCTGCAGATGTGATCACGGTGTTCCTAAACTTGACAGATGTCCTGCAGGTCTTCACTTCAATCCTAAGCTTCAAGTATGTGACTGGCCTGACGCAGCCGGATGTGTTATTGGAGGTAAGAATAAAAGAGATAATTTGCATGCACTAAGTTAACAACACTGAAAATCTCAGTCATAAATTAGGGCAGATATGTCAAAGCCAATCGATTTAGCATCGGCCGTCAAAGCCGAAGGTTGCGATTTTTGGCTTCATCGATGTCCATTTATCCATTTTTGTTCTACTGTGTAACTAGCATCCTTATATATGCTAGACTTAACCTAAAAATAAAACGTTAATTTGAAATTCTTTAAGTTTGCAATATTTTATGACTGTGGAAGCTGGGGATTGAAACTTTTACCTTTCCTGCATCAGACACTATAATAATCTCATAATTATTTAAATTAACAAAAGTTGAGAAGTATATTTATCTAGATATGAGCGGGCTGCTTAACCGAGGCTCTAAAGGCGTGCTTAGTTCACACGAAACGACGTGGATTCCATTCATTCTCAGGAAGTCGATAACTTTGGGATTCCTTGAGAAACTCGTAACATCGGGCTCACTTAGAAATGAGTACTAGGGTAATTTATTGGGGCAAAGGCTCACTGGCACAGACGTAACCACTCTACCCCACTTAGTATCAATGTTACGAATTATTGTTGAAGCCTCTGCCTCATGCTCCACCGAGACTTTCATGGTCTTCACAAAGATTACTTTGGTTTATTAATGTTAACGTTTAATGTTGGGTACATATCCACGGTTGAATAAGCAGCGCAGTAGCCTTCTTTCAAGATGGTCCCAGGTTCGATTTCCAGCCGGGACGCGGATTGCATTGCGTCCGATTAATTCCCCATAGCTTGGGGCTGGATGTTTGTGTTCGTCTTAATATACATCCTCACTTACATACAACTGATCACACTACATGCCCCCACCGAAACATGCAGTAGTGGAGACATCCCTCCACATAGGGTTGACATTATGAAAGGCATCGGGCCACACAACGAATTTAATCTACCTATAGTGACGACCCCAAGTAGTTGAGAGAAGGCAATAAGAAAATGCAATTTTTTGGGTTGTTATTCACTATATTATTCTATATTTTCTCAGTTGACCTCTCTTTTATCCATCATTCGACTACATGTTAAAATCATGGCACAAGCATATATTATTCCTCGGACATCGTATCGACAAATATTTCTTCTCATTTTCTGTACATAAGTACTGGTTATTTATTAATAATAAAACATCTCTTTTCTCCTAAAATTAGCTGACTGCAAGAAGCAAGTAATTAATCTCTGTTGCTGATAGGATGAATAATCTGCTTGAATTTGCAGCTTGCCAACCCCTCTCTAACAACAGCCGCAGCCATTGGGAACCTGCCAGCTGTGCTAATGACCCCAGTCAGGTTGGAGACAAATGCCGACTGGTGTGTAACTCTGAGTACCAGCTGAGCGGAACCGCCGAGATCACCTGCACAGACGACGGATGGAGCGGAGCGACTGGCATCGACCAGATACCTTCATGTAAAAGTGAGTGGTGTTATTGAAATATTTTATTTTTAAATACATTCATCCAACCTGCTGAAACAAAAATCTACTATCATACTCACATAATTCTGCTATTGACGAAAATGTTCTGTTACTTCTTATTAGTTGTTTAAAAATTTAGTAAATATCCTTTTATGTGTAATGTAAGGAAATCAATTAGCTTGTATGTGTATTTGTTTGCCTTCAAATACTATAAATAGTAGAATAATCATATCCTGACTAGTGTGAAGTACGCGCAAGGTTTGCAGTTGGTCTTCCGTTTACCATATTTTATTCAAACTAAAAGGAAATATGCTAGTGATGGAACAAATATTCTCTATTCAAATAAATACTCGGAAAAAGTCTTTCGTTTTTCAGATTTACTGTACTCTCGAGAACGTAAGGAAAAGGAAAAGCGAATGAACAAATTTAGCTATTTGGACAATTGTGTCCAAGATTTTAAATTCTTCTGTGTTTCAGTATACTGCTAAATACTTTATACTCGTTTCTGAAGCCTCAATTCTGTTATGCACAACAGAATTTTTCTACGGTTGGTAACGCTGCGTGTATGTGGCTTACGTCGACAAGAGTTTTACACCTCCCAACACCTTCCTTGTTTGAAGGAAGGATTTCTAGGATGAAGCTTATAAAACAGCAGAAGGTGTGGATGACCTTTTCACAGCTTAATGAGAGGACGTGTTAGACGAGTGGCATTGTTCTTACCAAGACAGCCGTTGTCCGAATTATGGCCAATGCATATGGGATATTTTAATTTAAAATTGAAATTAAATTTCCTGTGGCTCATATTCCAAGTAAATCGGAGGTCCCGTGACTATGATCACGATATCAACAGTCACATAAAACTATAGGCTTGACTTTGCTTACACAAAGGGATGAGAATCTATCTTGTTCTGAATTTATGAGTATGTGTGGTATTCGCAGTAACTAAATTGGAGGTCGGTTTCCAATCCTTACAATTATTTGTATAACACTGAAGAGAGTAAGAAAAAGTAATTCATATGTGTTTTTTAACATTTCAGCTGTCAATGAGACCGGAGAAGACTTTGTCAACAACATCAATAACACACTTGGACAGCAAGCAAATCTCTTGTTTGTGCTCGATGAGTCGGGAAGTGTCAGTCAGTCCAACTTCGCTATTGAGTTGAACTTTGTGAAGGCTATTGTGAATGCTTTCCCGTGAGTATATCCATCATTCCATGAAATCCAAAGTGTACACCATCCTTTAAATATATACACTGATTCATGTATTTGGTCACTTAGATTGTCGAAGAACCGATCTGCAGGAGTCATCACGTTCGACAGTACCGCAGCAGTGGACATTTCCATCAAACAATCTGATACGTGTAGTTTCCTGAAAGGAGTGGACAGAATTAAATACAATGGTGGTGGCACTGACATTCTTCGTTCTCTCAACCTGGCTTACAACGAAATTATTCAGAATGCTGTCCATAATCTCACTCTTGTCTGTAAGTAAATTTTCTTAATAGTCTAGTGTCAGAGTCATACATGTTAAGTGGGTTATTTGTTGTAAGTACTACATTTATTTACCCCAGAAACACTCCAGTTTTGTCAATGGCTGCCGTTATTATTCCTCAGTGCATTGCATAGCAGAAAACACGGTCTGTACTGTACATACAACCTAATCCCAATATACCAATATTCCACACCAATAATAAATTGAAATATATTACAATAGTATGAAATTATTACATAATTGTTCGAATTAAAGAAAATATTAATTATTTTTGCACGAATGGAATTTTCAGGACGAAATATCTGGAAGCTCAGTTGTACGTAGTACTGTCTTCATTCAGTTTTCAAACTTTTATTTTAGACCTTCAATTTTTATTTCATTCGTTTCTACACAATAAGCGCTGTCACTGTAGGTAGAGTCATGCGAATCTTCCAAAATCCAGTGTTCAATTTTAGAATCATCAACAAAATTATAACAGTCATATTGCCCCTCACCTCACAAGTGATGGGAGTACCTCAACTTCTCTCGCCAAGTAAACAACGGAAAAAAGTAGTTTGTTTCTCAGATACAATCAAAACAAAATATTAAGCAATCCACAGCTATCGTAATTTACAATCAGTGTCAGTTGATGACCGACTGCACAACTACATTTGAATTTACAGGACGGTGGCAATTTACCAAATACCGCACCTTCCTCCAGGAGGAAGGTGGGCAGATATTGAGGGTTAAGGTTTTTCGGCTCTCTTTCATTAGGGTTGTTAGAATGATGCTACAGGAAATTGACACTTCATGCAGCCGTATCAGACTATTAAGATATTGTTAATGGAACTCCTCCGGTCGTAAAAAGGATTTGATTCTTATTTTACATTCTTTCTCTTAATATAAATACTGTCTTCAGTTGAAACCTCCTGTTGATAATATAGTATCCGTGTTGTTAATTCAACGCAATGATTGGTGTCTCTCAAGTTTCTAATCACACACACGCTAACCACTGTATTGTAGTACCATGTCACATTTACTGCTTGAGGTGTTACAGTTGTTAATCTGACAGCGCCAGCTGGGGAGGAAATAACCGTAAAATCATTTCTCATTTCCTGTCCGTAGTTTGAAACAACTGACAGAACATTATTGGTATTCCACACCGCATTGCCATGGTAATATGACTGAATTAACTCTCCTTCGAGTTTCCCTATTGTCGATCAATTTACACCTCAGTTATAACATTTTCAATGTCTTTCATAGGCTCAGTGAACGTAGCTAGTTTTGTGGTAGTGATGAGCATGGTCTATATGAGGAAGTTAAATGGATTCCCACTATTTTTCAGAAAGACGAACTGCTGCTAATCTTATTAGTAATAAACTTCTCTTACTGAACATTAAAGTGAGCATTTTATTTTATCAGATACTAAATGGAAAAGTAATCTATAGGAAAATTCTTAGAGTTATATTTGTAGCAAGAGACACAAAACTGTGTGCGTGTCTGCTGCTCCTGCGCAGAATCAGTGCCTCAAAAATTATAAAACAAGGGATAGTTTCTTGAGTACCGAAACCGTTAGGCTTAATTAAGAAGCTGAGAATTTCTGTGAACATAAGCAAATCAAATTGTCAAGAATAAATTTAGTTAGTACAGAAGTAAGTAAGTCTCTAATTATTCCAAAAATCGTTTCGATATGATGCTACAATTGCAAAGATTATCACAAATTCATTCATAATCTACCTTACAAAACCCAGAACACAGGTAATTTAACAGTACGAAGAGGAAAGTGATAAATTATCTTGTTTAGATACAGTACCTCAGAGATTGTTCACTAACAGAGCTACAATTAACAAAAATATAGTTTTAATTTTCTGTTGTGATTTTTAAATCTATCTTCTGTGAATACGATATTTTATTAATAGTTCATATATTGTAAGAGACTAGTAGGTAGAGGTTTACACTTTAACTTATGATACATTTAAAAATACTGCAGCATTTAGATGAATGAAAAAATTAACAATTTTTATGGGTTGTTATCAGCGTGAGTTTCGCTTGATTATCAATCATCATTTTAAAAACTGAGGCGCATTTGCTCCGTGAAATCTTTTGGTACTTCTTGAAGATAAGATGTGGGAAATAAAGATTTAAAGATATCAAAACAACGTAATACAGTACGTTGAGTGTAGGACATGCGAACTGAATAGACAATTATATCCAAAAGTACGCAGTTACAACCTGAAAATGCTGTAAATATATTACAAATAGACTGACATGAATAGTTAAACATAATACGTTTTATAGTTAATTAACTATGGCGTACTCAACGTAATATTAAATAAAATATTTTTATAACCCTATGCCAAACTAATTAGCTACATACACATTTTTGTTGGAATAATAGTGTGAATTAACCTGGAGAATGGTCGACCTGGAATTTTTGATGGAGTAGCTATCAAATTGATATTCACTGCCCTTGGCCTTCTGTGACGATTTACCTGATTTGCGTGACTACAATTTAATGTCAATCTGTCTACAGTCCTGGTAACTGATGGTGTCAGCACAACAAACCCTACGGCTGCAGCTGATAAGATCAAGAGCCATGGCGATGCCCTGTTCACAGTTGGTGTAGCTGGTTACAATGACAAACAACTTGCCCCGCTGTCTTCCCTGGACAAAAATAATGCTCCTCTCTTCTTCGGTATTAAGAGCTTCGCAGTGTTCGAGGCTGTAGCGGATTACCTTGCCACCAGTAAGTACTTGTCAAATCACACTCATTTTAAGTTATAATTATATTCATGAGTTGTTCTTCTTCATTATTTTCATCATTACTAACATTCCCTTAAGGCAATGTCTTGACCCACAGTCATAATTTTGTGTCTTCAGTCAGTTATGGTTCATCACTTTCAGAGAATTGCTTATACAAGGCATCACTCTTCGCCCATTTCTTTTATTTCGTGCAATTTTTCTCTGAGATATATTAAAATTTAAGTAACTGTAGAACAACATGTGATCAACAATATTTTCCCTTATTCAATTTCGACTATGAATTTACTGTCTTCACGTATTTTCCTCAATAATTATTTCCGGCCTATATTTCTGTACTACATACCGTATTATTCCTCTTCCATATCCTCTTCACACGTATTCTTATCCTTCTCCGATAACATTTCTTACGGATTATCAGAGTGACTACTCCGAGTCCTTGACCGTAACAAATTTCAGACATCAAATTTTAAACCTTTCACTCCACTAACATACAGTTCGGGTATATCCCTGTGTCTTTTAGTTTTAAGCACGTAGCGAACTATTCTTAAAGGCACATAATAAGTGATATTGCGAGTGTATTTCTATTGAGATTTCAGTAAGAATATTTGTTTTTCTAGAATACAACAACGGAACGTCTCTAAACTGTTAACACCAGAGGATCGACACCACAGATGGAGCTGCTCTACCCATCAGTATCATCAGAAGCAGCCTGCAAGCAAATATTTCGCTATTTCGTGGATATTCGTCAAGGGAGACTCAATAATGTATTATTGCGAAACGCAGTCAATTTGAATAATTAACCAAAGATATTTTACACTGTTTATATACAATGATACTTGCCATTTCATCACAATGTACTTCACCCCATCCTTCAATAATGTATTTATTGTTTTTTTTTCAGTCATTCATTCGAGAATGTATTTATTTTTCTTAGTAACACAAATAAACATATTATAAGCAAACGTGGTTATTATTTAAGAATTTCTTCCTATTTTTTATACGTCGCACTGACAAATGCACGTCTTATGGCAATGATGGGATAGGGCAAGTTTAGCTTTCGGAAGGATGCGACCGTCACCTTAATTTAAGTACATCGTAATTAAGGCATTTGCCTGATGTGAAAATCGGCAACACGGAAAACCATCTTCAGATTTGTCGACTGTAGCGTTCGAACTCACCATTCCTTGAACGCAATCCAGCAGCTACGTGACTCAAACCACATAGCCAACTCGTTTTGTTTGAATATTTTACTCCTTCCTTTTATCATTTGGAGTATTTATTATGGGAAACATTGGAATGATTCAGGGCTGAATCCTAGCAGGATTTTGTATCACCTAAGCAAATTATTAGAAAGCATAACTATTGCACTCCACAAGTACCTGTGTTTCTATTCCTATTACTAAGGCCTATTAAATACAAATTTGTGCAAATTACTAACTGAAGACTACGGTGATAACATTCTATAGAGGAATAACAATAAGAACTTCGAATACAAGTACAGTTTGAAGTAGGATTCAGCTTTATTCTCTGAAATACAGTGAAATAGTTTTGGCCTACGAGCGTATTGCGCCCAAATTCTCATGTATAGCTGTCTGTTTGGGAACTGCATGTTCATATGAAAAGTGGCTGGTATTACTTTATCTCAGTATAAAATTACGGAGGAAGGTAGGGAGGATATTCTCACTTTTAAATGATGTTGGTAATTATTGTTTTAAGAGGAAGTACCAGTAACAAACCATCCTCTTACTTTTAAATCCTGGAGTTCCCAACGTGGGGCAATGGCCTCTCCAGAGAGATGTGAGACAGCCTCAGGCTGGGGTGAGAACGATTGGTAATGAGTAAATTTTAGCTTACAGAAGAATATGAGATGTGGATCTCTATAGGTAATTATTTAGAATCCAAACTAGTGATACTCGTGATAAGTCATTCGAAATTGCGGCTCGTTTATTGTCTTGTTCTCGTCTATCTTTTCCCTTCTCCAAAGTTTTACAATAGAAACGTCGTGTATTTGAATATATACAGTGACCACTAAACGGATTTTACGGTAAAATCAAGGAGCGAGCAAGGAGCAACGTGATGGGAGACAACATCTTTGTCCCATCCTCTGTCTTGTAAGGCTCGGTTATTAGTAGAGCTCTGTATTTGTGCTAGTAAAAATTGGTATGTGGCCTCCGGAAAGGCCTGGTGCAGGTCTTTCGAGTTGACGCCGTATAGGCGACCTCCGCGTTTGTAAGGATGTGACCCCTACCTATAATGAAATCTAATTCTGAATACGTCGCACACACACACCCAGCCCCCGAGCCAGAAGAACTAACTTATGAAAGTTAAAATCCACGACCCAACCGGGAATCAAACACGGGACCCTTTGGACAAAAGGTTAGCATGCTAACGATTTGCCCATTGAGCCGTGATGTACTTGACACTGATCCTGGAGAAGAAATTAGTTTGCTGTAGACATTGATGTGCTGCCAGAATATTTCCAGAAGAAGCCATAGGACTGAAGTGTGATTCAAAAGAAAAATATGATTTTACGACTTTAGTTCTGTATTTTTGGAGATATTGTTTTGCAAATGTACCCTAAAAAACCCAAGTTGCGATGATTATTATTGTTGCCATCCTTATCTGCACGAGTCAGGGTTATCAACATTGACCATAATAAAAACAAAATAACACTGCTGGCTGAATGTCGCGAGTGATCTCCATTGTTCATTGTCCAATATCATTAAACGATTCATTAGTGTATTAACACTGTACTGGAATAAAAGTGATGTACAATAGCGGGTAATAGGCCTACACGTTGGATAACTTGAAGGCATTCTATGTCCAAAGTGAGAAGGGATATCAAGACATAGGTTCAGTGCAAGAGTAATGTTGAAGACATGAAAAAAAGGGACACTAATGAAACCTAAAGAGCATAGAGATTTATTCAGCAATCTCGGGGACAACTTGCGGGTTGGTCGCAATTCCGAGGCCAATCCTGCAAGGAAGAACATGAGCTTACACTAGCTTCGGGATCAAGGAGCGAGTAAGCCCGCTAATCGAATTTAAGGTCTTCCTCCGTGGCTCAACCGGCGTCTCTGGAGGCCGTAAAGAATTAGTTAGGCAGGACAGGTTTGTCTCCGGGTACTCCGGTTTTCCCTATCATCAATCATTCCAGCAACACTCTCTATTAACATTTCATTTCATCTGTCAGTCATTTATCGTTGTCCCAGAGGAGTGTGACAGGCTTCGCCAGCCGGCACATTTCCTATCCTAGATGGGAGCTTCATTCATTCCATTCCTGACCCGGTCGAATGACTGGAAACAGGCTGTGGATTTTTATGCTCGTAAATAATTCTCATTTTGGATATTCTCCCAATTAATTTCTGTCCGTCTGTCTGTCTACCTTTCTATTGTCTGGATGTGTCAGTGAGGGTGAGGGAGAGAGAAAGAGCTACAGTGGCGTACCAGTTAGATATTAAAAAATAATAATAATAATAATAATAATAATAATCGTATGGCCTCAGCTACCGTTTGCAGACATTTCGATTTGACGCCATCTGGCTGTCTGCTCGTCAATTTCGACGTTCCGGTTTACTCTGTCTGCCATCTAGCGGACCTAGAGTAAACCGGATCTCTCTTGGGCGTCTATGGCTGAGATTTAATTAATTTTGTCGGGTAAATACCAAATGTATCACCAGAGATCTTTTACATGCCGACATCGTACGACATGGAGTGTCGAATGGACTTTTTTCCGCCCTTCAAAAATCCGACTACCTCTGCCGGGTTTGAACCCGCTATCTTGGGATCCGGAGGCCGACACTCTACCACGGACCCACAGAGGCAGCTAGTTAGATATTAATTTTATATGTTTTATGTCCCACTACCTAATTCTTTACGGCCTCCAGAGACGCCGAGGTGCCACAATTGTGTTCTGCAGGAGTTATTTTACGTGGCAGTAAATCAACCGATACAAGGCTATTGTAGACTGCCAAAAAACGTGCAACAAGGACAAGGTCATTTTATTCACAAGGAATGTGACAGGTAGTTCATCATCGGAGGAGTATATGATTAGAGATTCAGACCAAATAAAAAGCATATGCCAGATTAAAGGGTGCCCAAACAGTCGCATCAATACACCGTGTGCACCCTCTGGCGGCAATGCAGGCTTGTATTCGCGCATACAAGGGATCATAAAGGTGCCGAATGGCATCCTGCGATAGATTGGCCCAAGCATCTTGCACCTTTTGATGCAATTCAGCAATGGTTCTTGCAGGCTCTGGAGAACGCGTCCCATACGTGTTCAGTTGGGGAGAGATCCAGTGATCTGCTGGCCAGGACAGTTGTTGTACATCGGGCCTCCTGAGTATCATCTGATCGCCGTTGTCAATGACAAATGAATCACTAACACAAAAAAATCTCAGTATTCACTGAACACAATCCTTGAAGGTGTTGCATGTTTTGCTTTACCGACAGTCTATACGAACACGTTATAATAACGCCAAACTTAGCCGATATCGAACCCACCCCAGCAACGGGATCTACGACTGTGAACAGCTGCAGTTGAAACCTTCCTTGTATAGTAGGTATTTTAGGCTAACTGCTACTGTCCACTCTGAGGAGGAGTCCTTGTTCCAGTAAAACAATGATATTGGCCTTTGGGAATACCTGGAACGTTTTAAGTACATATTTCTTGCAACTTCGGACAGTTCCATTCTTGAAAGGACATTTTGCTAGAAGTTACGTGAATATATTTCTGGATACAACATATCATAAACAGAGTAAGGGTCAATTAATGTTTAACGATTCGACATTTTTAGAACAGACTTCCATATGCTTGATAAGAGCGACGTTGTTGGGGGGTGGGTGTTAAAATAATACTAATTATGATCAGTAGAAAATTAAAAAAAAAAAAATGGGATGGGTTTAAAGCCATTGTTGAGGCGTGTAAAATTAAAGTAGGTAAGGAACGGAAGAAACCCACTACTTTATAACAGAGAAAGAGGTCAAGAAAGAGGTAGGTAAGGGTTATTCTGCCCGAAGGCAGGTCCGAACCTCCGCAGAGGTGTTCCTGAGCCGGAGTTTACGTGCGGTAGGGTGGCCAGTTCCTTTCCGTTCCTCCATCCCCTTACCCCCACCAACAGCGCGTGGCAACCCATCCAACTCCTGACCACGCCCAATGTTGCTTGATTTCGGAGATCTCACGGGATCCGGTGTTTCAACACGGCTACGGCCATTGGCAAGAAAGAGGAGCAGGTTCGAAATAGACAGAGTTAGACATGGTTGTGAAAGTAATGAGATATTGAAGGAACATGCTAGGAAATTGAATTTTTTTTAAAGTCAGCTAATTGTATGATAGCAAACATATTTGCCAGTAATATGAATGTTCTAGAAAAATGGAAGGATATGCACTTTAAGGCAGAAACAGTTTCCAGGAAGGATATCAAGGGATCATTAATAAACAAGGGGAGTGTGTATGTGAGAACCTATAGAAGGCAGAAGTATTCAGTCAGCAGAATGCAAAGTATGTGAGAACCTATAGAAGGCAGAAGTATTCAGTCAGCAGAATGCAAAGCTGTAATGCTATTGTTCCGATCATGCACTTGACTCATATGAACAATGGACTTGGCCAAGGATGAGTGAGCATTAGATTTTAAAATTCTCATCAGTAAGCAAGCAGCTCTATTCCTGAGTTTCTATCAGTATCCGGCCTTATAGTAAGATGTTACATGACAATCTTTACGAATATCGAAAACGAAACGCACATGGGCCATTCTGAACTCGCTGGAGTTTGGTATTATATTTATCTGAGATATCGCTATAAATTACAGTGCCGTAATCTATAATAGAAAATACTACAGTGTGGATCAAACCCTTACTTACCGAAAAAGGAAGTTACGAAGAAACTAACACAATATACTGAACGCATGACCTTTGTGTCAGAAGGAACCAGAGTCCTAAAGTCATTACATGAGGTCCCATATACATTACAAGTCAGAAGCTCTACCTATATATTTTATCTCTGACCAGAGACGGCACGTGGACGACCAGCTGTTTGTTTTCATTCTCAAGCTAAAGAAATTACGCCACTCGCACGTGGAACAGGTGGACTATTTGTTCTAATAAAAAGTACTTTTTAAGTAGAATTGGCGGCGAAACTGTCGTAGCGAATGGTAGGAAATTCAAAGAGATAATTTGGACATTAATGATACAGATTTAAACCGCTAAATAGATTCAGAAGGGTATTTGTCAAGAGACGCGCCTGATCGTACACACTCGGTTACATCGATCAAATATAGTGCCTATCTTATGAGGTAATTTAACAATTCAATTCGTTAAGAGAAATCCTTAAATGCTCGTCAATAACATTGCTACTAAATTAAACAACTATGTGTTTCAGTGAGACCTGACCTCAATACATTTTTATGGAGTAGCAAAAGTGCCTGTAAATGAGAATGGCATGGGAGTAAAATGTCTAAAAAAGCGATAGCCTATTTTGAAAACACGCATTGATGCCATTGAATTCGAAGCGAATCTACGTATGTCAGAGTAACATTATAATCCAGCGTTTGAAAGACTTAGTCCCAAGGGAAGATAGGTTTTGGCTGTAGGTGGC
Source organism: Anabrus simplex (assembly GCF_040414725.1). Lineage (NCBI taxonomy): Eukaryota > Metazoa > Arthropoda > Insecta > Orthoptera > Tettigoniidae > Anabrus > Anabrus simplex. The sequence continues at coordinate 1,026,914,817 of NC_090265.1, read as the reverse complement.
TGTAATATCATCTCCAAGTGGAGATAGGTTTTAAACATCACGACATTTTTCAGGGACAGGTAATAGACGGCCATTCGAATGCCACGATCCTGAAAATCCTGTAATTGAAGTTATGAATAATAATTGTTTTATCATCATCATCATCATCTGTTTACCCTCCAAGTTCGGTTTTTCCCTCGGACTTAGCGAGGGATCCCACCTCTACCGCCTCAAGGGCAGTGTCCTGGAGCTATATAAGTAAATTAAGAATCAGATAAGATTTAAGAGTTTGAAGGCACACCAAAAGCTGTAAGCAACAAGTTGTGTAATTAGAAGCAAGGCTTGGTCGAAGTAGGTGAATCACATGCTGCACCCTGCTATAGGTGCGTAGTATATCTTCAGAAAAGGTGGGTAGAGAGTGAACGGAAGGAGGCAATTCCGTTTTTGTGTGTCTTCGGACAGTCTCCATAGGATGAGAACTTCAATGGCCTTCTCGAAGGGAGGCGAAAGTTAGTGAAGGTATAAAACAGGGGTACACACCCTGATCGAGGCTTTTTTTGGAACAAGTCTACTAGGAGTGCGGGCGGAAGCCTTGTCAGTCAGGTCTCCGATAATAATAATAAGGTCCAAGTGTGGACTTAGAGTATTCACTTCAATACTTCGACCACGCCAAGTCTTCTATGTTAGCGATATTTGAAGTTGGAAGAGAGATTGTAAATACTGTATATAATTATACATACTCATCAGTCTACTATTAAAGGAAGGTTTTGGGAAACAGAGGACTTCGTCTCTTCACGCGTAGCAAATCTCCCAGGCCCATTGAACAACCCCTCCTTACCGCTCGGAGGAAACCAATCTGATTATTCAGGGATAGGCAAGGAAGAGGGAAGGAAGCGGCCGTGGCCTTAAGTTAGGTACCATCCCGGCATTCGCCTGGAGGAGAAGTGAGAAACCACGGAAAACCACTTCCAGGATGGCTGAGGTGGGAATCGAATCCACCTCTACTCAGTTGACCTCCCGAGGCTGAGTGGACCCCGTTCCAGCCCTCGTACCACTTTTCAAATTTCGTGGCAGAGCCGGGAATCGAACCCGGACCTCCGGGGGTGGCAGCTAATCATGCTAACCACTACACCATAGAGGCGGACATAACTGTTTTATTTTAAATATAATTGCGTATGCGGATCGGTGTTCGACAGACATGTTCGGTCCGTGCAAGGAAGAGAACGTGTGAATGGTATTTTTTGGTTTATGTCATTATTTTCAGGTGAAGAAAATAAAAGGAAAAATATGTTTGTAAAGCCAATATCTGTCGAGATGGCTAAATAAAATGACTGAGAGGCTGGTGAATCTGTAAAGAGGGGAGAAGACGTACGAATACGGTATGTGAATTACCACCTTGTTAAAATGCTTGTATTTGTTTCATGATGTCACCATATGATTTTTTCTTGTGTATGTATCTGTGACGCGTTTTGGTCACCCTTTCGTTTTGTGAAAATATCAGAGAAATATGACAAAAGGTCATTTGTTTTATTTTCTTGGATAAGCGGGAAAGTCGCAAAACTAGCGTGTGAAGTGTTGTAGAGTAGTAGATTTGATGGATGAGAAACGAATTTAATGTCTAAAGTAAAGGATCATTTCAGTACGTTTATTTTCTATATTTGTTGTTTGTCAAAATTAAGATATAAATTTGTCATATAATTATGTTCTATGTTAAGACGAAATTAATGTAAGTGTAATCCGTGGTTATTCAGTCAAAGCTGGTGTGAAGGCACACCGTTGTATTAGGCGATGTAAATTTTATTGAAGGGAAATTACGGGGCGAGATTTTTAAAATTTTGTCGCAGGGATCACTATTCCAAAGTCTGTTGAAACCTGTGTGGAGTTGATGAGAAGAAAATAACAGTAACATTTTTGAAAGTCAAGTTGTGAATTTCGGTTGTGGAAACATTTAGCTCAGGTATGCGGCAAGAGATGGTTAGTTGTCACAGAGTGTTTATGTAACAGCATTGTGGGTCACCCAAGAGAGATATTCTATATTATTGTCCGAGATTTTGTGTTAAGCGAGTGTTTCAAGTCTTGTGAAATGGGAAGTAAGGAAGGACTGTAGATCAGGTTGTAGAAATCCTGCAGTGTTGATGCCGGGATGTTCAGTGTAGGAAACCCTAGGAGTTATTTTGTGTAATATATTGAGATGGGAATAGGGTCAGTCGATAATTAGGATTCCACATGAAACCGTAGGACTGTGAATTGCCAGCAAGGCAAGCTTTTTCCTTTTTATTTGACGCAGGTTAAACACGACTAGCACACATGCGTTTCGTTTCAAGATAACAAAGGGGAGACTAGTGTTCCGTTACTCAAGTCAGTTGTCAGTTGTTAATCGATAGAGCTCGCTACTAGAAACTAACTGTAACTGGGATTGGTCATGTGTAGTAAAATGTTTGGAATCAGATTTCATTCTTTAGAAGAGACTCGAATTAATAATTACTTGAATTCATTTTTGAAGCGACGGAAATGAGACAATGATGTTGGAGTTAACCATTTTCAGGGATGTCAAAATTTGAGAATTGTAGTAATGTTGTCTGACATTATTCGAGGGTTATACAGAGTCTTATTTTTAAACGTCACGAAGCGATGTGACAGGGATTTGGTTATTTTGCGTTGTGTGTTAATTTGTGCAGATTGTAGGATTTAATGTTAGGATTATCCAAGATAGTTTCTTAATAATTTTTAGTGTTAGTGTTGTTAGTGTTTGAACCACAGCTCAAACCGGACTCACCTGGTGGTGTAGAGGATACGGCGTGTGTTTACTAATCCCAAGTTAACGCGTTCAAATCCGACTGAGGTCGGTGGCTTTTACGGGTGTTTAAAGGTGTCAACCCCATGTCGTTGGCTTCCGACACGTTATAGAACTACTGCGGGACGAAATTCCAACACCCCGGGGTATATTACGAACGGACGTTCAACAAATTAGATTATTAATAATGTTTGTCTCGAACATTTCCGGGACGGTTCCTTATCTCAAATTGATCCATTTGCTTCCCCCATCATCCGTGAAAGTTTATAAAATCATCACGGATACAGCCTGTATAATCCACCGTACCGTAAAGGCACAGAAGTTAGCGAAGTATCAAGGAAGCACCAGAATTCGTACTTATTGAACATAGGAGTACAATAATGATACGTATATTAGACACTTGTTTTACCTATGTGGTAATAAACACAGAAAGAAAATAATACTTTTATTTAGGTGGTGCAGAAATTGATTGTGCACATTCGAACTGGGTTCCATGATTATTCTTCCTAAACTGAAACCTCCCAGTGGTTCATCAAGGTTTAGGCTACTGAATAAAGAGAATTATATTGCAAATTATTCGGAAAATAACAATATGGAGATGAAATTGGAGGTGAATACATTTAACGCTAATGTGTGTAAACAATTGAAGTGAGTTGTGAATCAATATTTTCATTAGACATGTCTCTGAGCGAGATATTGTTACGTAAACAAGATTTAATATGCTTCATGAAAAGGGGAACACAGTATAAATATAAGAAATGTATTTGTGTGAGAAACAAATGGCATTGTTATATTGTAGTTTACAATTGTGAACGAACTGTATCTGTAATTTAGCTTAAATATTGTGTACTGATGGTTTGCCAAAGGATTCATGGGCCGACAAGAAGCTATTATGTGATACAATTCCAAAATTGGCCTTCACGGCCGCAGATCTTAAAATCTCGGGAATAGAACACGTTTTTGGGTAGTTAGGCCGTGTGCGTTTGCAGAGTTTTTCCCAAGGGTGCCATTTGGGCTCATCATTTAGATTGGCACGCCCCTCGAAGACGTGGTTTCCCACTTCTCCTCCGGGCAAATGCCACGATGGTACCTAAGTTAAGGCCACGGCCGCTTCCTTCCCTCTTCCTTGTCTATCCATTCCGACCTTCCCATCCGCCCACAAGGTCCCTGTTCAGGATACCAGGTGAGGCCGCCTGGGCGAGGTACTGGTCCTCATCCCCAGATGTATCCGCCGACCCAATGTCTCGAACTCCAGGACACTGCCCTTGAAGCAGTAGAGGTGGGATCCCTCGCTGAGTCCGAGAGAAAAACTGACCCTGGAGTGGTTATTAAATGAACAAGATTCAGAATTTATTAAAGGAAATCTCGTATACACATTTTCGAGATACACTGATTTTTATCTTGGTACCTAGTACGTCGTATATGATAACCGTGTACTTTACTAGCATATCTGGCCTTCTATATAGTTGAGGCGTGGCAGGATGATAGGTATTAACGCACCTTGACGTACAAGAAAGTAGAGCACTGTTCTTCAAACAAGGTGACGGCAGGCATTTACGTATTTGCCTTCATTTATGAGGTTGCCCATACTATGCAAAAGAGCAATTATGTCGTTATTAACTGAACAAGATTCAACTCGATCTGGTATGAATTCGGTTCCAAGCTTTGAAGCGTGTGTCATATTGCAGATGTCATATTGCAGATGGTTCACTCCAGAGTTAGCAAGTCCCGCGGTCTCGGGATAGCGAGCCTGTCTATCTGTAGGCACCGAGTTCGATTTCTGACCAGGTTAGGGATTTTTACCTCAATCTGAGGTCTTGTTCGAGATTCAGTAAGCCTACGCGATTACAATTGCGAAGTTGTCAAGAATTACGGCCGACAGGATTTTTGGCGCTGACGATCAGGGCTGTTGTGACAAAGTTGTTTGAAATTCGAAAATTGAATGTGGAAAAAATACCTGCTTGATATAGGGCAACCCATCATTGTGGTCTTATACAACGGAAGACCTCATTATCCTAGTATGACAATTCTTTCTACGGCAGCTCATTTCTTAGCCGTTGGGAAACCTGGGAGAATGAAATGATAAAGAATTGCGTGCAGAAAATGTTGCCCTTTTAGGAACGGTGATTTAGTTTGGTAATGAAGTGTCCAATTGACCCGTCCTGTCCCATGTCAACATCGTTCCTCTCTTGCATGCTTTTAGCAACATCATTGAAAAGTTCTTACCTTCCCCCAGTTGACGAGCACTGTACATTTTGATCGCTGGAGTCACTAATCATAATACACTGCAGTGGCCTATCTCTCCGTATTTTCAATGGCAGTGCTAGCGACTTTGCTTTTGTGACTCCAGAGGCTATAGACTATATAAACAATTTGGACATACGTATATAGTGTAGATCTTACAACAATAGACGTTGTATCTCTAGCCATACGCTAAATAAATAAATAAATACTCCGATTAGAGTAAATTTAATTGAACAATATTTCTGACCACCTCTTAATTTCACACTGAACACAACATTGTTCATTGGCTTATTTTCGTTTCTCTGAATTTACTTCAAGCTAGTCGTAGAGAAGGAGCACGTGTGGGGAGAATAAAGTGTTAGTTAGGTATACGTGGGAAACCTCCAAAAGAAAAGTAAGTTGCTATCGTTAGGTGTGGGAACGGGCGAGATTTTCTGCATACAAATATACACTTTGCTTGTGATTTGAAGGTTCTGAAGAGGGTGTATTTTTCTATACTTTGTAGGCTGTATTATTTTTCCAGGACCTGTTTAACATTTGGTAGTCTCACTAAGCCCTGGATGAGACGTCTCTTGTTGACCTGAAGTAAAGTCCGGCACACGAGCACTAACCTATGAATGAAGGTCAACTCTAGGTTATAACTGAAAGAGAGGAAGTTAGTATGAAAAAAAGTAAACCCGAATGGTCGAAACGGGCTGCCTTGTAAACTGAATGCTTAGCTGTCTTGACCTTATTCGATTCTACAAAACAAGGGCAAGGTTGACTGTCGATGAACACAAGGGAGTTGCTAGAGCCAGATGAGGGAGGGGTAGAAGGGATGTAACATTCCATTGCCAACATAAATCACTGTTTCTACATCGCAAAGATTCCGTGCAATCGCCTGTAAAGCTTTATGTATACAAACTGCGTTTCTCAATGTATTTGTTCTTTAAAGGATACATATTCCTCTTTTATATGTTGAACCATAATATTTTCGCTATTTAAATGTCCATCCAATTTATAATTTGCCACCTCCCATATTGAATGGGAAATTATGCTTGAATGAATGACTGAATGAATGAATGAATGAATGAATGAATGAATGAATCAATCAATCAATCATACTCTGCCATATATATGTTGTTCATTTTATCTAACTTTAATTTTTCACATGGTTTCCATCCACCAGTAATTCAGAAACAATTGAAGATATTTGCATGGAGTTTTCCAATGTTATAATAATAATAATAATAATAATAATAATAATAATAATAATAATAATAATAATAATAATAATAATAATAATCGTATGGCCTCTGCTACCGTGTGCAGACATTTCAACTTGACACCATCTGGCTGCTCATCAATTTCGACGTTCCGTTTTACTCTAGGCCTACTAGATGGCAGGCCGAGTAAACTGAAACTCTCTTGGGCGTCCATGGCTGAGATTTAATGAATTTTGTCGGGTAAACACCAAATGTATCACCAGAGATCTTTTACATGCCGACATCGTACGACATGGAGTGTTGAATGGACTTTTTTCCGCCCTTCTAAAATCCGACTACCTCTGCCGGGTTTGAACCCGCTATCTTGGGATCCGGAGGCCGACACTCTACCACTGATCCACAGAGGCAGCTACTAATGTTAGTATATTTTACTTATGTGAACTACAGGCTGTAGAACCATTTCTTTATACCGAGTAAGTGGCTGTGAGGTTTGGATGACGTAGCCATCAGCTTGCATTTGGGAGATAGTGGGATCGAACCCCACTGTCGGCAGCCCTGAAGATGGTTTTTAGTGGTTTCCTATTTTCAGAGCAGACAAGTGCTGGGACTGTACCTTAATTAAGGCCAGGGCAGCTTCCTTTCCGCTCCTAGCTCTTTTCCGTCGTCACCATAAGACCTAAAGACGTAAAACAAATTGTCAAAGAAAGAAACCTTAATTTAATACATGAAATTTACCATTAAATTAATTAATTCGTAAACATGGGCAGTAAAAACAACAATTATTTAGAAGGAAATATTTTCTGATGGAATAGCTCAGAGATCCTAGAGTATGTTACTAACATACGGTATTTCGGAATATTTTCAGCGGAAGGATTAAGTGAATTTATTGCGAAAACCCCGTCCATCCGCAGAAAAATACATATTCAAATGGACAAAATAATTTAAAATAATGTTTTCGTGTTATAAATATCTGAACTTCATTTTTGTAAATAGTGATGAACGTAGGTTAAGAAGGCAACATTTTCTATAAATACACTTTATGTTCATAAAAACCAGAACATCTCAATAGACTAGAGATAGGAAGTTTATATTCACAGGATATGTGCAGTAGTATGTTCTGCAGAAATTAGCATTTGAACCATGTCGGCCCTCAGGTTCAAGGTCCACATATATATCTCCGCGTACCACCACCGACTGGCAAAATGTGCCTGCGGCTCTCGTTGTCGCTATAAACCGAAGGTAATGGATCAGTTTGACTTGAGCAGACGTGCAGGATGCCTCGCAGACGTATGCGAGAACCGTACCGTCAAATTAGTGAATTTAAAAGAGGGCGCATTATTGGCATGAGAGAACGTGATGCATTCATCCGGGAAATGGCTGCTCGTGTGGGACGAATTGTGTCGGCAGTGCAACGGGTGTGTATAGAATGGTTCACAGAAGGCCGTAGAACACGAGGAGATGGGTCTGGTCGAACCACAAGTCCACCCCCCGAGAAGATCGACACCTCATCCGAATAGAGTTGCAGGAGTGATCTGCGTCCTCCTCGGCTCTGACACAACAGTGGAACAATGTAACGCATCGCATTCTATCAGGAGTGACAGTCTGTCGCCGTTTATTAAGTTACCGGCTCGTCGTCCACTTCTCCACCTTCATTTGACTAATGTGCACAAACATGATAGGCTGTAATGGTGTGTGGAACGACGCCACTGGGGACAGAAATGGCATCAGATAGTGTTTTCGGATGAATTCAGGTTGTTTGGATAGCCGCATTTTCGTTCGCCGCAGACAGGGGGAGAGGCATCACATTGACTGCATTCGCACAAAACATACAGCGCCAACTCAAAGCCTTATGGTGTGGGGTGCTATTGAGTACAATCACAAATCACATGTGGTGCGTGTCCAGGGCACTGTGACCAGTTTGATCTACGTGAATGGCATCCTGCGACCCGTAGGCATACCCTTCCTGTACGACACCCCAGACGCCATATTTTAGCAGGACAGTGTGCGACGACATGATGCTGCATGAACACATGCTTTCTTATTGTCACAGGATGACAGACTCTTGCTCTGGCCCACACGATCACCGGACTTGTCGCCAATCGAAAATGTGTGGAATATGGTGAAACGACGGGTGTGGCGCTATGACCCAATGCCAACCACCAAAGATGGACTGTGGAAACAGGTGGATGTCTTATACTTATACGCGTCGATGCCATCACGCATGGAACAAGTTATCAGTGCCCATGGGAGACCCAGTGCCTACCAGGCAACAGGACACGTGCGAAGTTAGGTGACTGAAATTCTAATCGTTTCTGCAGATCATAATAATGAACATGTCCTTTAAATAACAACTTCCTATCTCTAGTCTTTCAAGGTGATCTGTTTTTTATGAACATGAGTGTTAATAGCATAAATATCTGAATTTTACTATCTACCAACGATAGGTGAATTATCCAATTAAGTACAACCAAAGGAGGAAAGCGAAGATATTGAATCTGGTAGAATTAATGTATCAGCGAATGAAAGAAATAGATACTCAGAATCGTAAACATGAAACATTCCTTAAACCTCGCAAATCTGATATCGACAGGGAGCAATAATTGACCAAAGGAAGACAATACAAAAATAATGACGTAAGGAGTTTAACACAAGTGAACAAAATTTATTGCAGACTCAGCTATATCCTCATGGCCGTCACTTCACGATCACATGTTGAAGGACCATAGACAGATTAGGCTGACTTCCCACACGTGGTTCTTGACAAGATGTGCGACGCCACTTACATGAAGTAGCTGCAACAACAACAACAACATCAACGAAACGGCTCTTACAAACAAAAACTTCTCTTAAAACATGAATGAGGAAAGGAAAGCGTTTGGATGCAACTGTCTTCATTTGAGAAGGATCATCCTTCATAGAATTACGATAGAGATAATCAATGAAACTTTTATGACCTAGAAGATTGCCAAATGCTAAGACTTGACATAATAAGATTAGCTGGCGTGTTTCACAAGCAATGTTTTACAGTACGGCGGATTATTTCAAGAGATTTCTAACCTCGTATGTGACAATGTACTGATAAGAATGCAGTATATATTCAGCAGTGCAAGTACTGAAGGAAAAGTCATCCATCAGCTGCGTCTACATCCTAAGATGGGAGGTGAGCATAGTAAATCTCTAGAGGAAAAACATTATTTTTATTATTAATATTGTTTCCTTATAAGATGGGATTCAACATGCTTTACGCAATACCCTTCTAACACCATCATACAATTCATGCAATGTTATGATCATTACTTAAACGTATGAGTAACCTTTTCTAAAATTATCTTACTAAAAAATCTCTGAATCTGAGACTTTACAACTTAAATACCTGTTCGTACCAGAAATAATATCACTACGGATTTCACAGTCTTGTGTATGTGAATTTTAATTTTTGTTGATTATGCAAATTTCTATAGTGAGTGGTAAGAATATATTCACGATATATCCTGCTTGTTGTATTGGGGCGATTGAAAGGAGAACCCCCCAGTGATTCGCGTCCTGGAAGCTTGGGTTTGTGATGACCTATCTGAGTTTAAAATTGCTTCAAATCACTTGTGTCAGGCGTCTCAAGTTCATCTTTTCTGTCTGACCTCCCTTGGTCAACACCCGCTCTCTTCCGATTCGAACGGTATTAGGTTTGTAACGGCCGATGGAGGAATTCATTTCCACGCCCTTCGCAACTCTTCACTTTAATTTCCCGGTACCAAAATTGTTAGTCTGAGTGGCTCAGACGGATAAGGCGCTGGCTGTCTGAGCCTAAGTTAGTAGGCTCGATCCTAACTCAGCCTGATGGTAGCTGAGTTGCTCAAATACGTCATCGCTTTGTCGCTAGATTAACCGATACGTAAAAGAACTCTTGCGGGACAAAATTCCGGCACCTCGGCGTCTCCGAAAACCGTAAAAGTATTTGTTGGGACGTAAAGAACATAGCATTATTATGGTACCACTTCAAAAGATCTAATCTTTTCCGATTTTTTCGCCGATTAGTGCCAAAGCCGATGATACCTAAGTGCACTTTCTCTTAAAACAATTATCGCACCACCAGTTCAGGTAAATATCACTTCAGATACTATGTTCTTTCGAATAGCCTGTGATAATTTCTCTCATTCTATGTAGTTCGGAATGAGTCATATGAATGTATTAGCAGGTAGAAATATTTTATTGTATCCTGCATACGCTGTGACAAATATCAAATCCATTAATGTTGAAATACAATGTTTACACAGAGCTGTATGTTCAATCAGTCAATCAGTCACTACTGATCTACATTTAGGGCAGTCGCCCAGGTGGCAGATTCCCTATCTGTTGTTTTCCTAGCCTTTCCTTTAATGACCGCAAAAAAATTGGAAAATTATTGAACATCTCCCTTGGTAAGTTATTCCAATCCCTAACTCCCCTTCCTATAAACGAATATTTGCCTCAATTTTTCCCCTTGAGTTCCAACTTTATCTTCATATTGTGATCTTTCCTACTTTTAAAGACACCACTCAAAAGTATTCGTCTACTAATGTCATTCCAGGCCATCTCTCCACTGACAGCTCGGAACATACCACTTAGCCGAGCAGCTCGTCTCCTTTATCCCAAGTCTTCACAGCCCAAACTTTGCAACATTTTCGTAACACTACTTGTTTGTCGGAAATCATCCAAAACAAATCGAGCTGATTTTCTTTGGATTTTTCTAGTTCTTGAATCAAGTAGTACTAGTGAGGGTCTCATACACTGGTACAATATTCTAGTTGGGGTCTTACCAGAGACTTATATGCCCTCTCCTTTACATCCTTACTACAACCCATAAATACCCTCATTTCTTTAAAATCATATTTATGTAATTTATTTATGTTATTACCCCAATGATGATATTTCCTTATATTAACACCTAGGTACTTGCAATGATCCCCAAATGGAACTTTCACCCCATCAACGCAGTAATTAAAACTGAGAGGACTTTTCTTATTTGTGAAACTCACAACCGGACTTCTAACCCCGTTAATCATCATACCATTGCCCACCGTCCATCTCACAACACTATCGAGGTCACCCTGCAGGCGCTCACAATCTTGTAACTTATTTATTACTCTATACAGAATAACATCGTCTGCAAACAGCCTTATCTCTAATTCCACTTCTTTACACATATCATTGATATATATAAGAAAACATAAAGGTCCACTAATACTGCCTTGAGGAATTCCCGTCTTAATTATTACAGGGCCAGATAAAGCTTCGCCTACTCTAATTCTCTTAGTTCTATTTTCTAGAAATATAGCCAACCATTCAGTCACTCTTTTCTCTAGTCCAATAGTACTCATTTTTGCCAGTAGTCTTCCATGATCAACCCTATCAAATGCCTTAGATAGGTCAATCGCAATACAGTTCATTTGGCCTCCTCAATCCAGGACATCTGCTATATCTTGATGAAATCCTACAAGCTGAGCTTCAGTGGAATAACCTTTCCTAAACCCAAGCTGCCTTCTATCAAACCAGTTATTAATTTCGCATTTACGTCTAATATAATCAGAAAGAATGCTTTCCCAAAGCTTACATGCAATGCATGTCAAACTGACTGGCCTGTAATTTTCAGCTTTATGTCTATCACCCTTTCCAAAGGGGCTACTATAGCAACTCTGCATTCATTTGGTATAGCTCTTTCAAACAAACAACAATCAAATAAGTATTTCAGATATGGTACTATAGCCCAACCCATTGCATTTAGTATATCCCCAGAAATCTTATCAATTCCAACTGCTTTTCTAGTTTTCAACTTTTGTATCGTACTGTAAATGTCATTGTTATTATAGGTAAATTTTAATACTTCATTAGTATTACTCACCTCCCCTATCTGGATATTATCCTTGTAACCAACAATCTTTACTTACTGCTGACTGAATTCTTCTGCCTTTTGAAGATCCTCACATACACACTCCCCTTGTTCATTAATGATTCCTGGAATGTCCTTCTTTGGATCTGTTTCTGCCTTAAAGTACCTATACACACCCTTCCATTTTTCACTAAAATGTGTATGACCACCTATTATGCTTGCCATCATGTTATCCTTAGCTGACTTCTTTGCTAGATTCAATTTCCTAGTAAGTTCCTTCAATTTCTCCTTACTTCCATAACCTTGTCTAACTCTATTTCGTTCCAACCTTCACCTAGGCTAGGAGAAGTTCGTAACTTTCATGTCACAGATGCAACCTAGGCTTTTTCTGTGTATACACTTCCAAAGATAATCTGTAACAACAGATCCAAGCCTGAATGACGCGCTCAGCAGATTTGACCTTCGCCTTAATATCAAGAAGACCTAATACTTAACAGATTAGACTGCCGGTGATGTTGAAGTCAGTGGTGAATATCTACCGAAGACAGATACCGTCCATTGATAGAATCTCATTACTCTAGGAATACTAACATTAACGCTGAAGTGCAAGCAAGGATAAAATGCTGGATGGATGCGATGCAGAGAGGTAACGGGAGTGCTCTGTGACTAGAAAATGTCGGTACGCTTGAAGTCGAAAATAAACTGTACTTTGGGTCACCCAGTCACTTTACGTCATATTTATAGTGAAATCAAGGGCATTTATTTTTTCAGAGATCTACTGTTAACGATACTGCATAATCTGTAAAATGGTGAAATATGATGGGCAGACTTTCTAAACATTTTACTTAAAAATGCTTGGTTAAATCTTGAATTTTGACGTGGCTCAGAGAGTAAGACAATTACCATTTTGTTAAATTGTTATTTTATAAATGAACTTAACTGCATTTTTCTGCCTACCGTCTTCTAAGCACTACATTCCTAATTTAGTAGAAGTTCGTTGTACGAAACCATGTGTTGATGTGAAGATGTTCTTTAATAATGTAAATATTTAAGTACTTCTTTTGCACCCTTTCAATTAGTACATCTGCATTTTTCACTTAGGGCTCCACATCACGCCCGCGTATTCTAGTTTCTGTCTTACTAAGGTGTTGTACAATTTAATACATCTTTTTGTTTTTAAATGGCTCCACATTTATTCCAAATCGTGAAGTTCCACATGCTTCCGCGACCACCTACTCTGCCCGAAGAGTGAAAATGAGCTGCCGGTCTAATAATGAGCCGAGGTCTTTACATTCTGTTACGGCTCTCAGGTCATCTATCCCTAACTTGTAAAAAATGAAGAGGGTGGGTGCTTTATTCGGGTGAACAAAATGGATACATCTCTTTGAATGTTTAGATTTAATTATTTTTTACTGTCCAGTCCGTTAAGTTATTCATGTATAAGTGAAGATGTTCGTAGTCGTCAATGGTTGAAGTGGCTTTGAATACTTTGAAGTCACTGGCACATAGCAGGCTATCAGAGTAATTCACTCAACCAAGTAGGCCTACATCACTGATATATGCAAATTAAATTAACGGGCCCAAAATAGATCCTTAAATTACTCCTTATATTACCGGGTATTCAATAGAATTATATCTTCCACAGGGAACACATTGTTTCCTTCCACTCACTTAGAAACAGAAAAAAAAAAATGAATGAGGGAACCACGGCTTATGTAATTTATATCGTGATCAAATTTCTGTCCTCATACCGCTTTGGACCGGATTTCTTATTTGTTCTTTCTTGGAATCATCCCGTTCTTAAAAATTTTTAAAATCTCTTTCTATAGTTCCCTCTCCTCTTATTTCATTTCTTTCTAAATCTTTCTTGTTCTCTTGTATCCAGCTTGTGGTTGAATTTTCCCCCGAAAGGTACCTGAATATCTGTTTCTTCAGTCTGTTATCATCACTTCTATAGATATGTGCAATCAATAGCAATCTCATTTTTCTTATTGTTTATGTTAGGTTTTGGATTTACTTGTGCTTCCTACAATGATAGGCTGCCTAAATCTGACAAAGTATACCATATCTCTTGAATATTGAATGTACGTTTAACCATGAAAAGTTTTCTGGAGTTAATCCTTCTCGTATGCAGTACTATAGAGGTAATTTCTAACAATTTGTGTGGATCCTTTAATGGCCAAGACAGCTAAATCGTAGTACAGATTCTTAGGAATGCCCACACTTTTGAAAAGCTCAACTAAGAATTTCGATATGGTTCCTCTTGCTCCGGTGAAAAAGTCCTATAGCCCTTATACAGGAGAGGTATGATTCTTTGAAGTAGCTGATGGTTATTACTTCTTAATTTCTATTGATTTGCTGCTTTAATTGTATTAAAGATTTTCCCTGTGATTCTTCTTTACAATACATCCGTTTTATCTAAACTAGTTCAAAACTAGACATTCCCTTGCATATAGACGTTCTGGTTTCGTCACTGTATAGTAGGGCTTTATTTTAAGATTTTTTTGGTAGATGCTTTTACGTCGCACCGCCACAGATAGGTCTTATGGCGACGGTGGGACAGGGAAGGGCTGGGAGTGGGAAGGAAGCGGCCGTGGCCTTAATTAAGGTACAGCCCCAGCATTTGCCTGGTGTGAAAATGGGAAACCACGGAAAACCTTCTTCAGGGCTGCCGACAGTGGGGTTCGAACCTACTATCTCCCGAATACTGGATACTGGCCGCACGTAAGCGACTGCAGCTATCGAGCTCGGTTTAAGAATTTTAGATAAGGATTTATTATTGTAACCATTCTTAGTGATGCATACGCTTTTCCCATCACATGTAAGCTTTCTTCTATAGCAGATTTTGGTAAACCATCTTCTTGAATTATTTCTCTCAGGTATTTGAATACTTTCTATATTCAACCAATATATGTCGTCAAAACATTTTGAGCGTTTGTATAACTAACCTAACCCAACCCCATGGCACTACAGCCCTGAAGGGCCTTGGCCTACCAAGCGACCGCTGTTCATCCCGAAGGCCTGAAGATTACGAGGTTCATGTGGTCAGCACGATGAATCCTCATTCATGGTTTTCTAGACCGGGACCGCTATCTCACCGTCAGATAGCTCCTCAATTCTAATCACATAGGCTGAGTAGACCTTCAACCAGCCCTCAGATCCAGGTAAAAATCCCTGACCTGGTCGGGAATCGAACCCGGGGCCTATAAGTAAGAGACTGGCACGCTAGCCCTACACCACGGGGCCGGCTTTGAGCGTTTGTATGATTGAAATAAATTTGATTTTTCTAAAGAGATTCCCAAATATGTTTTGTTGGCTATTTCTTCCAAAAGATTGATTTGTGTTGTTGTATCTGCCAGGCTCTCTAAAAGTATAGCAAAATCGTCTGCAAATACCAGGCAATTAATTTCAACACCTGCGTTTATCTCCCCTAGGTTATTGGCGAAATATTATGTTATTTTAATCTTTCATTCCAAACTCTTACAATTTTCTCTAGGATACAGTTGAACAGGATAGGCGATAAGCCATCTTCTTGACGTATGGCTGTATTTATCTTGATAGGATTTGATATTTCGTTTAGAAATTTTACTTTTAAAACTGTGTCTGTATGTGTTTCCCGTATTACGCTTGCTAATTTAGGTTTTACTCCAAATCCCCGTTTCATTTTCTCTAAGGTTTCTCTATCAAAAGAGTCAAAAGCCTTTTAAAAATACGCAATATTAACTATGTCCTTGAAGTTCAGTATGCTATGACGAATTATTGATTTTAAATTAAATATTTGTGTTGCTCAAGGTCCACCATTTCAAAATCTGCCTTGATATTCACCTGATTCCTTGTCAATTATTGTTTCTTCTCTGTTCAGCAATATTTTTTGAGAATATTTTGTAAGCGATGTGCAGCACGGATACTCCCCCATAGATTTTTGATCGTCACATTTTTCATGCAATGGGTGTACGAAGGCCACTTCCCATACTTCTCAAATCTTAACATTTCTCTAAGTATCCTCAAAGATTTACTTAAGCTCTTGAACGATTTTCGGTTGTGAACATTTCAGAGGATTAGCTTTATACAGTCCTCTCCAGTAGCTTTATTTAGGCTGTAAATTATTTATTTAATTTCTTCAACAGTGTGTGGCATGTATTATTCTATATTTTCCGTTGTTTCTGGGAATTTCAACCTATGGTTTGCTTCAAGGCTGATTAAAAGTTGATCAAAATGCTTTATTAGTATTTCGCTCTTGTCAGTATTGTTTAGGCCAATTATATAATTTTCATCTTTAAAACATATACTGGAGGGTTAATAGCCCTTTAATTTACTCTTAAATATTTGATATAAATTTCGGTTGATTGTTATTTTTAACAAGAATCTCTCGAAATTAAATTTCTCATTTAATTCCCCCTATTATTCTTGTGATATCTTTCCCTTGTTGTGTGAATTGTTCTTAGTCGGCGATCGTTCTAGAGCATTTCCACTGTTTCCATTGGTTCGTTCTTCCCGTTAACACATCTTCACGTTTGGCTATCCCAAAATTTTGTGAGCTGCGTTGGTTATTTCATTAGGTAGATCTTGACACTTTCCATGTTCAGTTATTTTTATTTCTTCCTTGAATGCTTATAATGTTTAATGAGTGACTTGTAGCCTGTCTATGTTATATTTCTTAACTATTTCCCTCCTGTGTTTTCTGCGGGGTTGGAATTTGAGTTTAACTTTAGATAAGCAATGATCAGAGTCAAATTCCCTGCTTCTTACTACCTTGACGTTCAAGATGTCTTTATATTGTTCTTTTTCTGGATATGGTTATATGGTCCAGAAGAATTGTATTTAGCATCAGATTTGGAGATATCCGTATGTTAGCTTTTATTGGAAGTTCCTTGAAGGAAATGGACAAAGATTTTACAGATATTCACTGATCTCATTACATTTTGTTCTTTTGTGTGCTGGATATTCTCCTACTATTGGTCTACAAAATTCTTTATATTCCAATTTTTTTGGATCTCACTACATTTGCTTTTGGAAGTTTAGATGGTTTGTAATCTAAGAGCTCCCATGATTCTTCAACTTTATTTAGATTCCTGTTGTTGTCTTCATTTAATGGTGCATAACAATATTAACAAAGGTATACTTTGTATTTTTTGCATTTAATTGCGAGGATAGATATCTCTCGCAGCTACATTGGAATTCTATTACATTGTCTAATTATTTCTATGAACATAAAAGTGGCATTCCTTAATTATTTTGATCGCAAGAGCACTCTTAAGGATTCTGTAATCTTTGGCCTCTGTCACATTCTCATCCAAAAATCTGGTCTCCTGTACCGCTATGATCTGAATTTCACTTCTGTTTAGAAGGAGTTATAATTCTCTTTGTTTACCAAAATTTACAATTCACAATTAGGGTACCTGCAAAAAGATGTGTCTTTTTCTTACTATTTGCTTTACATCGCACCGACACAGATAGGTCTTATGACGATCATGGGGTAGGAAAGGGCCAACTCGCTCGGTTAAACATGTTTTACATGAAACTCACTGTACTTGGACAGCCTGCCCAGCTCTCCCTTGTCTTCCTTGCAAGAAGTCATTCCTGGATTGAACACTTTCTCCGTTATTTACGAAAATATTGGTATTAATTTATTTACCGAGGTTGCACTTTGTTATTCGAAGAGAGATATCAAAAGCTATAGCCTCAATAAAAACACAGTTGGAAGTCCCGGTTACACACTTCCAAATACACAATCTAATGGAGTGCCTTACTTATCTATCAGTCACTCAGCTGCCATCTTGTGATAGTAATAGATTTAGTTCCCTATCCTTCCTTTCTTCACTCATTTTGCATACGGAAACATCCAACAGACATGAAACGGGGAAATAAGATCAAAACACTCACTCCAAACTGTAGCTGGATCAGTAGGTACACATCTACAGGAAGCAAGTTATAAGCAGGTTATCCTCGTGCGCCGTTACTTCACTGGATGCGGTTTTAACATTCGCAGGTAGGATGCATATCTGCCGAACTATCTGACTTGCTGGAAAACGACCCCTAGGTTACCAGCAACAGGTAAATCGAAAGGTCAGGCAAGTGAAAGTTCATATGACTTAGGTAAGGTATTTTCACAACCTATCTACAACTGATCTGAATGCAAACCTGCATCGTGTACAAGACACCTTAAGTCGGCCATGAGAGAGAAGCTGGGACTACTCAGGAAGGCAATGGGGTAGCTGTAGGTGAAAACGTACAACAAGAAGGAAATGGCCCCGGGCAGCGTGAGGGCAAAGTTGTTCGGTATCAGCCAGTTGTTCAGGCCTGATAGGGAAAGGGAGGGTTTTTTGGATGTAATTGTTAATTCACAGAGGCTTGCAGACTGAAAGCTGGAAGGGATAACAGTATATAGTGAATATGTATGTATGTATGCACTGTAGCATGATGGCGGGTAGGAAATAATCACAAAACACTGACAGAGTTGAATTCTACGACTAAGATGTATTAATGTCCACTGATTGCTTACACATTACACAGACATTAGGACCACAGCTTTCAGTACACAATACACACAATTACACCCTCTATCGCTTACAAAGTTGAACAATTCCATTGCATACTCACACTGCTCCGCTACTGTCAATCTCTATGCTGGATCCACAGTTATTTCCGCTGTACACTATCACAGACACTTATTTTATAGGTCACGCACAACATAGTTTCCCACTATTTTATGTCGTACACTGACCGTACACTCACGACAGTCTTCGTTCACTGTCCCTTGCCGATGACCAGTCGAAATCCCCCACGTGACACAGGAGACACGACGTTCACTCACAGCAGCTGGACACGAGAGAGACCAACCCTCGACGACAAACAGAGCAGAACTAACACTAACTTCACGGACGGGATTGAACTCGTTGTACTGCGTTGTTCCACAGACAGCACTGACAGTACCCAGCCGTTAGTTTCCACTAACTGATCTATTTCTCCATAGCAACACTCCTCTCCCAGTGCTCCACAGAAGCACATTCACACAACAGCACTGACTGAACTCCTCCAGACTCCAGACTCGGAGGTCAGTTGTCAGTTGTTCCAGAACAGTCCGGAAGCCGGATACGCCCAGAGAACCCCCGCCCCTACCCCTAATTGTCTAGAAGTTCCCAGCAGTGGCTAGAGACATCCAGGGAGATGTCAGAGGGCCTGGACTTGAACTCCTCGCTCCGTCCTGACTGGCTGGCTGCGCGGCGGTCTGATGGGACCACTATGTCTTTTCACGAGAATTTAATCCGGATGTAAACATGGTATGTCCACGCCTCCGCCAAAGAAAGAGTTGTGATTTGCTGAGCATGTAGTACCGACCTCCGCCCCGTCAACGTCTCGTGTTCGGATGTACAGGGCTGCTCATCGCATACGACAACAGTGCGAAGATCTGAACTTCTGAATAAACGACTAAACATGGATTCTGCTCACTTAGTTTATTGAACACATTCACAGTGCACTGCCTATGGTGACTTCTGAACGGTTTTCCTCTTTTGTGCTTCACTACACGCGATGGTCCTACCTCTTGCTCCGTTTCTCTCACTATGAATACTGACACTGACTGCTGCTGCAAGATGCAACACTTTACCTCCACGCTGTACAGCTTGGGACATTCCCCCACTACGGGAAGACTTGGCGCCTTGTGCCTTCATTTCCCGTTATTTAATAACTATTTTATGCAAAGAACATATACTGTATATACCGGTATATATGACAACCATTTGATTACGTAGCAAGCAAGCAATAGCAAAGCAAAGTCACCTTCGTACAGGCCATGAAGACCCTTGGAGGAGTGGACGGTAAAGGCTTCCACCATTGTTGTAACCTCGGCACGTGATGGGGTAGAGTGGTTAGCCTTTGCCCCCAGGAATTAACCTGGTACTCATTTTTGGTGTAGGCTGAGTGAACCTCAAGGCCATAAGCACCTCCGGAAGTGGAAATCTCGTTTCTTAAATTTTACAACTTCCTGACGGGGATTCGAACCCACGTCCTTCCGGGCGAACCGAGCACGCCTTTACCGCCTCGGCCAGGCAGCCCCTATTTGATTACCCACTCTTTGTAATAAACTAAAATGAAATTAATGACAGGTACTACTTTCCTTCGAGCTCGCACATAGTCGAGTGAGTGCGTCGGTTGCTTCTCCAACCAACTACGTGTATGTCCACGTGCATAGGCAACGTGCTCCGTCTATTTGTTTACATCAGGATTAAACTCTCGTGAAAAGACATATAACTCGGTTACGTCACTCACCGGCCGAGGCCAGGCTAAATTCTTCCTTCTCCCAAGACCTTACAATAAAGGAGCGGGCACCGTCGCAGTACTGCATGTATGTGATAAAGTATATATACATTTATTTATGTGTGTACGTATGTGTGTTTGTATGTGAAAATACATAGGATGCCATTTCAAATAACAAAAACTAAAATTAGTTAAGCTATAATTTACGTGTATGTATGAAATTTCCCTTGGAAGTATTTTGCAAAAAATGATAATTCATAGACACTGTGAGGTATTTGAGAGTCTTAAACCGGTTCATAGAGTCTACGATGCTTATTACGAATTTGTAAAACAGCGGACTAGTATCCTTCTACATTCGTCTAATTACATTGCTTTCTTTTCCTAATTTTTGTTTACTACGATCTCTGTTTTCTAAACTGGTAAGAGTATAAAGTGCGGTCGTTCCCTTTGTGTATTATAAATCGATAAAATACTCCAGATATTTTTGGTTACTCTGTTTATATTGCAATATTTATCTAAAGCAAGGTTACATTAAATCACTATTGGCTAATACTATATGCTTTATCTCTGTTACAGCCTTGCCAACATATCTTGGAGTGCTTCTGATGGTGGCAGTAACTTTTAGCGTTGCATCATTTGTGACGGCATCCATAACAGATGGCCTGCTTGTAGCTGATCCCAACGACTGTGGTGCTTATTATGAATTCGTAAAACTGCACAGATATTGCCCTAGCGGACTAGTGTTCAATCCTAACCGCCAGGCTTGTGACTGGCCTTCCAATGTTAATGGTTCTTGTAATGGTACGTATCACTTGTTTCATTAATATAGCATCGGAGAAACAATAGTCCTCTGATACATTCCATTTCTGAATGTCACATGTTAGGAATTTAGAGGTGTTTTGATATAATTAAATACCGAGCTCGATAGCTGCAGTCGCTTAAGTGCGGCCAGTATCCAGTATTCGGGAGATAGTAGGTTCGAATCCCACTGTCGGCAGCCCTGAAGATGGTTTTCCGTGGTTTCTCATTTTCACACCAGGCAAATGCTGGGGCCGTACCTTAATTAAGGCCACGGCCGCTTCCTTCCCACTCCTAGCCATTTCCTGTCCCATCGTCGCCATAAGACATATCTGTGTCGGTGCGACGTAAACCCAATAGCAAAAAAAAAAAAAAAAAAAAAAAAAAAAAAAGATATAATTAATATTAACAGAAACCTTTATTGCAACCAACGCACATGTATTAAATTACACATAACAATAATTAAAAAAAACCCGTGGCGCAACAGCCTTGAATGGCCTTTGCCTACCAAGCAACCGCTGCACAGCCCGAAGGCCTGCAGATTACGAGGTGTCGTGCTGTCAGCACGACGAATCCTCACGGCCGTTATTCTTGGCTTTCTAGACCGGGGCCGCCATCTCACCGCCAGATGGCTCCTTAATTTAAATCACGTAGGCTGAGTGGACCTCGAACCAGTCCTCAGATCCACGTAAAAGCCCTGACCGAGCCGGGAATCGAACTCGGGCCCTCCGGCTAAGAGGCAAGCACGCTACCCCTGCACCGCGAGGATGGGACAGTAATGCTAAGTATATATCTTAGTTACTACTATTACTACTTCTTTTCTTTATCTGTTTACCCTCCAGGTTCGATATCTCCCTCGGACTTGACGAGGGATCCCACCTCTACCGCCTCAAAGGCAGTGTCCTGGGGCGTGAGACTTTGGGTAGGGGTATTAAACTGGGGAGGAGGACCAGTACCTCACCCAGGCGGCCTCACCTGCTATGCTGAACAGGGGCCTTGTGGGGGGATGGGAAGATTGGAAGGGATAGACAAGGAAGAGGAAAGGAAGCGGCCGTGTAGGTACCATCCCGGCAATTGCCTGGAGGAGAAGTGGGAAACCACGGAAAACCACTTCCAGGATAGCTGAGGTGGGAATCGAACCCACCTCTACTCAGTTGACCTCCCGAGGCTGAGTGGACCCCGTTCTAGCCCTCGAACCACTTTTCAAATTTCGTGGCAGAGCCGGGAATCGAATCCCGACCTCCGGGGGTGGCAGCTAATCACACTAACCACTACACTTGGTGTTAGTCGCTGAATAATTTTATCAGTGATGCATTTCCCCTTTTTTATAAATTTTAGCAAGATTTCATTCCGTATCCTGAAGTGGTGCGCCGGACCTCCTGGAGGGAAACGCCCTCTATCACGCCAAGCAGGTTGTGTAGGTTTTGCGAGGTGCCGAGAAGAAAAGGGGGTAGCGGCAGTAGCCTATGAAGAGATTTTTCCAAGTATGTTTGCGTAAGGTCCGCCTCTGTGGTGTAGTGGTTAGCGTGATTAGCTGCCACCCCCGGAGGTCCGGGTTCGATTCCCGGCTCTGCCACGAAATTTGAAAAGTGGTACGAGGGCTGGAACGGGGTCCACTCAGCCTCGGGAGGTCAACTGAGTAGAGGTGAGTTCAATTCCCACCTCAGCCATCCTCGAAGTGGTTTTCCGTGGTTTCCCACTTCACCTCCAGGCGAATGCCGGGATGGTACCTACCTTAAGGCCACGGCCGCTTCCTTCCCTCTTCCTTGTCTATCCCTTCCACTCTTCCCATCCCCCTACAAGGCCCCTGTTCACCATAGCAGGTGAGGCCGCCTGGGCGAGGTACTGGTCATACTCCCCAGTTGTATCCCCGACCAAGAGTCTGAAGCTCCAGGACACTGCCCTTGAGGCGGTAGAGGTGGGATCCCTCGCGAAGTCCGAGGGAAAAACCGAACCTGGAGGGTAAACAGATGATGATGATGATGATGTTTGCGTAAGTGCAGGAGAATGGGAAAACATGGAAAGCCATTCTCAGGGCAGCTGACGGTGAGGACCAGCCTCTTCGCCTTCCGAATGTACAAGTATAAGCCGCATTTCTCCTTTTGCGTTTCTCACTGTGGTATTGAGACTGAACAGATGCAATCTTCGTTCGGCGTTTGGATGAGTTTCGTACTCCATGTCTTATAATGGGATCCGTGAGCCTCGCATCTTGTAAACCGGTGTTGCGATCCATAATTAGATTCTGTCCAATCCTTACCGGTCATAGCGTCAATGGTGTGTCACTCCAGCTGTTTATTTTGACGGTGGGCTATTAGCAGTTCGTTATAAGGAGATGTACAATGCAGTAGCAGTTGAAGATTCGGCTACTCTATTGATATCGATTCCCTGCATAATGAAATCATGTTCGGCTCGCCAGGTGCAGGTCTTTTGATTTGACGCCCGTAGGCGACCAGCGCGTCGTCATGAGGATGAAATGATGATGAAAACGACACATACACCCAGGCCCTATGCCAGCAACATTAACCAATGATGGTTAAAATTCCCGACCTTGCCGGGAATCAAACCCGGTACCCCTGTTACCAAACGCCAGCACGCTAACGATTTTGCCAGGGAGCCGGACTCGTGCATAATAATATTCATAGACTAGCCTTCATGGTGTGCACTTGAAAACACTTCACACTGGTTTCAAGAACATTGTCTTGAGTTTTTCGATGCTTGGACGTAAAGAGATAAGTAATCACCGGTTGAAACTTCATTTAAAAAAATATGCCATTGCTGACCGTAAAGAAAGCCATAGTAGAGTTGAATTTAATTGTTAGAGCTACTGCTTCCAGAATATAATTTTAATTATTAGATAATTAACATCCGAAAGAGTATGTCCTAGTCTCAAGCTCTTCTCTTCGAGTGCTCTTAACGAGTTAATGATGCTGGAGGTATTTTGATTTCGTATGCTCGGCTTTTGACCCGGTGAAGATCAGTGGGTGTTTGAAGTAGGGTTGCCAGATTTTTGAAATGCCGATGAGGGATGGGTCATGTCGACACGACGTAACGACATTTGCTCAAGAAAACAGTGTACTATAATTACAATGAAGGCACAAACTTTATTACATAATTTTTCTGTTTCTACATTATAAATCCGTATTTTTCTTCACTTTTAGTCTTTTTTCAATAATGCTGGACCTCCCTTAATCAAGTTATGAGATTTCTGACAACTATGATCAAAACTAAGCGAGGCTAGAATTTCTGACTTTATCAGAGTTGCTGAAAATCTATTTCTTTCATCAATTAATTTGTTTTTAAGGATTAAGAAAACCGCTTTCAACATAAGCATTCGAACCAGGTACACTTAGAACATAAGATACCAACATTAGTACATTTGGAACAGCGTCTATTTTATTCATTTCGACTCTCCCCAACGGGAGATTGCCCCTGAGGTTGTGTTGGTGGTGATTAAGAGGAAGTACAACTAGGCAACCATCTTCTATATAACACTAATCAGAAGGAAAAATATGGAAGGGATTCGACACTTCGAAAAATGAAGGTATCGACCAAAGATAGCCAAGGACCACGAAGGGCATGAAAATGAAGGACTCCCTAGCCTTCGGAAACCTAATAGCGGCCAAGGGAGGTCAGATGTGATAGATAAAAGTGAGGAGCCTGGCACAAGTAACTGGAAGCAATTCCAGGACTCAGCTAAGGGCCCCGTGGTCGCCAACCCACGATCCAAAGTTCAGAGCCCTTGGGGCCCCATTTAGTCGCCTCCTACGACAGGCAGGGGATACCGTGGGTGTTATTCTACTACCCCCACCCACAGGGAAGATTGCCCCTGAGGACAAAGTATTAAAAAAGATGAATATTAAAAGTAATTGCGAGTTGGTTAGCATATTTGATATAATGTATGATGTTGCATTAAGAAGTTTGGGATATATGGTTCTTCAGGATTTGGATGGAAGAACGTGGGTTCGGTTCCCCGTCAGGAGGTCGAAAAATTTAAGAAACGAGATTTCCATTTCCGGAGGTGCATGTGGCCGTGAGGTTTACTCAGCCTATACAAAAATGAGTACCAGGTTAATTCCTGCTAAGTGCCGAAGTTACGGTTGGTGGAGGACTTTACCTTCCACCCCTCCAGGGGCCTTCATTGCCTGTACGGAGATGACTTTGCCTTTTTGATTGAGGTTAAATGATTTGCAGAACTGGACGAAAAAGAGAGGAATGGTTCCTCTAGCGCCAACAGTTAATCCTATGAGTGGTGGTGATTATTGTTTTAAGAGGAAGTACTATTGGGCAACCATTCTCCGTATAACACTAACCAGAGAGAAAAAAGTGGAAGGGGTCGGACACTTCGAAAAATGAAAATATCGGCCAAAGGAAGACAAGGTCCACGAAGGGCATGGAATTGAAAGACTCCCTAGGCCTCCATTCGTAATACCGTAAGGGTCTGAAAAGAACAAGCGTTGACCAAGGGAGGTCGGATAAGATAGATGAAAGTTAGGAGCCTGTCACAAGTAAGTGGAAGCAATGCCAGGACTCAGCCAAGGGCCCCGTGGTCGCCAACCCATGCTCCCTAGTTCAGAGCCCCTGAGGCCCCTATTAGTCGCCTCTTACGACAGGCAGGACATGCCGTGGGTGTTATTATACCGCCCCCACCCACAGGGGGATTAATCCTATGACTTCGATATCATTCAGCAGGTTTTGTTGATAGAATGGGACGGTTGGTTCATATGTGGTTATATACCTCATTGAGTTGTAGTTCAGATGTCTCAAATCTGATCGTCGGATCTATTATAAAGCCCTTTATGTGGTCTTTGAAGACTATCATGTCAATTCGACGGGCGATGCCTGTAATAAAGAGGCCGTGAACCTCCTCGAAGACTATAAAGCTTGAGTCCCTTGAGCAATGGCAGATCGTATTTTATGGTGCCTAGTATTTCGTAGAGCTCCTCCATGCGAGCAGTAACCGAAATATTCACCCATTTTGAGTTCACATTACTGTCAGTATCAGTACACCTCCGGGATCATGCAATTCAATGTTAGGGGAAGACAGTTCTCCATAAAAGCTATCAAAATAAAAATCTGGAAAAAATTCAGTAAATTTCAGAGAATGATTTCAAAGAATGAATCATTTCTTCAAAACCAGAAAATGTTACATGTTTCAGATGTAAACACCTCTAGAAAAATGTTAACATCACTCAAGTCACAACTTTTTCCAGATAATTTATTGCAGCATCGTGAAAGCTCTCTACGTTAGATTTAACTTTTATTCTGAAGGTTCGGAAGGAACTGATCTATTAGGACGACGTAAACCAAATTTCTCTGTGTCTCGCTCCCGTGAGCCCGCGCTTGGGCTCGGAGCCGACGGTTCGCTCGCCTACTACACGTTCCGATCATGATGCAGAATCGGCAGACGGAGAATAATGAACTGAAATACAGGATTGGTAAGTGCTGCTGTAAATTTATCATTTTAGCCAAGGCAGAAGTGAGTTGTTTAAATATGGGAGAAAAGGGGCGTCCCGTATGCTGTTAAAACGGGACAGTACTTCCAGACCTTCAAATAGGGGAAATACTGTATAATACGTGACAGCGGGCAACCCTAGTCTGAAGGCAGCAAAATCCATGGAACACTGACGAACACGTTACAGGTACGTGTCCATTAGGCTAAATTATCTCATCATTTTAATCCATCTAAATGGAGTTGTCACATTGCTATTGACTTGTTGTTAACTACAGTTAGAGAGAATGATACGTTGAAATTGACACACAAGTCGTCCTAATGGTGCCAATACGAAAGACTTGTGTTTAGGCAGCTGGGATCATGCTATACTAATGTTATTATGACATAAAATTACAATTATTATTATGATAGATGAATTGTGTGTTATTTTTCAGACATCATTTATGACTTTTGCTGAGAGTTTGTAACTCCTAAGTTTTCGTTCTATTTTATGTTGGCAAACTTACCACATAATCGACCCGAACTTCTATGCATGTGATCATACCAACTCTTTTGAAATTCATTGTACATATTACAATTTTACTTCTGGTACTTCGTTTATTGTTGATGTATGATATCAACGATGACTTACGTTCCGATAGATGTGTTCAGATTGAATCTTTTCCCCTCAGAACACAAACAAGATATTGATATTGCGTCACCATTAACTTCATGATGCACTGATTTGGTTGGTACACATTAACTTTCTCTTTGTTGCACCGATTCCGACGTCTTCATGGTGGTGGTGGTGGTGATGGTGGTGGTGGTGATGGTGGTGGTGGTGGGGATTATCGTTTTAAGAGGAAGTACAACTAGGCAACCATCCTCTACATAACACTAATCAGGGAGAAAAATGGAAGGGGTCCGACACTTAGAAAAATGAAGATACCGGCCAAAGGAAGACAAGGGCCACGAAGGGCATGAAAATCAAAGACTCCCTAGGCCTCCATACGTAATAACGTCGGTGTCTGAAAAGAACATGAGTTGACCAAGGCAGATCGGATAGGATAGATGAAAGTAAGGAGCCTGGCACAAGTAAGTGGAAGCAATGCCAGGACTCAGCTGAAGGCCCCGAGGTCGCCAACCCACGCTCCAATTTTCAGAGCCCCTGAGGCCCATTTTAGTCACCTCTTACGACAGCCAGGGGATACCGTGGGTGTTATTCTACCGCCCCCACCCGCAGGGGGACGTCTTAATGGCGAATATTGCCTAGGACAGAGCTAGGACTGGCAATGAAGCAACCTTGGCCACAATTAATAATAATATTATTGGTTTTACGTCCCACTAACTACTTTTACGGTTTTCGGAGACGCCGAGGTGCCGGAATTGTGTGCCGCAGGAATTCTTTAATCTACCGACACGAGGTTGGCGTACTTGAGCCAGGATCGAACCTGCCAGGTTGGGGCCACAAGGCCAGCGCCTCAACCGTCTGAACCACTCAGCCCGGCTTGGCCATAATTAAGATACAGTATGTGAAAGTGGGAAACCACGGAAAGCTATCTTCAGGGAAACAGACAGTGGAGTTCGAATCCAACACTCCCGGAATGCAAGCAAACAGTTGCATTGTTATACCGCGCAGCCAACCAGCTCGGTCCTTCGTAGTTAGACTTCATCGTATTTCAAATATTATTTGAATATCTACTTAAACCCATGGAGTGAATATCAGGTCATGGTTTTTAAGCAATTTAGTACGTTAATTTCACTTTTCTGAACACGTCAAAATAAAGCTACATATGCATCGTTTGTTTTGTAATGAATATCAGGTGGTGGCGGGAATGGAGAAAATGGAGGAGGAAGTGGGGGAGGAAACGGAGGTGGAAGCAACAACAACAACAGTGGAAATGGTACCATTGGTAGTGACTGTCCTACTCGCGGCAAGTGCCCAGCTGTAAATTCTCTGGACCAAACAGTCCATCTCCCTCACCTCACAGACTGTGGACTCTTCTGCAAGTGCGATCACGGCATTCCTAAACTTGACAGATGTCCTACAGGTCTTCACTTTAACCCTAAGCTTCAAGCATGTGACTGGCCTGAATCTGCCGGATGCACTACTGGAGGTAAGTGATTCATAACACCAAAAACAGAGAGTTTGTAATTTCGAGAGAAATCATACATCTGCATTTGAATAAAGTACTTAAAAATTATTCCTTATCTTTCATTTGAAATTATTGGCTAATACTGCGTTTTTAAATCCCAGGTGAGATAAGATTAATTCTTCCTTCGGTTGAATTTTCGTCTAATTTCATGTTTTCACTTTCATTGCGTGCGCCAGGTGGTGAGGAGAATGGAGGAAACGGAGGAGAAAACAACGGAGAAAATGGCGGAAATGGGGGAGGAAGTGGTGGAGAAAGCGGAGGAGGAAACGGGGGAAATGGAGGAGGAAACGGTGGAAATGAAGGAGGAAATGGTGGAGGAAGTGGAGGTAACGGAGGAGGAAATGGTGGAAATGGCGCAGAAAGCGGAGAAAATGGAGGAGGAAGCAGTGGAAATGGAGGAGGAAATGGCGGAGAAAGTGGAGGAAATGGAGGAAACGGAGGAAATGGAGGAGGAAGCAACAACGGAGGAAATCAAGAAGGTGACTGTCCTACCCGCGGAAAGTGTCCAGCCGTAAACCCTCTGGATCACCCAGTCCACCTTCCTCACCTAACAGACTGTGGACTCTTCTGCAAGTGCGATCACGGCATTCCTAAACTTGACCGATGTCCTACAGGTCTCCACTTCAACCCTAAGCTTCAAGTATGTGACTGGCCTGAAGCAGCTGGATGTGTTAATGGAGGTAAGGGAGATATGACCATGAGCCAAGTATATAATTTCGAGAGGAACTGTGTATCTGCATTTTGAAAATTTTATGCACTTTTGTTTCTGCCTGTACATTTCGAATTTTCTGCTAATAACTCGTCCTTATATCGGATGATGTAAATAATTGTAATGCCTCCTTCGAGTTTTGTCAGCCTGTTTGACTGATTTGTTGTTTCTGCTTTCTTTCCTGATTCGCATACGTCAGGTGCTGGTGAAAATGGAGGAAACGGCGGAGAAAGCGGAGGAAATGGGGAAAATGGAGGCGAAAACGGAGGAAATGGAGGAAACGGTGGAGAAAGTGGAGGCAGTGGAGGAGGAAATGGGGAAAACGGAGGCGAAAACGGTGGAAATGGAGGAGGAAACGGCGGAGAAAGTGGAGGTAATGGAGGAGGAAACAGTGGAAATGGAGGAGGAAATGGCGGAGAAAGTGGAGGAAATGGAGGAAACGGAGGAAATGGAGGAGGAAGCAACAACGGAGGAAATCAAGAAGGTGACTGTCCTACCCGCGGAAAGTGTCCAGCCGTAAACCCTCTGGATCACCCAGTCCACCTTCCTCACCTAACGGACTGTGGACTCTTCTGCAAGTGCGATCACGGCATTCCTAAACTTGACAGATGTCCTACAGGTCTCCACTTCAACCCTAAGCTTCAAGTATGTGACTGGCCTGAAGCAGCTGGATGTGTTAATGGAGGTAAGGGAGATATGACCATGAGCCAAGTCTATAATTTCGAGAGGAATTGTGTATCTGCATTTTGAAAAATTTATGCACGTTTGTTTCTGCCTGTACATTTCGAATTTTCTGCAAATAACTCGTCCTAATCTCGAATAATGTATACCTAATGATTAATGCCTCCATAGATTTTCGTCTGTCTCTTTG
The DNA here is from genome assembly GCF_040414725.1 of Anabrus simplex. NCBI lineage: Eukaryota > Metazoa > Arthropoda > Insecta > Orthoptera > Tettigoniidae > Anabrus > Anabrus simplex. Next base: position 1,026,884,511 of record NC_090265.1, on the reverse strand, counting down.
GCTGATGTGATGTTTTTGCTTTATTTTCTGCTTTGTATACGCCAGGTGGTGGTGAAAATGGAGAAAACGGCGGAGAAAGCGGAGGAAATGGAGGAGGAAACGCAGGAAACGGAGGAGAAAATACAGGAGGTAACGGGGAAAACGGAGGAAATGGCGGAGGAAACGGTGGTGAAAACAATAACGGTGGAAATGAAGATGGCGACTGTCCTTCCCGAGAAAAGTGTCCTGCTGTAGACCCTCTGGACCATACAGTGCATATCCCTCACCTCACAGACTGCGGACTCTTCTGCAAGTGTAATCACGGCATTCCTAAACTTGGTAAATGTCCTCCAGGTCTCCAGTTCAACCCTAAGCTTCAAGTATGTGACTGGCCTGAAGCAGCCGGATGTGTTATTGGAGGTAAAATGTTTTATCCTGCATAATTATATACCTGGAATCATTTAAATAATGTTCACATGTTTGTAGTACCTGCAATACTTACAACACAAAATTCTTATTTATTATGAGTCGTACTAAGATATCCTATACCTAGTTATTTAAGCAATACGATTTAAAAGTAGCACTGAAAACCACCAACATTTTCCACAAACTAGTACATAAGACCCTTAAACATAACTAGGAGTGTGCGTATACAAGGGAGCTGGAATGAGAACAAAACCAAACAAACGGTTAGAAGTGTTTCAATCAGATATATACAGGATGAAGCGAAATTCGCGCACTCGGGCGTCGCAGTGCGACTCCTCACATGCTAGCAATAAAAAAAGTCTGTCACGAAGTTCGTCCTGCGAGTATATCCAATAGAAAAACGACGTCGAAGTGTGGCAATCTGGCAACACTGTAACCACATGTAGGGTAACTACCTCTGTCAGCACATATTAGTCGTGCTGTACAGTTGGTGCAGTGGGTAGTTTTGGGTTAGCATTAAGGAGATGGAGGGTTCGATCCTGGGTTGAGGCGTATGTTTTTTATTCCATAAATGTAGTCCATGTGGTATGTTATCTACCATCTTAATCGTCAACAGCGATTGCAGCGGGTCCTCTAGAAACCATTTGCACTTACATACTATGATCCTAGAAATGGACGAACAATCGTTTTCATTGGTCCGCTTTGAAACACGCCTTTTCCACGTCGTGAGCGTGAATTTATTCGCTGTTGACGATTAACATGCCAGATACCATACAACCTGTACTACATTTACGAAATAAATAATAAAGATACGTCTTAACCCAGGATCGAATCCTCGACCTCCTGCATGCTAACGCAAAATTTTCTCCACTGCACCAACTGTACAGCACGACTAACATGTGCTGACAGAGGTAATTACCCTACATGTGGTTACAGTGTTGCGAGATTGCCGTTCTTCAACGTCCCTTTTCTGCTGGAAATACTCGCAGGACGAACTTTTGTGACAGACATTTTTTGTTGCTGGTATGTGAGAAGTCGCGCTGTGACGCCCGAGTGCGCGAATTTAGCTTCACCCTGTATAACACAATAACTCCATAACACTTAACAATATTCAGATCTCTTATGGTCACGTATTTATTAACCCTGCTGTTCTGTTCGGGTCTATATGACCCGAAATGAATATACACGTAATTTTTCATACTTTAAATACAAATATATGTTTATGAAACTCGGTGAATTTGTCTGAAAATAGAAGAGTAGCACACGTTAAAAAGTTTTTTTTTAAATATTTAAAGTAGTTTGAGCATGAACTGTAATAGTTACATATGTAACGTTCGGGTCATTGTGAAACGACACAAATATTATTACTGTTATTCTGATTTATTTTTAAAGAATGGAAAAGTTGAACTTTGTTTTTTTATATGTTATGGGAATGGTGGCTTTTAGCACTCCAACTTACTCGCAATAATCAACCAAGCCTTGATGCGTTTACAACAACGGGCTTGTTTCTTGCTCTTCCTAGGAAATCATAATTAGCAGCTCTCAACAATCTGAATGCTTTGTTTCTGATCAGATTGAATTGTGACACCATGGGGATTAGACCATTGGCTGATGATGAGTTGGAAGAATTAGTAAATGCCTACGCAGATGAAGAAGCACTTTCTGAGTTCGAAGATCATGTCAGTAATGCAACTGAAAGAGTGTGTTCTAATGACAATTATAACAGTCAACAGCGTGTAAAAAATAGTGTAGAGACTTGTCTTTCTAAAAATGGGAATATAAAATGGCAGTTTCATGCACCAGCACAACAACGCCACTTACCAGCTTCGGAAATTATCAAGAGTACCCCTGGAGTTAGCAGGCAATCGGACTGGTACCAGAAAGGAATGGGGGAATGAGGGTAGTATTTGATCTCACTTTTGAGTTACATGGTCAGCATATGATGTATGAAAACTTTTTTACGTCATACACTTTCAGACAGCTGCTCCTGAAAAGGAAATTGATTATTTTCGGAACTATACGGAAAAATAAGCCGGAGTTTCCACATAAAGTGACCTACAAGGAGGTAGTAGCTTTTCATTTTACTTCACAAATGACAGTACTGTGGCCAGTTATATTCCTAAAAGAAATAAGAGTCCGCCTCTGTGGTGTAGTGGTTAGCGTGATTAGCTGCCACCCCCGGAGGTCCGGGTTCGATTCCCGGCTCTGCCACGAAATTTGAAAAGTGGTACGAGGGCTGGAACGGGGTCCACTCAGCCTCGGGAGCTAAACTGAGTAGAGGTGGGTTCGATTCCCACCTCAGCCATCCTGGAAGTTGTTTTCCGTGGTTTCCCACTTGTCCTCCAGGCGAATGCCAGGATGGTACCTAACTTAAGGCCACGGCCGTTTCCTTCCCTCTTCCTTGTCTATCCCTTCCAATCTTCCCATCCCTCCACAAGGCCCCTGTTCAGCATAGCAGGTGAGGCCGCCTGGGCGAGGTACTGGTCATTCTCCCCAGTTGTATCCCCCGACCAAGAGTCTGAAGCTCCGGGACACTGCCCTTGAGGAAGTAATCAAAAACTTATGTTATTTATTCGAGGGAAGGCTATATCAGGAGCTCCAAGTATTAGAGGGACTAATCAATTTCCAAATCCTCCAATTATGATGGGCATTAGTATAAAGAAAATTATTACAAATGTGTGAGCAGTGACAATTACGTTATAAATTTGGTCATCACCAATTAAATAACCTGGTTGTCCTAATTCTGCACGGATTAATAAGCTGAGAGATGTACCTACCATTCCTGCTCAAGCACCAAAAATGAAGTATAATGTTCCAATATCCTTATGATTAGTTGAAAAAAGTCATTGTTGTGGTAGGGTGGCTGAGATTATAGGCGGTAAACTGTAAATTTATTTCGGAGAATTTTCTCCCCTCGCTGAGTCCGAGGGAAAAGCCGAACCTGGATGGTAAACAGATAATGATGATGATGATGATGATGATGATGATGATAATGATGATGATGATGAAAGAAATAAGAATGTTGTACGTATGAGTACTCTCCGCCATGATGAGGAAATCAGTGACAGGGTTGATAAGAAGCCAAAAAGAATTTTGGACTATAATTCAACCAAAGGGGCTGTGGACATGCTTGATCAGCTATCAGGTAAATATACATACAAGCGAAAAACAAAAATGTGGCCAATGATAGTTTTGTACAATTTTCTTGATGTTTTTGATAGTGTATATCTTAAGGACTTGATTGACCCTGAATGGAATACGAGCAAATTGACTGGAAGGAGAATATTCTTGGAAGAACTTGGAAAGTCACTGAAAAGTGAACACGTTGCGTCAAGAATGGATTTTCCAAGAACAGAAGATTCTTTGAGAATGATCAGAAGCATCCAAGAGCCTAAAGATGTGACTGGTGTGTAGGAGTCAGTAACAACAAGAAAATCTACGAAACGTGCATGCTGTAAATTCAACCCATCAAGCAATGACAATAAAACAAACACGCTGTGGAGAAAATGTAGTAAAAATATTTGCAAAACGCATGTCACCTACTTGTGTCCACACTGCAATCAGTAAGAAGAAAAGGACTGTAGTGTTTTCGAAGATACTTGTATTGAAAACTGCCTGTTATTTCAAATTTATATGATTATATAAATAGTAAATGTTCTTTAATAATGTTTTGTGCATTATTATTATTATTATTATTATTATTACTATCATTATCATCATCAAAAAGGTATTGGAATAGAACAACAATGTCGATGACTAACAACTGTACAAAAATGTATGTTTTTACAAGATTTCTACAGCATTTCGGTATGTCGGGTCATGTTGACCCGAACAGTATATTCGTCAGGTAAAAGTGAACTGAACAGCAGAGTTAAAGACTGTATTTTCAACGAAATAGTCAAGGAAATGACTTGTCCGACTCCTTGGTTAAACGGTCATCGCTGAGGCCTTCGGTCCATGGGTCCCGGAATCCATTTCCAGCTGGGTTACGGATGTTAGTCCGGTTTGGTTAATTTCTCTGACTGTTTGTGTTTGTCCCAGTACACTCCTCTTCATATTACACTACCAGTCACCACAGGAGCACGCAATGCTAAATATATCCCTTCAAATAGGGTTGGCTTTAGGAAGAGCATGTTGCCGCAATACAGGGCCAAATCACATGTGCGACACAGTTCGCATCCACGAATTAGATAATAATAATAATTATTTCGTGTGGCTATTTCTAGCCGAGTGCAGCCCTTATAAGGCAGACCTTCCGATGAGGGTGGGCAGCATCTGCCATGTGTAGGTAACTGCGCGTTATTGTGGTGGAGGATAGTGTTATGTGTGGTGTGTGAGTTGCTGGGATGTTGGGGACAGCACAAGCACCCAGCCCCCTGGCCATTGGAATTAACCAATGAAGGTTAAAATATCCGACCCGCCCGGGACCCTCTGAACCATAGGCTAGCACGCTGACCATTCAGCCAACGAGTCGGACCACGAATTAGATGAAGACAAGTGAATGACTTACAACGTGATAGTTCCCTAGATTTTGTTCTTATTTTTTTTTTTTTTTTTTGCTAGTTGCTTTACGTCGCACCGTCACAGATAGGTCTTATGGCGAAGATGGGGCAGGGAAGGGCTAGAAGTGGGAAGGAAGCGGCCGTGGCTTTAATTAAGGTACAGCCCCAGCATTTGCCTGGTGTGAAAATGGGAAACCACGGAAAACCATTTTCAGGGATTGCCGACAGCGGGGTTAGAACCTACTATCTCCCGAATACTGGATACTGGTCGCATTTTTTTTGCTCTTTCTTAGCGTAGATATACCAAGTAGGCCTAACAATGCCAGTGTCTGGTTAAGATCTGGAGTTAGGCCTTCCGAGATGAAGGAGAAAACCTTCGAAAACGTGGAATCCCGTCAAGCAGACACCGTAAAGAAGATCGATATCTATTATCGAAGTATTTAAATTTGACAAATTCAGTTAAAATTTGTGTGCGATTCATCTATAACAGGAAGTCCATGCTAATCATGTTGTGGATCTAATAAGATTTGATAAATGCCGTCCATATAAAATATCTAGAGAGTTTGTTATGAAAGGATCAATAATGTAAAAAGTTAAATATTTTTGCATACTCTCCTAAGAATGATGTTAAGTTTCAAATGTCAAATCTCCATAACGCGAGATTTAGGCTCCAAGGAAATTGAAAGCTCAATTCATACCTATTGCAAATAACGCAAAATAAGAACAAATGAAAATCATTGCATAAAGCGTAATATGAACATGACAATATATATTTTAAATTCAGGTTAAAAACACACTTTCTAGTGTACAGACTTAGTTCGCAGACAATTTTAAATCTTATGACATGGCAGGTGCATTACATAATCTGAGTCTTCATTAGCACTGTTAGTCCACTGTGAGGCAGCAGCATCTAAAATACAGTCTCTGTACCGAACAATGTTCAGCATTACCTACTGTATGCTGCTTGGATTTTTCACCAGCAGCGCAACGGAGCAACACTTCCATATTTATATACGTACAGTACATAATCTGAAATTAATTCTTCTTCTTTTTATTCAGCTTTTTCTCACACCTGTGGAGTCGCGGGTGCGAACTGCGTCGCACATATGGATTTGGCCCTGTTTTACGACCGGGTGCCCTTCCTGACGCAAACTCTATATGGAGGGATGTAATCACTATTGCGTGTTTCTGTAGTGGTTGGTAGTGTGGTATGCTGTCTGAATATGATGAGGAAAGTGTTGGGATGGACACGTACACCCCGTCCCCGAGCCTGAATAATTAATCAGAAGCGATTAAAATCCCAGACCCGGCCGGGAATCGAACCCGGGCCCTCTGAACCGAAGGCCATATATCTCCAGCGCACTTATGAATATAACTGGCGTGAAAACATTCCTTTATAGGCCATACGTACATCGTGCATCGAAACAAATTGAATGTAAGTGATTGTTAATGTACTTTAGACCAAATACAGGGTGTTTCTAAATTCCCATTGCCGACTTTGAGGGCTTGCAGTGGGGACCAAGACGGTTAAATTTGTCATAGGAACTTGTGTCCGAAAACGTACCGTCTTCGCGCTACCGAAAAAACCAACACAGCACACGTTCACAGCTCCTGCATTTTCGGCGCTCTGTCTAACTCCTGCTGGTTGTCGTCTGAGTCCAATTACAGGTGGGGATCGATGTGACAACCACCGACGTCAACACAGACACACTAAATCCGCACCATGTTCTCATACATACGATCACCAATCCCTGGTCCTCCAACATCCGCCGCAGCCATAAACCGCCCCAGTAGGTCTTCCTCGGATTCCGCAGGAGTCTCGTAAATCAAGTTTTCATGTGATCCCACTGTTAGTAGTCTATCTGTGTCAAGTCGGGTGAACGTGCAGGCCAAGCAATTGGGCCACCGCCAAATGAACTACTGTAAGTACAGCTTACTGCTGAGTACGTAGTAAAGAATTACTGCTGTGTTGTAGTATGGACGAAGATTACAACCACAACAGCAGGTGCAACACTTCTCCGTGCGGATCACACACTCAACTGAATGGCATGGAATGTCAACAAACATGCAGGGCTATGAGACATCACGTGATCGTTCACTGACGTACGTACTCTAGTCAGTGGCGGCGACAGTGTGGGAGATTTGAACGTGTGCTGTGGTGGTTTTTTACGGATAGCGGTAAGACGGTACGTTTCCGGACACAATTTCCTATGCTAAACTTAACCGTTTTGGTCCCCACTCTAAGTCTTCAAAGTCTGTAATGGGAATATAGAAACACCCTGTATTTTAAGTATAGTATTTAACATTAACATGTGAGATACAAATATGAACATATGTTACGAAAATATCATGCTTGGAAGACTTTCTCTATGACAGTTAAACAACACAAACATGTAAGCATACACATAGTTCGTCCTTTCTAGAACGGATGTTCATAACAACTACTGGTACGTTATATGTTCATGGAAGTTGTTTCGTTTCTCGGTACTTCTTAGGGCCGGGAACTGGACTTGTGTGAATCCATCCTCTATATCTGGTCTTGCAGTATGTCAGCCACTCTTGCTCACACATTCAAGTTCCAGCCGCAACGCCAAGAAACATTTTTGAAAGTTGAATTTAAAACCAATTCCTGCAGTAACGAGACTGGCAGCACGTTTGTTAAACACTAAGCTCATATCTAAACTACAATAATAATCGTCATCATCATCATCATCTGTTTACCCTCTAGGGTCGGCTTTTCCCTCGGACTCAGCGAGGGATCCCACCTCTACCGCCTCAAGGGCAGTGTCCTGGAGCTTCAGACTCTTGGTCGGGGGATACAACTGGGGAGAATGACCAGTACCTCGCCCAGGCGGCCTCACCTGCTATGCTGAACAGGGGCCTTGTGGAGGGATAGGCAAGGAAGAGGGAAGGAAGCGGCCGTGGCCTTAAGTTAGGTACCATCCCGGCATTCACCTGAAAGAGAAGTGGGGAAACCACGGAAAACCACTTCCAGGATGGCTGAGGTGGGAATCGAACCCACCTCTACTCAGTTGACCTCCCGAGGCTGAGTGGACCCCGTTCCAGCCCTCGTACCACTTTTCAAATTTCGTGGCAGAGCCGGGAATCGAACCCGGGCCTCCGGGGGTGGCTGATAATCACGCTAACCACTACACCACAGAGGCGGACAATAATAATCGTACCCCTCGGAATTGGCGTACACTTAAATTTAAAATATATGGCCGAATATTTAAAAAATGACTTATAACAAATAAAAATATTTGCATAAAAATCCCGTAGCAAATTCTTTATCTGCATTTGCTAGCTATAATTTCTGAAATATTCACTTTAATTGAAGGAAAATTGTTACGAAACTGGTATCTGAAGCTCTCAGAGTATGGTCAAGAGTTATTCTGCCCGAAGGCAGGCCCGAACCTCCGCAGAGGTGTTCCTGAGTCGGAGTTTACGTGCGGTAGGGTGGCCAGTTCCTTTCCGCTCCTCCATTCCCCTACCCCCTACGAACAGCGCGTGGCAACCCATCCAACTCCTGACCACGCCCAATGTTGCTTAACTTCGGAGATCTCACGGGATCCGGTGTTTCAACACGGTTACGGCCGTTGGCAGAGTATGGTAATCTACAATTAATTATAGTTTGTTAATTATAATTCATATCTGTATAGACTTATGATGTTACCTCGACTGACAAGTGTAGAATATGAACTTACATTATACAATAGCGTTATAATTAGGTGTAGTTCTTGTGGAAATTATGTAGGCTATTGTTTTAAAATTAGTTCTGATCTTTCAGTATGTCAACCATTGTCGAACAACAACCGTAGCCACTGGGAGCCTTCTAGCTGTGTTAATGACCCTAGTGAGGTTGGAGACCGATGTCGGCTCGTCTGTAAATCTGAATATCAGCTGAGTGGCAGCGCCAGCATTGTCTGTACAGAGGATGGTTGGAGCGCGCCTACAGGCATCGACCAGATACCTTCTTGCAAAAGTAAGTGATGGCTAACATGCTTTAGCCCAAACACCTCAAGTAGTGTAAGTATAACATGTACGATGCAATTATTTAACATTTTTCACGAAAGTATCAATCATGTTTGGAATACGTTCTCTATAACAGTTAAACAACAGAGGCATTTAAATAAAAAATTATACGAGGGTCGAGTCATAAGTCATGGCAACTATTTTTTTCTCACGAACAGGAGACAACACGCTAAATCTAAGATATGCATTTGGAAATATAGGGCATGTACTTATGCATAGTGCCTGAAGACAAATTCCGACTTCAGGAGATTCTCGTAGGAAAGTGACAGAACACAGGCCATTGGTAAACATTGTTTTATTGTGGTATAGACAGCAAATACACAAGACTACGTACAAAGCACAGGTCTCCACTGGTTACAGACCTTCGAAATAATCACCCAAGGTTTCCACTGTGCGTTGCCAGCGGTGGGGCAGGCGCTGAATACCATTCGCTGCATGCGTATCGCTAACGTGTGACACATCTCTCCGAAATGCTGTTACGATGTCCTCTTTGTTAGCAAACCATTGTCCACGTAATGGCTTCTTGACTTTGGGGATTAGATCATAGTCACATAGGTTCAGATCAGGTCAATAACCTGGTGGTGTGGCGTGCATTTCTGTCGCGGAGAACTGCTATTTTAATATGCGATCGTTGCTCCTTCTTGTTGACATCTATTTTGTGACGCTCTCACTCACACACTGAACTTGGGGGCATGCTTAGACCCACACTGTTGTTTACATACACCATCTAGTAGCATCATACGCAAGTACATATCTTACAAGGGAACATCCACAATGGTGAAGTCGCCGATCGCGATGAAACTTAGCAAACACATTGAGGTACATGTAAAAACAATGCCAGCATCAATTTTAGGCGCCAACAGTCATTAGCGCGTTAACTAAGGGGCCTAAAAGTTGCGACATTTCAAGTTCCGCGCGAACAGCGATGAATTCCTCCTGACCAATGCTTAGCCGGAACACTGCTTTGTGCCACACCTCTGCTCCTCCTCCCGTCCGCCCCGCCTGGTTCAGCACCACTCGTTTCCCTCTCCCCGCGCTGCCGTCTGCTTAGCTGTCGAACAGAACCTGTGCTACACTGCGTACGCTATCAGCCTTCCTCATAGCTCTCCCTTGAAATTTCCACATTGTATAGGCAGTTTACATTTTATGAAATATTTATGAAAACGTTTGCGACGAGTCCTTAAGGGCAATGTCACTGAGCGTGTCAAAAATTATTTTTCATCTTCAAGCAAAGCACGGAAGTCACGGTGAAGAAGGTCCGCTGAACTTTCGGGAGCTGCAACTTTATGACGCGATTGAGGGTGTGTGTTCAGCAGTCAACTATTGTCAAATAGGTTTTGACGCTCACGAGGAGATGTCACACTGCGGACATGGGCCGTAATAACGTAGATTGAAGCGTGGTCTTTTGCGCTGCATGTGAAATTGTACCTTTATGATATGTTGATACCGATAACTCTGTCCGACTCGCTGGCTGAACGGTCAGCGTACTGGCCTTCGGTTCAGAGGGTCCCGGGTTCGATTCCTGGCCGGGTCGGGGATTGTAAACTTAATTGGCTGATTCCTACGGTACGGGGGCTGGGTGTATGTGTTGTCTTCATCATCATTTCATCCTCATCACGACGCGCAGGTCGCCTACGGGTGTCAAATAGAAAGACCTGCACTTGGCGAGCCGAACCCGTCCTGGGATATCCCGGCACTAAAAGCCATACGACATTTCATTTCATTACCGATAACACTCTCGTTGTTTTTAAACGAACAGTTGTGTTCTCCGTTGTTCCTGTCAATACATATACACATAACAACATGTATTTTAGTTATTTGTTTTATTTCTCTTCGCAAGCGCGAGGAGAAAGAAGGGGAACGTGCCGGGGAGAACCACTTCGAGGGTAAAAGGCAGTGCAGAGGGTGTGTCTCCAGACGGGAAGTGTGTGTGCCGGCTTAGCATTGGCCAGCAGGTATTCATCGCTGATCGCGCGGAACTTGAAATGTCGCAACTTTTAGTCCCCTTAGTTAACGCGCTAATGAATGTTGGCGCCTAAAATTGATGCTGGCATTGTTTTTACATGTACCTCAATGTGTTTGCCAAGTTCCATCGCGATCGGCGACTTCACCATTGTGGATGTTCCCTTGTTAGATTTTCCGTGTTGTCTCTTGTTCGCGAGAAAAAAAAATATAGTTGCCATGACTTATGACTCGACCTCCGTATTTACCATACAATATTTTATTTTACGGATTTTTGCACTCCTTTTCAGCGAAATTTTCATTTATCTGAAGTGTTAACTGCCGAGGGATTAAGCTCAGTTAGTGGTTTATTACCATTGCACAAGTATTTACGATTTGATCATTACTGCTATTTTGATCTAATAAACAATTATTATTTTCCATAACAGTGCTTGAAATTCACATATGATAAACTAAAGAGCCAATTTTTATAAATAGGCTCATTTTTCATACTCCGAAACTAAGCTTAACAGTGGTCTAAGGTAATGGTGATTAAAACAGAGTTCACGCATGCGTTACACGCCTGTTGATATCACCGTCCATGTGCCGCATTTAATCAGGTAGGACTACCGAAATAACGTGGTCTATTTATCATCATCATCACCATCATCTGTTTACCCTCCAGGGTCGGCTTTTCCCTAGGACACAGCGAGGGATCCCACCTCTACCGCCTCAAGGGCAGTGTCCTGGAGCTTCAGACTCTTGGTCGGGGGATACAACTGGGGAGAATGACCAGTACCTCGCCCAGGCGGCCTCACCTGCTATGCTGAACAGGGGCCTTGTGGAGGGATGGGAAGATTGGAAGGGATAGGCAAGGAAGAGGGAAGGAAGCGGCCGTGGCCTTATGTTAGGTACCATCCCGGCATTCGCCTGGAGAAGTGGGAAACCACGGAAAACCACTTCCAGGATGGCTGAGGTGGGAATCGAACCCACCTCTACTCAGTTGACCTCCCGAGGCTGAGTGGATCCCGTTCCAGCCCTCATACCACTTTTCAAATTTCGTAGCAGAGCCGGGAATCGAACCCGGGCCTCCGGGGGTGGCAGCTAATCACGCTAACCACTACACCACAGAGGCGGACTGGTCTATTTATTCTACATTAAAATCAATATTCAACGCATGTAATGCCAGATATTTAGTTACGATCTCCTGTTTCCTATTGTAAAATTAAGTACATAAAATAACTCTCTGTATCGACAGGTTTCCTCAGGTTAGAAATAAAACTAAGCTCGCTGTTGTTATCTTCCCTTTTTTTTTTTTTTTTTTTTTGCTATTTGCTTTACGTCGCACCGACACAGGTAGGTTTATGGCGACGATGGGATAGGAAAGGCTTAGGAATGGGAAGGAAGCGACCGTGTCCTTAATTAAGGTTCAGCCCCAGCATTTGCCTGGTGTGAAAATGGGAAACCACGGAAAACCATCTTCAGGGCTGCTGACAGTGGGGTTCGAACCCACTATCTCCCGATTACTGGATACTGGCCGCACTTAAGCGACTGCAGCTATCGAGCTCGGTAATATCTTCCTTTTTTTTTTTTTTAGAATTCACTTTGTTCCTGAGGCCTACCGTATCTCATATTAATAAGAGAGCGTATACAGAAGTAGTAATCTGGTTCATGAAAGTTTTCAATTTTCTTTTTCCACTGAAATGTAATATTCACATATTAATATTGTGCATTTGGCATCCGTTCGACAACTATAGACCTTACGAGACACTAGTATGGCAAAATTCTGGCCTGAATAGGGGTTCCTAAATGGCTTAATACATACTAGGTGTATGCATAAGTCTTTTCCGATTTTACTAAGAGATTGTGCTAGCGAACAGTACGCAGCTTATTAATTTGACACATACGTCAGTTTGTTCGTCTGACATTAACCTACCAACGCACACAAGTTGAGTCCACCAAACACTGGCCTCTGTGTTGTATCTTTCAGTGATCATTTCGACGTTTGTATCTGGAAAAGAACATTTGCGGCCCGCATTGCTTTTCTCATTTAATCAAAAGAAAAGGGCTGTGGAAAGTCATCGTTTGCTGGTAGATACATGTGGTGAACACTCTCCGTCGATCAGAACATGTGAGATATGGTTTCGACAGTTTAAACGCTGTGATTTCCATGTGAAACCAGTGCGCGCTATGGTTGACCACGAAAGTGCGAACGCAAGCAATTGCAGGCGTTACTGGATGATGACCCAATTCAAACTTAACCAATTGGCACAAGCATCAAAATGTGTCACAAGAAACAATCAGCAGACGTTTGAGAGCAATGGGCAAGTTCAATAAACTCGGTGAATGGATCCCACATGATTTGAATGAACGGCAAATGGAAATCGCACAGTCACTCGCGAAATACTGCTTCAACGCAACGAAGGAAAATTATTTATGTACCGAATTGCGACGAGTGACGAAAAATAGATTCATTTTGAAACCCCGAAGAGGAGAAAATCGTGGCTGTCACCTGGAAAACCCAGTCCTTCAACACCAAGGCCAAATCGCTTCGGCAAGAAGACCAATCATGCTTTGTGTCTGGTGGGACCAGAGCGGTATTGGGTATTATGAACTCTTGAAGCCCGGCGAAATCGTTAAAGCACAACGCTATCGCTAAGAAATGATTTAAGTTAATCATCATCATCGTCATCATCATTAATCATCACTTATTATCGGTACAGGGAACTTACAACAGTGGAAAAACAGCTGTATTTGCGTGATTTAAATTAATCACGCATTGATCGAAGGACGACCGGAATGGGCCAGAAGACATGGGAAAGTTATTTTGTTACACGCCAATGCGCCGTCTCACACAGAAAAACCAGTGAAAGACACCTTGAAATCGTTTGGATGGGACATCTTTCCGCATCAGACGTGAACTCCCAACCTGGCGCCATCTATCACCTCGTCGCATCAATGGGGCAAGCGCTCACAGAACAGCATTTCAGCAATTTCGAGGAAGTTGAAAATTGGCTCGACGAATGGCTTGCCGCAAAACACAAGTAGTTTTTCTGGCATGGTATTCAAAGCTTACCTGAAAGATGGGCGAAGTTTGTATAAGCCGATGGCCAATATTTTAAATAAACAAAACATGAATTTGCCTTGAAAATTACGTGTTTTCTTTACCACAAAACCCGGCAAAAACTTATGAATACACCTGGTATAGCAACCAAGTGTCTCTCGCACTGAATATTTCAAATAATTTCAATCACTCAATCTTTAAGTGATCATTTACATCTCAATCAACACATATAAGCAAACATAAATGGAAGTTCAAACAAACAAACAAACAAACAAACAAACAAACAAACAAACAAACAAACAAACAAACAAACAAACAAACAAACCATAAACAGTTACATATGCAATGCGATTTGTGATTCCCCAAGAGACGAACGGAAAGGCCTCCTCACCATTAAGTTTCTCAATGATCGCCTCCTTATATAACATACTTTTTTGGAAATCATCATGTAGGCTAGTCCGATAATGTAGTTGTTGAGACTTTGTTCTATTTTGTTTAAGGTTGTAGGTGCGTAGTTCAGCATAGATCCGTTGTTTTCAAAGGGAGTTGGAATAATCCATTTTGGCAGTGTTGTTATGTGAAATATCCCATCTCTCTAAAAATTCAGTAGCTAAGAATTATAAAAAGAATATAAAGCTGTTTTTGGCACTGTTATAAGTTCACTGTACCGATATTAAGTGATTCTTCTGGTTTTAATAAGATTTATGATTTCCTTTTACTTAAAGTCACTTCAGAAGTAAATATCTCTAATTCAAATAGTGGGAAAGTATTACAATACTAGTTCAGTGACGTTTCGTAATCAATTTAAGAAATCGACGAAAATTGGAAAACTGTGCGTGAAACAAAGGTAGCTTACATGTTATTTTGAAAACGTGAAATGCTTGAAACTGCGATCAAGGTAATTTGATTATTCTGCAATCAAGAAAGTAATTATTAACCATGTACTAGTCTGTAGGTATTTATGTTGTTATGAAATACTAACAATTTAAAGAATGCAACTTTCTCTACAAGTCCGTGGAAATCAAAACCTTCTTTTTCAAATGAATACGAAAACTGGACAGATTACATTAAAGCCACGTGAAGACTGATTATTTTAAAACTACAATTTGGCAAACGTCCGATTTTGATCGTAGAACGAGCTAACGAATAATGCACCAAATTTATCATGTACTTAACAATTATTTTGTAGGACGAAAAAAAATTGTCTACTTTTAGGATTCCAACGCCCCTTAACGTGACAGATTCTTGTCAGCAGATTCACTCTATTCAGGACAAAATTGCTGTCACAGGGTTCTTTTACGATAAAGAGCAGTAGAAGGGATTGAAACCTATTATTATTATTATTATATTATTATTATTATTATTATTATTATTATTATTATTATTATTATTATTATTATTATTATTTACATTTCACTCATCACGGTGGTTCACCGGCCATGGGACGGACTCTTGTCAAGTTTTCCCAACCTCTATAGCTGGATAGAACGATACTTTCATACGGTAGGTCTTCAGAATGACAGCCTCTTGCATTTGTGGTAGTGCGTAGGCGATGTCCAGATCTCGCACGTGTTGTTGCAGCTTATTGTGCACTAGTCCTTTGGCGGGGATGACTTAAAGCTTCACAATTGCCAAGTCCATTTCGCACAGTTTTCGAGCTTCCACAGCGAGGTCAATCTTCTGGACTTGGTCCTGGAGACCGTCACATCCAGCAGATCATTCTTCCTGAGATCTTTGCCAAAAAGGACAATATATGGCATGCTTTATATTATTATTATTATTATTATTATTATTATTATTATTATTATTATTATTATTATTATTGCTTACTTTGGTCTGCGGGAAACAGCTGGTTTACTGATTCATCTCTTCATCTCCTCCCATAATTGTTCATTCTTTCACTGAGGTCCCTCCTTCTTTGTTCTGACCACATGGTCTTGGTCTTTGAACGTTGTTCCCAGAATCCCTTGAATTTATCATAGTTTGAAACTTCTCAATTCCAGATCTCATTTTTGTGAATCCCAACTTTGTCCATCCACATGTTTTCTTGTTTCCTGGACCCATTTTCTGGCTGTCTTTAGGCCTACGTTGATGATATATAATTGAAAATTCATTTTGTCAGCCAACTCTCACTCATTCTCACATGGTATTCGTAGCGCAGCTGTGAGCTTGCATCCGGGAGATAGTGGGTTCGAGTCTCACTGTCGGCAGACCTGAAGATGTTTTTCCGTGGTTTCTAATTTCCTCACCTGGCAAGTGCTGGGGCTGTATCTTAATTGAGGCCACAACCGGTTCTTTCCCACTCCCTGGCCTTTCCTATCCCATCGTCGCCATAAGATCTATCTGTGTCGGTGTGACGTAAAGCAATTTAAAAGAAAGGTACGGTATCGAAAAAATTCAATCTTTCATTATGCATTATGTCGGTAATTTTCTCTGCATGCCTGTTTAGGTCTTAATTTTTCCTCTTCCACCAAGCACCGTAGTTTCCCTTAACTAGTCCTAGCACATTTCTTAGAATTTCTTCTTTACCTCCTCAATTTCCATTTCCTTACTCAGTATTGGGCATTTTGAGCTATACAATGCCTCTGTCTTGACAACTGTTGTATAATGCCTAACCTTTGCTTTGTAAGAAATTGCTCTCTAAGTGTATGTATTTTGCGTTAGACTATAGGCATATGCTAGTTGTATTTTCTTATGACTTGCTTTATTCACTTCCTTATCAAACCCATTTGGTTGGTTCCATTCACCCAAATATTTAAATTTGTCAACTCTTTTAGGGTTTCTAAATTTTATTTTCAGATTCTTATCGTTATCGTGTCTGTATTCTTTATACTTTTAACATATTATTATTATTATTATTATTATTATTATTATTATTATTATTATTATTATTATTATTATTGAGGCGCCTTCTCCTAGTGGAGGTTGGTGGTCCACATAGCCAGGTCCGAACGTGATGTTGCAGCATGGAAAGCATCTTCTGAAGTTCAGTTGTGCCATCTTCGGATGTCCTTCAATTCGAACTTTGTTGTCGTTCACTTTGATCTTTCCAAAACTGCTGGGCTTTCTAGTCATAGCAACGTTGAAAGAATTCCCCCCTGGAGATCAGAATGGGGGAATAGAAACTCCGGATAATAATTTTACGTTAAACACAGCCATGCCATGTGAACTTAAAGGGATATCCTTCAGGATCTTTAATGCAGTGGTTTCCCGTTGCCTTCCGCATCCTAATGCCGACTGAGCCAACTATGGACTACGAAGATTAACCAAACTGGTTTTCAGCTAACAAGGGATTGGTTTCACGTTCTTAAGAACTTTTTTCCTAGTCCATATCTCTTTCATTTTCTGGCTTTGTAGTTGTCTAGCTGCTTCTGATCTCTTTGGCCTCTGCCTCTTCTTATTCTGTGGGTCTTCCTTTAATATTTTCCGAAAAGTTTGTCTGTCCTGGATATAGGAATCAGAGATGTTGAAAGTTTGAAAATCTTGTTTAACTTGCTTGTACCACAGTGATGTTGTTTTCTTGCAGGAGCTGGCTCTGTGGATGACGATGGTCAGTCTTGACTCGTTCATTCTCTCAAGGTGTCATAGAATTGGAGGTGTCTCTTGATAATGGTGTCCATTAGAAGTTCTTGCTTTAGGTGTAGATCATCGTTGGGCCTGAGTTACCTTGCTCCATTTATGATCCTTGGGCCTAAGATCTTTCTCAAGATGGTTCTTTCCCTGACCTATAGTTTCTGTATGAGTTTTGTTCCTTTGATGGTTAGGGTTTCAGCTGCATAGAGGACCTAGGTCTGATTACAGCGTTAAAGTGTCTTAATTTCGCATTGATGGATATAGATTTCTTCTGGCAAACATTAATGTATTGGTTGTATGTAATATGCAGTTTCCTAATCCCTTCTTCAAATGCGTTGTTGATCTTCAAGTCTTCACTGATCCATTCACTGAAACTTTTAAATTCTCTGACTTTGCGGACCCTGTTGCAGGGAAGAAGGTATTCTGGTTCAGATTTGCCATTTGTCATGATCACTGTTTTCTCGTAAGACTACTGAAGTCTAGTCTTGGAAGCTATGGATTGAAGTGTATTTATCTGGTCTATTGCTGTTTCAATCGAATCTGCTAGTATAGCTACATCATCCCGGAAAGCGATACAATCCACTCGGGTATTTATTTAGTTTTTCCTGTTTATTACTCTTAGACCTGTTTCAGAGAGTGTTTTCCTCCATTTTAGGATAACTTTTCCTAATACACAATTATGCAATATGGGTGACATTCCATATCCCTGCCTTTTTTTTAAATGCTATTTTTTCGGGGCGTCGACCCATGTGGATCTTTTGCCCATATTGTATGAACCTGCGTGTAATTGGAATGTTGGTAGTGTGAAATGTTGTTTGTGCCTTACTCCTGTTTTAACCTCAAAAGGATCAAAGATTTTTCCTCTGAACTTGAATTTAGATAGGGTGTTTGTTATGGTGCACTTGACTATTTTTAATGTCTTATGATAAAGCCCGAGTTCTTGCAGGATATTGAATGGAACCGCTCTTTCAACAGAGTCGTAAGGCTTTCTAAGTCAATAAATAGGATTACGAAATTTGTATACTTTTTCTTAGTCTGCATAATAATGGATTTAAGGTTGCGTATTAGTTCAATACATGATCAGCCCTCCCGAAAACCTGCTTGTTATTCTCCAATTTCTTTATCTAGCTGAGATTCTAATTTTTGAGTAGTATCTTAGAGATAATTTTGTATGTTACTGAGAGAAGGGAAATGTCTCTATAATTGCTAACATCGTTCTCTATGCCCCTTTTTGTGCGTAGGGTGTATTAGAGCAGTGGTCCATTCTGCAGGGAGTTCTTGCTTAATCCATATGTCTTGTATAATTTTAGTCAAGATGTCTATTGTTCTGCTATCTGCATTCTTCCAAGGCTCTGGTATGATTGAGTCTTCCCCGCTGGCTTTTGTCGTTCTTGAGTTCTTTGATGGTTTGTTCCACCTCATCTCTTGATGGCAATGGAGCATCTTCAGGCTTGTTGAAGGGTAGTTGTTCTTTTGGTGGTTTACAATTTAATTATTGTTCAAAGTATCTCGCTAAGATCTCACCGTTTTCTTGATCAGTTATACGTTTTGTACCTTCCGGGTCTTTGAAGATAAGCGACGAAGGCTCATATTTCTGGGGAATTCTTTTGAATATTTTGTGGAAATTTCTTGTATTGTTCTTCTTGGAGTCTTGTTCGATGGATTCAAGGGTATCTTTATCAAAGCTCCTTTTCGTCTTTCGGATCACTTTGGTAGTTTGCTTTCTTATTTTAAAAAGTAGAGCCAATCTGGTTGACTTTTAGTTTTTACCACCTTCCCTACGCTCCTTGTCTCCCTTTTATGGCGTTCTCACTTTCTTGGTTTCACCATGGATGTTTATGTTTCTTCTTAAGAGAAATTGTTTCCTGTGAGGTTGAGATTACTGCTTCTTTCAGCTGTTCCCAGGTTTTAGGAGGCGAGTTTCCGATGCGTTGGCTTAAGTGTCCTTTGAAAGTTGCGCGGTCTTTGACTTTTACTGTATCATATTTAGGGACGGGTTTCTGTGCTTTCCTCTGGTTAATTTTATAGTTTCTGGGGATAAAGTTTAGTTTCACTTTGGAGATGTAGTGATGAGAATAAACTTTCGCGTTCCTGAGTACCTTTACATTCCAAATCCTTTTACCATATTTGTATGAAATGGCTACGTGATCAATTTGCTATTCTTCCAAACGTGAACATCGCTTCTTTCATATCTACTGTTTCCTTGGAAGGTATTTGAACCACGTGGATTTCATTCTCAACGAAAACATTCTGCAAGTATCTATCAGACGCTGTCCAGTGAGGTTAGTTCTCTTATGAGCTGGGTACTGGCCAACTATATCAGAATACTTCTTTTCTCTACCTATTTGTGCGTTGAAATCGCTCATTAAAATGAGAGTATGGTGATAGGTAATTCTATGAATTGTTGAATGAAGGTCTTCCCATTATTGTTCCACAGTCTCAGGATTTCTGTAATTATCTTGATTTGCTGGAGCATGGGCATTGATGATAGTGTATCCTTTATTGGTACTTCGGAAGGACAGAGATGAGATTCTGCTTGAAGTCGAGGAGAATCGTGTGATATTGTTGATTATCTTCTTTGATGCAATAAATCCTGTTTCATGTTGTTTGAGAATTTTCTTCCCTGGTTTGCCTTTTAATATTCGGTATCACTCTGACTCAAAGGAATCCTCGTCTCCAAACCAAGTCTCTTGAACTGCCATTATTAATACCTGCTGTTGAGTCATCAGGTCGGTGATCTCTTTCAATTTCTGAGTGAATTGGTGTTGAAATTCACTATGTAACTTATTTTCTTTAGTCTGAATGGAGATACTGTGCATGACGGTGAGGGCTCTTCAGACTGCGATGGCCCTCTTATACCACCTTGGTTTGTTGCTGTGGATTTAAGGCTATCCTTATTAGGTAGTTTTCCTTTGGTTTGTTTCCTCCATGCTCTACCATTTTGATTAAAATGGGTTTGATGTGCCTGAATTTCCTCAGTACTTCTGATACTGCTTAAGTTGTTACCTAAGAGTAAAAAAATGGTCGCCCCTAACATGGGGAACAGACACCGACCAGTTCACCGCCCAATGCGGGTACAGACACGAACAGATTTGTTGACTGAAGACAGTTCCCCCGCTTTATCAACCGTTGGGACAGTTTATCCTCCTACGCCTCCAAAACCGTTGACCATCTTCATTGCCTCAGTCGATCCGCGGATGTATTATTTGGCAATGCCTTATTCACACCTGTCCTCTATAACTACAGGAATATCCCCTATCAGCCATATGAGACGCGCTGTGTCGAGGTTAAGGAACCCCCCCCCGCCCAGTGTCTCACACGGTGTTATGTCCAGCTCGTACTCACTTCAGAACGAGACTCCCGTGTGAGCTGACTGACCACGATATTTATTATTATTATTTTCGCTATCATTACTAGTAGAAATAGATAAATATACTTACACATTCTTTTATTCTTGGCTTGTTTCAGCAATCAACGAGACTGCGGAAGATTTTGTGAACACTATCAATGAAACCATGGGACAAAAGGCCAATCTCCTGTTTGTACTCGATGAGTCAGGGAGCGTAAGCCCTCCGAACTTTAAGATAGAACAGGAATTTGTGAAGAGCGTCGTCAGTGCTTTCCCGTGAGTATTAGAATGTATATTCCACAAAAATGAATCTATTAATTTGTGACATTTTTGACGTAGTTCTTGTATACTCAGGTTGTCCGTCAATAGATCTGCTGGAGTTATCACGTTCGACAGCCAGGCAGCGGTGGACATCTCTGTAAGGGAATCCCGCACATGCAGTTTCCTTGATGGAGTGGATAGGATTAGATATAATGGGGGAGGCACAGATATTCTCCGTGCCCTCAACCTGGCTTACGACGAAATATTAGCAAATGCCATCCACAATCTTACACTTGTCTGTAAGTATAATTCTTGTTTCAGTTTGAAAGCAAGGGTAACAACACCCAGTTCATACTTTTAGGCAGTACTTTGACAACTAAGTTCTTTCCTCACAAATGTAATCGAAGTTATAAACGTTATTCAAAATCCAAAGGCTGTTTCCAGTCACTCGACCGGGTCAGGAATGAAATAAATTAATCCTCCATCTAGCGTCGAGGATAGGAATTGTGCCGGTTGCCGAAGCCTGTCGCACTCCTCTGGGGCAATGATTAGTGATTGACAAATGAAATGATATTGGAGAGTGTTGCTAGAATGAAAGATGACATGGAAAACCGGAGTGCCCAGAGAAAAACCTGTCCCGTCTCCACTTTGTCCAGCACATATCTTACATGGAGTGTGCAGGATCCGAACCATGGAACCCAGCGGTGAGAGGCCGGTGCGTTGCCACCCGATCCACGGAGGCTCACTGTAAACGCTATTTATCCTCCTTATTCCTTGCCAACGCTTCTGACGACATCTTTTAACAACATGGGCGCCAATATGATAGTTTGTAGGGGGTTGGGGCTAGACCTGGGGTATGTAGTATTTTTAATATTTTGGAAGATGAATGGCAGTTTGTATTCCGCGGTAGAATAACACCCACGCTATCCCCTGCCTGTTGTTGGGGGTGGCACTACCACTTCTACGTAATAGCGACTTTAAAACCATTTTCTTGAGAGAAAAAATACACCTGACTCTATTACATTTTCTCTTTTCCGTGAGAGCTAATGGGGGCGGGAGGGGGCGGCCCCCTTGCCCCGGGCATGGGTGCCCTTGTT
This sequence comes from Anabrus simplex, assembly GCF_040414725.1. Classification (NCBI taxonomy): domain Eukaryota; kingdom Metazoa; phylum Arthropoda; class Insecta; order Orthoptera; family Tettigoniidae; genus Anabrus; species Anabrus simplex. The sequence continues at coordinate 1,026,862,287 of NC_090265.1, read as the reverse complement.
TAACAATACGTTCCATAACTAGTCGTGCCATCCTATAACAACCACTTAATGTGGCCAGACCAAACTTTATCCAATCTCCATTCAACCGGGAATATATTTTTGAACTTATTTTCTTTTCATAGAAAAGTAACGCAATCTGTCTTCAACACTATTACCGGCCGATTCCCTCTTACTTTGTTTTGGAGATGATTAAGTTTGAGCGTGGGATGCAATCCGATCATCACTAACTTTTTCAGCTTCTTTATTAATATTAATCTGAATTGTACCCATGGCAGTTACTTACGTGAAATTAAATAACATGAATCACTTATAATAATTGTTGACATTCCACCCTTCAAAATCGAACAATGCTCGACGTATAGCATGTATTTGTACTTCTATTTTTGATTCTGTGTAAAATAACAATCAAATGAGCATACAATAGTGTGACAATTAGTTGGTAAAAACTTAAAATTACAGACAAGAACAAAATGTCATAATATGGACTCTACCTTTGATGCACAGGTGGAGGTGCTTATTTTATATGAACAGACGTTATAGGGTAGGGTTCACACTGAAATGGGCTGCTTGTCACAGAGACCAGAAAAGCTCTTGATATTTTTTGCAAGACATCTTATATGGCTTAGAAAATAGCACCTACACCGACGACAATGGATCACACAAACATCTCTTCTGTCTCTTTGTACATTTGGAATAGGATTTAATTCGGCATTCACAAGGAGCTCAATAAGCTCCCACCCAACGGACCACTCTGAAGGAGATTAGGACTAGCAAACATGAGATTTGTTCTGCTGAAATCGTTAACACCTTACGGATAAAACTCCCACAGAGAATGGATGTTGATTTATCTAGTACTTTGTATACCCGCGTAATGCTCAACATATAGCATGCATTTCTACTTCTGTCTTTGATTCTGTGTAAAATAACAATCGAATGAGCATACAATAGTGTGAAAATTAGTTGGGACAAACTTGAAAATTAGAGACAAAAACAAAATGTCATAATATGGACATCTCATATACATTTTAATGAGAATCGTGACCTATTTTCACTTTAATCACTTATTTCGTCCCGTAACACATCGAATGAAGCCCGCCGCTGTGGTGCACAGCCCGTAGGCCGGTTTTCGATTCCCGGTTCTGCCACGCAGTTTGGAAACTGGTACGACGGGGTCCACTCAGACTCGAGAGGTCAACTAAGTAGACGGGGTTTGATTCTCACCTCAGCCATCCTCGCAGTGGATTTCCGTGGTTTCCCCACTTCTCTGGGCAAATGTGACGGTACCTAACTTAAGGCCACGGACGCATCTTTCCCTCTTCCTTACCTATCCCTTCCCATCTCTCCATCCCCCACAAGGCCCCCTGTTCTGCATGGGCAAGGTACTAGTTGTATCTCCGATCAAATGTTTCACGCTCCAGGACACTGCCCCTGAGGTGGTAGAGGTAGGATCCTCGCTAAGTCCGGGGGTGAGGGGACCCAAACGTTTAGGGTTCGATTGTCCAACTCTTGTCGCGTTTACTGACGTCAATCTTATCAGAGGAGTTAATGCAATGAAATGAAGAAAGTGATATATGATAGTAGGAAGGGAGAGGGGTGCCGGTGCCGGCAAATAGCCTACGCCTGTCGAATAGCACCAAGGGGTCTGCTCAAGACTAAACGTCCCCATCCGACGGACGATTCAGCATCAACAACGTCATACGCCCTCACTCCATATGAGCACTTCGGAGAGGTTTATAATTTAAATCCAGGCTTTTGGCACGCAATCTAGTGATTAGACATGATATATATCCACCTCCTCCACCCTGCCAGGCAACATTCTGGTAGTGAAAAGTTTTTCGATCAACGGGACTAGACACGGCTAACCACAGTGTCAGACCATTTAGAATTTACCGCCTTAACGATCATGGCTACCCGACAAATCAACTGTGGAGGATAAACAGTTAAATAAAATATACCTCCTCAAATGATAAAACAAGCCACAGTTAATTATAGCTTATTATTTTATATTTAAGTGGTTAACTGTGCATAAGTTAGAATAAAAAAATAAGAAGGTGTGTGTCCGCCTCTGTGGTGTAGTGGTTAGTGTGATAAGCTGCCACCCCCGGAGGCCCGGGTTCGATTCCCGGTTCTGCAACGAAATTTGAAAAAGTGACACGAGGGCTGGAACGGGGTCCACGCAGCCTCGGTAGGTCAAGTGAGTAGAGATGGGTTCGATTCCCACCTCAGACATCCTGGAAGTGGTTTTCCGTGGTTTCCCACTTCTCCTCCAGGCAAATACTGGGATGGTACCTAACTTAAGGCCACGGCCGATTCCTTCCCTCTTCCTTGTATATCCCTTCCAAACGTTCCATCCCCCACCAAGGCCCCTGTTCAACATAACAGGTGAGGCCGCCTGAGCGAGATACTGGTCATTCTCCCCAGTAGTATCCCACGACCCAATGTCTTACGCTCCAGGACAGTGCCCTTGAGACGGTAGAGGTGGGATCCCTCGCTGATTCCGAGGGAAAAACCAACACTGGAGGGTAAACAGAAGAAGAAGAAGAAGAAGAAGAAGAAGAAACTATGTGTACGCAGTGTCCGGAGACTATAGTATACGAAGACCAATGCTTGAATTCGGAAGTCCATTTATCTCGGTTAAAATTATATCAAGTGTATCAGTGCGTCACAACTGACAATGAAATTTGGGCACCTGGAAACAAAATTGACATAATTGAAGTAGAACGTCTTATATTAGTTCCAGAAGAGCAACCTTTAAGAAGGGTGGTACTCTTGCTCCGGTAGGAGGACATCGGTCATCATGCTGCTTTGTTAGCTGAGTGGTAAAGCGCTTCGTTCGTATAGCGAGCGCATGGTTGATAGTTCAAACTCTCAGAAGTAATTTTAAGTTTTTAAAGTTATATAGAATGACATTTTCATTTCCTCTTTACAAATTTAGAAGTTTGCACTTTGGTATCAACTAAAATAGATACAGTATCTTTCTGCAATCAGTGATACGCTTTCAGTAACATGCAGATATGAAATGAACATTCAAATAACACAGAAATTAGGACTGCTCGGAGGAGGGTAAACGGAATATTAAAGAACAGAATTGAATCAATTAGTTTCTTGTAGTCCGCCTCTGTGGTGTAGTGGTTAGCGTGATTAGCTGCTACCCCCAGAGGCACGGGTTCGATTCCCGGCTCTGCCACGAAATTTGAAAAATGGTACGAGAGCTGGAACTGGGTCAACGCAGTCTCGGGAAGTTAACTGAAAATAGGTGGGTTTGATTCCCACCTCAGCTATCCTGGAAGTGGTTTACCGCGGTTCCCCGCTTCTCCTCCAGGGAAAATGCCGGGATGGTACCTAACTTAAATCCTCGGTCGCTTCCTTTCCTCTTTCTCGTCTATCCCTTCGAATCTTCCCTTCCCCCGCAAGGCCCCTGTTCAGCATAGCAGGTAAGGCCGCCTGGGCGAGTTACTGGTCATCCTCCCCAGTTGTATCCCACGACCCAGAGTCTGAAGCTCCAGGACACTACCCTTGAGGCGGTAGAGGTGGGATCGCTCGCTGAGTCCGAGGGAAAAACCAACCCTGGAGGGTAAACAGAATAAGAAGAAGAAGACGAACACTTGAACTTACCGTTCCATCGTTGATCGTCTGCCACAGCTGCTTCAATAGAGCAATATCAAACTCCTGGTTCTTGGGGTAGTAGCGGGTTTATTTCTGTCACTACATTGACGAAACAATGGGGTTCAGAAGAGAGCCTAACTACTTCAAATGAGGAGCAAAAATGTGCTTACTAAATTTTTATTCAATTAAATAACGACAAAAGTATTGATTAAAATCATCCATAAAAATCACTTAATAATTAAAATGTTTTAAAGCAGTCACAATACCCAACGTGAGTGTTATCTTCTTATTGTTTATCATTTTGTTTAAAAAACTGAAGATGTATTATAAAATTCGTGAACAGCAAAACTAGGGCATCATTAATGCAAACGATAACTGAGAATTAATCCACACGATCCGTGGAAAATTTGACCTTCGACAAGTATAAATCCAGTTTACATTTACTTAAGGTTATCCACCAGTCTGGTATCCTATCGGATATTGGAACATCCCCCGAAAGGATTCTTAATCGAACCAAATTAACAATCAGTTGCTTTGGATGGGCTGCGAACTATTACTAAAAAGGATGGTGTTCATTACAAGTTAACATTAATGGTCACAATCAAAAATAAAATTCCCCCATGTATTGTCATCTCATGACACACTTAAGTTACAGAATAATTCCGATGCTGAAACAGATGTTCAGAAGGAACCAACAACAACTTGATCTGAGGGGATCTTACGTTACGTCGTCCTTAAGGAACAAAACTGCGAAATGCATGAAATCATTAATTCATTATGCTTTTAGAAGAAATTCCAAACACTGAACTTAAAGGAAAGTAGTAAGTCACTTGAAAATATTCTTACTAAACCGACTTTCAGGTCGCAAAATAATAATGTTTGTTAAATTACAAGTTCACACTACAAAACAAATGACAGAAATCTTTCCAATTTTCTAGAACTACGACTACCATTACAAATCTGTCTTCCTACACCTGTCTCATTAAACCAAACTGCAAGTACTCGGTAGACCAACGTCTCAACTAATACAAACTGAAACAACGAAAATTGAAAATAAAATATATTAACAGCTGACGAATCGAAACCGCATTCGTAACGTAAATCCTACATAAATCAGCTAAGTGTCAATACACGGCACTATCATAAGATATCGGACATCCAAACAAATAAATCATAAAGTAAAGATAGTGAAAATAGAAAACGAAAGTTCATCGAACTTGAACATGCACGGCTAAGCGGTAATGATCAATCTCCATTAGTTAGATTTCCATGTTGGACAACCCTCACATTCATGCCACCACTGATGCTACGGTATTATGGGAGCACCTTCTGGCTAGTAAGAATTATGCGGAAACATGGCCTGGGTAATATCTGTTAATATCATTCAAATCCGTATTCACCACTGCAGACACTAACATCGTTCAAGTCGATTCGCAAAAACGACTAACCTTTGGCTTTTCTATATACAGACGAAGCCCTAATTATTTTGTTGAGCCTACGTAGTCTCTACACATCCGTATATTTATATAATACACGCAGCATCCTAAATCTAAGCCAAAGTTGGGTGTCTACACATCATTTACACTGTCAGGCGAAATCGAAACTCCAAACACAATTTCGGAAATTTAAATATAATTCTTGTCGAAACTCTAACAAAATAAAATGAAAACGCCACCGCTGAACTCGAATCTGGAATTATAACTATGTCCATTTTTTTACAACAACGCGTCCGAATAGTTTAATCCGTTTCTCAATACAATCTCAACACATGCAATGAAGTTCGCCAAATAAAAATAAATTCAACTCCCCTATAATTTTATGTAATATCGCTTAAAATAGTAATCACCACCATCATGAAATCCACAACATAACTCAAGTGGGGCTCCAAATGGCCTACAGTCTCACCGTTCCAAACATGTATTGCAGTGAACTATCCAGTGAAGTAACTTTCCATCAATCTACTCACGCTAGACCATCATTCTAACAATATACAAGTTTCTATCCCGCAATGTTTCCATTCAACGATAATTTCGTCTCGTTAAAATACAGAATAGAACTCAGTCCATAATAATCAAGTATCACCTTGACCTGTGTTAGAATGAATTTTGTTCCTGAGGTCGTCTATCACAAAAATGCACTATGCTGGTTCTACACAGAATCGTCCCTTGGACTTAACTGCCAAAGCCTACGGTCTCATGTGAAATTAGTACCATGGGATAATATCAACTTGTAATTAAAATAGGCGTTACTACGCTCTAACTTGGCTTTTGACCACTATTAAATTAGTCAACTGTTCTGGATTGGTTACAGGACATCGTTATCTTACACACCCTGTCTCAGAAATATTACCTCTTCACATACACCATGTCACACAAATTCATCTCCGTCATAAAACAGGGCTTCTCATACCCAGCTTCTTGTTCATCATATACTACATTACTCGTAAAATAGAGGCTTGCTCTGCCGTTAACATCTTCCGAACTATTCCCATAGTATACCATTTCCATTACAATCCATTTTTTTCTGTTCGAAACTTTTCAAATATACGTAATCCCATAAGCAACAACTTCATAAGAATCTCACAATTAACTTCTTTACATATTTATGATCTCAAGAGCAAAATAACATACCGTGATTTTCTGTATCACAAATACACGGTGGCACAAAATTTAAGCTTCCCAAAAATAAATGTTAACTTTATTAGACTTCATTGGATTTCGGTATAAATCGCAAGTCTCACTCGACATTACTGTAGAATACATAATTTATCATTTCAAATTTATCCTGACGTGAATATTCGTTTTATTATTATTAATTTGATATTTGACTTTATAACGCTCACCACGACTATTTTATCGTTATCATAAATGTAACTTTATCAGCCTGAACATATTTCATTGATTTTTAGTACAATATTTAAAACTTCGCATATTACATTTTTCTAAAGATAATTTATCCGCATTTTTAAAGGTTCACGCACTGACATGAATAATAGATACTTCACCTCAACATTATAATATACTTAATTTCTACACACGGAAGTGTGGGACAAACATTTACAATCTCTATCTACAGAACATTTTAAAAGTAGACAGAGCTTGTAACAGCATCGTAGCTCCGAAGTCATCCTGGCTACATTCTAGCCAGCTCATTCAGACATTAGCCGTTCATATTTGCAGAGAACATTCTTCTCTTTTGATTATGCTATTTATAATTACACAGACTCTACACTTCAACTTGTACAAACAAGTAAATAGTGATTTTTTAGATGCACTCGATATGTACGCCTTCACCTTTCCTCGACTAAAACCCGACTCACCGTGAGAATTTCTCCTCGCCCTCACCCCCTTGATAAGCCAGGTGGCCACGAGATATGAGACTTGAAGCTTATCTTGGTAGTCTAGCACTCCCCTACTGGTTACAAAGACACACAATAATTTAATGAAAACTATCTATGCACTCACGGTTCTCATTTGCAGAAGTTAAGGAATTCTATTACCTATTCAAATAAGTAAATGTCCTTTGCCATTTTACCAATCGGTCAAATATTCCATCTCAAGTTAGCTAACTCAATACATATCACAAGTTTATTTGAAGACACAGTTCAAGACCTCTACTTGGTATTAACGCGGCGCAGATCCACCCCCGCGACGACCGACCAAGTGAGCGTCGCTACTGTCCAGGGGTGGGGATAGGTTTCCGAGGGACGCTACCCTTGTCATGATGAATTGTGGTGTAGTCATACAATTTCAGAACCACGGATCGATTTCTTTGAAACTCACCCCAAAAATTCCACCTAATTCCCAAGTCATGATGGTGTTGTATACAATTTGTTCCGTGCCTTTAACGGGCGTAATTAATTAATTTCGTGTAGGTGATTTCGCGCACTTTTTAATGGCGTGGCCTTGACACGTGCTGTCCATCTGCCAGTACAGAAGCCAACTTTTCTCCAGGATTAATTACATACATTTCCACCCTGTGGATTTTAGCTTCATTTAATATTTCTTACAATTTTTAATTATTTATTTATTGGTTAAAGATATTGCCGAAATATCTTGCAATTATGGTTTATTATGTGGAAGATAATTATTAACTACACGAGGTCAATCGAAGTGTTCCGACACCATCCGAATGGATGCCTCGCTCTCTCTCACCGTATGACAGTTTGATGTATTGTGCAAATAACTGTCGTATACATGTTTTGCAAAAGTCGTGCAGTGATGACGCAGTAAGTGCTTTAAATGCGACTGTAGCTTGGTATGCGGCAAAGGAAAATCGACCATCACTCCACTGACGTTCGGTGGGATGCCGAAAAGCAGATACGTCAGGCGCGGCTGACTCACCCGGTATTCTCTTCTTCACCTTACAGGTTAAAATCACTTAAATATGCTGGACCTTTAAAAATGGGCCCTAAATAAAAATTGGTTACAAACAATTTGCAATAAAATATGTTAAAAGTTGAAACATGAATAAACCTTAATGTTATATACAAACTTTTCATGTAACTATCGTGTGACAGTCTATATATAGTACTGATCCTTCTTCTTTTTCTTCTTAATCGTTAACCCCCAGGGTTGGTTTTTTCCTCGGACTCAGCGAGGGATCCCACCTCTACCGCCTCAAGAGCAGTGTCCTGGAGCTTCAGACTCTGGGTAGGGGATACGACTGGGGAGGATGACCAGTACCTCGCCCAGGCGGCCTCACCTGCTATGCTGAACAGAGACCTTGGTGGGGGATGGGAAGATTGGAAGGGGTAGATAAGGAAGAGGGAAGGAAGTGGCCGTGGCCTTAAGTTAGGTACCATGCCGACATTTGCCTGGAGGAGAAGTGGGAAACGACGGAAAACCACTTCCAGGATGGCTGAGGTGGGAATCGAGCCCTCCTTTACTCAGTTGACCTCCCGAGGCTGAGTGGACCCTGTTCCAGTCCTCGTACCACTTTTCAAATTTTGTGGCAGAGCCGGAAATCGAATTCGGGCTTCCGGGGGTGGCAACTAATCACACTAACCACTACACCACAAAGGCGGACAAAAAATACCCTGTGCAACAAATACTTGCTTGTCACAACTAATCTGTACAGCACTGAACACCCATCCCTAAAACGCTGTGGGAACTCAAGAACATTACGATATTCCCTAATGGGCAATGTATTTTCAGTTCCCTAATTTTGTGAATATGCCATTGCTGGCGGGATGTATGTAGTGTTTACAGTGAACTTTGTCTTCTGCCATAGGCTTGAGCAGTTTTGTTACTTTTATTGACCTGTCCCACCCTTTGCTTTGACATGGAAGTGACTGAGGTATGAGCGATGCTAATAATGTCACTACTTGTGCAGCCAGTCCCTATTATCAATGATGTGAACATGTCGCTCATAGAGTCGGTTGGAGCGTGCATTTCAGTAAGTTGGCAGACTAATATCTGATGGCAACTTTTGGCTCGGTGAGGAAAGCAACGAGGAACATCTCAGTATTTATCTTCCGCGCTTCTTTGGGGAAACGTTCGCCATCTAAGACAGCTGATTTTGGAGCTGTTGAAGATCCGACCAGCATTCAGGTTGAGTATTTAACATAAGAACATCAACATACTTTTTGAATGAGGTGTGAGTAAAATAATGACATGAACACTCAGTCCTATTCTGAAATAGCAGAAGTGAAGAAGAGGAATGCATAAGTACATTCCCGTACATTTCTATTGAACGGTTGCCACGAAGACTTAAGAGTCCGAACTCCGAATTAAAGCAGTCCATGGGTTTCATTTTGAAGTATCTGAAAAAAATTGATATCATCATACATCATATTTACCATAGGGGTAATTCGGTGATAGCAAGGCGTGGCAGTTGCCACCCCAATGTTTTGAAGGAAACAACATTTTTGTAATGTTAGACTTAGAAATACTATATTTTAAAGGTACGTTTTTGTCACTCTTTTTAATTTAACTCAATAAAACAAAATGATAGTTGCAAAATTATTTAGGCTACCTACATAATGTTGATAGAAATAATTTCTACTATAGTTCAATTTTACCTTCCCCCATTATTCTAATTAAAATGTCGCAAATAATTTCCGAAAAAAATCCGATGGGTAAGTGCCGAACGCCACGGACTGCGCCATTTCAGACAGTGCAACAGTACTACAAAGCTACAATGCTGGTTTCCGTTATTGACATTCCTAAGCAAGAGTTAGAGACCAAGCTTCAAGAAAATAACTTAGATATTCTGAACCATATAAGTCAGGTTATAAATGGAAGCGAAGTAGAGATGGTCAGTGTGAAATATGTTAGTAACTTTTACACTTTGGACAAGAAACTTCTTCTGTATGAGTGGCCGTGTTCTTTTATTTACAAAATGGAAGAATCAAAAACCACATGTATGAAAGGGACCTGCAGTTTTTGTAGAAAAGTATTTTCAAAGTGTATTCGCTCTCGTTTTCAAATTTATTTCGCGCTTTAGAATCCCAATGAATTCAGCAACCAGGTATTTTTCATGCTTATAGGCGTTTAAAACATACTGGAGGAACAGGATCGTCCAGGAGAGGTCATGCTCTTTGGGTTTTTGGTTTTCAAAAGTACTACTCATGTTGCCATTTCAAAAGTAATTCATGACTAATTCAAATCGAACTTTATTTTGTGTAAAAATGCGATGTGATAAGATTGTGTAAAATAAAGAAAAGGTTTATTTTTTCTGGGTACAAATTGCTCTCAAAAGAGAGGAGCCATGGACCCCCCGGTAATCCCTGCCGCCCCCCCCCCCCACTCCACCACAAATCAAAGTGCTCAAATTACGCCCATGATATTCATGCAGGTGTATACTGTATGAGGAGCAGTGTACCATTTACAGTTTGAAACACTGGCGTATGAGAACACAATAATTTATAACAATACGTTTATAATTCATTACAGTATTTGCAAATATGCCCAATGTTGATTACTCTAGTGTTATAATTATTATAATTTTAGTTATCACATAAAGTGAATGAAGTTTGTATGCTACCTGATATATATAGGGTAAAACGCAAAAACTGAGGCGGTAACATAGTGAGGTATACCGGCATATGCTATGATGAGAATTGATGCAGTTTGCATCTGAACCAGACTATGCTATTGGAGCAGGACGGGTCCAACGAGTAGTGTTTCATGTCATCCAGACGCATATTATTTAGCACGTCAGCGACTTCTACACTATAACAGCCATAAATCAGACTGGAATTCATAAGATTCATTTTTCTCTGAAGCCAAGAGTCAGGTGCAGAGATACTGCAACCCTCAATAAACTGTAACTTTCGGAGTAGTTCAGTTATTTGGAAGAAGATGAGTTGCTAAACATATTTTAGCGCAGGAAACCTCACCACATTTCATATACATGTAGTGATAATTATATATGATGTATGATGTTATTTGTTCTCATATATATACAGTATAATACATTTAGATATATTTAAATATCAACCTCTTTTACAGTCCTCGTGACGGATGGTCAGAGCTTCACGAACCCAACTTCTGCAGCCGATAATATTAAAAGCCGAGGTGATGTCTTGTTCACGGTTGGAGTGCAGGGTTACGATATCAAACAACTGGCCCCTATTTCGTCACTGGATAAGAAGGGCTCTCCTCTCTTCTATGGTATAGATAACTTTGAAGTCTTCAATGCAGTGGCCAACTACCTTGCTACAAGTAAGTAGAACAAATACTACACTAGGGTTGAGCAGTATAGAATGCTATTACAAGCAATACAAACATTTTGATAAGAGCTCCGTACGATTTTCACACTCCTTGGTTTTTCAGAATTCTAAATTATTGACACCCTCAACATTCGAAGTAATTATGGTTTCAAATTTAGAAGCTCAGCTTCTGGGGTAGAATTTGCAGTAACATGAGGCCGTCCGCTTACGATTAGTTTAAAGAAATTAGGATCGTTTTCTGCGCTGGTGGTGAACGTGTCTATATAGAGCACCCTGTTAATTATTTTGCTCTATGAGAGTATTTCCAATCCTTTTATCTACAACTGCGTAAATTTATTATAAACAGTTGATTCAGAAATTTTAAAACCACGTGAAAACAATAAGTGCGTTTCAAATAATAGAATTACAATTTGACACCTGCAGAAATTCTGTTTCCCTGGAGGAATTCTTTCTCGGATATACTGTATTCATTGCTCTAATGATATTGCTTATATCGTTTTTAACTGTTATTATTATTACTATTAATATTATTATTATTAGAAGGGATATGGTGTCATACAGAAAGTTCAGTTTATTTCATACAGTTTTCAGGGAGATCAGCGGGCTGTGAATTGTTTTGAATGGATTTCAAATGTTAGAAATATAAGTTACTATCAGACCTAACTGCACAATCTCATCCTTCGATGATTCGGGACTAATCTCGTATTCTCCTTCCTCCTGTCACTATTTCTCAATATTCTTATTCGATCATGACGCTGAAGATCTCAATGTTAATTTATATTTAAACTTTTCCTCTCTCGGTTACGAAACATCACATTGACACACGTAGGTACCTGGTAAGGCTACGACAGGAAAGGGCTAGGATTGCGTAGGTAGCGGACAATAGTCTTAATTCAGGTTTAAAAGGAATTTTTGCTGAGGAAAAAATGAGAAACCACGGAAAAGCTGCAAGGCTGCCGATAGTATAGTTCAAACTCTCCATCCCCCGTATGCCACCTAACAGGCGTGGTTTCGTCAGAAATTACTTACGCTATAATAATATAGAAATAGGGAGGTGATTATAGGATTATTAGTGTAGTTCTAATGCTAATCACATCTTCGAAAAATGAGGGACCAGGAAAAAAAATGGGGGTAATTATATTAAAGAATTATCGAGCGACATTATTCATAATACAGTATTCGTGAAAATAATGTGTCATAGGAAAGAAATATATTATTATACTTTTAAAAGTCTATTTCATCAAACTTGTTGACACACTTATTTTATTTTACTTTACTTTACTTTAATTTAATTTATTGCTTGCTACAAGATTTTCATCCCAATTACAGCAGCATTCTTTGTGATACACAGGGGACAAACAAATAATTATTACTTAATATTATCTAGCCTAAATTTAATCTATTCTAAACTAATCTTAATCTACTCCTTTTTACTTGAAAAACTGAATGAGCTTCTAGACATTTTGCATTGCCATAAGAACAAAGTTTAACTACATAAATAAAAGTACCACAATTAATAACACATTGTACAGTCTACAACATTAACATTTAGAAACGCAAAAAAATATATATATCAAAGAAAATTTAATTGGTTATTACGACATTAACGGGAATATAAAGGCTGGCCGGTGTGATGCTCCATTATGACTGTGGGATCAATTACTGTACATGGCCTTTCTTGCTGCAATGAATTCTTTAAAAAATATTGCTAAATTTGCACTTCTGAAATAATACAATTGTTTTAGAAGTCATGCTTCCCATAGTAGAATTTTTAATAATGGTGATTCAAAAAGTCAGTATTACTAACACAACTGACAATAGAAATGAAGAGTTGTCACCTGAAGTGAAACAAAAGAAAACGAAATTCCGAATTTTTTGTTTTGAAACGTTTTAGCTTTAAATCTTCCTTAATACTACACATTTTGAAATAATGACTTATTTGTTTCACGTACACAGATCATTTTAAATACGTAAGTGTAAAATCTTATCCATGAATTTTGTACTTCGGGTATTATTTTTAAAATTTGTTTTCCTTTTCAGAGTACAACAATGGAACGTCAGTCTCCTGCACACTATGATGTAATCCGTCGACTGTGAAGAGAGAAGCATTTTTCATTTTAATATATGCTCATACAAAATGTGCTTCATCGTACTAAGTGCCGTATTCTTGTCTCATTTTATAGCCATATTCTCTATTTTTATTCACAGTCTCAGTATAGGTAACTGTACTGTAACTGTTTCATTCTCATTGTATTCCATTTAAGTCATACTGACATTATTTAATTGATATTCAATTTACAAAAACGATAAAATAAACATATTTTTGATATAATTTCCCTTGACCCAATTACAAATCTGTATGCACATGTTTTGGACGGAACATTGATCTCGGATACATTTTTTTTATTTTCTTGAGAAGGCTAGCAGGAAACAGATAACATTAACTGGTTGCTCTGAACTGCAATGGGATAGTTAACTTTGAGACTTCTAACATAATTATTTACCGGTACCCCATGGCTCCCACGAAAATATTCAACGTCACGATCCAGCGTTACCCACCCTTACCAAGGTAACAGTTTCAAGACGAATCTCTTCAGCGAGGAGTCATTGCCTACCAAACGGTTGTTTCTCGGCCAGAAGACCTGCAATTATGAGGTAACAAGTGATCGGTTTGATTCCTAGGCAAGAGCCGCTATCACATTGTTAAATAGATCGTCAATTGTCCTCCCGTAGGACTTCTAACTAGCTTTTAGGCCGGGAATGGAATCCGGGATCACCAGATAAGAGGCAAGCTTGCCATTGCAAGACCGCTGATGATGTCAACACGAATCTTACTGTGATTCCGCCTCCTTGAAGCTAACAATGTGTGCCTTGCACTTACGTATCTCGAGTGAACAGAGGCTCATACACTCAGTACTTCTAGAGTGTAGTCATAATAACTACACGTTTCTCTAAGGGACATTTAAAGAAAGAGTATTCGAGAGACGCCTACGTGAGTACATCCAATGTAATAAACACCAGCGAGGATTCTGTTTAACTCCAGGCACCGTTATAAATACTTCCATTCTAGGCGCATTGTTGAAATCTGCTAAACAGAGGAAACAAGACATCACGGTAATTTGTTTGGACATTCGAAAGCCATTTGACAATATCGGTCACAGCCAAATTCCAAAAACCATACAGTCCGAATGAATACGTTGAAAACTCCCGGACGTCATTTCCAACCTTCAGATTGGGAACGTCAACGTCACTCAAATTGAAACGCAGAAGGGCAGAACAAAACCTATACTCATAAAATGAGGCGTGATGCAGGGATCGCCATTATGACCAGCCCTCTATAACCTAGCCGTAGATCATATCTTAGACGAGCTAAGCGAAGATAGTCTTTCGCGGCATTACGGGGTATCACTGTCACCCGAACTACCACCTATAACCGTAATGGGCTTTGCCGACGAAACCGTCATCGTGTGGAAGAACAAATAATCCGTTTTAGACCTTACTCCGCTAGTCCGCAGGAGGTTCTAAGAAATTGGACTTGATATCAATCCTCAGAAGTGTACAGGGATATGAGCTATCCGAGGTGAGTTGAAGCAAGGGTCGCTATCCGTGGGGAAAGACTGTAGGATTAACTTAACTGGAGACGACAAACAAATTCTCTACCTTGGAACTATCTTAAGGGATATTCTAGTGTTCCACGAGACTGCTGTAATGAACTTCACAATAAGCTCCAACAACTTCTAACATCGTCGCCACCGCTTAAGGAAGACAAAAAGCTCATAGTATTGAATTATTCAATCTGTCTCACCCTGGTATATCCTTTCATGACATGAAGTTGTAAGAAAATCCCACAGAAATTTTTATTCGATAGCCATAAAACGATTAAAAGTGCAACAAAGGAGATATTGAAGCTGCCGATGGATACTTCAGATGGCATACTGTACACCGAAAGAAAATACAAAGGACTCGCTCTTTATAAAACTTCGTGGGAAGTCTACCTACAATGCATTAATGTCTGCAACACTTTGCTTAAGACTAAAACTCCACTCGACGTCGCTTCGAGGGTTGCTCACGCGGAGAGTCAGGAATGTATATAACGTCTAAATTTAACGAACACTCATACTCGGAAAAGGACTCGGAGTACAAATTTGCAAAGAGTAGCCTACACACCAGCGACCTTTTGAGTGCGAGATCATACCGGACTGTCTTGTAACGAGTGGAAAGAGGCTATAAAGATGGACAACAAACTATGTCGGCATTGCCATGGAGAGAAAGAAACTCTTGGTCGTGTCCTGGAATTCTGCACACGCGGGGAGCTCTTAAGAAACAAGCGGCACTGCCAGATCAGATCCTTAATTGCCGAAGAACTAAGAAAGAAGGGATTAAATGCACATGAGGAGGTACACGGACTGGCCATAAACGGTAGTTCTCAGGGAATTGTCATCATAGCCTCTAAATACAACAGTTATCAAGGATTCATCTTAGATCTGACTGTCAGGATCGGGCACCATAGCGGTCAGCCAGAGGAGGTTAATCTAGAAAAGATTATAAAATACAAACCCACTATACCTTACTGCAAATATAAATACCACCTTCAGGAAATTGAAATAATAGGGATAATGGTTGGAGCTCGCGGTACCATACGTCGTCACTTTGACACCACGTGGAAGTGCTTCCAACTTCCAATGAAGTCCATCCCCGAAATTGCGACTCTCGTCCTCCGAGCCTCCATCAATATCCTGAGATACCACCTCTTCAACTACACCTCTGAAATGCCCCACTAATTATACTGTTCCTTTATACTTTAGAGTTTTCTTCAATTAATAGAACTGTACAGAAAATTTGATATGTTTTACCTTGTACTTAGTGGCAGCCTGTAAATACAGCAGGTTGTTCCTAAATAAATGGAAATGTATATAACAACACTGAATATCGATAGCGTGATGTCATTGTCCATTAACACTATCAATGTACTCATTATCATGGATTCTGAAGATCCCTTGTATGCTGGAGTGTGGGAAAATGGCAGGAGGGTATTCGGAATTAAGAGATAAAGGCTAAGTTGGGAATGAACTCGATGGATAGAGCTCTACTCATAGACCGACCTCGGTAGTGTGATCGTGTGAGTCGAATGGAGAAGGATAGGTTACCATGGAGGATAGAGACTCTGTTATGGAGGCTAAGGGAAGGAGAAGGAGACCAAGACGACGACGGATAGACTCAGTTTTTAACGATTTTTGATAAGAGGTATTGAACTAAATGAGGCCACAGCCCTAGTTGTAAACAGAGGATTGGGGCCACGGTAAGTAAATTCACAGAGGCTTGCAGACTGAACGCTGAATAGCATTACGGTCCATAATTGATTATGTATGGATGTATTGTACCAGGAAAAGTTGTTGATCCTGGCTGCTTTTTTCAAATGTAGTCCTGTGCGTTGTAACTGAATTGCTACGGTCTGGTCTGCTGCTTATATTCCGTACGACCCAAGGTTGCTTGCCACGTCACTGGGGGAAGTTGATTTCTTTCTCGCTTATATCTCATGAATGCCGTGATGGATTTTATTGAAATTAACATATATTTACGTTCAGAACATGAGCTACACGATAATGTATGTCTCATTTCCGTATCTTTATCGGCAGAAAAGTTAGAAATTTTTCTTTCAGTACAATCGAGGGAAAGGCGTGCAACATGAGGCAGTGGCATTGCTCGTGACGTGTCCAGCTCGCCACGAGGAACTTTGTATCGCACCCGCACAAGATTTCGGGCATACGAACACATATTATAGCCGTCTCTTTTCCATATATTCCTGCAATTTTAAAATAATGTACCGGGCTGGAACAGTTCCTGGCACATATTCCTCCCTCCTCGAATTAAGAATTGCCTACTCTTCTCGTGGAACATATTTCTTGAGGTTATAGGCATATGACACATGGCGAAATTATGCCATTATTCTTCATCTGACTAATCAATGCTCTTGCCTCGTCTCGATATTTCTCAGGAACTGGGTATGCTTTCCGTCTATAATGAGAACTATCATAACGTTGAGGTGATACTCAAAACCTTGAATTGCCCCTGGTTTTCCATCAAAGACATCGGGGTATAATATAAAAACTTCTTGTCTAGCCGAATCAAGCTTTGCTTCGAGTTCTGGCTCTTCAATTGCACTGGTTACGGATCCTAACAAAGAGGCGGCGACATCGAAACATTGATCAAATACGGACATTTCCTCGTCCGTTCCAAGGTTTCCCATTTTCAATAGCTTTACCGCGGCTAGCGCATCTTCGAATTCAGCAGGCTCGGCCATGTTGCTACCGGGTTCTTCAGCAGGGGTTCTCTCTTCACGAAATTCCGCATCATAACGATCCACCAGCTGCAAATCTACAGTCTCAGCTTTACTTAAACTGACAAGGTTCGATTTGTAATTTATAGTTCCCTTATACTTGATCATGAAGCCTGATCCCAATATAACATTGAAATTGAGACATGAAATGAAAAGAAAAATATGTTCGAAAAGTCTTCCATTTATATAAAATTCTATAAATGCTTGTAGTTTACATTTAATGTTGCGATCTGGTACCACACCTCGAACCTTTAGTTGAGCTACGGGCATTATTAATACAGTGTATTTCCCCAAACAATCTATAAGTTTGTCCGAAATAAGCGAAGCTTGCGCACCAGAGTCAACGAAAGTCATCACATTAAGGTTTCCGACTCTTATAGATATGACAGGCAATGATCTCTTAATTATGGGTCTATCATGATGTTCATCCTCAAACAATAATTGAGAATCATGAATGTGCCAGTATGGTACTTCTGTAAAACAAATAATTTGATGATCGCCCCCTTCTTCGTTTTCAGGCAATCTCCAGTTTAGTTGTTCTGAGTTTTTTTAATAGCGCCAGTCGATCTGAGTTCTTTGTCAGTCTCTTCTTGAATTCTTACATGCTTTTGGTGTTCTAATAATGTGGCTCCTAAGACCTCATTAGTTCTGTTTCTGTCTCGAATGTATTCTCTGGTTTCTTTCCATCTATTTTCAAGATCTTCCCTCCGAGCACTTCTCGCTTCTTCGGAAGTTATCTCCGGTTTTCTCCACGGTAGTCTCGTTCTGTACGTAGGCTATCGCTGGTCCGGTTGTTTTTGAAATTTCCTAAACCTGGGAGGAGTACGTGAATTATTTACAACATTTTACCTCGGTGTTATTTCTTGATCCGTAGTCTGCACCTCGGCTGAATTACTGGATACCCCTTTAAGTTTTGTACTCTTTGGAGTTGACTACGTATTAGCCGTGTCTAGTCGTCTTAATATAGCATCCAAATGTTCAAGTGTTTGGATGTTTGCTGCCACTAATATTTCCTGTACATAGGACGGAAATTGAAGTATCATTATTTGGATAAGTTCTGGAATCTGTAGCGGAGGATCCAGATATTACATGTTCTTCAACTGCATCAAACAATAATCTGAGTATCTAGATGTATTCACCGATGTATTATACTTTCGCGAATACAGCTGCATTTTCACAAAATGTTGTGTCTCTGTGTCCCAAAAACGATTTAATAATGCCTTTTTAAAATCATCGTAGGTCTTGAAATTGTTATTAAAGGCTATTAACCAAGAATATGCCCTGCCTTCCAGCAATTTAGATACGGTACGTAATTGCCTCTCTTGTCCTATGCAATTTTCTTGAAAGAAATCCTCAACATTTTGAAGAAATTCTCTAGCAGTGTACTCATCTATACCCGAAAATTTAGTTGGTTTGTCGTCTTGAATTTTAATGAGTGTCGTGGTGTTAATTGACTCTCTAGATGTACCTGGACTGGAGATAAATGATGAGTTTTCTCTTAATTTAATCGAAGAGACTTCTTCAGCAAGGGTGTCTACTTTAATCTGAAATGTGTTATCAAGAGTTTTAATTTCTGATTGTAATCAGTTTTCAAAGCTTGAACATACTTATAAAAGGCGGTGAGTTGTGTGTGGGTACTATCCATTTGACTCGTGAAACGCATGTCCATTTCGGCTTGTGAGGATTTCATAAGTCCCACTTCAGCGTTGAGTTTGCTTACGTCCGATTTGAACGAGTCCCTAAGGCTCTCCTGGATTTGTGCCATTTTTATTCGAGCCTTCGAAATGTGTCCATGAGACTCTTGGAATTCGGCTCGAAGTTCTTTTAATTCCGTGGAAAGGGATTGAACATTCTTGAGATCTTGAACCAATGATTGAATAACTTGACCTGTAATTTCTTCCTTCAATGTTTCAAGATTCTCAACGAATTGAGCTTTTATTTCTCCTAACTTGGATTAGATTTTGTCACCCGAATCCTTGAGCCGCTTTTCTAAATTAGCATTTGCCTCACGAAATGTTTGTTCGAGATTATCAGTTGATTCAGGAAATCGATTATTAAGGGATTTATCTGCCTCGGCAAGTCTTTTCTCTAAAGAAGCTTGTGCTTCATCGAACCTTGAGTTAAGGTTATTAGTTAACTCTTGCATTTTATTATGAGTGATTTTTATCTGTTGACCTAATTGCTGACTTAGTTGTTTGTTAGTCAGATCAACCCTGGTACTCAATTCCTTGATTGAGTATTTAACTGTGCATTTGATTGTGCATTAAATTGATCTATTTGTCTCCTGATTTGAGTACTTAATTCAGCATTTGATTCCTTAATTTGAGTGCGAAGTGCTTCAATTACTGCTAATAAATTCTCCATGATGGAAAAAATGTTTATACTGAATTTGAAAATCAATTATGTATTCTGAGGGTCAAAATATGCAATTGAATGGGCGTAATCTGAGAATGCTATTTGCTTTACGTCGCACCGACACAGATAGGTCTTATGGAGACGATGGGACAGGAAAGGCCTAGGAATTGGAAGGAAGTGGCCGTGGCCTTAATTAAGGTACAGCCCCGGCATTTGCCTGGTGTGAAAATGGGAAACCACGGAAAACCATCTTCAGACCTGCCGACAGTGGGGCTCTAACCCTCTATCTCCCGATTACTGAATACTGGCCACACTTAAGCGACTGCAGCTATCGAGCTCGGTAAAATCTGACAACGCTTGCGTTTTTATCATGTAAAGCTTAAATATAACTTTATTCAATATCCTGTTATTTTTCGTGCTATAATATACACCACAGTTCCTTTCGAAATCCCTAAGTTGGCCTTCATTTATTATTACACACGGGGCGTCGCTATGCACTTGTTGCTAGCGTGGTATATCTCCTTTTGAGGCCCCTTAAGTTGGCCGCCATTAATACCTTCTTTCGCGGCCCCTTAAGATGGGCTTCATTTAGTACTACCGGGCGAGTTGGCCGTGCGTGTAGAGGCGCGCGGCTGTGAGCTTGCATCCGGGAGATAGTAGGTTCGAATCCCACTATCGGCAGCCCTGAAAATGGTTTTCCGTGGTTTCCCATTTTCACACCAGGCAAATGCTGGGGCTGTACCTTAATTAAGGCCACGGCCGCTTCCTTCCCACTCCTAGCCCTTCCCTGTCCCATCGTCGCCATAAGACCTATTTGTGTCGGTGCGACGTAAAGCCCCTAGCATTTAGTACTCCCTTCGCGGCCCCTTAGGATTGGCGCCATTAATACCTTATCTCCTCTCTGAACCAGGAAAAGTTGATTTTCAAGAGAATGAGGTCTTTCTAAGGGGTGTCTAGTCCTTAGAAGAAAGTACAGAGAGGGAAGATCGCAAGGCGTAATATTAGATATTATATCTTTCTTTCCTTTATTCAATCTCTGGAATGTCACCCTATTATATTGCCGAATCATAGATATTTACTAGAAAATAAATATCAATTTCAACAACAGAGTATCGAAAAATCAAGTTGATCAAGTAAAATTCAACTGAATAATATCTTTCCCAATCAGTCATGTCCATCATAACTTTCATGGCATAAATTAATAATAAAGCATGTTGTAAGTAAATAAGAAATTCTAAAGTATTTTTATTGACACCTGCGATTTCAGATTACGCTTTCTACATAAACTAAATAAAGTAAAATCTGTAATTCCTTCTTATAAACACATAAAACTCAAACATGAAACACTTGAAATTAAATCTGATATTCTGGTATAAAGTTCTGAGTATTGTCCTAATTTTTGTAATTTATTATGCATTTGGCGTAAATATCGTAAATTAAGAGTTTATGGTACACTTTCACTGTGAATGAAGCATTCAGTTGAAATACTAAAGTTCCAATAAGTGAAAAAATACGACATTACGAGAGCACACTGTTATTTGAAAGTCTGCCTTTACTTTTGAGTGTCGTAAAGCGTCAATTTTTCAAGTTTATGAAATATTAAATGAGTGAGCTTTTGATGTTCTTTGTCAGTAATGGCAATGTTTATAAAAGTTCTGTTCAAAGTTAGATTTATGTTTCTGAATGGAAAAAGCATTGATATCACCTAACACACGCCTTCTTGTTGAGCTAGAACAGTCGAATACTGCTCTGCAAGCAGCAATCTGGAACTCAGCTAACAGCGATCACCACGATGTTCCATAGTACCACATTTCTGGAACTGTCCCTCGTAGTACCAAGTCCATGTTGATCTGCTTCAAATCACCGTCGATCTACGTCGTTCTCCGTCGTTCTCTGTCGATCTCCGTCGTCTAGAGTCAGGATTTCTCTTGTTAATAAAAGAGTGGCTTTAACACGAGAAAGTCCAACTGACTAGGTTGAAATGTGCACCATTTGATTTGCACTGATAGTACTGATTATGATTGTGTCATAAATAATCACCATTCACTGGGTGAGAAATATGTCGAAGCACTGTCTATTATCATGAATTACGATAACTGAAAAATAAGCAAAACACACTTCCACGCATAGGTTATCTTGACACTTACTGTACACTGTTCGTATTGTCAAGAACAACTTTCATTCGAAGAACAGTTTATCAAGGCTCATTTTCACAACAAAGACATAAATAGCTCTCTCTCTCTCTCTCTCTCTCTCTCGTGATATATCATAATGTTTCTTCTCACTATCACAGTTCTACAAGTATTCGTGCATGAATTTTATACTTCACAATATCACCGAATCACGAAGTGCATTATACAATATATCTACACGGGCTGTTACTATGATACGTGAGCAGTCTTTCGGCATAAATTAAAGTGTTCTAGCTCTGATAATGCTCAAAATAGTCGATGTGTTGTGCCCTATACTCGTTCAAGGTCATTACAATTTAAAGTAGCCGTGCTAACTTCAAGTTTGTTCAAGTCATTCACACGAAAATTGAGATATTTGTCAAGTCCAAATATTAGCGAAATATACAAGTTTTATGACTTTGATATTATACACACGTTAATTTCCTAAGTTTGAACGTCTGGTGAATTGCAAGTCCAACAATTTATAAGTTACTCACAGGTACTCACAGAAACTAAGTGTCAACTTGCGGTCGAATTTGTATAAGTATGACGATATTCCGGCAAGATGAATACTGAGTTCGAATCGTCGCGTGCAGCATGACATGCGGGTCAGCTGTGAAGGATACGAACTGAATTGCTACGGTCTGGTCTGCTGCTTATATTCCGTACGACCCAAAGTTGCTTGGCACGTCACTGGGGGAAGTGTGATTCCTTTCTTGCTTATATCTCATGAATGCCGTGATGGATTTTATTGAAATTAACATATATTTACGTTCAGAACATGAGCTACACGATGATGTATGTCTCATTTTCGTATCTTTATCGCCAGAAAAGTTAGAAATTTTTCTTCCGATACATTCGAGAGAAAGGCGTGCAACATGTGGCAGTGACGTCACCCGCAGGTTCATTGCCCGTGTCGTGTCCAGCTCGTCACGAGGAACTTTGTATCGCACTCGCACAAGATGTCGGACATATGAACATATATTATTGCCGTCCCTTTTCCATATATTCCGGCAATTTTAAAATAATGTACCGGGCTGGAACAGTTCCTGGTACAGCATGTATGTATGTATGTATGTATGTATGTATGTATGTATGGATTGGTGTATGTCTTTTACAAGTGAAATAACGGTGTTATTTATATATTCTCAATATGACAGGCTACTTTGCACCAAGTTTTAAATCTGGTTATTGAATAGGAGAAAGCAGGCACTTCTTTATTTCTGAGGGAAATAGGTTAGGTTAAAACAATTCAGAAACTGTCCAAGAAGTAGCCACTCATTAACTTTAGATATTTCTGTGTGTGACTTACATTTTAGTGAGGATGTAATGGTGAAATTCGATTCGTTTAGAGCAGATAAGAAGTTGGAGGACTTTGTTTTTTCACGTTGAAATAAAAGGAGGATGTTGTGTCGGATAATTTCCCTGGAGTCCAAAACTGATTAAGTTTCCAACCACATACAATAAAATCCTGAAGAAACACAATATACATCCCAACAAACCCAAATCACATGCGCAGTGAGGGCACTTTTACAACATGTAGCGAAGACATCGCATACTTGCATACTGGATCATTTAGCTTTTAAACACTTTGGAATTATTACGTAGAATGGTTTCAAATTTCTTTATAAATTATTCGAAGATAGGAACTAACTTCCTTAGACAGCGAAAATATTGTAATCTTAGAAAAGAATTTGTTGAATATCACAGTACTCTACAATACTGTACACAGAATAAAATACATTTAAAACTATAGGACCACTGGGAACCTGTTGGAATGTTCGAAAATCTAGCTTGCGTGAAGGAACTGGGAGCAATCCTATTTGGTAGACATTTGAGGCAATATGACCATTGAAGGCACAGCGCGATTATGTAGATATACTACGGAATTCTGCGGTACTTTCTCCGGTTTAGTACGTTGGAGCTATTTTCTAGCAGGAGAACTTCCGCTCGCAAACAACTGTGGTTACAGAGGGACGTTTACGTTTCAACTTATCCTTGGACTGCCAGGGCAAGTGACTTCTTACACATCAAATATTTGTTGAAACTGATAATATTCCAATTTACTCTACATCGAAATGTTGGTGGAGGTAATTCACTATGTCTGCCGAGGAACGGAGTAGATTTATCCTGTCTGGCTAGTTTTCAAGGGAGGCCAGCGAAGGACAGCGAAGATCTACGTTCAACCACAGAACCACCCTTGTATTCACTCATTTAAATCAAAACGAATACCTTCCACATTAACTCAAGAACAGCGTACAGGGTCAGTAGTGTCGTAGAAAATCCCATTTATGCATTTAAGCCCTGAGACAACAAGGCGTGTAAAGCGGACGGATAGGGCAATTTGCGACTTTGGAGTATACTTAGGAAAAATAACGCAAGCCAGCTTGTAATTTGAACGTGACTGTTGATAACATGTTCATAGGCTGGGAACCTCCAATCTTACTCCATCACTGGGCTGTGAATAACATCATCATCATCTGTTTACCCTCCAGGGTCGGCTTTTACCTCGGACACAGCGAGGGATCCCACCTCTACCGCCTCAAGGGCAGTGTCCTGGAGCTTCAGACTCTTGGTTGGCGATACAACTGGGGAGAATGACCAGTACCTCGCCCGGGCGGCCTCACCTGCTATGCTGAAGAGGGGCCTTGTGGAGGGATGGGAAGATTGGAAGGGATAGGCAAAGAAGAGGGAAGGAAGCGGCCGTGGCCTTATGTTAGGTACCATCCCGACATTCGCCTGGAGGAGAAGTGGGAAACCACGGAAAACCACTTCCAGGATGGCTGAGGTGGGAATCGAACCCACCTCTACTCAGTTGACCTCCCGAGGCTGAGTGGACCCCGTTCCAGCCCTCATACCACTTTTCAAATTTCGTGGCAGAGCCTGGAATCGAACCCGAGCCTCCGGGGGTGGCAGCTAATCACGCTAACCGGCTGTGAATATTCTTTTCAAAATTCCCGTATGCACAGGTCTGGATTCGTACCATGGCCGCATTGTGGCTATCTAGTGCCTAAAACACTACCCTATTAAGAAGAACTCACCCCCTTTTTTTAAATTATACTTTTTCGTGGCGTCGACCTCTGTAGATCTTTCGCCACTACTTTCATCATATGAAATGAGTTGCGGAATTGTAGAGTGTTGTATGTGAGGAAAGGAACGTTAAGGACGACACAAACACCCAGTTCCAAGGCCATGAATATTAATCATTTACAATTAAAAACCCGGGTGACATGCGGACGTTTGCCCCCTACACCGCGGGGCCGGACGGACTTACCCTTACTAGGGTACTACAATCCCTGAGGCAGTAAAGGAAATCAAAGGAAAATTTGGAAACGGAATCACAACTCTGAGATTTTCCGATGATATTGGTATTTTATCTGAGCCTGCAGGAGATCAGGAGAAATTGCTGAATGGTATGGTCAGAGTCTTGGAGAAGGAGGACAATACGAAAATATATGTCCAAAACGAAAGTAATGACGTGCAGTCGAATGGAGTCAGGCGGTGAAGGAAATATTAGATGAGGAAATGGAGTCTAAAAGGTAGTAGATAAGTACTACAAATAATTAACCATAGCAGAAGTAAAGAGGCATAAAATGCAATTGTGCGAAGGAAGTCACAAAAACGTATTCATAATCACTAATTGGTTGTTTAAATGCCTGTTGCTATCGACTTTTCCCTCCACTATAACCAAAATTCCATTTGACAATCATTGTTATAGGCCTATTATGTGAGTGAAACATTTCTAGACTACAAAATTGTTCCAAAACGTTTTTATGTGCTAAACAAAGACGTTTAACAGTTAGGTCTAAAACAGCTTGCAACTTGATTTCAGATTTTACTTCATTATGATAAGGATCCCTCGGCTCAACTATGCGATTATAGGATGGGCATAAAATCTATAATTCTTTCGCTTTTGTTGACATGTGTTTAATTTCTTACTTTCCGTTAGTTTGTTTTTCAGATATGTATAAATACAAGGCTTCGAGTTCGCTTAAAGTTCCTTCCGAGACCAACTTCTCTACCTTACTAAGTTTGACTCTAATTCCACATTCCTCGAAATATTTTGATGGACGTCCAAGTCGTTTAACTGGTGCCATATGTTGTGTCTCTGATGTACTGTAACTTGCGCTAGGCAAATCGACGTTTTCTAAACTAATATGACTCATTAATTAGTCAAAATTCGTCTTCTTAAAGAAATGTCTGTTACGGGAGGCTTTCTTCCAACTTTCATTGAATTAAATGACAAATAGTTTTACAACATGCCACAATTCCATTTAATATTAGCCGAACACGTTTTGAATTGATATTTAGTATTTAAGTATGCTATTAGAAACGAATTGGACAGTGTTGCTGTATTCCTTAATACTACCATCACTTTTCAGTGTCTTGAACAGTTCTCTTTGCGACACGATCAGAGAAAAGTAAATACATACATGAGGGTAGCAGGTTCTAGCAGAAATAGTCATATCAAATATGTTCTAAGAATTACATGCTTTTTGGTAAAAATGGAAGTATTGGGTGGACACATATATAACATCTTTGGGAGCCTTGTATAAGTCACAATTAATTCTAAATTACGCCCGTTTAACTACCCTGCTTCATATGAGGCCAGCGTCCTCTAACTATATGCAATTGTATGTTCAGTTGCAGAAAGTACATACTTTCCTTTAATAATCCATTAAAAGAAATCCACACTCGAATCTGTTTATACTGAAAAATAACCAACCACTCACTTCCGCTACACTTAGTTGACTTATAAGGGTTTATTTACGCTAGAGGCGGTGAAAAACTCGAACATCTGGAAGCTAGCCAACATCAACCCCGTTGCATTGTACATCTTGAAGTCGTTCTTAAATAATTCTGAAAATAATGCGAGTAAGATTATAAGAACATTCAACAAATCCTTAGAAAAATTTAAATTAAAAATAAATGTAAACCAAATTCATGATAGTAGACAAAAAATTAAAATTAAAAGTTACATAACACACTGACAGAACAAATAACAGAATTGTCCTATTTAGGTAGTGTAATTATCTCAGATAACAAGTCCCTTTTGGAAATCAAGAAAAGAGTAGTGGTAGCAAGACAAGCCTTCCGAAATCAGAAAAAATATTGCTAAAAAACCATCTCAGTTTGGAGACCAGAAAATCATTTCTCAAGACTTTTGTTTGGAGTTTTATATTGTACTAGCAAGATAACCGTGCTTCGCTACGGTATTACACTGATATTTATATTTATAATTGAATGAATTGAAATTCGCGATCTGACTCGTTTTCTATTATTTTACGGCACGTTTCCTCCCATTTTTCAATCTTCCTTTCCAGCAATCGATTTCGTACTTCCCGGGCTAGGCTCAGGTATTCCTCCCGGTCAGTTGGGTCCGTAAATCTTTGCCATCTTTTCCTATAATCATTTTTAATATGGATAAAATCCTTCAGGAGATCCGGCGTGGTGTCATATTGGGTGCCTTGGCGGCACTGAACCCGCGGCCGGACTGCATTCTTAGTCATTACCCGTCCAGGAGCCGTTTCCAGCGCTGTCCGCACATTTGACGACGGTCCGGAACATTATTATCATTATTATTATTATTATTATTATTATTATGTGTTGCTGGAATGGCTGATGACAGGTAAAACCGGAGTATCCGGAGAAAAACCTGTCCCGTCTCCCTTTTGTCCAGCACGAATGTCACATGGAGTGACCAGGATTTGAACCACGGAGCCCAGCTGTGAGAGGCCGGCGTGCTGCCGCCTGAGCAACGGAGGATCCTTATAAGTACATTAATAACAGTAAAATCAATTGGTCTCACCTCCTTCTACACCCCACCGCCGTTAAGTTTACTTACCGCCAACCCCCTCCCCCCCAAAAAAAATTAAAAGAAGGGTTGTTTCTTTATGTTTAAGGGAGATTCCAAACACCAATGTTCACGTCTATTACCTTCAGTTTTGAGATATAAGTATCCCCATAAAAATAATTTACTTTTTTCACTTCATTTCACACTACTACCCCTCCCTCCCTCCCCAAGTGAATTTTACCGCAAAAATACTTGTTTCTTTAATAGTACAGGATCTTCTAAATACCAATTATCACGACTCTAACTTCCTCAGTTTTTGATTTTGGTGTCCTCATGAAAGGAATTCAACTCCTTTACACTCCCGCCCTCCAAGATGGTTTCCCCCCCCCCCCCCCAAAACACGTTTTCCTTTGTTTTTAAAGGAGATCCAAATACGAATTTTCACGCCTGTAACAACTTTAGTTTTTATTAGATATATGTATTCTCATACAATTAAGTCGATTAATTTTTCAATTCTTTCACCCCCCCCCCACTTCATTGTATTTTCCGAGAATACGTGTTTCTTTACTTTTAAAGCAGATTGCAAATATCAAATTTCACGTCTGTAACATCTTCATTTTTGAGATATCAGTAGCCTAATTAAAATAATTCAACACCATTTTCAGTCACTTTAACCCCCCTCCACCCAAGTGGTATTTCCGAAAACTAAAAATACACGTTTCTTTATGTTTAATAGAGATAAAAAATACCATTTTTCACTTCTGTAACATGTTAAGTTTTTTTAGATATACTGTAAAAATTCTCATTTTAAAATTTCACCCCTTTTGAGTTCCCCTTATGTGGAGTTTCCAAAAACAAATCACCTATGTTTCTTTTCATTTACAGGAGATTCCAAACACCCAATTTTTACGTCTGTAACATTTTACGTTTCCAAGACATTCTGTAGATATAGTCTTTCAAAAAATTCACCCCAAATTTGTTACTCCTGTTTAACCGCCATTAATTGGATTTTCCAAAAACTAAAAAATACGTGTTTCTTTATTTTTAAAGGAGATCCCATATACAAATTTTCAGTTCTGTAATATCTTTCGTTTCTGAGATATATGCATCCTTTTTAAGGGCATTCAACCCATTTTGACCATTTACCACTCCTATTTGGATTTACAGGAAACATAAAGTACGTGCTCCTTTATTTTTAGAGGAGATCCTAACTACCAATTTTTACATTTGTAAATTTTAAAGTTTTAAGATGTAGACACACTCATTTTAAAAATTTCACCCCCCTTTTCACCCCCCAATATTTGGATTTTCCAAAAACGAAAAAATACGTGTTTCTTTACTTTTAAAGTACCAATTTTTAGGTCTGTAATATCTTCAGGTTCTGAAATATAAGTAGCCTCATTAAAGGCATTCAACCCATTATTCACCCTTTTACACCCTTCCTCTTGGGATTTTCCGAAAACAAAAGAATATGTGTTCCTTTATTTTTAAAGGAGATTCTAAATACCAATTTTCACATCTATAACCTTTAACAGTTTTGAGATATAGATACACACATTTTAAAATATTACCCCCTTTTAACCCCCCCTTAATTGGATTTTCCAGAAACAAAAAAATAGGTGTTTCTTTATTTTTAAAGGAGATCCCAAACACCAATTTTCAGGTCTGTAATATCTTCAGTTTCTGAGATATAAGAACCCTCATTAAAGGCATTCAACCCCTTTTTCACCCCTTTTCACTCCCCCTATTGCGATTTTCCGAAAACAAAAAATATGTATTTCTTTTTTAATGAAGATTCTAAATACCAATTTTTACATCTGCACACTTTAAAAGTTTGGAGTTATAGATTCACTCATTTTAAAAATTCACCCCCTTTTCACCCTCCGATTAATTGGATTTTCCAAAAACAAAAATATACGTGTTTCTTTATTTTTTAAAGAGATCAAATGTACCAATTTTCAGGTCTGTAATATCTTCAGTTTCTGAGATATAAGTACCGGTATCCTGATTAAAGGCATTCAACCCATTTTTCCCCATTTTCACCCTTTTTCACCCCTCCTGTTGGGATTTTCTGAAAACAAGAAAATACGTGTTTCCTTATTTTTAAAGAAGATTATAAATACCAATTTTTACATCTGTACACTTTTAAAGTTTTGAGATATAGGTACACTCATTTTAAAATTTCACCCCCCTTTTCACCCCCTTAACGACGGAATATCCAAAAATTCTCTCTTAGCGAGCACCTACATCTTAATATGAATGTATTCACAAAATTTCATTCCTTTATGTCCAGTAGTTTTGGCTCGGCGATGATGAATCAGTCAGTCAGTCAGTCAGTCAGTCAGTCAGTCAGTCAGTCAGGACAAGTTATTTTATATATATACAGATGGACGCAAAACGTGGACATTAAGAAAACAAGAAGAAACAAAACTTGTGGCTACAGAAATGTGGCTTTGGAGAAGAAATAAAAAATCAAGTTGGATGGATAACAAGACAGATTACCTCATTTTAAAGAACGTAAGGGAGTATCGATGTTTAATAAATACGATAAAGAAGATGAAAACAAAGTTCCTTGGACATGTATTGAGATATGACTCTCTTCTCCAAATCATAATTGAAGGTAAAGTACTGGGAAGAGATCCAAGGGACGATAAAGGATATACATCAGGAACTCCGTCGGTGAACTGGTATTTGGGTCATATAACAACATGAAGAGGCTAGCAGAAGATCGTCAGATGTGGTTAAAGCGACAGCTAGTGCCTTTACTAGATGATGATGATGATAAAATTGGCTCTTTGGAATATTGCTTTATATTGGCATATAATTAAAGTAGCATGAAACATTATCTTTCTTCAATAAATTCGCACTAGGTGTTATTTCTGGACCACTGCGCGTTGTTCTGTACAATGATCAAGATCTATGACCTCTACACGCCTGATTATTCTATATGGCTTAGAAACATCGATTGCCATTAAGACCTACCAAAACAAACTCAACATTTTCGGAAGAAGATTGTTACGGAGAATCCTAGGATCTATCCTGGATGGTCATGAGTGGAACTGGAGAACCAACTAAGATGTATCTTCTTATAAAATTGGATGTCGGTATATTTGAAATTCATAGATTCAAAAACTACTGGACCGATTTTTCAGAAATTTTCACAGTTTGTTCTTATTACATCTGACAGGGATTATGAAGTGGTTTGAACAAAATCTGATTGGTAGTTCGGCACTAAGGGGTGAAAAATGAAATAGGGGAAGAAAAGCAAAAATGCTAGAAAAGTCTGATCAGCGGGTTGCCTACCCAACAGTATGTGAAGATTATGATGTGTTTCGTAAAACTTATTTCTGCTTTAATCTTCTATATAATTATATAGAAATGAAAAGTCCAAGTTCTGATCCCCATGATACATGGGGTGAGGAGGTGAGAAAATGTCGCCAACTTAAAAATACGAAAATGACGATATTAGTGACGAATTCATAGCCTTTGGGGTAGCTGAGATGAACTGTGACACTCTGAATGCCGTTGAAGTCAAAGTTCGTTCCCAATCGGTATGGTAAACATATTATGACTTACTGTTTGGGAAATAAAACTGTAGGGTAAGACACACATATGGGCGGGATCGTACAGTATACAAAATGACTGTCATGACTGACTGACTGACTGGTAGCTTTCTATTTTGTTTATTTTCACTTCCTGTCTATTAATATTACAATCCCTGCTGCAGCTCTTTTACCCTGTGTAACTCCTCTATAAATCATAGTGTATTTATCAATTATTTGTCCCTTGTAATTTATTTTTGTTACAGCAACATTGATTTCTTTCCTAGCCAGCTCTCTATCCAGTTTATCTTCTTTGCCTTTTATGCCTCTCACAGTCCAAGTTGCCAACTTCAATGCCTCTGTAATTCCAAATCATTTGTCCTTTGATATTGGCTTTTTCGTCATCATAGAATCCGTCTGGTTATTCATCTGAGATGTATAAGTGAGGTAACTTTTTTAGTGGGAGAGTTTCCAGCCCTTCGCACCACCCCGAACCTGGAGGACCAGAGACTCTTGAACGGGGTTACCATACCTCTGTCGAGGGGCCCAGTTTTAAGGCGCCAGGTTCTCGCCCTCACCCCTTCCCATGAGTGGTTAGGATTTGCTGGTTACATTAACAGATAGACTGTCAACTAAAGCATTTCATGAGTTTTAATGGAAACAATTACACGACATCAGTGCAACTCCCAAGGCTAAACAACCGGCCACTGACCCTCATCCGTTACCTGGGCTTGGGACCTGCACTAGGAAATCCGAGTCATTCCTAGTGGTGGAGTTGATATGCAGCATCTAAGTACCGTAATTACTTGTGGTAGCACACACTCCCTAGTCAAAACCAAATTTTACAAGCATATCACTTCAAAACTACTATAACAGTTTTGACATGTTTCAAAGCGTACACACTTTTATCTTCCAATGCCAAAAATTGGTAAATCAGTTGACAAGTAAGAGCCAGTTTATATTACGTGTGCAGAGCAGTGATGAGCCGCCGTGATCCAGTCTTTGTCAAGATCGCTCCTGCGTAATTTAAATGGAAGTGTTCTCGCTTGACGTTCCGTGCCGTCGAAATCAAGGTCTGTTGATCGTCGCGCCGCTTCAGGCATTTTAACATTTTTCCTCATTTATGGTTAATTATTAGTACAAGTGCACAATAAAGTAGGAAATAGCAAGAAACCCTCTTTCGTTCAAATGTCGTCAAATGTAGTGTGGCAGCTAACGTGTTAAAATTGGGAACATGCATCATTTTCAAAAAGATTTTTTTTGAAAAGTACACCAATGAAATAGTATGTAAACGTATTACATTGTGGTATGTTGCCTTGTTTTCTACCATTAAAAAAATACTTAATAGTGCCTTTCCGCAAGGCGAGTGAAACGGCCTCTGACGTAAGCGGCGCGCTGTGACGTCACGATCCAGTACCGCATGGAGCTCTACCAGCCGTTGTGCATCAGCCGTTGCTAAAAGCCGATTGTTTATTATTCATGATCGCGAATAACTTCAAAATGACAGAAGAAGGGTTCAAAACAGCACAATCAGACAATCTATCATGTGTAAATGTCATCATTCTTGAAAAAAGTGACTTTTGTGGCCGCAGAAATTCGCGGATAACAAGCAAGTTTTTAAGTGGCGTCTTTTATATACGTGCAATGTACTGTAACCCATAGTATTAGGATAACAACGAACCTGGATAGATATCACATCACTTTCAACATTTCCTTCTAGACTGATTCCCCTATTAAAGAATAACATTACATTTTCGGGCTTTCAGCATTAGTAAAGTAAGAAATCGGATTTCAGCACTAACATAAACATATAAGTAGCATTATAGTACTAGTCCGCTTCTGTGGTGTAGTGTTAATGTGTGCCACTCCCGGAGGCCCGGTTTCGATTCCCGGCTCTGCCATGAGAGTTGAAAACAAATAGTACGAGGGCTGGAACGGGGTCTACTCAGCCTCGGGAGGTCAACTGAGTAGAAGGGTCTCGAATCCCACCTCAGCCATCCTCGAAGTGGTTTTTCGTATTTTCCTACTTCTCCTCCAGCACCTAAGGCCACGGCCGTTTCCTTCCCTCTTCCTTGTCTATCCCTTCCGATCCTCCCATCCTCCAACAAGGCCCCTGTTGAGCATAACAGGTGAGGCCGCCTGGGCGAGGTAATGGCCCTCCTCACCAGTTTCATCACCATACTCAAAGTCTCACGTTCCAGGACACTGCCCTTGAAGTGGTAGAGGTGAAATCCCTCGCTGAGTCCGAGAGAAAACCAACCCTGAAGGATAAACTGATTCAGAAAGAAAGAAGGAAAGAAAGATCATAGTACTATAGGGCTATAATCTATCATTCCCAAAAAATATATATTTATGGTTGGGACAACTGGCCTACCCACTTCCGGGGCCCATGAATGAGAATTAAATATCTTTGTGGAGGGAAAAAGTTAAACATGATACAGATAAATATGACTTCATCTAGTTTTCACAAGTCGGGCTGAGTGGTTCAGACTGTTGAGGTGCTGGCCTTCTGACCCCAACTTGGCAGGTTCGATCCTGGTTCAGTCCGGTGGTAGTTGAAGGTGCTCAAATACGTCAGCCTCGTGTCGGTAGCTTTACTAGCACGTAAAATAACTCCTGCAGGACTAAATTCCTGCACATCGGCGTCTCCGAAAATCGTATAAGTAGTTAGCGAGGCGTGAAGCCAGTAACATTAATTACATTTGCCTTTTAACAAGCTGAGCATATCAGGAAAGAAAAGTGTCCTGGTGACATTTTAGTCGCTCAATACAGGAATGTCTTTGGGTGCTGTGACTTTTACTTTTTTTTTTTGCTTTACGTCACACCGTCACATATAGGTCTTATGGCGACGATGGGACAGGAAAGGCCTAGGAATGGGAACAAAGCGGCCGTGGCCTTAGGTACAGCCTCAGCATTTGCCTGGTGTGAAAATGGGAAACCACGGAAAACCATCTTCAGGGCTGCCGGCAGTGGGGTTCAAAACCCACCATCTCCCGGATGCGAGCTCACAGCTGCGCGCTCCTAACCGCACGGCCAACTCGCGCGGTATTTTTACCCTTCGGTTTATTGACTTGGCATGTATAACCTAAAACTTAGGCTAAGTTGGATAATATTTTAAACACCTACATCACTATTTTCACATGTGTGGAATTATGTTATTTATTTCATTAATATTATGATAATTATTATAATTGAGCATTGTTAACTTATAAGACCCCAACAGACAAGCATTGGTTTTGTGTAGAGTTATGCATTTGTTAAATTCACGTTGTTTCCTTTCATGATGTACACGCCTATTCTTTGTTACATTATAGAGTATTTAGATATAGCCTAAATTTCTTTACCAATTAAGCTCTTCAATAAAGACATACATAATTGTCCCATGCCAAGATATATTGGTAGAATTAGAGCTGTCAAAATGGTTCATAACCCCTTTGATTTATTATCTTGACATGGATCACCCAAAACATAGGTTAGGTTTGGAGAATACTTTAATAATCAGCATTATTTAATGCATTGTTTATTACTTTCATATTCCAAGATGTAATTGAAGCATTTAAATAAAGCATCATACATTAAAATTTAAAGTTTTACCACTAGAACAGCTGACATGGAAAATGATTTGAAAATTCAAACAAATTCATCTTACGTTAAAATCTTCAAAAAAATAAACTGTAGACTTTTCCGATATATCACCAGCATTTCTCCAGCTCGCCAAAATCCATTTCTCCCTAGTTTTAGCGTCTTTGGAACGTTTATAAACAATTTGTTTGGTATGGTATGCGAAGTGCTATTGCACATCGGAACTCTACACCATTTATACGTTTTCTGCCTCACTGTCTGCGCAGGATTCATTTTAAGTCTAAAATATACCACTCAGATTATTATCCAATGTATAGACCTCGAATTTAACCATACTAGACACTAACGTAAAGTAGAAATACGCGAAGTGTATCTTGCTTCTCACAGCACACTATGTGTTATTTCGTCTGCTAATTCAGTCAACCTGTACGATGACGTCAGGCCAATGAGATCGCGTACTTGCGTGACGTGACATTTTCATAGATTTTTATCATGTTTGGAGTTATTATTTGTACATTCTGATCACATTTTTGAATTCTGCATGCAATTTTGAATCAGATTAGCATATTTATAATTAAAACCCCGGATCATGCATGTTCCCTATTATAATCCATCTTTTACAATAGTGCCTACATTCGTTATCAGTCGTAACATTAATGTATAGGGACATGAATACCATGAATAGCAATCTGGAGACCGGAAGTTTTGTGTACTGCAGTAGGAATAACACGTAGGCCTACAGCGGTTTCCGACTCATGTTATATGGAGGTGTCTTTCCTGTCATCTTTTTGCCTCTTCGACCTTTTATGTCATTTCGGAGTTCCTTACCTCCTTCCACTTCACACCATTCCACTGAGACATGCTAATTTTACATTTCCTTAACCTATTAAGTCGTTTCATAGTGCTTGGCGAAACATGTGTACTTCCAGCAACTGCCATCTTGTTTGCCGTAAAAGATCATTGGACTGACATGCTTCAGATATCTGACTTTTACTGCCACACAGAGATGGATATTTGACTTTACAGTGACTATTGAATGTGTAAGGCATACCATACATCAATGTTCAATTAAAACTCACCTTAACAAAAAATGTGCCATACAGAATTGTTCGGCGGCGTACTTCGATTACAATATATGTGCATCTTTCATCAACATATTGCATAACCATTCCTTTCAAGAGTCTGATGCGGGGATATATAATTCCCTTCCAGTCAATATTAGGAATAGCACTCCTTTAGTATAATTAAAGCCAGCTGGTGTGAAAGTTAATGTGAATGAAGTTAGAATATTCAATTATTTACTTATAACCATGTATTCTGAAGTGTGTGGTCATTAGTATGTGCTTATGTGTAAAAATAATTGTGAATGAAATTAAGGCATTAGAATATGTAATATGTTTCGGAGAGAAATATTTCTAATAATGTACTTGCAGGAGCAATATGTTTATCAGTCCAGTGAAGACCTTAGTAACTTGAACTTATATATAATCTGTTACATAGTCCGACTCCATGGCTAAATGTTTGGCGTGCTGGCCTTTGGTCACAGGGGTCCCAGGTTAGATTCCTGGCAGGGTGGGAAATTTTAACCTTAATTGGTTAATTCCGCTGGCACGGAGGCTGTGTATATGTGTCATTTTCATCACAATTTCATGCTCATCACGACGCACAGGCTGCCTGCGGGAGTCAAATCAAAGGACCTGCAACTGGCGAGCCGAACTTGTCCTCGGACATTCCCAGAACTAAAAGCCATACGCCATTAATTCCATTCCATTTCCGTTGACATAATTGCTTATTAGTCCAATGTACGGTTTTTAAGACATCTACTATTCTCGTGATAATTTACTAAGAGACTATTTTATATTTAATTACTTTTCTTATTTGAATAGAGGTTCATAGTATTGCCTTTAAATTTAATATTATAAAGCAGTTCTTGATTTTACTTACGTATGACATATTGTTCACTTCTGTGAAATGTTAAGTTTTTGATAACGTTTTATAAAATTCCATCCTGTTTTTCAGTTCTTTTCACACCTTTAGTGGATTTTCCGAAAGCAAAAAATACGTGTTTCTTTTTAAAGAAGATTCCATATACCAATTTTCACGTCTGAAACATCTTCAGATTTTGAGATATCCTCATAAAAATAATTGAACTCGTTCTTCACTTGTTTTTACTCAACAACTCCCCCCGCGCCCAAGTGGGTTTCCTAAAACAAAAACATACGTGTTTCTTCATTTTTAAAGGAGATTTAAAATATCAGTTTTCAATTCTGTGACATGTTAAGTTTTAGAGATCCTTTTACAAAAATTCACCCCCTTTATCACTTCTTTCCACCACTCATAAGTGGATTTTCAGAAAACAAAATAATACGCGTTTCTTTACGTTTAAAGGAGATTCCGAATACCAATTTTAATGCGTGTAACATTCAGTTTTTTCGATATAAGTATCCCCATAAAAAGGATTCAGCCCCTTTTCAGTCCTTTTCTCCCTTCTCCCCACCACTTTAAATGGCTTTCTCCGAAAACAAAAAAATACGTTTTCCTTTATTTTTAAACGAGATTACAGATACCATTTTTACGCGTGTTATCTCTTAAGCTTTTGATATATACTCAGTTTAAAAACTCACCCAAGTTTTCAATTATTTAACCTCCTTAAATGGATTTTCTGAAAACAAAAGACTATGTATTTCTTTATTTATGAAGCAGATTCCACGTTCCAATTTTCAAGTCTGTAATATCTTCATTTTTTGAGACATAAGTATTCTCACAAATATAATTAAAACCCCTTTTCACTTGTTTCACCCTTCTAAGCGTATTTTCCGAGGACAAAAAAATACCAAATCTTTATTTTGAAAGGAGATTCCAAATACCAAATTTTACGTTTGTAAACTGATAACGTTTTGAGATATACTCATTTAAACAGTTCAACCCCCCTTTTCACCCTCTTAGCGAGGGAATATTAAAAAATCCTCCCTTAGTGAGCACCTACATTGTAATGTAAATAAAATATGTCCCCAAAAATTATTGCTTTATGTCCAGTAGTTTTGGCTCGGCGATGATGAATCAGTCAGTCAGTCAGTCAGTCAGTCAGTCAGACAGTCAGTCAGTCAGTCAGTCAGTCAGTCAGTCAGTCAGTGAGGACATGTTATTTTATAAGAAAAACAGTTAACAATCTAAATGAAAGACAATGAGCAAGGAAAAAATATATACGAACACTTGCGTATATAAATGCAACATTGTCTCGAAATTTCAAAGCAATCTGTGAAGAACTAGCGGTGTTTTATGATTTTGAACAAACGACCATTTAGATTTTTATTTATATATATATTTAATGTATGACAGTATCCTTGTAAAATATTGTATTTGGACTTAAATTTTATGTATGTAATATCTTCTTCTGTACGAAAAATAATTTTGTTTGTTATCAATATTATAACTGCGACAATCTTTTAATGCACTGTCCCTAATACGAGTATTAGCTCATTCGACCTTTGAAAAATAAAATAAAACTGAGAAAAGCAAACTAAAGCAATCCTGAGCCAAACGCCGACATTCGCACTTGCTTCCCAACACTATGGTTATACTTTGTTCTGAATGTACATGCCTTAGTACCAAATTCTACATATAGAGCAGTTCAGAAGAAGAAGAAATTGCTGTCGGAGAGGTCTTGAAATGTGCCGTCACTTAACTGAAGCCTTGTAATGCCCTTTGTAAAGACAGGAGGGCAATTTATCAAACCAAGACCCTAATCCTTGAGCGATAACGTGTTTTCGTGTAGAGCATTAAGGCCACGAGCACGTACAGAATCTGTGATCACTTCGATTCACCGTTAGCCATCGCTTCGTTGTACTTTAGTGGTGTCATTCCAACGGCTTAGGGGCGCGCAGTTATGAGCTTGCATCTGGGAGACAGTGGGTTCGAACCCTACGGTCGGCAGCCCTGAAGGTGGTTTTCCGTGGTTTGCCATTTTCACACCTGGTAAATGCTGGGGCTATACGTTAATTAAGACCACGGCCGAACCTTTCCCATTTCTAGACCCTTTCCTCTCCCATCGTCGCCATAAAACCTATCGGTGTCAGTACCACGTAAAGCCAGTTGTAATAAATCCTCACCGAGCTCGATAGCTGCAGTCGTTTAAGTGCGGCCAGTATCCAGTATTCGGGAGATAGTAGGTTCGAACCCCAATGTCGGCAGCCCTGAAAATGGTTTTCCGTGGTTTCCCATTTTCACACCAGGCAAATGCTGGGGCTGTACCTTAATTAAGGCCACGGCCGCTTCCTTCCCACTCCTATCCCTTTCCTGTCCCATCGTCGCCATAAGACCTATATGTGTCGGTGCGACGTAAAACAACTAGCAAAAGAAAAAAAAATCCTCATTCGAACACCAGTGAATAACGATGATGAGGTGAAGGATTCGACCACCGTCTTGCCAGTCCAGCATCCAATGATAAACCAGAACAACACCCATGATACTACTGCAACACGGGTAATATGTCAGAATTCACTTGTAGACTTCACATGTACTCGCAACCGTTGTGGGCTACTTCACAAGTCCCTAAATTAAAACCACAAAAGAGGCAAAAATCATTAAATATAGATATATCGGAAATAGATTATTGTTTGATTTAATTGGAGTTGAATTTTATTAGGTGTACAAAATAAGATTAAACTCAGTCTTATCAGCAACTATAGCTTCTTTAAATTCAGTACTCTGTCATCCGGCTCTGTCGCCAAGTCAAGCAGCGCGCTAAATGTATGAGTGCTCAGTCAATCGGTCAGTCCTTGGTGATACTTGTCATTCCTTTCACTTTATCGTCGGTTGGTCCTGAATAATCTCTTTTTTTGTATTTCCTTTACGTCGCACCGACACAGATAGGTCTTATGGCGACGATAGGATAGGAAAGGCCTAGGAATTGGAAGGGAGCGGCCGTGGCGTTAATTAACGTACAGCCCCGGCATTTGCCTGGTGTGAAAGTGGGAAACCACGGAAAACCATCTTCAGGGCTGCCGACAGTCGGGCTCGAACCTACTATCTCCCGATTACTGGATACTGGCCGCACTTAAGCGACTGCAGCTATCGAGCTCGGTACACATTCCATCCCGAATTCGTGCTATTGTTTTTACATTTGTGGCACTCACAAATATTTAATGAGATTCATCTCTTCTTGTAGGAAATGCGAGACTCATGTGTTGACAGTACTCGGTCTACAGAGGGGTCTGTTGCTCTCCTCGTTGTCTTCTACTGTCTGTCTGTGTTATCAACAAACATTAACACTGCCTCGTATTTTATGTAATACCAACTGACTGTCCAGGCCCTTGCCTGAATTGTCAGTGTAGTGGCCTTCAGTTCAGAGGGGTCCTGGGTTCCATTCCCGGGGGCGCAGCGTGTTTTAAATTCCTTTGGTTAATTTCTCTGGCTCGGGGACTGAGCGTTTGTGTTCGTCTTAATACACTTCCCTTCATTTAAATACAGTACCCCACACAACAAAGGGGCTGCCTGGCTGAGGTGGTAAAGGCGTGCTCGGTTCGCCCGGAAGGATGTGGGTTCGAATCCCCGTCAGGAAGTTGTAAGAAACGAGATTTCCACTTCCGCAGGTGCATATGCCCCTGAGGTTCACTCAGCCTACACCAAAAATGTGTACCTGGTTCATTCCTGGGGGCAAAGGCGGCCGGGCGCACAGCTAACCACTCTACCCCATTACGTGCCGCGGTTAACAATGGTGGAAGCCTTTAACTTCCACTCCTCCAAGGGCCTTCATGGCCTGCACGGAGGTGACGTTTCTTTGCTTTTACCCCACAAAACAAATCACACTGGAAACAGGCAATAATGGATACATCACCCAGATAGTGTTGGCGACAGGAAAGGCATCCGGCCGTAAACTTCGACCAAGTCTGCATGAAGTGCCGACCCCAGTAATTTGGGATAAATATGAAGAAGATAAGAAGAGGCAGAAAATACCAATAAATTGAGTTTGACGTATGCGGACGAGTGATAAACGAAATGTATATCTAATGCATAACGCACCACAGTATTCGAAATTTAGTACCGATAACAGCTACAGTAGCTACCGAGCGGTTAGGATCGCGCAGCTTTGAGCATGTATTCGGAAGGTAGTTAGTTCGAACCCCACTGTCTGCAGTCTTGAAGATGGTTCTCTGGGGCTTCCCATATTCAAACCAGGCAAATGCTGGGGCTGTATTTTAATTAAGACCACAGCCGCTTCCGATCCACCCACTCCAAGCCCTTTCCTATCCCATAAGACCTTTCTGTGACATAAAGCAAGTGAAACTAGCCTGAAGTAAAGAAACGACTTCTGACATTTCTTTAATGTTTACCTGTGAGACTGGATATGTTAGACACGTTTACTGTGCCTTATTCTGTGTGAATACAGCATTACCATGTAATTAGCTCAGTTAGTGCCAAATTGACATACCCTCGAATATGCTCATTTCGAGTTCATCCACGTCAGGTTTGCCCAGTTCAGAATAGAGTTCCTTAAGGTAATCCTTCTATTTCTTAATCTGTTTACCGTCCAGGGTTAGTTTTTCCCTCGGACTCAGCAAGGGATCCCACCACTACAGCCTCATGGGCAGTGTCCTAGAGCGTGAGATTTTAGATCGGTGATACAACTGGGAAGAAGAACCAGTACCTCACCCAGGCGGTCTCACCTGCTATGCTGAACAGGGATCTTCTGGAGGTGATGGGAAGATTGAAAGGGATAGACAAGGAAGAGGAAAGGAAACGGCCGTGGCGTTAAGTTAGGTACCATCCCGGCATTTGCCTGGAGGAGAAGTGGGAAACCACGAAAAACCACTTCTAGGATGGCTGAGGAGGGAATCGAATCCCCTCTACTCAGTTGACCTCCCGAGGCTGAATGACCCCGTTCTCGCCCACGTACAATTTTGCAAATATCGTGGCAAAGACTGTAATCGAACCCGGGCCTCCGGCGGTGGCAGCTAACCACGCTAACCTATACACCACAGAGGCGGACATTATCAAGCAATTTAAATTCGCAGCCCAAATACAATCAAAAACTGTGTTTTGGTACCGTACTTCCTTATTGTACAATCACGTCTGTGGATGTAATGAGCATGGGATTCTTCGCTTTGGTGCCAAAAATGTAATACTTTTCTTCCGATATTTCACTTCCGGATTATCACTATCTTCAACTGTAACATCACTATCGTTTTTTAGAGTATTTTACAAAACCTTTTCGTTAAATCAATTTGAATATACAACTTCAAGTAATACATCTTTGGATTTCCTTTTTTATTGTCTATCATCATTTTACTGTCCGCCTCCGTAGCGTAACGGTTAGTGTTATTAGCTGCCGTCCTCGAGGGCCCGGATTCGATTCTCGGTACTGCCAGAAATGTAAGAATGATAGGAGGGCTGGTATGTGGTTGAAATTTTACCTCTCACCTCCATTCGGGACGTGAAAAGACCTGCACCACCTCAGGATGAGGACACGAGTTTTCTTTATTTTACATCTTAGTGATATTTCTTTCTTTCTTTCTTTCTTAATCCATTTACTCTCCAGGATTGGTTTTTCCGTTGCTCTAAGCGAGGCATCCCACCTCTACCGCCCCAAGTGCAGTGTCCTGGGTCGGGGAGGTACAACTGGGGAGGAGGAACAGTGCCTCGCCCAGGTGGCCTCACCTACTATGCTGAACAGGGGCTTTATATGG
This sequence comes from Anabrus simplex, assembly GCF_040414725.1. Taxonomy (NCBI): domain Eukaryota; kingdom Metazoa; phylum Arthropoda; class Insecta; order Orthoptera; family Tettigoniidae; genus Anabrus; species Anabrus simplex. The sequence goes on along the minus strand of NC_090265.1, from coordinate 1,026,819,540 downwards.
AGATGGGGAGATTGGTACGGCTAGACAAGGAAGAGGGAAGGAATGGTCCGTGACTTTAAGTTAGGTAAAATCGCGGCATTCGCCTTGAGGAGAAGTAGAAAACCACGGAAAACCACTTCAAGGATGGATGAGGGGAGAATTTTTCGTTTTGCTAGTTGTTTTACGTCGCACCGACACAGATAGGTCTTACGGCGACGATGGGACAGGAAAGGGCTAGGAGTGGGAAGGAAGCGGCCGTGGCCGTAATTAAGGTACTGCCCCAGCATTTGCCTGGTGTGAAAATGGGAAACCACGGAAACAGAGGGGAGAATTAAAGCCCCCTCTACTCAGTTGACCTCCCGAAACTGAGTGGACCCCGTTCCAGCCCTCGTACCATTTTGCAAATTACGTGACGTTGCCTGCAATTGAACCCGGGTCTCGGGGGGGGGGGGGAAGCTAATCACAATAACCACTACACCACAGAGGCGGATATTAGTGACATTATGGAAAACAAAGCACATTTAAGAATTTGTTTATATCGAGGTGCTATTACTGTCTGAATGCTTAAATAAATTCGGTAATAATAGCTGTACTTGTGAAAATACGGAAGCAAAGTGCAAGTGCAAGTATCCTTCAGAATAGCGCACCATTCAAATGAAAATGAAAGATAATAACGAACAGTCGGTGGGGAATTTAAACTTAGTTTGAGAGTCTTCGATGAGAGCTAGAGGAGCAGATATGCAGAAGATAAAGCACCTCCAAATCCACGGTGGGGAGAATGTTAATAAACAAATAATTCCGCCGAACAAAATTCGCCGTGCAACAAGAAACGCAGAGTTAATTTCCACGCCATTTTTCGTAATTATATCTTTAATTCTTTGTCCTATAATGTACATCCTTACCTTTCTCTCGGAACGTTTCCCTTAGATAAATCCTTCTACTATCATTGGCATTCGATCTGAATGGTGTATCGTGCGTACCTACCAGGAAATACATCCTCCGGAAGGCTTTTGAATGAGGATCCCTGATGCTTTACTATTTCAAGGGCCTTGGGCTTATCAGACTATGGGATCTTCGATATCATACGATAACGCAATTTTCACTCCTAAATGTTGTGGTTAATATAGCCTAAGCTCCAGAACACTGGCCGTGAGGCGGTAGAGGTGGGATCCCTCACTGAATCCGAGAGAAAACCCGACCTTGAAGGGTTAACAGATAAAGAAGAAGAATAAGAACCTTTGAGGTTAAGCGTAACATTACTACCTAGTACCAAACGCACTGAGTACGAAGAAACACATACCATGTTCTTTACTTACTTTTTATTTCATGTAATTAAACAATGGCTAGAAAGAGTGTATTACTTCTGGTTGCATTTCTTATTAAAGTAAACACCCGACGGCGGTGGCAAAATTATTTTAATTCTCCTCTCTGAACTGTTGAGATCCTCCGTGGCTCAGACAGTAGCGCGTCGGCCTTTCACCGCAGCGTTCCAAGGTTCAAATCCCTATCACTCTATGTGAGGTTTGTGCTGGACAAAGCTGAGACGGATCAGGTTTTTCTCTGGATACTGCGGGTTTTCCGTGTCATCTTCAATTCCAGCAACACTGTCCAATATCATTTCATTTAATGTGTCAGTTATTAAGTATTGCCCCAGAGGAGTGCGACAGGTTTCCGCAGCCGGCATAGTTCATATCATCGCCGCTAGATAGACGCTTTATTCGTTCCATTTCTGACCCGGTTGAATGACTGGAAACTGGCTGTGGATTTTCATTTCTCTGGAATATTGAACGACTCGCGTAAGATGCGAGGTGGACGAGCCCAGTGAATGACTCTCTCTGCGTTATGCTAGTGGTACAGGCGAACGTTGTCTGGCAAGTACAGTGACTATATGGACAGTACGGCCAACGAGCGAGTGTTTCATTCTGATTGGCTCCACCATGTATTAAAAAACTGTCAGGCCAGTCAATTTAAACGTATGTATTCCGCACTGGATAAGATCACTCTTTATGCAACTTCAGCGAAGTAGGTTTATAAGCTACCTGTTTTAGCTTTAATATTACCGAAAATACCTTTTTATTGAACACGGGGGAACATTTGGAACTATTAGTTTCGAAATGTCCGCCTCTGTGGTGTAGAGGTTAGTGTAATTAGCTACCACCCCAGGATTTCCGGGTTCGATTCCCGACTCTGCCACGAAATTTGAAAAGTGGTACGAGGGCTGGAACGGAGTCCACTCAGCCTCGGGAGGTCAACTGAGTAGAGGTGGGTTCGATTCTCCCCTAAGCCTTCCTGGAAGTGGTTTTCCGTGGTTTCCCACTTCTCCTCTAGGCAAATGCCGGGATGGTACCTAACTTAAGGCCGCGGCTACTTCCTTCCCTCTTCCTTGTCTATCCCTTCCAATCTTCTCATACTCTCGCAAGGCCCCTGTTCAGCATAGCAGGTGAGGCCGCCTGGGCGAAGTACTGGTTGTTATTTACATTAGTTGTATCCCTACCCACAGTCTGAAGCTCCAGGACACTGGCCTTGATGTGGTAGAGGTGGAATCTCTCTTTGAGTCCGAGGGAAACCCGACCCTGGAGGGTAAACCGATAAAGAAGAAGAAATATATTCTCGAATTCTAATTTTTATGGCTATTCAACTCGTAGAGGACGTGGTTATAAGTGCCGCCTAGCATCAAGTTGAGTTTTCCCATACATTATAATGATAGCAATAATAGTCCGACTCTGTGGCTGAATGGTCAGCGTACTGCCCTTAGGTTCAGAAGGTCCCGGGTTCGATTCCCGTCAGGGTGGGGTATATTAATATCTCGGGCTTGGGAACTGGGTGCTTTTGTTTGTCCTAACACCTCAACCACCACAGAAACACGCAATAGTGATGATGTCCCTCCATACAGGATTAACGTCAGAAAGGGCATCCGGCCTTTTAAACAGGCGTAAACCCACATGTGTGATGCAATTCGCACCCTCAACCAGAGAGTTGTGGGAAGAGCGGTAGAAAAACAAGAAGGTAGCAATAACGGTAATACCAATATATATTAGCAAAACAAATAGTAGCAAATAGAATGTTTAAAATACAGCAGATATCTACCAGTACTAACCGAACCGGAGCACAGAATTAGTCGCATATCACGGGGATCGAACCGCAGGTGGTCGGTAACTGAGTCCTGAATTCAAGTACTTCGGGACCAGGATAACTGCTTGTTTTCACAGAGCAACTAATAGTATTTTATCAAACTATATTGTATAGTGATACTAATATTTAATTGTACATTGCGGGAATCAAACCGTAGCCGTCATTAACAGAAATACACCGGGACAATTGCAGTTGCTTGTTTTCAGCACTGAAGAGTTGCAGGTTTTCGTTATTATTTACATTACTAACACGAGTAGATTGGCACAGGATATTATATTAACATACATGAGGAGCTAGGCACCCATCGGTTAACTAATCATAATTGTTCTCTATCGTATGTGTGTGTTAACATTATATACATACCGACAGGTCATACAAAAATGTAACATTTTTGTATATAGTTTGATGACACTGCATTGATCCGCCTCTGTGGTGTAGTGGTTAGCGTGATTAGCTACTGCCCCCGGAGGTCCGGGTTCGATTCCCGGCTCTGCCACGAAATTTAAAAAGTGGTACGAGGGCTGGAACGGGGTCCACTCAGCCTCGGGAGGTCAACTGAGTAGAGGTGGGTTCTATTCCCACCTCAGCCATCCTCGAAGTGGTTTTCCGTGGTTTCCCACTTCTCCTCCAGGCAAATACCGGCATGGTACCTAACTTAGGGCCAAGGCCACTTCCTTCCCTCTTCCTTGCCTGTCCCATCCAATCTCCCCATCCCTCCACTAAGCCCCTGTTCAGCATAGCATGTGAGGGCGCCTGGGCGAGGTACTGGTCATTCTCCCCAGTTGTATCCCCCGACCCGAAGTCTGAAGATCCAGGACACTGCCCTTGAGGCGGTATAGGTGGGATCCCTCGCTGAGTCCGAGGGAAAAACCGACTCTGGAAGGTAAACAGATTAAGAAGGATACACTGCGTTGTATAATCTGATATGTAGGCTAAAACCATGCCATCCGGAATATGGTAATGTTACTTTTTAAGTTGAAATGTAGGCTTACTTTACAGTCATCACATACATTATTCATTATACATTATGCCACATCTATTTATTATTATTATTATTATTATTATTATTATTATTATTATAGACTTAGCTACCAACACATAATAATTCTTCCATCTTAACCTGCTTGCCCTCCAAGGTTGCTTTTATCCTCGGACTCAGCGAATGATCCCACCTCTACCGTCTCAAGGGCAATGTCCTGGAGCTTCAGATTCTGGGTCGGGGTATACAACTGGGGAGAATGACCAGTACCTCGCCCGGGTGGCCTCACCTGTTATGCTGAACAGGGGCCTTTGGAGGGATGGGAAGATTGGAAGGGATAGACAAGGAAGAGGAAAGGAAGCGGCCGTGGCCTTTAGTGAGGTACCATCCCGGCATTTGCCTGAAGGAGAAGTGGGAAACCACGGAAAACCACTTCCAGGATGGCTGAGGTGGGAATAGAACCAACCTCTACTCAGTTGACCTCCCGAGGCTGAGTGGACTCCGTTCCAGCCCTCGTGCCACTTTTCAAATTTCGTGGTAGAGCCGGGAATCGAACCCGGAAATCCTGGGATGGCAGCTAATCACACTAACCACTACACCACAGAGGCAGACACATAATAATTCTAACCTCTAAAATGATTGTGACATGTATAACACGTATAAATGTAAATTTTGATGTCTTACGTCAGGTTATCAGACTAAATATAACAAATACTGATAGTTTGTATTAATTGACATTCTATTCTTTATTGAAACAATATCAGCACTCTCCATCATCTACTTGGCAAAATCATGGCGGCTGGAATGGACTTGGCCACACTATATATACAGTCAATGTACTGGCAAGTAACCAGCTCCGCCATCTAGCGCAGCTTCCATTACCTCATTCATTACGAACTTCGAGAGCGTGGCACACTCGATGGCCGTGCGACACACTTTCTCTACTCCTTTTAAGATAAAGTAGTTGCGGCCATGCTTGCCTGGCTCGTTGGTCTAGGGGTATGATTCTCGCTTAGGGTGCGAGAGGTCCCGGGTTCAAATCCCGGACGAGCCCTGTATTTTTTCAATTGAGCAATAGATGCACTTACTTCCTTGAAGCTGTAAACGACCTGGTTTCGGGTTGTTGGTTCAAGAGATGAATGAAACTTATTCTTTCTAATCATCTTGACATTTTCCTCAATTTCTTGAGGGTAGCACCTTGAGTGCATTTGGTACAGTTTTACGGCCGATTGCCCTTCATGTGAAGAAAAGCATTCACCATTGCGTGTTTCTGTGGTGGTTGGTAGAGTAGAATGCTGTGTGTACTGGAACGAACAGAAATACTCACTCTGCGAGCAAGAGGAACTAGCGATACGCAGTGGATGTGCGGTTTGGGTCACATAGTTATCAGCTTATATACGGGAGATGGTAGGTTCGAACCCTACTGTCGGCAGCCCTGAATATGGTTTTCCATGGTTTCCCATGTTCACAACATGCAAATGCACGGGATGTAAATTAATTAACCTCTTAAGGGACAAATTACTTTTTCTCTATATTTTGTTGAGGAATATTTGAATGGTAGGAAATTAAAAGATCCGCCTCTGCGGCGGAGTGGTTAGTGTGATTAGCTGCCACCCCCGGAGACCCGGGTTCGATTCCCGTCGGTGCTACGAAATTTGAAAAGTGTTTCTAGAGCTGGAACGGGGTCCACTCAGCCTCGGGAGGTCAATTGAGTAGTGGTGGGTTCGATTCCCACCTCAGCCATCCTCGAAGTGGTTTTCCGTGATTTCACACTTCTCCAGGCAAATGCCAGGATGGTACCGAACTTTAAGGCCACGGCCGCTTCCTTCCCTCTTCCTTGCCTGTCCCTTCCAATCCTCCCATTAAGCAACAAGGCCCCTGTTCAGCATAGCAGGTGAGGCCACCTGGGCGAGGTACTGGTAATTTTCCCCAGTTGTATCTCCCGACCCAGAGTCTGAAGTTCCAGGACACTGCCCTTGAGGCGGTAGATGTGGGATCCCTCGCTGAGTCCGAGGGAAAAACCAACCCTGGAGCGTAAGCCGATTAAGAAGAACAAGAAAATGGAAATTAAAAAATCAACAGTTTGTCATACTTTTTTTTTTGGAAACATAGGTGTTACACACCCTATTTTGCAACTTATCCAGTTTGTGTGGTTGTAAACCAATTCAGAGAGTAATTATTATCCTAAAAATGTAATGGCCACATATGTGCCAATCGGCCTGGAGAGGTAAGAATACGACTACGGTCCTTCTTTGATGAAACAGGAGTCTCGTACACTGCACCCTTGATAGTACCCCACACAAAAAACGTCTTTGACATGCTTTGCTTTTCGTCTTTGTTATTTTGAATTACGCCTTTGTGGACTCCAGCTTCCCGTTGTTGTGACAGAGCTCGATAGCTGCAGTCGCTTAAGTGTGACCAGTATCCAGTATTCGGGAGATCGTGGGTTCGAACCCCATTATCGGCAGCCCTAAAGTGGTTTTCCGTGGTTTCTCATTTTCACACCAGGCAAATGCTGGGGCTGTACCTTAATTAAGGCCACGGCCGCTTCCTTCCCACTCCTGGTCCCTTCCTGCCCCATCGTCGCCATAAGACCTATCTGTGTCGATGCGACGTAAAGCAAATAACAAAAGCTTCCCGTTGTTAAAAGACCTCTGTAGATGTTGAATATTGTATAAAGAGAAGGATCTTGTCGATCAAGATATCGTTCCGTGTAAACTGGTACCGATTTTACTGAGATTTTAGGGCACTCAGAGTACAGCAAAATTATGTCCGGTTTTCCTTTTTCTCTGTACGATATTGCAAGTGCAGTAACAGTTAGCCGTATTACTGCAGAAGAAGACAACAACATAAAGCAAGGCATTGTACCATGTGCCTGACAGACACAAAACTACACTGCTTATGCACACGTCTCAGACCGTGCCCCCACTTCCAAAGTACCAAACGGGATAGCAACTCCGTTATCGACAAGTTTGCGCTTAGTTTGTAATTTGGCAAGGAACATTCCTTTAAAGAAATCATTTGTTTATTGAAAGGAGTATCCTCATAGATTACAAGAGTGCATTAATTCTCTCAATTTGTGAACCCCCTATGCGAAAGTAATAAACTTAAGTCAGTTCTTCAAATCGTTTTTCCATATTCGATTTCAAGTCAAAAAGTTAATTGACCGGGCAAGTTGGCCGTGCGGTTTGGGGCGCGCGGCTATGAGCTTGTTTCCGGGAAATAGTGGGTTCTAACCCCACTGTCGGCAGCCCTGAAGATGGTTTTCCGTGGTTACCCATTTTGACACCAGGCAAATGCTGGGGCTGTACCTTAATTAAGGCCAAGGCCACTTCCTCCCCACTCCTAGGCCTTTCCTATCCATTCGTCGCCATAAGACCTATCTGTGTCGGTGCGACGTAAAGCCAGTTGTAAAAAAGTTAAATGGAAAACATTAGCGGCAATCTGTAATTAGACTGCAAGTGTCATACGGTTTTTACATCACATTTGTTGTTTATGGTCTGTGGATTGTGGCTCCGTGGTGTAGGGGTAGCGTGCCTGACTCTTACCCGGAGGCCCCGGGTTCGATTCCCGGCCAGGTAGGGATTTTTGCCTGGATCTGAAGGCTAGTTCGAGGTTCACTCAGCCTACGTGATACAATTGAGGAGCTATCTGACGGTGAGATAGCGGCCCCGATCTAGAAAGTCAAGAATAACGGCTGAGAGGATCCGTCGTGCTGACCACACGACACCTCGTAATCTGCAGCCCTTCGGGCTGAGCAGTGGTCGCTTGGTAGACCATGGCCCTTCGGGGCTGTTGCGCCATGGGGTTTGGTTTGGTTTTGGTCTGTGGATTGAATATTGTTATTGCTAGAGTGTATAGCATGTGCTAGTGTTACGGCGTTATAAACGGGTAGCCGAATTTTGGAATACATTGTAGTTTTCATACCGAATTCTCGACATTTGGTTGCCTGAAGAAGAATGATTACCTCGGACCTAGTAGTGGATATTCCACATACCTTGATAATGAATACTGTAGTGTATCTGAGTCCTCATCAATCTGTACAAAGCCGGGCTGAGTGGCTCAGACGGCTGAGGCACTGACCTTCTGACCTCAACTTGGCAGGTTCGATCCTGGCTCAGTCCGGTGGTATTTGAAGGTGCTCAAGTACGCCAGCCTCGTGTTGGTAGATTCACTGGCACGTAAGGGAACTTCTGCGAGGCTAAATTCCGGCACCTCGGCGCCTCCGAAAACCTTCAAAAGTGCAGTTAGTGGAACGTAAAAACAATAACATTACTTTATCTGTATAAAATATATTGCACGTTAAGTCACTATATTTCCCGACCTGGATGAAAAATATAAATGCATTTTAATAAACTGTAGAAGCTACAACATATCGGAAGTTTAAAGTATCTTGGCGGTGGTGATGCTGAATATGGTTTTAAGAGGATGTACAACTAGGCAACCATCCTCTATATACTAACATTAATCACAGAAAAATAATGAAAGGGATTCGACACTTCGGAAGTAAATGTATCGGTAAGAAGGACAAGGACCACGAAGGGCATGAAAATGTAGGCCTCGAGTGCTCTACTACCATCGGAGTCGGAAAACAACAAGAGTTGACCAATGGAGGTCGGATAGGATAGATGCAAGTGAGAAGCCGGGCACAAGTAACTGGAAGCAATGCCAGGACTCAACTCCGTGGTCGCCAACCCACGCTCCCATTTTAAGACGCCCCTTTTTAGTCGCCTCGTACGACAGGTAGTGCATACCCTGGATTTATTCTGCCACCCCCACCTACAGGCTGTTTAGTTGTCTTGGTCAGCAGCCCATCGTACATATATATGGTAAGTTTGACTAACAAACTTTGAAGATATATTATTTGCTCTTGTCCATGTGAGACAGACTATATTATTATACTTTCCTATTATTTTCTTCGAGGCAAAATGGGAAACTATAGAAAAGAAAAATTACAGGATAGGTGAAAGTTGGGTTTAAGACAGTTCAGTTTTCGTGTGTATTTCCTGGTACTGAAATTCCTGTAATGTAATAATAAGCAGAAAAGTCTTTATATCTAAACAATGTATACAGAGTCTTTAAATAATTAAGTTGTCTAAGATACAATATGGCAGTTAAGGATATAAGAAAACTTACCATGATGATAAGGGCGAAACGTTGCGCATTCGTGAGCCTTCACTTGCCTCGAGTGTCTCTTTATTTTATGTTGAGAATTATTTCCCATTTGCACCTCCTTTTGAAACAATAACCACTGGCACTTTCCTTTTATGATACTTCCAAAAGAAATTTTAGTGTTGCTTTATTTCCTACCAGAGGCACTTACTGTATATCAATCAGCTGACCTCCCGAGACTGAGTGGACCCCGATCCAGCCTTCGTGCCACTTTTCCAATTTCGTGGCAGAGCTGGGAATCGAACCCGGCCTCCGGGATTGGCAGCTAACCACACTAACCACTACATCACACAGGCGGTGAGTTTGGACTTGAGAGTTCTAAGTCTTGTTTCCATCCGTTTCTGAACGTGCCCTATGTACTCTAATTTCTCTATATTTACATCACTGCTTGCTCCATCTGCATCCGATGGCTGCTTATACTGCCTGTTCATTACAACATTTTAACATCGCACTAAATGAAACACTCCGTTTACAAATACCCACAGCAGATGGCAGCACCAACCGGCTCCAGACCTGTCGGAATGAAATAGCGGGAAATAGGATACTTGTTTTCAATGAAAATGGTGTACTGCTGCGTGCCTTTCTGCAAGTCAAAGAAAGGGAAACTAGAATGCCGTTCATTCCATGAAATACCTTCAAGTACACAATTGCGTCGAAAGTGGTTAAGTATTATATCCAGGGAAGGAAACAGCAAGGGAAGTAAATTGATTCATTCTGATTATTCCGTGGTTTGCAGTCTACATTTCGTAAATGACGGTTTCAAAGTGACCAGCAAAACGCGAAAATTAAAAACAGGATCTGTACCCAGCCCTTTTCCTGATTATCCAGCTTATAAACAACCGCTAATTTCAGCGATGATTAAGAGAAGGGATTCAAGCTCAGAGACGTCTAACAAGAGCTCTTCAAACAGCATCGCAAAACAAGCGTTATATAAGGTTTTAAGTATCACATACTAAGTAATATAATTTCTGGGGACACTTGTACTGTTAATGTGACGGTAAAAACCAGAATAATAGGCTGTCATAGATTCCATTATCCGCCTCTGTGGTGTAGTGGCCGGAGACCCAGGTTCGATTCCCGGCTCTGCCACGACATTTGAATAGTGGCACGAGGGCTGGAACGGGGTCCATTCAGTCTCGGGAGGTCAACTGAGTAGCGGTGGGTTCGATTCCCACCTCAGCCATCCTGAAAGTGGTTTGTCGTCGTTTCCCACTTCTCCTCCAGGCAAATGACGGGATGGTACTTAACTTAAAGCCACGGCCGCTTCCTTCCCTCTTCCTTGTCTATCCCTTCCAATCTTCCCATCCCCCCAAGGCCCCTGTTCAGCATAGCAGGTGAGGCCGCCTGGGCGAGGTACTGGTCATCCTCCCCTGTTGTATCTCAACGACCCAGAGTCTGAAGCTCCAGGACACTGTCCTTGAGGCAGTAGAGGTGGGATCTCTCGCTGAGTCCGAGGGAAAAGCCAAGCCTGGAGGGTAAGCAGATTAAGATTCCATTACGGGTCGTTTGCTAGCAGTATAAAATCGTGTCAATATACTGCTCTTTTTATTACTATTATCATTTACGCAAGTAGGGCCTATTTAGTTGTTTCGGTTTTACAGTTATAGCTAAACGTATGTCAGGTTCTCTCCACCGATGGTGCTAACGTTATCCACAAGCAAAATTCAAAATTTTCTGCCTCAGTATTATCTCCCGGACTTGACGAAACAGAACCAGTGTTACTCTCTGAGTATGTCCGACTCGTTGGCTGAATGGTCAGCGTACTGGCCTTCGGTTCAGGGGTCCCGGGTTCGATTCCCGGCCGGGTCGGGGTTTTTAACGTTAATTGGTTATTTCCAGTAGCTCGGGGGCTGGGTGTGTGTGGCGTCTTCAGCATTAGAAATTATCTGAGGTAGGGCCTTCATCTTCACAGACATGCAAGTCGCCTAATAGGCCGTCTATTATTATTCCCTGAGTATGTATTTGATTTACTGGAAGATTTTTGTGAGCCCCCTGAGTCAGTGTGTGTCACTTAGGAAACTGCTTACCTGGCCATTAGTGTGTGGGTATTTAGTGCGTGTAATCGAAGAAAAAAACGAATGCAGCACGTGTTTGAATAACGTTTCCACCTCATTTAATGCATCCCCATTGATGAACTTATTCAGACAGTCGGATAGAGGAGGCCTGCGCTATCCCCAGCAACGATTTATTGGCCTAATTATGGGGCTACAGAAATTCGTTGAAGCGGTTCTACCGTACTGCAAGAACACTGCAAGTCTGCTCCAGACTATAAAAAACTATGTTCTACCTTCTTTGTGCCAATGTAAGATTTTAAAGTGTTTTAGTAACAAAAGCACCAGAAACTTGTGTCAGAAACTGTGGTTGCCAAATTCGTGAAACCTCTACTTAGTAATGTAGGGAAGTACCATACAGAGAAAGTTTCCAGGTTTTCTTGCTCGTCGAAACCTTTTTCTCGAAAAGTGCTGAAGCTATAACTCTCTACAGCACCACTTTATACGTAAAATTCTTTAACTTTTCTCTTACTTTCAGATTTTAAATTTTGCTAGTATGCTTATCTAGTTGAATTCACGCGATAACTGGGTACGTCTGGTGCTGCCATCTAGCGGCAGATTGTTTGTAAGTCGTGTTACACGTTTGAATATGGAATGAGCAGGCAGTGATTTACATCTGGTCCATAGGGCTGAGATTCAGTTACAGCTTTATACTCTTAGAATCGCCATCACCAAGATATTCTAAATAACGCACATTTTTATTCGAAACGGACTGGCTAAACATAGGCTATGTTTTGCACCACAGACGTGCATTCCACCACTAGTTTCGCAATAATTTGTGCTACATTCCGCAATATGATGATCATTCATTTTGTCAGATGATGTAGGATGTCAACGTCCAAAACCGTAAAAAAAGTAGTTAGTAGTACGTAAAGCAAATAACATTATTATTATTATCGGTATGTCCGTCTCCGTAGCGTAACGGTTAGTATTATTAGCTAGCGTCCTCGGGGTTCCGGGTTCGATTTCCGGTACTGCCAGAAATTTAAGAATGGCAGGAGGGCTGGTATGTGGTTAAAATGGTACATGCAGCTCACCTCCATTGGGGGTGCGTCTGAAAAGAGTTGCACCACCTCAGGACGAGGACACGAGTTTACTTGATTATTATTATTATTATTATTATTATTATTATTATTATTATTATTATTATTATTATTATTATTATTATTATTATTATTATATACAAATCCAATAGGATGGGTTAATACCTAACGAAATGAAAACTCCCTTCAAGATGAAAGTTCTATTGAAAAGAAGTTGTAAGATGTCCACTACAACTTCCCAAACGTAACTGTGTAGGAAGCATATTAAATAACGTGAATATTAAATACCTTATACTATGCGGAATGTTATGTATTAATACATTATTTTAAAGCTTAGATTCCGTACGTGATAAATCGCCAAAAACCCTTAATACGCCCCTCTTTTGCCTTGCTTTTAAAAACTCATTTACCGGGCGAGTTGGCCGTGCGCGTAGAGGCGCGCGGCTGTGAGCTTGCATCCGGGAGATAGTAGGTTCGAATCCCACTATCGGCAGCCCTGAAGATGGTTTTCCGTGGTTTCCCATTTTCACACCAGGCAAATGCTGGGGCTGTACCTTAATTAAGGCCACGGTCGCTTCCTTCCAACTCCTAGGCCTTTCCTATCCCATCGTCGCCATAAGACCTATCTGTGTCGGTGACCGCCTTTACACCCACAACCAGCTGGTAACTCTAAATAAAAGGTACATTTGAGTCCTGTTTATTCTTTGTTTGTCTGTATAACGCATTAGACTCCAGCGTTAAACATAAGTAATTTCATGAGTTTCAACATCAGAATCCTAGCATGCAGTTTTCGCCAGTTACTCGAGGGCTGTCTCCCTGTACTCTCGAAATCATTAGTGTCTCGTGGCAAAAAATATTTATTTCAGGCAAGAAATCAGTACAGCCCTCAGAACTACCCAGTACCTGCCTACCCACTTTCTCTTATTGGTCACATCCATCAGACGCGTTAACACATGCACACATCTGAGGAGTGAAGGGAGGTGGAGAGAACGGAAGTGCGTCGATATCTAGCATGAACGAAACACACGCGGAGGGGAAGGTACCTTTTCCCCCCGCCTGCCCACACGTCTCACTTGCTCTAGAAGGAAGGGAGAGGGGAATGAAGGAAGGAGCCACACGCCTTCTTCAACGTAACAGACGTAATGTGTATGTCAACTCACTGAGGGTCAAATTCTCCAGTTTGTTTGTAATTCTTGTCTGCGAGGTCTGGCTGATATGTTAGCGGTCTCGACTATGACTTCATTATCAAATGGCATCGCACTCAACCACTGTAAGAAAGAAGGACCCTTATTTTCGTCCATATAGGCCCTGTTAATACTACTACTAATAATAATAACAATAATAGTTGTTATCCTCAAGAATCAAAGTAAAAATTACCTGGCAATAAATAATTATGATTATCAGAGACGCGAGAACTTTTGGAAAACTGTTATCGCTGATCAAGCAATTAAATGCCATATATTGGGGTGGGATTACATTGCGCACACTTCATCGCAATTAAATTACAGTCCAATTGTTTTCTTTGATTAGGAAAAGCTACTATGGTCAGAATGTTTAACCATAGAATCATCTTAATCAGTTTCCGAAAAAATGGAGTTGGGTGTATCCTCTGAATGCGCAACGTTGCAAGCCACACCTGCTGGAAGACGAATACATGTGACGTTATCTTGCTTACTTCTCCTTCATCCTCAGGTGTCCGACTCGCTGGCTGAACGGTCAGCGTACTGGCCTTCGGTTCAGAGGGTCCCGGGTTCGATTCCCGGCCGGGTCGGGGATTTTAACCTTAATTGGTTAATTCCAATGGCACGGGGGCTGGGTGTATGTGTTGTCTTCAATCATCATTTCATCCTCATCACGACGCGCAGGTCGACTACGGGTGTCAAATAGAAAGACCTGCACCTGGCGAGCCGAACCCGTCCTGGGATATCCCGGCACTAAAAGCCATACGACATTTCATTTCATCCTCAGGTTTGGCCAAAATCTTCGCCCAAACGTTACCTATTTCCTTTTCCACCCGGAATTCTTGTGATCGCGATTGTACCAGTCCTTCAGTAGGGAATTCCCTCACAGCAATCTGGGTGTTTGTAAGTCATGTTCCCATTGATAAGAGTGATCGCAAATGAGACTGATTGCAGATGGGATGACATCGGCCAGAACTCCCGGTTAGGTCCAGTGTGTCGAAGCCGCAGACAGGTGGGATGCAGGCACTCAACTGGCCTCCTTCTAACCAACACACGGCCATCACTGGCACTAAGGCGGAACCGGATTTCATCGGAGAACACAACGGTCCTCCACTCCATCCTCCAATGTGCTCTCGCTTGACACCACCGAAGTCGTACGGCGTCTGGCTCGGAGCTGTCCTTCAAGTAACCGATTTCGAACAGTTCGTTGCGTCACTGCGGTGCCAACTGCTGCTTGAATCGCTGCTGCAGACGCAGTCCGCTGCGCCTCAGCTACGTATACGCCTACTACGGTGGTCCTCCCTCCGGATGGTGCCACGGGGACGTCCAGACCCGGTCATCTTGCGAGCATACCTTCTCATGACCACCGTTGCCAGCACGCATGCATAGTGGAACATTCCTACCAAGTCGTTCTGCGTTAGCGCGGAAGCCCTATTATACGGCCTCGTTCAACCGCAGTGAGCTGTTGATACTGGCCTCTTCATCGTAAAGGCATTCTTGACCCACTCACAGTCACCCTGTCCAATCTCACAGGTAACTAATGTTCTCGCACAGTACAGCCCCTATTTAAAACAAACCTGATGAACAAAGTTAAGGGGTCGCTTCTAGTGCCACGCTAATGCGTTTTGCAGGAAATTAAAGGCGACACTCTGAAGATAAAAGGATATTTTTACCTAATGCATGGATTTTCACGAAATTTTGTGGGAATGTCACCTACATAAAAGTAGGGCTATCACGAACATTTCTTTCATATACAATTAACTTAATAGTTTTCCAAAAAAAAAAAAAATGAAATTGTCAATTCCATTTTTTCATGAAATTTAATTAACATGTTAATGTAAATTCGTAATTAGGTAGATTAAATTCTTTTATAAGCACTACGTATCGATTTTTCTGTAAATACTATATTTAAGGAGATATATCGTACAAAATTGTACGTATTCTTTACGTTCTAAAATTTTGGACTGAAAAATCACTGCTATTAGAAAAAATTCTGCAGTCAAAAATTTCCTACGCATGTTTCTTAATATAGCTGTGATGCATATACCATTCAAATTTTTCTACATTTGTCAGAGTATTATGGGAGAATAAACGGGATATAAATGTAAAATACAATGGGCAAACAAAGCGTTATTACAGTGATAAATTATTTGAATTCTGCGCAATAACTTCATGACAAGAAAAAATAAACTCCATCCTTTCAATTTCAGTCATAAAAAATAAACTCCATCCTTTCAATTTCAGTCATAAAAAATAAACTCCATCCTTTCAATTTCAGTCATAAAAAATAAACTCCATCCTTTCAATTTCAGTCATAAAAAATTAACTCCAACCTTTCAATTTCAGTCATAAAAAATTCGATTTT
Organism: Anabrus simplex; assembly: GCF_040414725.1. Classification (NCBI taxonomy): domain Eukaryota; kingdom Metazoa; phylum Arthropoda; class Insecta; order Orthoptera; family Tettigoniidae; genus Anabrus; species Anabrus simplex. The sequence continues at coordinate 1,026,803,638 of NC_090265.1, read as the reverse complement.
TATATCCAAGTGTTGCCTTAACGTCACCTTGCAGATTTATAAACACGCCTATCTACGTTCGTTAACGTGGCACAACTCCTTCTTGGTGTTTAGATATTTTTTCCGCTAGTGAACTTCAATGCGAAATTAAATAATCTCAAACTAAAACGTAAAATTATACAATATTTATAATTCTACAAAACGTTCATAAACTATAAATCAACGTAACAATTAAGAAAACATACATGGTCTCTTCAAACTGGTAATACAAATTATAAACTTAATAGGTGTGAAAGAGAAAAATAACCAAAATGACCGAGATTGTAGATGTATGTGTCCAGTATCAGAGTCCTGCAGAGAAGCCTAGCCCACGAGCTGCTTCGGTAGTAGGCTGCAATGGGCTATGAAAGACTCGAACATAAGAAGCCCGTGACGTCATCGCACGGGCCGGTCTGCGCCAGCGCTCTGTCATTCGTACGCGGTGAGCCAAGGACAACGCTGTGGTAGTTCTATGGGCTGACTGCTTCAATGTGTACAGTGTACTACGTGTCAGCGGAGTGCTTTGCATTACGGTCGAGTGGAGCCGATCAAATTTGCTGTGGTTTCCAGTTTGACTTCTCCGTCTAACCTGTTATCGGACACGAATGTGGACTGTAGTTCCAAAAGAAAGGAAACCGTGGCAAAAACTTGTGAAGTAAAAAAAAGGAAGGAACAAACGAACTAAAAACCACACAATACAAGACTTCTGAACCGGATCCTAAACTTAAAAGTCGTATTTGGTTGGTATTCAAGCCTCCAGTTGAAGGTGATGGGAAAGACGTTAATTTTTTGTGCTGTACGATCTGCGGTGAACTTTATGTACACACTAGCAGTTACCCGTGGCTTCTCACGTGGATTTCGTAATTTGATAAAAGTAATCGTTCCTCGGTACTGTACTAAGACATTATCTGACAATCCCTGAAATATAAAACCTCACTGAAGAACTGAGTTTCATTTACCCCAGAAACTGTTTGTAAACCAAGTGTGTGGTGTTGCCTTTTGGGGCTGAGATGACCATGCGACATAGAACTGTACACGTGAGCACGTCCCCTCTCAAGTAAAAAAAAAAAAAAATTCTTTATTTTAAAAGGAGATTACAAATACAAATTTCCACATCTATAACATCTTCAGGTTTTGAGATGTATGTATCCGCATAAAAAGAATTCAACCCCTTTATCAGCCCTTCCTCCACCCCTACCTACGTGGATTTTCCGAAAACAAAAAAGAGTTATATGCTTAATTATTTTTAAGTTCCATGTCTGTAATATGTTAAGTTTTTGACATACAATGTATATATACTGGTACTCATTTTAAAAATTCACCTGCTTTTTCAATTCTTTTCAGTCCCTTAAGTGGCTTTTCCGAAAACAAAAAAAAAATTACGTGTTTATTGATAAAGGAGCTGCCAAATACCAATTACCACGACTGTAACATCTTCAGTTCTTGAGCTATGTGCATCCTAATGAAACGAATTCAAAACCTATTTCAACGCTCCCCCCCCCTTCGAAGTTAATTTTACCCCCCAAAATGAGTGTTTTTTATTTTTAAAGGTGATTTCAAATACCCATTTTCACGCCTGCAACGTCTTTAGGGTTTTTAAAAATATAAGTATCCTCATACAAATAGTTCAACTAATATTTCAGTCTTTTCATCCCCCCTAAAGTGGATTTCCCAAAACCAAAAGAATACGTATTTCTTTCTTCTTAAAGGAGACTCTAAATACCAATTTTTACGTCTGTAACACCTTAAGTTTTTGAGATATCAGTACCCTAATAAAATTAATTCAACTCCCTTTTCAGTCCCCCCCTAGTTAAGTGGTTTTTCAAAAACAAAATAATGCCTGTTTTTAAATTTTTAAAATATTAAAAATATCAGTTTTCACATCTGTAACGTGTCAAGTGTTTGAGATATACTGTAGATATGCTCATTTTAAGAATTCTCGCCAGCCCACATTTCAGTCCTCCCCCCTCCCCATTCCTTAGTGTCTTTTCCGAAAACAAAAGAATTCATGTCTCTTTATTTTTAAAAGAGATTATAAATACTACTTCACGTCTGTAACATGTTAAGTTTTCGACATATATTGTACATATGGTCAGGGATTATGTGCACAAATTTTGGTTGTCCGCTAAGCCCAAACGTACACGCATAATCTCGTTACTGTAGAATCCTGGAGCTGGCGTTGCCACGGTTACGGCAGTTCATTTCCTTATCCGATTCCGAGAGCAGGGGTAGTGTGGCGCCAATATCTCCATAATGGTCGGTTTTAGGGCCCTTAGGGCTTAGCGAGATTTGTTCCTTGGGTCAAGGGGCTTAAAATGAGCTTAGTCTCGTCCTTGCACGACAAATTCGATATTTCGCCTACATTAGCCTATTATTTTTATATCTCCCCCGTCTCCCCCACCTCGAATTGTTTTGAAAATAAAATACAGCCCATGTCTCTCAGGGATAATGCATATTTACATTAGTAAAAGGATTTTTAGAATCGGTCCAGTAGTTTCTGAGATTAAATATACACAAACTAACACAATTCGTGCTCTCTCTTTATTATATTAGTATAGATTAAAGGAGTCGGACTGATTTTGTCTTTTTATGATTAGATATAGAACTTACGATGAACGAGGTGTGCTTGAATGACGAGCATTCTAATGTTTCCGTGTCATTAGACTCCACGACTATGCCACAACCTGCCAAAGTAATGAAGTTTTCTTCGTGGATTGACGTTCATGATGATCCTGTTCCTACAGATGAGCTGGAAGGATTTTTAAAGCAAAATTTTGGAATGGAAGAAGGTGGATATAGCGTCCTATTGGAGAACAAACGGACAAAACTATTCAAAATTTCACTAGATCGGTAAGAAAGTAATATGTATGCAAGCATCAAGTTCATCTTCAGAGAGAAATTTCAGTTCAGCGGGCTTCATTCTCTTCTACAACCAGACAATTGCTGATGCTCTTTTCATTCACAGTAATTCTACTTCACCACCATTAACAATGACCAATAAACTACGCACACTAAGTAAAAGCTATGTTCAGGTTTGTTTTTATTGTTGGCATATTGCACGTCATTTCTGTTTGTATTTTATTTTGAGGTAAACGCGAATGAAGTCCTATGAATATGCTTCGTGTTATTTAGATTCATTTTCAGTTAACTTGGTGTCAATTGCAAACGAATATTAGTTTATAATAAAGTTTCTGTGTTTTCAATTATTATTATTATTATTATTATTAATACAGTGCAGTATCTTTCTAAGGGCTGGCATTATAATGAAGGTTTAAACTGAAGATTGAGTTAAATTGTAACTTGAGTTTAAACCGATGTTGAGTCTTGTAATGGCCGGCCTAAGTTAAGCTAAGGTGAAGAAGGACATATACGATCTTGGTGGCGAGAAAGGATGACTGTCGATAATGTTTTACAGTGACTTGTTTTGTTTAATTTTTGTAGGTAAAATGGCGGATAAAAACAATAAAAGTCCTAATTTTACTTAGAAGGAAATAGAATTGTTTGTGCAATTAGTGCAGCAATATTTATAGTGTCCGTGAAACAGTGGCCTTATGAATTCTTCCGAAATCTACCATTGCAATAAACATACTACCGGAGGCATAAAACCGCAATGCTATTAGTAGCTGACTGAGTGGTCTACAGCATGATTTCTGAAATAGAAGTTTGTTACTTTATTTTCTAAAATTTACACTTTTGATATTCAAACAGTTCAAAAAATCATTTTTACATTCTTACTTTTTCGTTGCATGTTTTATTCCAGCACCAATTTGCTGAAATAGAGTTATGACAGTCTGTTTTGTAAGCCTAAATCTATTTAAAAACTCTGTTTCATTCCATATATGAAAGTGACATGCCCGTGGTCGTTCAATGATTTGAACCACTTCTTCATCATCGCTTAGTATCTTCGAGATCCATTTGTTCTGCCATGTTGTAAGGTTATGTATTCTTAAACTTAAGTTTAAACGGTAAATGAGTGGCAGTAAAATTAATCTCCGGTTAAACTTAAGGTTAAGTTTTATAATACGCGACTAATAGATAAACCGAAGTTTAAACTGAACCAACAGTTTAAACGTCTGTTATAATACCGGCCCTAAGAATAGCTCTAAATCAAACTTCTTATAAATATGAGTTACTGTCCCGAAAAAATACAGGAGTTGTGAGACTTAAAAGAATAATCGGATACGACCAATACTAGCGTCGAATCCATAGTGTTCGCGGTAGCTGAGATGTACTGTGACACTCTAAATGTCGTTTAAGTACCAGTTCAGTTGCATAGGCATTGTGAGAAGTATTCCTGAAGGAAATGTCTAAACTGACCGAGATTAGTTTAATTAACGAGAATCAAAATAATCTATAATTAAAAGTTGAAACGAAACACATAACAACAACTCTCAAACTACAAAATAGTTCTTGAAATACCAGTCAATGTCACAATAAAGTTATAACAAAAATTCGTTTCACACATAACAAACAGGTAAAAAATACCTAAAACTAAACCGTCAATAAAGTGTTCTAGCAGCGCCTGGTATTACAGCTAGTTTATATACTTGGTTGTATATTACAAGGTGAAATAAACATTTCGAGTCTGTTTGTGAGGTTCTTCGTGATTTTCAGTACTGATAAATACGTAATTTATGTATTTCAGTCGCTAGGAGCTTTTACGTGGAAGCTCAAAATACCTGGAGGTTAGTTATTTCGTGTTTGCACGTAGTGCCGTATAGCTTAAGTGTGTGTTTATTATTGTGTTTGAGTGGTTGTGTTATAGAATGTAGTTAGCATGGATCGATCGCGTTGTGTACCTCTCTATAAGTAAAAAAGGGCATTTTTTGGGTATTTCTGCCCTAGTCGAATGATAAGTTTCGAGAGAAATAGATACGGTGTATTCATTGCAAGAATTTTACTGTAGATATTGAAACTGTCGTGTGCATCAAACATTTTTTTCAGTGTTCTAAGGAAAAATGCTCTTTGAATCATTATATCAGCACGTTCACACAATAAATATATTTCATTCTTACATTTTATAAACCTAAAATTAAATTGACTTCACTGTATTTCTAAGCGTTCCTTTGAATCCTGCAAAATTAAATTTTTTGCTTGAAGAATTTTAGCAGTTTCCGTACTGTTGCAAGCGGTTTTTAAATCTCAAAATAGTCCCGAAATATCCTGCGAATAATAAACGTATCCATATCTTCCAGAATAATATTATTTGCAGGCGGTTTTTCTCCCTTTATGAGGTGACCTAATTTTTGTCAGTCCACTTTCTTCATATTCCACATATAGTTTTCTTGCTACAGCCGGTGGAGGCAATAGTACAATTTGTAACCGTTATTTTCTTACCGTCCGTCTTCTCTCGATCACAAAATTTAACGACATTGTAAATAACAGGCTGATCCTGTCCATGTATTACGTCATTCGCGTTACGCTCCATCACTAGCCGATAACAGAACTTTTTATTTTTTTGCTATTTGCTTTACGTCGCACCGACACAGATAGGTCTTATGGCGACGATGGGATAGGAATGGCCTAGGAAGTGGAAGGAAGCGGCCGTGGCCTTAATTAAGGTACAGCCCCGGCATTATCCTGGTGTGAAAATGGGAAATCACGGAAACAATCTTCAGGGCTGCCGACAGTGGGGCTCGAACCCACTATCTCCCAATTACTGGATACTGGACGCAGCTATCGAGCTCGGTATAACAGAACTTAACCGGACTCTTAGGACAGAAACCACCCCTGCGAACCATGTGACCTTGCCGCGGTGGGGAGGCTTGCGTGTTCCAACGAAGCAGATAGCCGAGCCGCAGGTGCAGCCATATCGGATGGGTACCTGTCGAGAGATCAGACTAACAAATGGTTCATCGAAAGGGGGGTAGCAGCCTTTCGGAAGTTGCAAGCGCGGCAGTCTAGATGATTGACTGATATGGCCTTGTAATAATACTCAACATGGCTTAGCTGTGTTGATACTGCTACACGGCTGAAAGCAACGGGAACTACAGCCGTAACTAACTCCCTAGGACATGCAGCTCTCTCTGTATGAAAGATGTACTGATGATTGCTTCCTCCCGGGTAAAATATTCCGGAGGTAAACTAGTCCCCCATTGGATCTCTGGGTGGGGACTACAGGAGAGGGGGCGATCATCAGGAGGATGGATATTGACATACTGCGAGTCGGAGCGAGAATCGTTGTGGTAGGTTGGAGAATCTGAAAAGGGATAGACTAAAGTTAGATGTAGTTGGTATAAGTACGTTGGCAGGAAGAACAGGATTTTTGGTCAGGCGACTACCGAAATATCAACACAAAATCAAACAGGGGAAATGCAGGAGTTGGTTTAATAATGAATAAGAAAATAGGGCAGTGGGTAAGCTACTACGACCACCATAGTGAAAGAATTGTTCTCGTCAAGATATACACCAAACCAATGCCCACCCCAATAGTGCAGGTCTATATGCCTACAAGTTCAGCGGATGATGAGAAAATCGAAAGAATATATGAAGAGATAGAAGATTTAATACAATATGTAAAATGTGACGAGAATCTGTGATGGGAGACTGGAATACAGTGGTAAGTCAAGGAAGAGAAGGTAATACAGCAGGAGATTTCGGATTGGGACAAAGGAACGAAACAGGAAGTCGGCTGATTGAATTCTGCACTGATCATAATTTAGTCCTTGCCAATACTTGGTTCAAACACAAAAAACGACGGCTTTATACGTGGACGAGACCTGGAGACAATGGAACGTATCAAATAGACTTCATTATGATTAGGCAGAGATTCAGAAACTAAGTGCTGGATTTTAAAACATTCCTAGGAGCAGACGTGTACTCTGAACACAACTTGTTGGTCATGAAATGACATCTGAAGTTGAAGAAATTTAAGAAAGGAAAGAATGCAAAAAGATGGGATCTAGACAAGTTGAAAGAAAAGAGTGTGAGGGACTGTTTCAAGAAACATGATGCACAGGCACTAAATGAAAAGGCTGAAGGAAACACAACAGAGGAAGAGTGGATAGTCATGAAAAATGAAGTCAGTAGGGCTGCTGAAGAAATGTTAGGACCGATCTCGATAGCTGCAGTCGCTTAAGTGCGGGCAGTATCCAGTATTCGGGAGGTAGTGGTTTCGAACCCTACTGTCGGCAACCCTGAACTTGGTTTTCCGTGGTTTCCCATTTTCACATCAGGCAAATGCTGGGGCTGTGCCTTAATTAAGGCCACGGCCGCTTTCTTCCCACTCCTACCTCTTTCCTTTCCCATCGTCGCCATAAGACCTATCTGCGTCGGTGCGACGTAAAAACCCAATAGCAAAAAAAAAAAATGTTAGGAAGGAAGAAAAGATCAACTAAGAATCAGTGGATAACTCAGGAGATACTAGACCTGACTGATGAACGACGAAAATGCAAAAATGCTAGAAATTAAGAGTGCAGAAAAGAATACAGGCGATTAAAAAATGACGTGCATAGAATGTGCAAGGTAGCTAAGGAAGAATGGCTGAAGGAGAAGTGCAAGGATGTGAAGGTTGGATGGTCGTGGGAAAGGTAGATGCTGCGTATAGGAAAATCAAGGAAATCTTTGGAGGAAGGAAATCTAGGTGTATGAATATTAAGAGCTCAGATGGAAAGCCACTTCTAGGGAAAAAGACAAAGCAGAAAGATGGCAGGAACATATACACCAGTTGTATCAAGGTAAAGATGTAGATAATTTGGTTCTGGAACAAGAAGAGGCTGTTGATGCTCATGAAATGGGAGAGCCAACTTTGAGGTCAGAGTTTGACAGAGCTGTGAGCGACTTAAGTAGGAACAAGGCACCTGGAACTGATGACATTCCCTCTGAATTACTAACTGCCTAAGGGGAAACCAGCATGGGAAGGTTATTCCATTTATTGTGTAAGATGTATGATACAGGAGAAGTCCCATTCGATTTTCGGCAGAATGTTGTTATACCTATTTCCAAGAAAGCCGGTGCTGACAGGTGTGAAAATATACCGCACCATTAGTTTAATATCTCATGCCCGCAACATTTTAACACGTATTATTTACAGAAGAATGGAAAATAAACTTGAAGCTGAGGTACGAGAAGAACAATTTGGCTTCAGAAGAAATGAGCTGGTGACGATGATGCTTGTTGTTTAAAGGGGCCTAACATCCGGAAGAGTCCGACTCGTTGGCTGAACGGTCAGCGTACTGGCCTTCGGTTCAAAGGATCCTGGGTTCGATTTCCGGCCGGGTCGGGGATTTCAACCTTAATTGGTTAATTCCAATGGCACGGGGGCTGGGTGTATGTGTTGTCTTCATCATCATTTCATCATCACGACGCGCAGGTCGCCTACGGCATCATATAGAAAGACCTGCACCTGGCGAGCCGAACCCGACCTGGGCTATCCCGGCACTAAAAGCCATACGACATTTCATTTTTTCATCCGGAAGAAATGTGGAATACGTGAAGCAATCCTGACTTTACGTCTGATCTTAGAGGATCGAATTAAGAAGGACAAGCCCACGTACATGGCATTCGTAGATCTAGAAAAGGCATTCGATAATGTTGATTGGACCCAGCTATTTAAGATTCTGAAGGTGATTGGGATCAGGTACCGAGAACGAAGAATTATCTACAATCTAAATAAAAATCAGTCTGCAGTGATAAGAATAGAGGGCATTGAAAAAGAAGCCTCAATCCAGAAAGGAGTGAGGCAAGGCTGCAGTTTGGCAAAACAGGCAATACAGGAAATCAAAGATGAATTTGGAAAGGGAATCACAATTCAAGGAGAGGAAATCAAAACTTTGAAATTTCCCGATGGTATTGTTATTATATCTGACACTGCGGAAGATCTCGAGAGGCTGCTGAATGGTATGGGCAAAATCTTGGGTAAGGAGTACAAGATGAAAATAAATAAGTCTGAAACAAAAGTAATGGAGTGCTGTCGAACGATGGCTGGTGATGCAGGAAATATTAGATTAGGAAATTAAGCCTTAAAGGAAGTAGATGAATATTGTTACTTGGGTAGTAAAATAACTAACGATGGCAGAAGTAAGGAGGACATAAAATACAGACTAGCACAAGCAAGGAAGAGGTTTCTTAAGAAAAGCAATTTGCTCACTTCAAACATTGATATAGGAATTAAAAAGATGTTTTTGAAGACTTTCGTGTGGAGCGTAGCATTGTATCTAAGTGATACATGGAAGATAACTAGCTCAGAAAGAAAGAGAATAGAAGCTTTTGAAGTGTGGTGTTACAGAAAAATACAGAAGGTGAGATATATAAATCGAATCACGAATGAGGAGATACTAAATCGAATTGTTGAGAGGAGATCGATTTGGCAAAATTTGACGAGAAGAAGAGATAGAATGATAGGACACACCTTAAGACACCCAGGACTTGTTCACTTGATTTTTGAAGGAGGTGTAGGTGGTAAGAACGGTAGGGGTAGACCAAGGTATGAATATGACAAACAGATTAGAGCAGATGTAGGATGCAATAGATACGTAGAAATGAAAAGTTTAACACAGGATAGGGTGGCATGGAGAGCTGCATCAAACCAGTCTATGGACTGATGACTCAAAAACATAGGACAGAAATAAAAGTACCTGTTTTATTCTTCTTCTTGGTTATTTATTCAAACACTACATACAGTATATATCATATGTCTGCTCTTTCAATTAAACTTATACCAGGGGTATAGCTAAATCGGTCTCAAAGTCCTCAAGTTCTCCGAACAAACACAGCATGTCAAGAACGTCACAATATAAGTGTTGAGGCAGCATATCATCTAACCGGACCAGCAAGCTAACGGTTTTTAATTTTGCACCATTGATTCTATAATACGTATTTTCAACATTTTTAGTCATTCGACAGCCAGATCCTTATATGACCACGGGAAACATGGCGGACGTTCGTTCAATTAGCTTCAGCCAAGTAGCGCTTCCGCCCCTATATGTTATTCTAGCCCATTGAACCTGACTACAGTAGCTTATTTCCGTGCGCTGCGCCAACATTAAAGCAATAGTTCACATACTTTCCGCGGATCCACTCGCCTTTGTCAGGTAATACATAAAAACATATTCTTGCATCTTAATTTTGATTAAATGACACAGGGGAAGTTAAAAGTTTCGTGGTCAGCATTAGTAAACACTACGTATGATATCAAATTTTGGAATTAATATTCATAGCCTTAATAATGTAGACTTCACTCTGAAATGTATTGTAGGAAATCGTTCAAGATGACGTAAATTTGATAATGGACCATGGGTCTAACAAACTTTGGTTTTGGTAAGAGGTGAATCATAAGAGGTAAGTGTAATTTTTGTTCTTGTTGGAATACTGAGGATTTGTACTTCTGTCACATACTAATACTAGCAAGATACCCGTGCTTGGCTACGGTATTATACTGAAATTGTTAATTGAATGCTTAACATTTTATATATAATTCGCCAAAATTCGCGATCTGACGGCAAAGTTCCTCCGATTTTTCAATATTTCTTTCCAGCTACTAATTTCATACTTCCCGGGCTAACTCCACATATTCCGCCCGGTCAGTTGGGTTCCCAAATCTTTTCCATCGTTTCCAATAAGTATTTTTGAATATGAATCAAATTCTTGAGGTGATCCGGCGTGGTGTCGTCTTGGGTGCCTTGACGGTACTGAAGCCGCTGCCGGACTGCATTCGTAGTCATTACCCGGTCAGGACCCGTTCCCAGCGTGGTCCGCACATTCTGACGACGGTCCAGAATATAATTATTACTAGGGCGGGTGATATTAGTTGAATTTAAGTTATTATTATTATTATTATTATTATTATTATTATTATTATTATTATTATTATTATTATTATTATTATTATTATTATTATTATTATTATTATTATTGATGTTCTGGACGTCACAGCAAGTTGTAAGACAGCTACTTGGCGGTAAATTACATCTGCTGCCATTGTCATTGCTGAAATGTGACCAGCACCATTGTCGCGTAGGCAAGTGCTCATGATTTCTGGCGATACGAGGTGAACAATTGCACGGTCAATATCATTCCTATCTTTTTTCAAATGTGTTTAAATTTTTATTTATGTGCCAGGAGAATCTACTGTATGTAATCTAACTTTAAGTTCTTCAAAGGAAAAGATGGCTCTTGAAAATGAACCCGGGAAAGATAAAAAATTATCGGTTTATGATCAGAATCAAGTACTTTATGAACAGTAAAATCAATTGGCCTCAACTCCTTTACACCTCACCACCGTTAAGTTGATTCCCAGCCCCAAAAGACATAAGGCGTGCTTAAAAGAGATTCCAAATACCAACGTTCACGTCTGTTATCTTCAGTTTTGAGATATAAGTTACCCCAAAAAATAACTCACTTTTTTCACTTCCATTCACACTCGCTCTTTTCCGGAAAAAATTCTTGTTTCCTTATTAGTAACGTATCTTCTAAATATCAATATCACGACTGTAACATCTTCAGCTTTTGGGATACGTGTCCTCATAAAAGGAACTCAACTCCTTTTCACCCCCGCCCCCCATGATGACTTCCCCTAAAAATGCGATTTTCTTTGTTTTTAAAGGAGATCCAAATACCAGTTTTCATATCTGTAACTACTTTAGGTTTTATTAGATATACGTATCCCAATACAATTAATTCAATTAATTTTTCCAATCCATAACCCCTTCATTGGATTTTCCGAAATCAAAGGAATACGTGTTTCTTTACTTTTAAAGGAGATTCCAATACCTATTTTCACGTGTGCAATATCTTTCGTTTTTGAGATAGTAGTATCTTCATATAAATAATTCATATAATGTTTCCTACCCCCACCACCCTTCAAGTAGATTTCCGAAAAAATTTACGTATATTTCTTTATTTTTAAAGGAGATTCCAAATATCAAATTTCACGTCTGTAACATCTTCAGTATATGAGATATCAGTATTCTAATAAAGATAATGCAACCCCATTTTCAGTCATATTTACCCCTACCCAAATGCATGTTTCTTTATTTTAATAGAGACAAAAATACTATTTTTCACCTGCAACATGTTAAGTTTTTGAGATATAGGATACTGTAGACATGCTCATTTTTAAATTTCACCCCCTTTTTATTTCTCCTTAAGTGGAGTTTCCGAAAACAAATCACCTACGGTTCTTTGCTTTTACAGGAGATTCCTAATATCAAGTTTTACGTCTGTAACATTTTACGTTTCTGAGATATACTGTAAATATAGTCTTTTTAAAAATTTACCCCATTTGTCACTCCTGTTTAACGTCCATTAATTGGATTTTCAAAAAAAAAAAGAAAATACGTGTTTCATTATTTTTAAAAGAGATTCCAAATACCAATTTTAAGCTCTGAGATACATGTATCCTCATTAAAGGCATTCAATCCCTTTTTCACCCTTTTTCACCCCTCCTGGTAGGATTTTCCGAAAAAATGCGTGTTTCTTTATTTTTAAAGGAGATTTTAAATACCAATGTTCACATCTGTAAACTTTTAAAATTTTGAGATATTGATACACACATTTTAAAAATTCACCCCCATTTTAACCCCCTTAGTGACGGAATATCCGAAAATCCTTCCCTAGCGAGCACCTACATTTTAATATAAACGTGTTCTCAAAATTTCATTTCGTTATGTCCAGTAGTTTTGGGTCGGCGATGATGAGTCAGTCAGTCAGTCAGTCAGTCAGTCAGTCAAGACTTGTTCTTTTATATATAGATTTGGATCTCAGCATTACCCAACCAAACTCATGAATAAGCAATTTGGATATTAATATGGATTATCTTATATAACTAGTTTACGAGATCTGATGTGTTTATTTTCTCGAGTATACATTTTCCATTTTCATAGTTAGGTGATTGTGTTAGCGACAGATTGTTGTCGATGTCACCGCTCGCTGACTATATTACTTACTAGCTGATGTACCCGTGCTTTGCCACCGAATTTTAAGTTATGTATCGTACACGTTGTGAGTAAGATTGTATTAAATTGCATAGCTCTTAACGTTACCCTAGAAACACGACGGGGAAGTCACCATACGTCTTTTCTTATGTATTGTATTGGTAGGCCCTCTTGTCTACCATCGGTCACAATCAAGTTGAGGAGTTTTCATTATAATGGAAGATATTCCTCTCCACCTGGGTTTTTTACATCCTCAGAAAGACTGTCTCAGTGGTTTTCCCAACTGAAATAAACTTAGGTCATTACAGTGACGTCAGTAGGAATTTCACTATAAAAAGCAATGCTATCATATGAAATACTCGATCAAATGAATAACCACACATTTTCTCACTTTTAACGAACAGTGCAAAGTTCCAGTTACTACTAAATGTTTTCATTCCTCCCTGCCATTACTTCATTAAGTGTGCACACTGCTCATTCCAATCAGCGCCTTAGAGTACCAGTGTGTTACGTATCAGCAGTATCAGAAAATTTACGAACCAGAGGAATGGCATGCTAAAGAAGAATGCCATCTAATTCCCCAGCTATTTCCCGCCAATATTTAGACAGGCTGTTATACTCGGAACGCAGCAGTAATCCCATCTATCGGAGAAGAGTGGCACCATAAAAGACAAAGAACATCACAAAAAACAATGGTCAGTGTAATGTTATTGTTGATCAATCTTATGAGCTTTCGATATTGTAGGCCTTCACATTTATTTTTCTTCCGAATCTGAAATACCACCCTTATCACAGTAGATACAGTAAAATTGAATAAAGCAAATGATTGAAAATTGTATTCTCTATAATTTTGTTATGTAGTACTTATCGACAGGATCCATAACATAGGTATTTAAAATTTAAATTTTAGGCGCCTTCCTGCAAACTACCATTTCATCCATGGTGAATAAAATTATTTATGGCCTAGACTGTAGTTTCTTATTCCTCGACTCTGCATGCTGATTTTCATTAAATTCTGTTTACCCGATTTCACGTGGATCGGCGTTGATATGGACTTATCAATGAAAATACAAATTCATGAATATATCTGTTATCATAGCCGGTACGGTAAGAATGTAAAAGATATAAATGATCGGAAATTTAATTCTATATAACTAAAAGTACTTATCGATAGGACCACTAATAACATAAATATTTGAGAATTACATTTTAGGCCTTTCCCTAAAGTACCATTTCATTCGGCGTGAATAAAGTAATGTAAAGCCTAGATTGTAGTGCCTTATTCCCCGACTTTACATACCGACTTTCATTAAATTCTCTTCAGCCGTTTTCTCTTGATGCGAGTACAGACAGACAGACAGACAGACAGACAGACAGACAGACAGACAGACAGACAGACAGACAGACAGACAGACAGACAGACAGACAGACAGACATGAATGAAAATTAAAAAAGTGCATTTCCTTGTTACTGTAGACAAGTCCGATACAGAAATATCATTCTTTTTAAATTCTGAGCGATTTACAGACAAAATTCTCATTTTATACTTATAAATATAGATTACTTTTATTAGCGCGTCATTTATAATGGTAACATATATCTATGGTGATAAATCGAGAAACATAACTCTCAATAATTTAAAAAGGATCTTTTTATTTTGTAATTTGTTGTCCTCTCATCTATTTATCAATTTCGTGTGAGTGTCAGCACATTGTGTAACGTCCTATGTACTTAGTTGTGCTCTAGGTTTTGTTTACTGCCGTACCTCACCACCAAGAAATCTACTCCTTGAAATTTAATCTTTGCTCTATGTTTGGGGATATCTTTTATATTGACCTACGGATATTATGGAATCCTATCTCATGATTTCTGTGAGCAGTCGAGGGCGACTTACGAAGCGATGTACGGCCGTTTCCTTCCACTTTATGCATCTAATTATTATTAGTGTACACTAGAATTCTATACTTCCTGGAGTTGTTCATCCTAGGTCTAACAGTCGCTTAATCTTATCATAACCAATCTGGTCACTGTAGAAAACAGATTAAAATGTTTATATATGTTATTAATTACTCCTTATATATGTTATTAATTATTCCATTGGCATGGGTGATGAGAAGACATGAACAAGAAAATGTCCAAAATGACCGAAATTAGTGTTGAATCTACAGTGTTCGCCTTCGCTAGGCTGACTGCTGACAGTCCCAGTGACAGCTGCAATCGTGTGCTTCGTATCTCTAGCACAACGCGTAAATAGTTATAACTGTACCTCGGATTTTTCGTTGGTAATAGGTTAGAATGTAAAGTAATTTGGTTTGTATGTACCCCTAATATCTATGCAAATCTCATAGCAATAACCATTGTACAGTGTAGGGTATACTAGTTACTGCCTTAAGGAAGTTTGCATTCTAACCTATCAGTACCTAAAAATCCGGACTCCAGTTATAACGTACTTTTCTTATTTATTTGAAAATGTACATCTACTTCCCAGACAATCTGGGCTACTACAAAGCGAAACTCAATAATTTCAAACTAAATTTTAAAAATAAACACATGAAAATTGTACCGGGCGGTACACCTCCACGCCGCTAGTTCAAATATTGCGCCAATTGAAACTCCTCTACAGGAGAAAGCCTGAACTTTAAAAAACTGTATTAACTCAACAGTTTCTCCAAAGATGGCTCTGTGTGAATTCTGATGTGTTTTTGTTTGTCATTGATCAAGAAGTGTGGACGTTCTCTACCAGATGTCTCTAAAAAAATTATGATCATGCACTCTGGTGCAAAGGAATGAACCTTCTTGAAGAAATTATGTATTCAAAAGTTGTAGTCTTTACTAAATTTTGTTCTTTTATTTTTGGGTTGGCAATATTAATCCTTCCTTCCGCCAGGTTTGAACTTAGCCAATCCCGAATTTCTTTAATTAATTCTCAGCCAATCATGTGTGTCTTCTTCGATATAGATATGTAGCTCTAAGCTATCCAATAAAGTTAAGAGGGCGGGTCTTAATTACCCCTGATAGGTCTCGAATTTTCCGCGAGGGTATAAAAACTGCTGATTTTCTTGTCTCGAGGCCACTCGTATAACATCTAACTCAGTGTGTGAATATGTAGCAGGGGCCGGGAAGCGCCTCGTTCTTCAGACAGCAGATCTTCAACAAGGTAATGGCCTTTTAGCATCTTTATTTCTTGCTAGCCCAGCAGTCTAACTCTCGGGGAGGGTTCGAAACCTTTAATATGTAACCTATTAAACATGTAAACCCTTTTGCTGGTAAACTTCAGTTTTCTTGAACTTTAATGCGGGGATAGAGAGTGCTTCACCCTCTCGAGCTCCCCTTCATTTTGAAATTGAGGTGACTACGTTTTCACAACCGTTTCTTCTCTTCCTTAATGTATTAAAGCTTTTTTATACGAGTCACCTCCCTAGCTTGGGATTATCCCCTGTGTATCGGCCTAGAGCCACTTAGGTTTTAAAATGTAGATTTAGGAGTGCAAATTCACGCCTCCATCCTTTTGTTTTGGGCCATTTAAATTAACCTGGTTTTTGCACACTAAGGCCCAGTAAATTGGGTACGAGATACCCCTGTTTATTTATAAGTATGCCTTAAGGGCAGTCAAGTGTGAAGTTTGTTTATGGCCTTCTGATAGGCTTGAACTATCGAGAGCGGGTCAGCTCTTTATGGTGTTGTGATAAAAGTGCCTTAGAGAGGCTTGAAATATAAGGTTGGGAGCTAATGCTCCATGTATTAAGGGTTTTCTGCCCTTTGGTGTTTTGTGATCGTGAGCTGAGAGCTCAAGGATTGATGAATTTGGGCCCGTAGCCCAGAATTTGTAAAGACCACTTACTGGTGCTTTCTTATAAAGTGGCATTGTACCTGATTTTCCTTGTTATTTCCCCCTAGTGGAAACTGTTTAAATTTTTCTCTTGGTTGTGTACCTGATTTAACTCGTTGTTATTTGTTGTACGTTCAAAATTCTATTTCACCATTGTTAAGTTTTGAAAATATAACCTTGTTGAAATTTTTAATTCTTCTTTCGAACTTGTAGTTAGACCAATTCCAGCCCGCACCTTCTTTCACCTCTGACTTCCACAGATAACTCCGTAACAAAAATAACTCTACATCTACAAAGGAATTCGTAAACAATCAATCAAAATCTTAGTAACTAAATCTACAAACATTCACTTCAAACATTAAATACAACTCCCAAACGTAAACATTCAAAACTGTACTGGAGCGGAGTCGAGTACTATAGCTAGTAGCAAATATTAAGAGAGAGAGAGTGTGTGTGTATTTTGAAGAGGCTAGATGAAAGCGGTTTAATATTTAGGATTAGTTTAAAAATTTAGTAAAATTATAGCCTATATTCGCTCTTGAGAGATTAAACGCTTTCGAATTTAAAAACCTTCCATGTTAGATTATTAGTTCAGCTACTTTTAGATTATAACCCCAACCCACCCACAGAAGTATGGTCTAGCTACGTTGTTGATTCACAGTATTTAAAACTTAATTCGTGGTAGTTCGATTGAGGAAGAACAAGGAGATAGGCTCAGTGGATTCTCTAAGTGTATAGACAGCCTTCAAAACAGGCTGTCCTCAGGGTTTTGTAAAACTGACTCTCTCCTTGGGACTCAGGCTTCTAAAATCTAGTCAGTCCGTGTTCATGAAGAAAAATGTGACTCCACGAACTCACAATTCATTATTATTATTTTTACCTCCGGGGTTTTCCTAATTCCCTGAGGTCGACATTGGCAGTGGCATTGTTCTACGGCCCGATGTGTTTCCTGACGCCAATTCTATGCTTAGGATTCATCCTCGGGTGTTTCTGTGGTTGTTTTAGTACGATGGGTAGTATATATTTGAAGACGTGTATTAAAATAAACACTTTCACCCAGGCACAAGCTAGAGGAATTAATCAAATGCCAATAACATCTGCAAATGAATGGATGTTGTTGTTTGAATCATCAGTCCATAGACTGGTTTGATGCAGCTCTCTATGCCACCCTATCCTGTGCTAACCTTTTCATTTCTACGTAACTATTGCATCCTACATCTGCTCTAATCTGTTTGTCATATTCATACCTTGGTCTACCCCTACCGTTCTTGCCACCTACACTTCCTTCAAAAACCAACTGAACAAGTCCTGGGTGTCTTAAGATGTGTCCTATCATTCTATCTCTTCTTCTCGTCAAATTTAGCCAAATCGATCTCCTCTCACCAATTCGATTCAGTATCTCTTCATTCGTGATTCGATCTATCCATCTCACCTTCAGCATTCTTCTATAACACCACATTTCAAAAGCTTCTATTCTCTTTCTTTCTGAGCTAGTTATCGTCCATGTTTCACTTCCATACAATGCCACGCTCCACACAAAAGTCTTCAAAAACATCTTTCTAATTCCGATATCAATGTTTGAAGTGAGCAAATTTCTTTTCTTAAGAAAGCTCTTCCTTGCTTGTGCTAGTCTGCATTTTATGTCCTCCTTACTTCTGCCATCGTTGGTTATTTTACTACCCAAGTAACAATATTCATCTACTTCCTTTAAGACTTCGTTTCCTAATCTAATATTTCCTATATCACCTGCCTTCGTTCGACTACACTCCATTACTTTTGTTTTGGACTTATTTATTTTCATCTTGTACTCCTTACCTAAGACTTCATCCATACCATTCAGCAACTTCTCGAGATCTTCTGCAGTCTCAGATAAAATAACAATATCATCGGCAAATCTCAAGGTTTTGATTTCCTCTCCTTGGACTGTGATTCCCTTTCCAAATTTCTCTTTGATTTCCTTTACTGCCTGTTCTATGTAAACATTGAAAAGGAGAGGGGACAAACTGCAGCCTTGCCTCACTCCTTTCTGGATTGCTGCTTCTTTTTCAAAGCCCTCGATTCTTATCACTGCAGACTGATTTTTATACAGGTTGTAGATAATTATTCGTTCTCGGTATCTGATCCCTATCATCTTCAGAATCATAAATAGCCTGGTCCAATCAACATTATCGAATGCCTTTTCTAGATCTACGAATGCCATGTACGTGGGCTTGTCCTTCTTGATTCGATCCTCTAAGATCAGACGTAAAGTCAGGATTGCTTCACGTGTTCCTACATTTCTTCTGAAGCCAAATTGATCTTCCCCCAACTCAGCTTCAACTTGTTTTTCCATTCTTCTGTAAATAATACGTGTTAAAATTTTGCAGGCATGAGATACTAAACTAATAGTGCGGTAGTTTTCACACCTGTCAGCACCGGCTTTCTTGGGAATAGGTATAACAACATTCTGCCGAAAATCGGATGGGACTTCTCCTGTCTCATACATCTTGCACACTAAATGAA
This sequence comes from Anabrus simplex, assembly GCF_040414725.1. Lineage (NCBI taxonomy): Eukaryota > Metazoa > Arthropoda > Insecta > Orthoptera > Tettigoniidae > Anabrus > Anabrus simplex. The sequence goes on along the minus strand of NC_090265.1, from coordinate 1,026,784,417 downwards.
ATAACCTTACCATGCTGGTTTCTCCTAAGGCAGTCAGTAATTCAGAGGGAATATCATCAATTCCAGGTGCCTTGTTCCTATTTAGGTCACTCACAGCTCTGTCAAACTCTGACCTCAAAATTGGGTCTCCCATTTCATCAGCATCAACAGCCTCTTCATGTTCCAGAACGAAATTATCTACATCGTTACCTTGATACAACTGTTGGATATGCTCCTGCCATCTTTCTGCTTTGTCTTCTTTCCCTAGAAGTGGCTTTCCATCTGAGCTCTTAATATTCATGCACCTAGATTTCCTTTCTCCAAAGGTTTCCTTGATTTTCCTGTATGCAGCATCTACCTTTCCCAGGACCATACAGCCTTCGACATCCTTGCACTTCTCCTTCAGCCATTCTTCCTTAGCTACCTTGCACTTTCTATCCACTTGATTCTTTAATCGCCTGTATTCTTTTCTGCCCTCTTCATTTCTAGCATTCTTGTATTTTCGTCGTTCATCAATCAGGTCTAGTATCTCCTGAGTTATCCACTGATTCTTAGTTGATCTTTTCTTCCTTCCTAACATTTCTTCAGCAGCCCTACTGACTTCATTTTTCATGACTCTCCACTCTTCCTCTACTGTGTTTCCTTCGGCCTTTTCATTTAGTCCTTGTGCAACATGTTCCTTGAAACGATCCATCACACTCTTTTCTTTCAACTTGTCTAGATCCCATCTTTTTGCATTCTTTCCTTTCTTCAATTTCTTCAACTTCAGATGGCATTTCATGACCAACAAGTTGTGGTCAGAGTCCACGTCTGCTCCTGGGAAAGTTTTGCAATCCAACACCTGGTTTCTGAATCTCTGCCTAATCATAATGAAGTCTATTTGATACCTTCCAGTGTCTCCAGGTCTCGTCCACGTATACAGCCGTCGTTTGTGGTGTTTGAACCAAGTATTGGCAAGGACTAAATTATGGTCAGTGCAGAATTCAACCAGCCGACTTCCTCTTTCGTTCCTTTGTCCCAATCCAAATTCTCCTACTGTGCTACCTTCTCTTCCTTGGCCTACCACTGCGTTCCAGTCTCCCATCACAATTAGATTCTCGTCACCTTTGACATATTGTATTAAATCTTCTATCTCCTCATATATTCTTTCAATTTCTTCATCATCCGCTGAACTAGTAGGCATATAGACCTGCACTATTGTGGTGGGCATTGGTTTGGTGTCTATCATGGCGACAATAATTCTTTCACTATGCTGGTCGTAGTAGCTTATGCGCTGCCCTATTTTCTTATTCATTATTAAACCAACTCCTGCATTACCCCTGTTTGATTTCGTGTTGATAATTCGGTAGTCGCCTGACCAAAAATCCTGTTCTTCCTGCCAACGTACTTCACTTATACCAACTACATCTAACTTTAGCCTATCCATCTCCCTTTTCAGATTCTCTAACCTACCACAACGATTCAAACTCCTAACATTCCACGCTCCGACTCGCAGAATGTCAGTATCCATCTTCCTGATGATCGCCCCCTCTCGTGTAGTCCCCACCCGGAGATCCGAATGGGGGACTAGTTTACCTCCGGAATATTTTACCCGGGAGGAAGCCATCATCAGTACATCTTTCATACAGAGAGAGCTGCATGTCCTCGGGAGGTGGTTACGGCTGTAGTTTCCCGTTGCTTTCAGCCGTGTAGCAGTATCAACACAGCTAAGCCATGTTGAGTATTATTACAAGGCCGTATCAGTCAATCATCTAGACTGCCGCCCTTGCAACAACCGAAAGGCTGCTACCCCCCTTTCGATGAACCATTCGTTAGTCTGGTCTCTCAACAGATACCCATCCGATATGGTTGCACCTGCGGCTCGGCTATCTGCATCATTGGGACACGCAAGCCTCCCCACCGCGGCAAGGTCACATGGTTCGCAGAGGATACACGTAAGAAAGAACTGACCATCAAATTTGAGAAAACTGAGTTAGATGCTGCCACCTACTCATAAGGATAAAGACTACATTTTCTGAGTGGACTACCATCACGGAATTACCTATATAGTAATTCAAAGCTTCGAAGTTCTTTAGATATCTAAATCATTTCGACAGAATTGCGAAATCGTGCTGACTGATTGTTACTAAAAGTTCACATATGAAGGCGCCACAATATCGGCAGGGTAGGAAACGTTACGGAAGTTGGTAGTCCATGATACATGTCCGTTTAGGTAATATGTTAATTCAAAATGCAATTTAAAATGCCGATATTATTTTCATTTTAATAAAGCATTGCCTTAGAAGAGTATCCAGTGCAATAAATTAATGTAAATGATGAAATGATAAACGGATATTTATTGTTTCTTATTGGCCATATTTACAAGAAATAAAATGGCATCTGCTTTTGAATATGATGATAATTTATGTGAGCATTATCAGAGTTCTACCAGTGGAAGTTACAATAAACGTAAGAGGAACGTCAGAAACTGGGAAAGGGAAAAGCAGAAAAGGAAATTGGTTAGTGTCGATTCTTATATTACGTACTGAGTGAAAAGAAAATCTTGGGTGGAGACTGTAAACTATCGCTGGAAAATTGTAAATCCTTTTTTTGTTTTGTTCTAGCCCAGCATTTAGTGTTCAGGCTCCACAAAAGGACTAAGTATCTACGACGTTGGGACACCCAAGGTTCGAATACCGGTGCTGACAGCAGCTATCCTGAATGTGGATTTACCTTGAGTGTTTCCGCATTTCCTCCAGACAAATGCCGGGATAGTACCTTATTTCAAGTCCCCCGGTAGCCGCCCCATGACTGCAATCAGTTATCACTTGAGGAACCATTCTTCAAGGGTCTAGATTATGATTAAGTGGCTGCATCTGAATATAATTTATCCTACCCCTGTTGTGATTATGAATAAAAATGTCAAATTTCTTTGTCAATGTTACAAATAAAGCTGCTACTTTTATGCTCCTAAAATTTATTTTTCCCATCAGTGAGACAGTCCTTTTCTCTCCGATTTAATAAAATGATGGTTAGTCCGTTCTTACGTGCATCAATTCATAACAGACCGGGAATCAAAATTTCAACCCTCTGAACTGAAGGCCAATATACTGGACACTCAACCAAAACACCTGACAATAATATTATTCGCATAGCCTCAACTACTTTCTACAGAATGTTTAACGTCTTTTGAGGGTGCCAGCACATTTTCGACGTTTTGATTAATTCTGCAGATGACAGAGTATACCAAACATTTGCTGGCCGATATATGAATGAGTTTTGATTTTGTCGGGTAAGCACCAAATGCGTCACCAAGAATTCTCTCCGCCCTCTGCCGCGTTTGAACCCAGACGCCGACACTTGCCCATACTTTAAGGAAAACAGTGAGTTAACATCTGTAGAAGCAGCTGCTCCTCTGGTTAGAGGTATAGGAACAGTAGCAGTCCAATTTGCACATCGAGCTCGATAGCTACAGTCGCTAAGTGCGGCCATTATCCAGTATTCAGGAGATAGTGGGTTCGAACCCTACTCTCGGTAGCCCTGAAGATGGTCTCCCTTGGTTTCCCATTTTCAGACCTTAACTATGGCCACGGCTGCTTCTTTCCAACTCCTAGCTCCTTCCTGTCTCATCGTCGCCATAATACCTATCTGCCGAGCTGAGTGGCTCAGACGGTTGAGGCGCTGGCCTTCTGACCCCAGCTTGGCAGGTTCGGTCCTGGCTCAGTCCGGTGGTATTTCAAGCTCCTCAAATACGTCAGCCTCGTGTCGGTAAAATTAGTGGCACGTGAATGAATTGCGGGACTACATCCCGGCACCTCGGCGTGTCCGAAAACCGTTGAAATAGTAGTTAGTGGGACGTGAAAACTAACAACATTATTATTATTATTATTATTATTATTATTATTATTATTATTATTATTATTATTATTATTATTTAAGGCCTATTTGTGTCGGTGCGACGTAAAGCAACTTGGAGAAAAAAACACCACTTCAGTCTTGTGTCCCGAATTTATGAACCTATCGGCCTTCGTGACTGTGAATGTTTTAAGCGGTTAAGAATGACATGAACAACAGTCGAACTTTCTGGGCTAATAAACATTATTATCCCACTCTCTTGATTTTAGGGAAATATATGTATGCCTGAAGGAAGTCAAATTATATTATCTGTCCAGAATAAAGTAATTCCTAAACATACATAACATGATCTCTCTCTTCTCTTGGCATCCTTAAATCCCGAGGATCACAACCTTCATGGAGGGTGTTATATGTTTCTTCTCCAACGTTCTCTATTCCGTGCCAGACGAAATGCCTGCGGGAGGTGTGTCCCAGTCGTCTGTTTGATGATGTTTTACCAGCGAGCAGGAGCTTGTCCACTTAGGGCTACTCATAAAAATAAATTGGAATAAATAAAGATAAATGGAAAATGGGTATATTATCTGATATCATCTGAAACAAGAACAGAGAGCAGATATGCACATTCATGTAATATGAAATTTAATTGCTCAATGTTCGTGGAGTATAAATACGTGCTTAAAGCATAATAGAGCATTATCTCACGTGGAACTTTAAAAAAAATTTAAATCAATGATCATTGAAAATTTATGTAGCTCATGATCCTTATAACATCCTTCAAGGAACATCGTTACATAATAGTTAACATATTCCTCGTGTGTTAGAAGTAGTAGCATGTACGTACTCTCGTCAGCTGTTTCTATGACTCAAATGTTATATATTACACGTCAGAATTGTAGTTCCGGCGGAAATATTCCTAATTTGAAAGGGGCTGACTTTTATTCAGCGAGCCATTTTCAGTGGTTTCGTGGAATAACAACATTAACATGGAATATTAGTAAGGTCAATTCTGAGTGGAAGGAAGACGTAATTGTACCTAACTATAAGCAAGGAAATAGGAAGGGTTGCAATAACTATCGAGGTTTTTCATTGATCAATATGTCCGGCTCCATGGCTAAATGGTTAGGCTGCTGGCCTTTGGTCACAAGGGTCCCGGGTTCGATTCCCGGCAGGGTCGGGAATTTTAACCTTAATTGGTTAATTTCGCTGGTACGGGGGCTGGGTGTATGTGTCGTATTCATCATCATTTCATCCTCATCACGACGCGCAGGTCGCCTACGGGTGTCAAATCAAAAGACCTGCATCTGGCGAGCCAAACTTGTCCTGGGACACTCCCGGCACTAAAAGCCATACGCCATTTCATTTCATTGACCAATATACAAGGCAAGGTGCTAACTGATATTATGGACGAGGGGGGGTGGGGGTGGGGGTGGGGGTGGGTGCGATCAGTAGTTAAGAGTAATTTGGATGAAAACCAATGTGAATTTAGACCACAGCATTGATGGTAGATTGTGTTGGAAGCTTGCAGTATAATATTTTGGAACCTGAAAATTGGTGCAGTGAGTATGACATGAAAGTTATTATTTCCAAGACTAAAGCAAGACTGGGTAAAAATTATATTACCGAGCGAGTTGGCCGTGCGCGTAGAGGCACGCGGCTGTGAGCTTGCATCCGGGAGATAGTAGGTTCGAATCCCACTATCGGCAGCCCTGAAGATGGTTTTCCGTGGTTTCCCATTTTCACACCAAGCAAATGCTGGGGCTGTACCTTAATTAAGGCCACGGCCGCTTCCTTCCAACTCCTAGGCCTTTCCTATCCCATCGTCGTCATAAGACCTATCTGTGTTGGTGCGACGTAAAGCCCCAAGCAAAAAAAAAATATATTATAATTTTTATTTCTTTACTTCGCACCGACACAGAAAGGTCTTATGGCGACGATGGGATGGGAAGAGTCTAGGAATGGGAAGGAAACGGCCGTGGCCTTAATTATGGAACAGCCCCAGCATTTGCCTGATGTGAAAATGGGAAACCACGGTAAACCATCTTCAGGGAATCGACAGTGGGGTTCGAACTCACTTTCTCCCGAATGCAAGCTGACAGCTGCGTGATCCAGACCGAACAGCCACTCGCTCAGTGGTAAGAAATCTATGGGAACTGAATGTCAGGTTGTGAATACAAAGCTGCAACAGGTAGATAATTTCATCTCAAATATTTAGGATGTATATTCTCCAAGGCTGGTAGTGTAGTAAATGAACTTGAATCAGGGTGTAGCAAAAGCTAATGCAGTGAGTTCGCAAATGAGATCAACAGTAGTCTTTAAGAATCAGCATCTCGACGAAACTATATACTGATTTGTTTTCAGACCAACTTTTCTTTTACGTGAGTGAGGACTGGGTGGACCCAGAATATACGATTCATAAGTAGCAGAGATGAAAGTAGCGAGAATGAATGCGAGCGAGTGGCTGTTCGGTCTGGATCACGCAGCTGTCAGCTTGCATTCGGGAGAAAGTGAGTTCGAACCCCACTGTCGATTCCCTGAAGATGGTTTACCGTGGTTTCCCATTTTCACATCAGGCAAATGCTGGGGCTGTTCCTTAATTAAGGCCACGGCCACCTCCTTCCAACTCCCAGGCCTTTCCTTTCCCATCGTCACCATAACATCTGTCTGTGTCGGTGCGACGTAAGGCCAATTGTAAAGAAAAGGAAATTATTATTATTATTATTATTATTATTATTATTATTATTATTATTATTATTATTATTATTATTGTTATTATTATGAGCCATCACCTGACCTAACCGGGAATCAAACTCCTGGCCTCCAGGTAAAAGGTAAGCTCTCCCTAGAAAACGAAGAGGCTTTTTCTAAGAAATGTCTACCAGTAATCTTCTTTGGTCATTAACCTTCTGCTATAATGGTAATGATGATAATTATTTCCAAAGAAGAGTACCGTGTAATAATACTATCCTCAAAATTGAAATCAGTATAGGGACAGAAATAGTTCCGATACCTCGAAGAGCCAACCTATCAGCTGACTGCATGGAATTACCATAGAAAACATAAAACTGATAATATCCGGTGGCTTCGCAAACATGAATCTGAGGGCTGTTTTGAGGTCAACTAAACTTACGTGAGAACAACTAAGGTATTACGTGTGTTATAGCGTCGCCGTTCTAGAAAGCTAAGTAAAACAGCCAAGAGTATTCGTCACGCTGACAACGCGTCACCTCGTAATCGGCTGACCTTTGGGGTACGTAGTGGTTGAATGATATACCGGGGCTCATCTCAGCTGTAGCGCTATGGGTGTTTTAATTCTTTAAATAATAATTGCATATGCTTCTCAAATGTGGGCTCTCCCATGATCAGATGAAAGACTGCTTAATGTATTCGACAGAAGAATTTTGAGATGCGCAGTTGGGCGAGCAGGAGGAAAGGAGTGTTGAGAAGGATTTGCAACCATGAGCTTAACAGGATATTTAACGAAACAGGTTATTGTTAAATTCATTGCAGTCAAGAGGATGAGTGGCTGTACATGTAAATACGCACACATCATAATAAGCTAATGAAGAAGATATTCCATACCTTGCCAGAGGATCTCGAAAACTTGGTAGAACGAAACGGAGGTGGAAGGTGTGCTTACGTCGAAACAAAGAATCCTGGAGGAAGAAACGAGACATTGAACTCGAAAGATTGGCAAAAAAATTTGAAGACGTCATGTCATGATGATGATGACGATTATGACGATTACCTAAATGATTTTAAAATACAAAATATATCACAAGATCCAAAGCTTTTAATTTGTATCTGACTAGAGAATGGAATTGCTCTCTCTCTCCTGCATAGCCTCCTTTCTAACTCCTTTTCTTCTCTCTCTCTCTCTCTGTCTCTCTCTCTCTCTTTATCTTGTGGTAGCCACAATATATCACCAACATCTGTGTGTACTGTTAATTAAATTTACTAACTCGATGGAATTATTTATAATATTACAGATCTCGACCAGACATTCTCATTTTTTTATTGGTCTGCTAGGGAAAGTTAAGTGCTTTTATTAACAACCCATTAATGCACAGTGTATGTATTCGACAGTTTAAACGACTAATATTCATTTTGAACTTTTAATCGATTTAATGCGCTTTTGGTCATAACTGTTGAGAATAAGTTTGATCAATTAGAATTTATTTATTAAGAGAACTGTTATAAATTACGGTGTAATTTGTGGGGCTTAACTCCTACCTACTGAACTGTCCAGAAAAGAAACTTAATAGTCAAACATTTAATAATAATAATAATAATAATAATAATAATAATAATAATAATAATAATAATAATAATAATGCACCGCTCCCGCGTCTAGGTGAGGATACATGAGATCCAGACTAGCTCTTGATAAATGATTCTATCTGATTAATGTTGCTGGGTTGTGAGTTCCACTTGAGAAAGTACGCCGATGGCCTATGGTAAATCTCAATCTACGCAGAAGGACGTCTCCAACACGCTATCAGTCGGATACCATACTCGCATGTCGCCGAAATTTATCGCAAATTCCAGGTTACTACGGTATTTCAAGTGATTCGTACGTGTTGCTAACGAAATCTCAATCAGAAAATGAGTCATTACATCTAGGCAGTAAAAGAATTATATAGTTTCACTACTCAGCTTTTATTGACTATTCAGTCTAAATATCAAGTAAATGTCATGTAAGATATCGTTAGAAGATGCTTCGTACAACGTAGACAGCTTCATAATGCTATAAACATCCCCATCAGTTGCAATTACGTTGAAATAAAGAAAAATAGGTTTGGAAAAACCCGTAACAAGTAGTTGAAATCTAGGCCTTAATCATCGATTCATTAACCCTGGCCTGTTGAAATACTAAGTCATAGTTAAGTAATGTTCGCAGAATCAATTGAAAAAATTAAAATATATAAATCAAATGAAACATATTAAATAGAATTGAAAGAATTAGATGCATCCAATTGGTTAAAAATGAAAAGAAAATTATATTCCCTACTATATACATCATTTCAGATTATAGTTTTAAAATAGAATGTAGATCGCAGTGAAAATAGCCAAATAAATAATCCATTAAGATCTGGAATCTCTTCTCACTGAGCTGAATTGCTCCTCAAAGTTACTTAAAATTCTATTATTTAACCTTTAACTCACATATGATTGGTGAAACGAATGTCACTTTGCTAAACTTAACATCTGTGTCCATACACAGTAGAAAATCGTATGGGAAAGCAATGTCTATCTTCTGAGGACTTTAGTTAACTCATGTTTAAAAGTTCGCTTGGATGTTTCATGTTTCATAAGATCTGATCTCCATATAAGCAAATTCAGGTCCACTCTAAGTCGTAATTGATTTCAAATTAATTCTATCATAAGGCTTATGTGGCTCATTCACTTAATTATTATCTTAATCCATGGTTAAAATTCAATTTAAGTGCGTATCTGGCTGAATGTAGCATTGCCAAGTGTATTTAATTAACTTTCTAACAAATTATACCATAAGTGGAAAAATTGGCATATTAGAAGACTCTACCTTCATCTAAAAATCCATATACGAATGACTAAGTCACCAGTGATGTGTCAGACTGCTCCCATAAAATCAGGAATTAGGTTACCATGTGTGAGAGTACTTGAAAATGGTCATAAATAACTCAGTGAAGGCCTAAATATTAACGTTATTAGCCTCTTGGCTCATCTGATGATCCTACATACTCAAACAACTCTGTGTTGATGGCATTGAGATCGTATCCTAACCTACTTTGTGTATCTGGGAATAAAAACAGCAATTGAAAGCAGTACATTTCAATATATATCTTAGCATGCATAATTTGCACGTACTATCATCTCTCAGAAGACTACTATGACCAACCTATCAGATAAAAATAAATATCACCATCACAACTTAACATCCGCTTATATTATCACTTCATTCACCATTTATCACTTCAAATATCACGTAATATCCATATCAATGCATCTCAAGCATTCATCTCATTAAATACGCTGCATATGTGCCATAACCTACACATATAAAAACATTATCCTTACCGTCATAGTATCAAAGAAAAGTGTCTCACAATACTAAACTGTGCTACTATACTTTGTCGTAAATATTCCCTAAATACGATCTCCAAGCTTGCTATTCTGATAAAGCCATCATACATGTATATTGACATTCATATTATATTCCAACACTTCACTGATAACGATTAAAAATAACTATTACTTTCTCTCACACCACACTGATAAATTTGCGAACGGCTTTCACTGGTATTTTACGCCTATATATGGGATTAACAGTAACTTCAGATGAATACCTACATCCATGTAATTACACTTCAATATTATATACGCACGCACAATGTCACAAATCATATCACACACAGCCAAAAAATAAAGGTTTCTACTTACGAAAAACGACTCATAGGGGACTTAACTTTGCTTATTGGGCCCTGTTTGCCATCTCGCTGTTTGTCATCGGGATTGGTAGGCCTCGCTCCATGGTTCTGCTTTAGGTAATCGGGTCCATCTCGTCTTCTCAGCTGATTTCCAATCCTCCTGGGTTATCAACCTCGTAAAGCGCCACCATAGTCGGAGTAGTCTCTGCCTTGGTCTTTTAGAACATCATAGTGGTCTCTGGTACGTTAAGAACAGAATAATACAATGTATTAGTTAATGTTGTCATGTTGTAATTTATCTTCGTTTCGTACTGCCTATGATATCAGAATGAATGTGCTCTGGGCCGTCTAGTTTCGCTATAACAGTTCTAACTGTGCTACTATTTGTAAACTCTCTCGCATGCCGAGCGAATGCAATTTTTCCGTGCTTCTTAGGAATGCACTTGACAGCTGGTTGGATTCTGCTCTCTACGATGTGCAGTATCAGACAAATATAAAACTTCCAAGTCCAGCCGTGACGTATTAGTTGTACCAGACTTGATGATTCCTTTTTGCTGGTCTTTAAATTTCGCGCAGTTATTTCAATCTATGCAGTTGACGTTGAGCGGGCTGTCGCGGATTTTATTCTCCGTCAATAGTTGATCTTAAAAACAGATAAGTTGGCTTATTTCTTTGCTCGACTCCGTCTTACTTGCCGTAGTGCTGAATTGTGTCGAATGTTCTAATGGAAGTCTCTTTTTTCTTAATAATTGGTTTGAATAATCCGCTTATGTCATTCTTTTCTCACAGCCTTCTAAGAATGGTTCTTTCGGTGACTATCGGTTGAAAGGATTATCATTTCGGTCCATACCGATGTTAGTTGCTTTCACATTGACCTTTTAATGGTTTGAAGGCCATTTTTGTTCCTACTAATGCAAATATAGAACGGTGAAACGGCACATTAATAATAATAATAATAATAATAATTTCCTGTGGCTATTTCTAGCCGAGTGCATCCCTTGTAAGGCAGACCCTCCGATGAGGGTGGGCGGCATCTGCCATGTGTAGGTAACTGCGTGTTATTGTGGTGGAGGATAGTGTTATGTGTGGTGTGTGAGTTGCAGGGATGTTGGGGACAGCACAAACACCCAGCTCCCGGGCTATTGGAATTAACCAATGGAGGTTATAATCCCCAACCTGGCCTGGAATCGAACCCGGGGCCCTCTGAACCGAAGGCCAGTACTCTGACCATTCAGCCAACTAGTCGGACGAACATTTAATGTTTGGCGGGGATATTCTGATATGTACCCATTATGGTAAGCTTTAGATAAAACTTTTAATACAAATACATTCAATCCAGGGAGTTGAATTTCGTCGTTATTCAAAGACAACATCAGCTTACAAATACAACAAAAAAACGTACTAAGTTTTTGTTACGTAAGTACATAAGTGTATACTTCATGCACAATGTATAAGATAAATTCTTTTACTGATCACTGGTCCTGAGGAACACTCGCTGCTCAAACATGTTGTTTTCATCTCTGCCGATGTATAGCTTCTCTCTTCCAAATTCCTATGATGCCGAACTGGTCTTTTCTATCTTTCTTGATTTATCACGAGCATCGATTTCTTCTGTTACTTCCTGTGCTACAACTGTAGGCATTGCCTATCCATACTTTCCTGCCACGTAATGACCTGCCTACTGAATCCGTTCGCTTCTCGAAATGTTTATAAACATTCGCACATAACTTTTTATATTGTATTATACTAGCAGTTACCCGTGGCTTCGCTCCCGTGGATTTCGTCATCTGATAAAAGTAATTGTTCCAAGGTACTGTACTAAGACATTATCTGAAAATCCCTAAAGTATAAACACTCACCGAAGAACTGAG